>NC_065919.1:85824914-86439173 GCF_024586455.1 Bactrocera neohumeralis | reverse complement strand
CATGTTTATTCCAACAAAGTATATTGTTGCATAAGCATACATACATATGTACACCATTTTCAAAATAGTTGATATATCAATCATGAGGATGCTGATTCGAAAGATTTCCGGTGAGCAATTTCTTGGTGTTTGACGAAAGTCTTCTGCTTTTTATTGACATTTCGGACTCGATGAGGTGTGACAAATGGTGATTCCTTTGTGGTTATGGCCGACAGTGAATCATGGCTTCACTGGTTTCTGCTCAAGATTGGAAATCATTCAATCATTGAAAATATCAACCTTGGTTCGTCTTCGGACTTCTTGGTTTTGTAGAACTTTATATCTGATTTATATTAATAAAAAAATACACTTCTATCTTTATATATTTATACCCTGACTTGGAAATATTAAATCAACCAGTTTGTAACAATCAGAAACATCGTAGAAAGTAGGTACTTAGTGCTGCCATAAGTTCTGTTACAAGTTCAGGTCGTAGTGAAAAAGAAACTATAAAACATTTCTCCTTGAAATTAATTCGAATTAATAATGCATTTATTAAATGTGTGATGTACTACATTTTTTTTTCGAAATCGTCACTTTTTACTTTCACTTAAGCCCTCAAACGATTCGGCCACTGATCATTAGTAGCATGCATATGTTAGTTGCTATTGGTAATGCCGCCGCTGCTCGAATCAAAGATTTTTAGAAATATTTTAAATTTATGTGAGGTATTCCACAGGTCTTCTCACCACAAACTGTAGTCAAATGGATTCAAAACTGGACTTCCAGATGGCCTATGAGTATTATTTCCAGCTATGAAACTAGGAATATTGCTTTCAACCCACAGTTTCATCGTCTTTGCTGTTGTGTGCTGGAACTGGATATTGTTTTAAGATCCAATAGTCTCTCAACCTAGAGAGTACTGCCTAAGTGCTTTACCACGCTATCTAAAGTATCCTGCTGGAACACTTTTTCTCCAGTTTTAACCTCTTTTCCACAGAAGGAGAGTTGTGTGCACAGAATGATTCCCCTCTAACAATTACAGCAATAAAAACTTCTTCAAAAGTGCAAATTTTTCATGTGTAAAATGAATACTTTTATGGTCGTTGACCGCGTGCCACAGAAGAAGTCGCATGCACCTGTTCAGCATAATTTGTGTCCCGCACGTTGTCAGAAAATGACCGTTTTATTGACGCAAAACTTTCATGTGGAGATCATCTCGAATAAGTCTTGACATTGATCCAGTCGATAAATCACTTCCCTTTACATAATTTTCTGAGTGAATGCTTTTGTGAATAGTTTCTTTAGATGGTTCGGACCACGCGGGGACGAACACTTCTCTTTGTGTCTTCCACTGTATACGTTTGGAAAAACTGAGTAGTGTGTTTTTGAGAAGCTCATAAATTTAACTTGCGCTTTTGCAGACTTATGTAAAGGAATTAATGCAATACGATTGTCTTTATGTATATAGATACACTATCCCCTGAGTTCTTGAGCGGAACTCATTTGTCGTATAAACGGACAAAATCATGTCCAATATTGCACTTGTGAAGAGAATTAACATATAGCAACAATGTGAGCTTCTCTCTATAATTTATATTAAAACTTGTATTCAAAATATATTTACACTACATACAATGGCATAAGTTTTTGCTATCTGCCACCAACAGGAGTCGAAAATCTGCTAAAAAAAACTAGCCACTTATTTTCTTTGGTTGCACACACGTGCTGCCACTTAACATAACCTCGCAGTTTCTTCAGATGCCTTTGTTGGATTGTACGCATTCATCTCTGATTGCCCATGATTTGTTGCCATTATCCCACTTACCAACGAGTGTACTGATTTTCTTTGTATCCGTTCAGCACTTCTTTGAAGAAGTTTTTAATAAGGATGCACAAAGGATATTCGAAAAGACTGAAGTTAAATTTCAACTTTCAAATGTTTACAGGGCAACTGTTTTGGGTTTACGAGTGCACATACGAGCATGTATTTAATTGTTATTGTTTCCTTTTGGTTGGGGCTTGTTAGCAGCGCCTTACTATTATTATTACTATTTTCATATTTTCATAAATAACTGAAAAGTACAAAAGCATAGAAATGAAATAACACAGTTTGCCATTGGCAACAGTCTAACGGGTTTTACAGTGTTCAAATTTATGAAAGGTTAAGTGAGCAATTATGTTTTGTGTCTACTATCGTTTCCAAGAAAAATCCAATTAGCTCAAATATAACACTCAACTAAAAATATTTCAAAATCCATTGTTCGTTATGAAGGTAAGGTTCTGGCATAGGTTTCCATCTTAACCATTTGAATTTTTCTTCAGAAAGCTCGTTAAAAAGGAAATACTAGCAATTATAAATATTTTTTGGTTATGTGCCAATTGCTGAGTATGTAAAGTCGTTTGGAACTTTGAAATGATTACTGATGATTCGCAAATTGCAAAAAAGATTGTAACCTAAGTTTCCGAATAGAACATCGCTGACTTCGGTAGAGCGCCAAACTTACCGAAGCTGCAACTTGAAGTAATAAGTATTGCTTGAGCTCACACCACCACCTAGTTAGCGGTCAGGTAGCCAAACACACAATGCTTCAATTGAACCAAGAAATTCAAGGTTACCCTTAGCTACTGCTTAAGGATAGTACAATCAAGGGTAGACTGATGGCTCGAAAACGTCGGAGGGGATTGTTGCTGGTGCATCAGTCGCAGTATCATGCACAAAAATTTCCATACCTATCTGAAGTTTTCCGAGCATTTTTCTAGCAGCTGTTTTTGCCATAAGTCGGTGTGTAGGAATAAACCTCCAACGCAATGAACGTGTAACCATACTTAGCGACAGTCAAGCGGCACTTTAAGTAATCTCTGCGTACGAGATCAACCGCTGCTGGTGCAGGAATGTGGGGAACGGCTGAACAGTCTATCGGAAAGTAACCAAGTGCACCTTATCTGGGTGCCCGGTCGCCAAGCTGATGAGCTCGTCCGTTTCCGCAGCATCTACTAACATGGTTGAACTTGAACCCTTCATCGCGGTGGGTCCTCATACCTTAAAGGAGCTGCACCGCAAAAAGAAGAAGTAAGCAGAGAGAGGCATTGGCAACAACTCCAAGGCATGTGCAATGCTAAGTTGCTAATGGCGGGTTACCACCTCAGCAGGTTTAAATGTGTAATAAAATTTCTAGCAACAAACTCAGGCTACTTGGCGAATTCTACACTGGTCACTGTAAGTTGAATAAGCACTTATATAACATGGGCCTAGCTTCCTGTGCAAATTGCGGGTTCTGTGATAGGGAGCTTGAAACCCTAGAACATCTGTTAATTGACTGCATAGCAGTCTGCAGACGCAGAAAAAAGACCCTTGGTTCCATGTTTCCAAAGAGGGATCACCTTGCCTCATTAGCACCAGCATTTATCTTTTACTCCAAATAGATCGAATGGATTGCTCATGATAATAATTTGTTTTATTCTATAACTTCTCTGACTACTGCGAAATTTTCTAACAATTATATAGTATGTCTTAGACAAATGGCGTATAATTGCGCAACAGCATATGTGAACTGAATACCTTTAAATTATCAAGCCAACATTTAGTACTGACTCTTATTACCTAACCCCAAGCGCCATGAGCAACACTTTTGGAATTTGCGATACCGAACCACTTTGGTAAACTTGAATTAAGATCTTGAAGAGACGCGGGAATCCGAGATATAGTTATCAACCCGCTAAATTAATAAATATATGGAGACAATATGGTCAGGGTTTCAAGCATGAGACCCTTCTTACTAAACGCTTATGCTTTAAAGATATCATTGCAGCCATTAACGGTTCGGCATTTTTCTGCTTGCTACCTTTGAGACCTTTCTGTTAAAAAAATTACAATTAGAAATAGCGTCTGAGTACCTACTTAAAATGATAAAACACTTGCCTTTCTGTTAATATTTGACCATACCACTCTATATCATATTCAGGGTCCGGCACCAACTTCAGACCGTTCGCGCAGCTGTCGCACTGGAATCAGCTGTTTATAAATTTGCTCAATGACAGTTCGGAGTATTGTTCACAAGTTTACAAAAGCGTTTTGCCAAAAGTGAACGCAAAAAAAAGTGATCAGCGATGGAATTCAAACGTAATAGTGTGATTGCTTTATATTTAGCTGCAAAATCACAGCCAGCAATTGTTCGTGAGCTCAAACACCTTAAGGTGAATAAAGATACTGGTAGCATCGCAAAACGCCATGGAGGTGGTCATTGCAACGTCACGTGAGATGGTTCGGAAAGTGAAGAAGCGACTTGAGCTAAATCCACGACGAAGTGCCAATCAAATGGCTAAAGAACTGAAAATATCCGACCGCAGCATCCGACGCATATTGAAAAATGAGCTCAAGGTCAAACCTTACAACTTCCAAAAGGCCCATGATCTCACACCGAGGCAGCAACAAGTAAGACTTGAGAGAGCGAAGCAGTTGTGCTGTTTTCATCGAGCCTGGCGTCTAAGTAAATGGACACACAAACATTTCGGTCGCAAACCATGGACGTTTCAACAAGACTCAGCACAGTCTCACAAAGCGCGAGTGAACCAAGAATGGCTGAAAAACAACGTTCCGAACTTCATTACGGCCACACAATGGCTCTCGAATTCACCAGATGCGAATCCAATGAATTGTTCTCACTGGAGAGCAAGGTCCGAAGTAAAAAATACACCAGACCCGAGATGCTGAAGAAAGCCATTGTCCGTGAGTGGGCCGAAATACCGGCAAGTCAGCTTGCGATTCGTTTTTTGACCGTCTCAAGGCCATAGTTAAGGCAAAAGGTGGTCATATCGAGCAAAAGTGAACTGGTGCTGAATTTATGATTATTTTCACACATTTTGTACTTTAAAATAAATAAAAATAATTTTCCAAACCGAATTTATGGCTTTTTTACAGTTTACACTTCTAGTGCCGGACCCTGTATACCAGTTCTTGTTCGATTCGCCATGCAGTGCCTATAATCAAAGGAACTTGACTTTATTCGCATTTTTTCAATTCTTCGGGAGTTTTGGGTTGAAATAAAACATTTTCCGTAAAACTACAGATAGTTATTGATCACATACGCGATATCTCTGCAAGTCTCTTTATAAACAACTTCGGCTATTATCCTTCTGACGTATAACAATACACTCCATTCTCTGACTAACAAGAATTGAACTTCTCTATTTTTTACTATCGCATTTTCATTGTATTATAATTTAATTTCCTTTTGAGAATGTTTATGGGAACGTAAAAGTCCTTGTAATTGTCATTGAACGAATAAGGAACTCCAGCCTTTTACCATTGCTTACGTAAAGGCGGTTGCCCGTGCCAGCAATTGGTGTGTAGCTAACTGTACACTGTTTATGTAGGAGTATCTGCCATACATAAGTATGTGTCTATTATAATGCTGCTATTGTGTGTTGGACTGAAGGCAAAAGGTTAAGTAGCTCTATTAGTATCTATATGCCAAGGCTTTGGATATCTTCTTTATATTCATGTACACGTAAGTATTTACATAAGTACGTGGGAATGTTCATCTAATTTGTACAGGTGAAATGCAATAAAATACAACATTAAAATCAATACAGCACGTACGAGTAAATATACTTAAAGGATACGTGTAAGCTTTTCGTACTAAATATCATTTTACTAAATATCTCAAACCAGATGGTAATATTTCAAATTTTCTACACCTTAAAGGAGTCATACTTCTTACCGCCGTGAGTCCTGGTTTTGGAGTAAAAGCTTTAAGTATATATGTATATGTATACAAAGGTATTTGGAATTTCATTCAAAAGCTTCAGGTTGCTGTGTCTATAAAAGATTTATTGTCATTCCTGTTAGTGTATTGTATGTGTAGTGGTGGAACAATAAAACCCGAAATATTTTACTTCCTTTTCTCGTTGAAAATAAAGCCAAAGCTTTAAATTCTTTTATTAACACTTAAGTAAGCTAATTGAATGGTACATAAGTTGGTATATATGATAAATTATATATGTACAACGGCACTTTGTTTTATATTCAAGATTTTATTTAAATTTCGAAATTAAATTAATATTTCTTGCATATTTTTTTGAAAATATTTCATTGAGTGATTTTAGTCATTCATAATCCCTGAATTGTATATTTTAGTCTATTTTTTCAGAAAGAGTCTATCTCTATCATCTCTCTATCTTTGAAAATACTATGAGCAAAAACTTCTTAATTTATCCTTCAAAATCGATGCCTCTCAGAGTAATCCTCTTTGGCTGCAATACACTTGTGCCAACCTATTTTCAATTCTCGAAACAGTTGTCAAAAGTCAGTTTCCGGAATAGTAAAGAATGCGTTTCGCGTGCTTCGCTCAACTTATGGTAAACATAATCGGCTTTCCGAGCGCACTATTTGCTACACCATCACCCATCTTAAGACCCTTCATTTATTATTATTATACTCGACCGAATAGACCACGTCTGGCAGACAGTGAAGGAAATATAGCAGCCGTAGCTGAGAGTGTACACGAAGACTGTTGAGAGACGAGTCGGTGCCGTTCGCAATAACTCGGTGTGACATATGGAACGACTTGGCAATTTGTGCAAGAACTGAGGCGGCTCGACCTTCCCAAGCGACATTGCTTCGCTCTATGGGCTCTTAAAATGTTCCAAGATGATCCGACGTTTTCGAGCCAAATTTTGTTGAGCGATGAAGCCGATTTCTGGCTCTATGGGTATGCAAACAAGCAAAATTGCTGCCATTGGGACGAAGTGCAACCTTAAGAGATTCAAGAGCTTTCATTTCATCCAGAAAAGACAAAGGTTTGGTGTGGTTTGTGGGCCGGTGGAATCATCGGTCCATATTTCTTCAAAAATTATGCCGGTGAGAACGTCCGTTATCGCCCCGTTATAACCGACTATTTGATGTCTGAAATTGAAGCTCATGATCTCGGCGATATTTGATTTCAATAAGACGTCGCTACTTCACACATATCGAGCAATGGATTTATTGAGAAAACAATTCGGTGAACAGATAATTTTTCGTTATGGGCTTGTCGATTGGCCACGAAGATCATGTGATATCACACCGTTAGACTTTTTCTTGTGGCGATATGTAAAGTTTAAAGTCTATGCGGACAATCCCGCTTCGATGCAGGCTTTGGAGCAAGACAGTCGAAATGCTCGAACGAATCATCGAAAATTGGACTCAACGACCAAATTGGACCATCTGATTAGTGGCCGCGGCCAACATTTGAAAAAGATACTCCTCAAAAAATAAGTACCAAATAATGATCTTTCGAATGATAATAAACTTTCGCCATCAGATTTTAAGTGTATGGTGGAGTGTACCTCGAAATGGATCATTCTTTATTAGGACAACGCCAAGCCACACACGTGGAAAGCGACACATTAGAAGCTTGATTGTGAGATTCTTATGCAATCTTCAAGCAAGTAGTAATCACTTGATACCAGGTCCGGACTATAACCTGGTATCAAGTGATTACTACTTGCTCTTGTCTATGGCGGTGAAAAATTCGCCTCAAGAGAATCTTGAGAAAATCAACTGGACCAGTTTCCTAGTAGGGATGAGGGTTTCTACGACATATAATGAAATCCCAACAAGTCAACGACAAAAACATTATAGCTATTAGAAATAAAATCTTCAATTTAATGTCAAAATAATAGATTTATTTTTAATCGACCTTTTTCAATTTGTTCCGCCGCTCCATCCACGCAATGTCCACATGCGTTCATGAAAGTTCATTTCAAAGTTCATGCGCATTTTGAACTTAAAAACCTTTGATGCCCAATTGAGTCGTTATTGTCTGGCAACCCGTAAGTTTTCATGCCTTTCTTCATTGTATGTAGTAGGCAATTCTCTTCGGGCTATGTGCTATGATGGGCTACTTTAGCCAAGCTAAAGAGCTTGAAAAGGGTTGCACAAGTACGCTTTTTCTATTAATTGAGTCAACAAAGTGCACACACACAAGTCAAACCAATATTGGAAGAGTAAAAATAAGCTAAAACGAGGAATATTATGAGGGAAATTTAAATTTCTATATTTCTATTCTGTGTTCTAACATTTTTTTTATTAGAGAGCTTAAATCATTTATTAGTTTAGAAATTTGTAATTAATTTCCTAAAAACAAATATTTAATGAGGAGCTCTCTCTCTAGTTACACCGTTGTGGTATATACCAACTAAGTATATATAGTACTGAAACTATATATGTATGTATGGTCATTTGTAGTCGATGCAAATCTGCGGTCCGCTACGATTTTCGGATTTTCTGACTTTCTCTTTAGTTATTTTTTTTTCCTTTTTGAGGCGATAAGTCACCATGACAGTTTAGTACGCATATTTACTCTCTTGTTTCCCATTGACAATGTGTCCTCCAGCTGCCTTCTCGGCTGTCCGTTGGCGTTGTCGGCTATTTGCGGTGCTGCGCTGCTGCTGTTGCTTTTAATTATGTTGCTTAACGGGCAGCCTCATCCTCTCTGCTGAAGGACAAAAAGGCGCGCACTGTGGGCAAAGGAAATAAGGAATTTTAAAGACTTTTAATGGAAGCGTTTGCAATAAAATAAAAGAAAATAAAATAAAATAAAATAAAATAAAATAAATTTAATTTAATTTAAATAAAATAAAATTCAAATAAAATTAGATGAAATAAAAAATTAATAAATTAATTAACGAAATTAAATTAATTTTAAATTAAAAACTTAAATTTAAATTAAATTAAATTTGGGCAAAGGAAAGAACTTTTAAGCCTTTTAATGGAAGCGTTTGCAATAAAATAAGATAAAATAAAATAAAATAAATTTAACTTAATTACAAATGAAATGTAAATTAAAAATGAAAATAAATTAAATAAATTAAATTAATTTAAGTTAAGTTGAATTAAATTAAATTAAATAAAATTAAAATGAATTAAATCAAATAAAATTGAATTAAATTAATTGAAATTAAGTTAAATTAAATTATATTAAATTAAATCACATCAAGTAAAATTTAAATAAATTAAATTAAGTTAAATTAAATTAAATTAAAATGAATTAAATCAAATAAAATTGAATTAAATTAATTGAAATGAAATGAAAATAAATTAAATCAAATTAAACTAAGTTAAATTAAATCAAATTAAATTAATTCAAATTAAGTTAAATTAAATTAAATTAATTCAAATTAAGTTAAATTAAAATAAATTAAATCAAATTAAATTAAATTAAATTAAATTAATTCAAATTAACTTAAATTAAATGAAATTAAATTAAATTGAATTAAATTAAATTAAATTGAATTAAAACAAAAGTTGGGAAGTCATCAATTTTCCACGAATTTTCATTTAAGAATCAAATTCGTATTGAGATCACTGTGCAAAGCTTGGAAATTCTGTTCAGGCTAATTACTTAAAAACGATGCCATAATTACAGACGTATTATACCAGCTAAACAACAAAGAACTGCAAGTGATTACCTTTCTGTGAATTTGCCGTTTTTGAGAATGAAAGCGCTTAATTACAGAGTGCATAGGAATTATGGCTTTTTGGCGCGCACTTTAGCTAAATTAAAGATAAGCGAACTTGAGCAGTTAGTTGGTTTTTTCGTCGCGATTTTATGGCGATTTGTTATTAATACCGAGCAGAACAAGTGATTAATCAGTAATTACTCATATTGTAAAATATCCTCCGTGAACTTTATTTTATGGATTAACAAGTTTTATTCATATTTTTACTACATCGATCTGAGAAATAATCCAAAACAACGCAAACAATAGGAAAAGAAGAAAGCAGCTTTCCATTGTTATGGAAAAACTATTTTCTTCTCCGCTTTTACTGCAAAAGTTTTGTAATTGTCCTTAAAAATAACTTCGTTCTTTAAACCGTTACGCAAAAAGAAGCGTAAAGCATAAAATATTATAATTGACCTTGATGTGGGAAGCATAGCGAAATCAACAATTGGTACGGATACCTTGACTGTGCGTCTTCTACAACCAGTTTCTATCCACCGCCGCTTTGCATTCGCCTGCGATAGCAAATCACGCGCCAAACGACACAATAACCTTGTCTCCTTTTTGTTGAGTTGTTGAAGATAACAGGTGGCACGTAACGAGGATAATAAAGGCACGTGCGTGCGGTGGTGCTGCGGCTGCGTGAAAGCTCAGCCGGCTTTTGAAGCTTTTTCGTCGAAAACAACTGTTGATGATATCGTAACTGTAAGCACGCTGTTAACACGTTGCCATATAAAAGGCCGAGCAGTTTTGATAAAGCAACAGTAACGGTTCGTACGCGTGACCGCGTTTATACAAAAGTGGTGAAAGATCCTAGTGTGGTGAAAGCGATAAGCGCCAAATAAAGTTGTGTAAAAGAGTATAAAAAAATTTAGAAAATTTAAGAATCAAAGGTCAAAAAAAACAAAAATTAAAAATACTCAAATATGCACATGTTATTATATATCATAACAGTAAAAAACAATTAAAGAATTACATATTAACGGTATTTTAAGTGCGTTGACTTGAAGCGCTCGTTGATTACAAAATTTTGCCGCGTCGTGAGTACAAGATGTTCGCATTACTGCTACTGTTGATTCCCCTGGTGTCATCGGTGAATTCGCAGAATGACACCGAATCACGTCTGGCGGCTTCCCTCAAGAGCAGCGACACCGCAGCCGGCGCCGAGAGTAAATGCGGCGACACTCAACGCATGGTCGACGAGTGCTTTAAGGATCTGCCGCCACATTTAATGGAATTTCTGCAGACCACAAAGATTGCCAACAACGAACGCGAAATCGCATCCAAGTGCCTGTAAGTGAACCAGTGGGAGTTCATGTGATTTTTGAGAATGCTCTTACCACAGTTATTTACACACAATTGCCTCTGTACTGATTTACTATGTGAGGTTAAGTGGCGTGGTGTTTGTTTATTTTCGGTGTGTTCGCCACTTTTGAACGCTTTTGCGGTTTTCACACCAAATCAAATATTCGAAATTTTCTGCGAGCGCCGTCTGGTCGATGGGTAATGACATTTTGCGGCCTTTGATGGCGGCGTTCGAAAGTGATTGGCAAAATGTCCTTAATGCGTAAAGTGAAATGTGGCATTCGAAATGTGGTCGCAGCAAATTTAATCTATAACTGTGCATGAGAAATAGGTTATATAATTGAAAATTCAAGCTTTTTATTTTGTCAGCAGTTAGTTAGTGCTCACTTTGCAGTTAAGGATAGCGTTTGAGTGCAATTACACCAAAATTAAGTTATCCTTAAGGTTTGAGATAAGGCAAAGAAGGCGGTTGGATTAAGAAAAACAAGTTTATGAAAAATAAAATTTTAACTTTTTAGTCACAATATTGGACGAATATGCCAATATCGGAAATAAAGTTTAAATTTTGTTTTTAATCCAAATTTTGGCATTAACGATTGAAAATATTTTTTATACCCTGAACAGGGTATACTAAGTTTGTCACGTAGTTTGTAACACCCAGAAGGAAGCGTCGGAGACCATATAAAGTATATACATATATAAATGATCAGTAAGTTGAGCTGAGTCGATTTAGCCATGTCCGTCTGTTTGTCTGTCTGTATATATACGAACTACTCCCTCAGTTTTTAAGATATCGTTTTGAAATTTTGAAAACGTAATTTTCTCTTCAAGAAGCTGCTCATTTATCGGAACTGCTGATATCGGACCACTATAACATATAGCTGCCATACAAACTGAACGATCGGAATCAAGTACTTGTATGGAAAACTTTCACATTTTACAATGTATCTTCACAAAAGTTGGCACAGGTTATTTTCTAAGGCAACAATGTATTCTCCTGAAAAATTGTTCAGATCAGATTACTATAGCATATAGCTTCCAAGCAAACCGGACACATAGTTACTAAAAGAAATGCACCTGTGAAGAGTATATTACCTTCGTTGCAACCGAAGTTAACGTTTTTTCTTGTTTTTTTATATATTTAATTATGTGTGTTTGCTGACCAGTGCTCCAGAGTATTGAAGAAGACGGTTATGTAAATACTCCACTTTAAGATAGTAGAAGACGAAGTACGCAAACGTGAAAAAATGTTAATTCTGATATAATTTCTACTTCTAATTTAATTTTCTTAAATTTAATCATAAGCTTGTGATAAAATTTTTCTTTCAAACCGGTTTTTGGGGTTCGAACTTGAAAATAAAAATTTGGTTTATTGAATTATTTTTTTTTTTAATTTTATTTAATGTTAATTCCATTATATTTTTAATGCATTGTTTGCCACCCTTGTTGCGAGAAAACTCTTAGCACTCGTTCTTCTTCTTCTTTATTGGCGAATACACCACTAACGCGGTTATAGCCGAGTTTACAACAGCGCGCGAGTCGTTCTTCTTCTACTGCTCTTTCTGCTTACAGGTACATAATTCCGATCTCGAACTAAATTTCTAAGCATGAAAAATATTTTTAAACCATTTATTGGGTATTTTAAAATATGTAGAAATGTTCATTTTTTTAACTTTGAACTTCATTTGGCTCCCGGCAGACAATGCCATTCTTTCGTCTTCTATAAATTCTTATACATAAGCCAACAACAACAAAAGAGTAATTAGAGTAGCTAAAGGAGATAAAGGAGATAAACCAAAATTCGAGAAGCACTCGACTAAGCAACCGTTAAGTTCCCTGCACTCTGTGTTTTTCCTTGACATGCAATTACACACACAATATTGTAAATTCTTGTACTCACTTACGAGTAATTATATACTCTGTAAAAAGCAGTTGTTTTGGGCAATAAGTATGCAAGATAAATTAAATACTTAAGTTTAAGATTTCAAAGACTCGCACGATTTAAATTTTCTTAATTTAACCGTGGCTCAAGTTACGGAGGCATAGAAGTAAATTGAATGAACTTCTTAGATAGGCTGCATTAGTAAGTTTGGTTGTACAAGCTGCGTTCCAAAGTAAACAGGACTTAAAAAAACAGAACAAATGGTTTTTTCGGCAAAACCAATTTATTTTATACAAAATAGTCTCCTTCTGCTTCAATGCAGCTTTTTGCACGTTCCAAAAGCATGTCGAACGAGTGTTTTAGCTCGTTGTCCCCTATGGCCGCCAGTAAGCCGGTGCAAGCCTTTTGAATGGCCTCTACGTCTACATAACGCTTTCCTTTCATGGGCAAATGCATTTTTCCGAAAAGGAAGAAATCGCACTGTGCCATATCAGGTGAATACGGGGAGTGGTTAATGGTTAAAATGTAATTTTTGGTTAAATAATCGGTCACAAGCGTCGACGGATGAGTCCTTCGAATGTTAGATTCTGAGCAATTTTTGGTCGTCAGTCAATTTGTGCGGAACAAACCGTGCACACACCTTTCGTAAGCCCAAATGTTTGGTCAAAATGCGATAAATCGATGTTTTGGAGATGTTTAATTCTATTTCCATGAATTTCAATGATGATTTCGGCTGATTTTTGATGAATTCACGCACAGTTTCGATGGAATTTCCGGTGATCACGCATTTTGATTGGACCACATGTTGATCGTCATTTATGTCCTCACGACCACTTTGAAAACGTTGAAACCACTCGTGCACTCTGCTACGGGATAGGCAATCATCGCCAGTAACTTGTTTTATCAATTGAAGTGATTCGGTATAAGTTTTACCAATTTTTAAACAAAATTTAATGTTGGCTCTTTGTTCGAAGCTCATTTTTGCACCGATAACACAAACATACTGACACTTAGAACGCAATAACTTCACTTTCAATCGATGAAATCATGAAATTATTACTAGATAATCGATAAAGATAGCAGATTCTAAAGCATCAGTCGACATATAGATGGCGCCACCAGGAGGCGTTAGATTCAAAAATTCCTGATTACTTTGGAACCCCCCTTTTTTTGTTTTTTATTTTATAGTAGGAAGAAGCATCGAAAGCCGGAGTGCGTGACTTTAAACCGCTAAGCCTAACCTACTCCCATCTCATGTCTTTCCCACGGGACCACTGGACAAAGTATTACTTTATGGGAGGAAAAAAAACGTTTAAGTCTCCTCTATTGCACGGACTGACTGACGCCTAATCTGTTCTAAATATCACAATTTTGTCATAATTAGATTTGCCGCTCTGCTGACAGCTTTCCACTTTACAGAGGACTGTCAAATTTTCCACCGTGATACTACCTCCTAGGGTTGGTTTTCAACTTTCCCTTATACCCGGACAATAACACGTGTTCAGAGAAACTCTGTACACGTCGGACAGTATGTATGCTTCCCCATGTTGTCTACCTATCCACGAATGTATGTCCGAAATCAGCACTTATCACGCGTATTGCTTAAAGCCTATGCACTGTGTTAATTGGTCTAGTATATGATTTTATTTCTAGCGCCTGTATCCATTTTGGAGTGAGTATTGTGTACGTTAAGAGGTTTTTGGTGAAGGTCATACCTGAGAGATGTGCGAAGAAATCTTTTTCATCAAATAGCATTAATGATCTGGAAAGTCTAAAACTTCGTAAAAGTCGTTACTAATTCCAAAGGCGGAGAAGGTTGAAGTAGTTGGCTATTCCAAAAGCTTAAACGACCAAAATTTCTTCCGTTGAAATATGTGTACACATTGCCATATATTTATCGTATACTTCTCTAGCAACAAATTTTAACTAACACTTTGTTGGTAAATATACTTTGGCAACTGGCATTTTGGGTATCATATAGTTATCACTTTCGTTATTGTTTGCTAGTGTCCATTATTCTTGTTGTCACAAGAGGAGATCTTATTACAAAGCAATTAGTTGTGCTTCGGCACGCAGGTTTGGGTATGTGTGCGTGTGTGTGCATGAAAGTATAGAAGAGCCTTCGGTTTGTTTTCGTTTTGCGCTAAAACACAAAGTTTGCACCATTGTCCTTCATGTCAATTAAATATTTAACGACTATTTCAGTACTTTATGGCTCTAACCAGATAATATTAGTTTCACTTTGTAAACACAAATACGCAGTTTGATACAAATTGCTGAAATAAATCATTTTTAATCGTATTGTTTTATAATTTAGTAATTTAAATTTTACTTTTTTGCTGTCTTGGCTATACTATTTCATTATATGGTTCATGGAGAAAGGTTGCGATAACTTTGAAACCATGTATTTGCAGACAAAGTTGGTTCAAAAAGTTTTGGTTGCCATAGTCTTTGAACAATATCTAAATCTAAAAATAAAACTCAAATGTGAAGTGCACAAACGCTAATCAATGATTACACAAAAGAAACTCTATTACAATAGGAATTAATGATATCTTTCTGAAATTTGTCCAACTGTCAGTATGACGATGTCTGATGTTTTCAGTACGATTCACTCGATAATGAGGTCTTTAAAAGTGAACTTTTCCTCTTTTATAATTTTTCTATACTGCTCTTGCGTTTCAGTTTTATATTATTTCAGTTTGTGCGCAAAAAGTACAGTGAAGCCTCGTTAAAAAAAAAGTTTGATAAAAGCAAAAACTGATTGAATGGAACTATTGTTCACTTAAAGCTTAATCTTATTGTTGTGAAGCAAATGCGGGCATTGAAATATGTTGGCACACGTTGGCAGTTGAAATTCTGTTAACAAAAGCTGCTGTTTGAATCTGATAAATGCCGTTCAGCAACTTCCACGAACGAACTTTTCCTTTAGTAAATACTTTTAATGGGAAATCAATATTTAAAAATTAAAATTGCATATTTTTCTGTGGAAAACAAAAGCTCAAAACAAAGGAAATTATTTTTTTTCTCCAAAGAACGGGTATGCAGGTACAATTTTCAATAGCCTTTTCTTGGCAGATCACGAGTGAGTCGTATCAAGCTGTCCTGCTATTTTTGTTTAGTATTGTTTGGCATTTTATCATGAAAAGACTTACACCTGAAAAACGTTTCCAATTCGTTCAACTTTTATACAAAAATTCACGTTCTGTAAAGAATGTGTTTCGCACAACTTATAGTCAACATAATTGGCCTACTGAGCATGCTATTCGCAACACCAGCACCCATATAGAGACCCAGCATTTTTTATTGGACCGTAGTGAAAAAAATATTGCTGCCGTAGTTGAGTGTGTACACGAAGACCGTGGAGAGTCGATTTGGTGCCGTTCGCAACAACACAGAGTGAGGTGCGGAACGACTTGGCGCATTTTACGTCGAGATCTTCAATTGAAAGCGTAAAAAATATAGCTTGTGCAAGAACTGAATCTTCCCAAGAGGCATCGCTTCGGTCCATATACTCCTAAAAAGTTCCAAGAAGATCCGTCGTTTTCGAGTCAAATTTTGTTCATGATGAGGGTCATTTATGCGTCAATAGGTATGTAAACAAGCTGAATTAGGACGAAGAGCAACGCTAAGAGACTAAAGAGCTGCCATTTCATACAGAAACAAGTAAGGAAGGGCTAAGTTCGAGTGTCACCGAACATTTTATACTCTCGCATGATAAAGTGATAATCGAGATTTCATTATCCGTCATTTACATATTTTTTTATTTTGTTGTCAAATTAATTAGATTAGATCAATCTGTGTACTTTGAGTATTGAACTGTATTTTCATTTCCTAATGTACTATACATATATATATTATACAGAGAAGGCATCAGATGGAATTCAAAATAGCGTTATATTGGAAGAAGGCGTGGTTGTGAACCGATTTCACCCATATCTCGTACATACCATCAGGGTGTTAAGAAAATATTATGTACCGAATTTCATTGAAATCGGTTGAGTAGTTCCTGAGATATGGTTTTTGGTCCATAAGTGGGCGACGCCAAGCCCATTTTCAATTAAAAAAAAAGCCTGGGTGCAGCTTCTTCTGCCATTTCTTCCGTAAAATTTAGTGTTTCTGACGTTTTTTGTTAGTCGGTTAACGCACTTTTTGTGATTTTCAACCTAACCTTTGTATGGGAGGTGGGCGTGGTTATTATCCGATTTCTTCGAAAAATTACGTCCAAATATGCCCCTCCCTAATGCGATCCTTTTTGCTAAATTTCACTTTAATATCTTTATATATGGCTTAGTTATGACACTTTATAGGTTTTCGGTTTTCGCCATTTTGTGGGCGTGGCAGTGGGCCGATTTTGCCCATCTTCGAACTTGACCTTCTTATGGAGCCAAGAAATACGTGTACCAAGTTTCATCACGATATCTCAACTTTTACTCAAGGTACAGCTTGCACGGACGGACGACGGCAGACGGACGGACGGACAGACAGACATCCGGATTTCAACTCTACTCGTCACCCTGATCACTTTGGTATATATAATCCTATATCTGACTCTTTTAGTTTTAGGACTTACAAACAACCGTTATGTGAACAAAACTATAATACTCTCCTTAGCAACTTTGTTGCGAGAGTATAAAAATAACGGTTTGGTGTGGTTTGTTGGCTGGTAGAATCATTGGTCTATATTTCTTCAAAAATGATGCCGGTGAGAACGTAACCGTCAATGGCGACGTTATCGCCCCGTTATAACCGACGATTTGATGCCTGAAATTGAATCTCGTGATCTCTGCGACATTTGGTTTCAATAAGACGGCACCACTTCGCACACATTGCATCAAGCAATGGATTTATTGAGAGAACAATTAGGTGAACAGATAATTTTTCATTTTGGGCTGGTCGGTTGGCCATGAAGATTGATTGATATCACACCGTTTGACTTATTCCTGTGGGGATATGTAAAGTCTAAAGTCTATGCGGACAATCTCAGTAATCGAAAATTGGTCTCAACGGATGGACAATCTAAAACGTAGCAGCGCTCAACATTCGAACGAGATGCAAATTGTTTATTTTAAATGCAAAATTTCGCTGTGCAAACTAATTAGAGCATGAAACAATAACAAAATGTCCTCTTATATTCTAATAAAATTATGAGCTGATGTTAATTTGTGTGCATATTGGCAGTTAATAAAACGAATTTTTGCATTTTTGTTATTTTTGTTGCACGCTTGAAAGGTTTCTCACACAAGTTCGAACAATTTTCGGGATTTGTAGGCACGTGTCAAGCCAGACATTTGTAAGCGAACATTTTATCAAAATATATGATACAAGTGTTTATTAACTAACAACTGGAAAAGCCTAAAAGTAATTGACAAAATTCGAAATTATTTAAAAATCGTGTGTCATGAGATTTTTTTCGAAGGAGATAATTTAATTAATTGTTTAAAAGGCTTTTGAATCTTCAAAAAAAATTTAAAAGAGGAATGAAAGTGAGAAGTTAAAGGATTTTGCGGTAGTGGCATACAACCGATACGTAATATTGATATATATATAATTATTATAATTATATTATATAGTCTAATGCATGTGATTTCGCATTAACGATTTTTATTTTTATTTTTTGCAGTGTTTTCAACAAGGGCATGAGATGCTTCGACGACTACACGGCTCACTGTTTAACCAACAAAACACTCAATCTCTTCAAGAATAATGTGGAAGGAGCACGCAGATTTTTCAATCGCTTCTGCAGTGATCGGGAATTTCAAAAGGGTGGGTTTACATGCACAAAAAATTATTTATACTCGAAATCTAAGCAACAACAAGATGCCAATAATAAAAATATTTATATTTTATCTTATTTAATCTGTTTCACCGTGAAATATCTACTATATGTAGTCTAATTAGTGGTCACACTATGCCAATTTCTTAAGAATTATTTCTTAATAATTAGCCAATGTATAGCGATTGTGTTAACTCTAGAGTCAAATTATTTAAAATAATAATATTAATTTTACACTTTTGCTTTCTATTTGCCCGTGTTTGATCTTTGCTAGTTGCAAGAGTATAAAATGTTCGAACTTAGCCCTTACTTACTTGTTATTTACGTATTTCCTATCCTATTCTCTACATACATTGCACTATATTTGCTTATAGCATTTTTAAAGTAAACACAATTTTCATCTAATTATAGTATTTACGATCACTCTAAACTCGAAACTCTAAATTTATTTATTAAATTTGCCTTATTTGCCATTGTTTTATTCACTTTGAACTCTCTGTTAAACAGAAAAAAGCTTAAAATCCATTACCGTAATCAAATACCTCAAAAATATAATAAAGTGCAAATAAAGTTGTCTTAATGTCATGAAAATAGTTTGCCTTTCAACTTTGATAAACTTCGAAATTCCATGACACACTGTGTAAACAAGTTACTCATACGCTCTGCGCACACGCACATGTGCTGAAAGTTACTCATACGCCATGTGTTCATGCTTGATGTAATATGTTTACAGTTCAAAAGTGAAAGTGACACTTTTTACTTTATACGCAAAACTTTCTTAAAAGTTTAACACACGCATACACACACAGTTTATAACGGTTCTAAAATGTCGGTTTAAGCATGTTAGGGTAGTCTTGTGGCAATTTAGTGCGTCAGCGCTTCAAGCAGCGTAAAAATGTTTGAAAGTGGAAACACATAAATAGCGGTAACTCAACGTTACCGCGTTAACGTATTCTGACAATAATTTTCTAGATTGACAGGCCACCCTAATGTGCTGACATTTGGCCTGAATGCGTGTGGTACGCGATTGGCCAGAACTTTTTGCTTATGTTTATTTAGTTAATTTTGTTCGAAGTTGAAACATTCAAGCACATTAATGGCATGCTATACAAATTTGCAGATTATTTACAGCACAAGGACTGCTTCGGCTATATACAGGACGACTGGATGCGTTGCACGCGCAATTTTCAGGAAATACTCACCGAGGAGCTGCATGGCGAGCAAACGAATGTCACCAATAAATTTATGGAATTTTGCTGGTAGGTAGCTGTGCACTGCTTATAAGTACTCTTAAGTTTCTTTTAGTAGTTTTTAACTGCACCGTTGTATGGGGAATGAGCGGGTTTATAATACGATTTCATCCATTTTCACGCTGCCAGTAAGAGTTCTTATAATATTTGCGCCAGGCGAATTTGGTTGTTGTAGCTTAAGTGGTTTAGCAGACATGTATATTCAGCTTGTTGGAGGGTGGGATTACGCCTGTTTCTTCAAAATATATAGCTTAGGTGAATTACTGAGATTAGCTGAGGTTACTAGGCCTACAATGAGTTTTTAGATCAGGTTATTCACAACCCCTGTCTGTAGTTTCTAGTCATTACCATCATTCCAAAGATTATACAGCACAATCTTGAATCAGAGCTGAATGTTCGAAGACTTTACACCAAAATATGGAATCAAGGCTAATATTTTGAGACACATTACATTACATCTAGATTATCACAAAAATGTGTACTTTATTAGCAGTCTTAATTGGAAAACACACGCCAATTATTGCCGTAAAGCAGTCAGTGCATGCTTGCTTAATTGAAAGTTGTAACTTGAAGCGAAAGTCGAAATCCTTTAATCCTCCTCACACTCTTATCTCTTGCAGTGCACGCTACGCCTACGAAAATTGCATCTACAACAGCGCACGCTACAAATGCTACAAGAATTCGGCCAAATTTGCACGTGACACAGCCAAAATGCTCTCGGACGAAAAACACTTCACCAATTGTCGCGAATATGAGAATGTGCTGTGCAGCGTGGGCCACCCGAGATCCCTCTACGGCGGCGGCACCAACGCCCTATTTGGCTGGACCCAGCTGCTGTTGGTCTGGCTACCTGCTGTGCTGCTGACAAGAGCGAGCGTCGGCCGACGACGAGCGTAAATAAATCAATGACAAGCTGATTTTTAGCCTTCAGTACACATTCATACATATATGCGTGTACATGTGTGTGCCTAGTCATATGTGTGTGTTGTGTAGTTGGGTGTGTGGCAAGAATGTGTCGTTTGTGTAGAACAATAATTGGCCATTGCTCGTGTGCATTTACCACGACCTCGCAGCAGCGGAGCGCTTATTGACCATCACAGCGTGTGTGTGTGTGCACGCATGTATGTTTGTGTGTACGTGTAGGGGTGTATGTGCGCTGGCAAAGGCATTTTAAATGGGTCAGCGCAAGTACATGGCATCAAAGAGCTTATATGTATGTACTCCGTAATTGTCAATTTATTTAGCGAGTAAAGTGAAAATGTTGTGCGAGGATACACTCAAGTAGCTGTTGTTTCGATGTGTCACTCTGTGTGTGTGTAGGCTAAACTATTGTCCATGTTGCCGTTTTAAGAATTTTAAGCGCAACGATATCTCTCCAAATAAAAACTAATGTTGACTATTAAACAAGTTTTGAAAGCGCTATTAACTAAGATCTCTGTTAAATAAATATATTTGTAAGAATAACTGTAATTTAGATGTGAATTAGAATAAAAAATATAAGAAATAACTAAAAATAATGGAGTACGTGTTTAAATTTGTCGGATTGCTTGGATAATAACTCGTGAGTATATGCATTTGGATTGGAGTACTTTTAATGTATGTAAAATGTACATCAAATTTTATATAATACAGGGTGCGTTCCAAAGTAAACAGGACTTTTTGAATCTAGCGCCCCCTGGTGGCGCCATCTATATGTCGACTGGTGCGTTAGAATCTGCTATCTTTATCGATTATTCAGTGAGAATTTCATGATTTCATCGATTGAAAGTGAAGTTATTGCGCTTTAAGTGTTAGTATGTTTGTCTTATCGGTGCGAAAATCAGCTGCGAACAAAGAGCCAACATTAAATTTTGTTTTAAAATTGGTAAAACTTGTACCGAAACGTTTCAATTGATAAAACAAGTTTATGGCGATGATTGCCTATCCCGTAGCAGAGTGCACGAGTGCTTTCAACGTTTTCAAAGTGGTCGTGAGGACATAAATGACGATCAACATGTGGGCCAATCAAAATCCGTGATCACCGGAAATTCCATCGAAATTGTGCATGAATTCATCAAAAATCAGCCGAAATCGTCATTGAAATTCATAGAAATGGAATTGAACATCTCCAAAACATCGATTTATCGCATTTTGATCGAACATTTGGGCTTACGAAAGGTGTGTGCACGGTTTGTTCCGCACAAATTGACTGACGACCAAAAATTGCTCAGAATCTAATATCCGAAGGACGATTATTTGACCAAAAATCACATTTTAACCGTTAACCACTCCTCGTATTCACCTGATATTTGCCCATGAAAGGAAAGCAGTATGCAGACGTAGAGGCCATTCAAAAGGCTTGCACCGGCATACTGGCGGCCATACCGGCCAACGAGCCAAAACACTCGTTCGACATGCTTTTGGACCGTGCAAAAAGCTGTATTGAAGCAGAAGGAGACTATTTTGAATAAAATAAATTGATTTTGCTGAAAAAACCATTTGTTCTGTTTTTTGTTTTTAAAGTCCTGTTTACTTTGGAATGCACCTTGTATATATATAACTTTTTATAGTAGGTGGACGCATCAAAAGTCGGAGGTCGGAACTTTAATCTGCTAAAGCTAACCTACTGCCAACTGTTGTACCTCCGACGTTACCATGGGAGAGAAAAATAAATTTAAGTCTCTTCTATTGTGCGGACTGACTCACGCCCAATCTTTTGCAAGTTTCTTTGTTTTTTCAAATTTAGCTGTGGTCAATATTTCATGTTCAGTGAGCGAACAAAGGTGCTTCGGCAACTTCGTTTCGTGGCTTAGCGTATGAGTTAATACGTGTATGTATGTCAATGTTTGTAAATATGGAGTCCTCGCTGATAAGTTTTCAAATGAGATTCCAGTTGCTGATGTTCAATTCTTACGATGGAAATGCAGAAGCCATAAAATAAAGCTGCGATTGGGTAAACCTCTTCATTGATCGGTAGAGTTCAACTTGAATATAATAAGTACGTGCAATTTGTTTGTCCGGGGTAAGCTTGAAACTACTGAACCGGATTTTAGTAAAATTTAGCACAAAGTACATAGTTTGATCCAACTTAGAATATAGGATAGTTTATAGTTCGATTATGTTAAAAGTCCATAGAATTCATACTTAAAAAAATATATATATTTTTTAATATATTCAAAATTAAGAAAAACAAGAAAAAACGTTAACTTCGGTTGCACCGAAGCTAAATACCCTTCACAGGTGCATTTCTGTTAGTAACTATGTGTTCAGTTTGTATGGAAGCTATATGCTATAGTAATCCGTTCTAAACAAGTTTTTTAGAGATTACATTGTTGCCTTAGAAAATAACATATATCAAGTTTCGTGAATATATCTTGTCAAATGTGAAAGTTGTCCATACAAGAACTTGATTCCGATCGTTCAGTTTGTATGGCAGCTATATGCTATAGTTAACCGATCTGAACAATTTCCTCGGAGATTACATTGTTGCCTTAGAAAATAACATATATCAAGTTTCGTGAATATATCTTGTCAAATGTGAAAGTTGTCCATACAAGAACTTGATTCCGATCGTTCAGTTTGTATGGCAGCTATATGTTATAGTGGCCCGATATCGGCCGTTCCGACAAATGAGCAGCTTCTTGAAGAGAAAATGACGTTTGCAAAATTTCAAAACGATATCTTAAAAACTGAGAGACTAGTTCGTATATATATACAGACAGACGGACAGACGGACAGACAGACAGACAGACGGACATGGCTAAATCGACTCAGCTCGACATACTGATCATTTATATATATACTTTATAGGGTCTCCGACGATTCCTTCTGGGTGTTACAAACTTCGTGACAAACTTAATATACCCTGTTCAGGGTATAATAAGTATAATTATTATAATTTTACGATAATGTCGAGTGTCGAGGAAAAAAATCCAATAATCACTTGAAGTATTGCAGAGAACGATATTTGTATCAAAAGCATAGCAATTTTTGATATTTCGAGGGCTACATGTATGTATTTCATTTTCAATATTTTTGCTGGATTATACTCACTATTCATATCAACTACTTATGCTTACAAGGTTGCCGTTTTTGAATATTTTTTTAGTTTTCACAACTTGGATGTGGTTTGGTTCGTCTTCGATTTTGGCTTCTTCCGAAAAATTTAACGAAGAACGCCAAATTCTGATTGTGGCATATGGTGCAGTCACCTTGAATAAACGCAACGTTTATTAGTGGTACAAAATGTTCGTAGAAAATCAAGAAAATGTGGCTTTTGCACCATAATAATGCCTCTGTTAATGCATCGTTATTTATGCGAGAATATTTGGCAAGAAAGAAAACATTAAAGGCGCCGCAGCCACCGTATTCTTTAGACCCGGTACCTGTGATTTTTTTGTTCCCAAAACGAGGCGCATTAAAGGGCGACTACGATTGAGAAGATAAAAACTGCATCGAAGGTGAAAGAAAATAAAATTATGAAACATGACTTTTTGAAGTGCTTTCAGGATTGGAAATAGAGGTGGCAGAAGTGCAATATTACTGGAGGAGATTACTTTATAAAAGTCATAATAGAGATTCATGAATAAATAAATGTTTTCTTGAGAAACTCAAAATTCGCGATAATTTTTAAACAAACCTCGTAGTGTTTAGACCGACACTTGATCACACGATTTCGGCTGTTGAGTGGTTTATCCCACTAATCTTATAAATTTATCAAGATTTCGCCATACAAAAATGACAGTTCAAAATCACTTCATCGGAGTGATTTGAAACTGATCCACGCTAAATCTCTCTGTGCGGCTCTGATTTTGCGCCTTCTACTTGACAGCATTGGAAATCTATTAAATTATCACTGCTGATTTAGACACTACGAAAAGGAAAAAATGTAAACAAACAAATTTTTATTAGAGCAATGAATCTAATTTCTGCTGAAAATCGACTTCCCAAATGAAAAAATGCGTCCATTATTTCCATTATATGGAAAATATTTAAAAGAATACGGCTTTTATTACAAAATACTATATGACAACATTTTCTTTTGATAAATATTGAGCGATGTAAATTCTTGAATGGCAAAAACAGCTGTTTTTAATCTTTACAACGGCAGTAAGAACATTGTAGGGTTATGAAATGCTTAAATGTAATCTAATCTTTTAAATTTTCGGTCTGAACATGGTATTAGAATGTCGAAGCAAGAGTTTGTCCCCAATGAATAAACCTCTTACACACTAAGGCAATCAGAGGTCCGGTCTGAGGTCTCGCCGATGAAAATTGAAAGTGGCAGATTATGTTAATATTGATGCATGGACAATCAAATTTCTAAGAAATATCTATTATTATTGATTAAGCTTTTTAATAGTATGTAAGTAATTTCAGATTGAGCCATTTCTCCACACAGTGGAAATGTGTAAAAGTTGTAATGATGCCCAAGTCAAACAAGACAGAAGCTGAGTTGTCTTCATATAGACGTATTGGCTACTGACAGTATTCTCGAAAATGCTCGAAGGCATATTTTTGTGAATATTACAATTAAAACTGGAATGACAATCGATCATTCAAAATTATCGATTTGATTTCAGTTATGTGCACAGTATCTAGGTTTGTCTTTCCTCATAAAACCCCAGCGTAGAGAGAACGTAGCTTATACAAAATATATAGGTTACATGGTTAGAAATTGAAGCTTAGTTAGCAAAACAAAATTCTTCTAAACAAAACTCTGTTGAAACCTCTAAGGTGTTATGACATTCAAATCTGGGGCAAAGTAAGTTTATCCAGCAAAGTTGGGATTCAAAGATACCACTCAAAAACACTCGGGCTGATTGCTAGCATTCTGTGGTATGGAGTTTACAATATTCAACTGTATAAGGATTTTTAAACATCTATGGTGATTGGTGAAACAAAAAATATACAGCTCAAGGTATATCACAAGAGATTATATTGGAGTCCTAACACACAGGCTATAAGCTTATCAGACAGCAGCGACGGCATATGGCTATTGTGCTGAGTGTATTCTCTACAACCTCCCAATTAGATTGTAAGAATTACAGTTGTAATCGAAATATGTGACCTGGTCTACGGAAAGGGGACTTAGGTGTCAAAAAATCAATTTTCACTTTTTAGTTGATTCGGATGGAAGATGAGATTTTCACGTGATAGAATCCAAAAAGTCATAACTTGTTTGAAAGTTCCCTAAAAATGTAGAGAAAGAAGAGTAAAAATACGAAAAAATATAATTTTTGTGTAATGAACAAAATACATTGAATTATTAGCTATAAAGACATGATTATACACTAGAAAAACGTATTATGGGCCAAAAATAATAATGCTGAGTGGTTTATGTATTTTTCTTTGTTGTCGTTTTCCTTGAGATCTTTTTACGTGTTGATCCTGAAGAAGATGGTCTTGGTTCCTCGTCTGGTTTGAGAACATCTTCACTAGTTTTTGCCTTCCGTTTCTTCGATGCCAAATCTGTCGGCAATGGAGCCACAATATCTACTTTAGATATATCCAAAACTAAGCTGCGATGATTGTGATAGATGTCAATGGAGCCACAATATCTACTTTAGATATATCCAAAACTAAGCTGCGATGATTGTGATAGACGCTCCAAAGATAAACCGGTTGGTTGTTTAACTTTCGGCATTTCAGGATCGATAGGTTTAAACAGAAGCTTAAAGGACTGCACTTCTTCACTGTCTGCGCATTTCTTTGTTTTTACACAATCTGTAGAGATTATGAAATGATGGAATTGCGTTATTCCAACAAGTGACTTGTACAGTGGTTTAAAATAGCTGTCCCATTCATACCAGACGACTTTTTCAGGCGATACAGCTTTATTATAACCCCCAGGTGATGATGCCTCGACACACTGCAGTAAATATGCATACGTGTCGATGTTACTGACAGCATACTTACTTTTGAAAATACCGAAGTAACGATCAGGCGCGAACTTAGTGTGCCCTGTAAGTAGAAAATTGAATAAAATAGTTTTGTTAAGACCCCGAGCCTAACGCCATTGCAGATATGATAGCACAGTGTTATTCTTATTCTGCCCAACACAATTGACACAGAAAAGAACGAGTGTTTCAATGTCTTTATAGTAGGTTTCCAGGTGATAATGCAGGATGCTCACAACACAGTTCGGTCCTTTACCAACGTCATCTTTTTCGTCTAGCATGTAATTCCAGCTTCGATGTGACTTAGTATCACTAAATCAAGTTCATTTTTCGACATCTCTAAACAATTGTTCCGCGTACTCTCGATCATTTCTCATGGTATCAGTGTTATTACAACAATCTTTTGACAGAAATTTTGTTACCAGCTCCTCCTCCTTTACTTCAACAACAGACAGGTCAATCTTAACAAAAGTTTGTTCGGTATCATCTTCTGCCTGAGATACACATACTTCGTCTTCATCATAATCGCTCTCTTCATTGTTTTCATCATCCTTTTCATGGAAATATTGTCCGTATACGGCACTGAACTCCTCATCAACACTCATGCTCCATTTCATGCGAAATGCGAAGACGATAATCAACAGAAACACTTACACAAATGTGATAACAGAACATCCGGAAAGAGAGACGAATGAAAACAAGACAACAGCAGCTGCGCGGTATTAGAGTAAACGTCACTTCTTCAGTGTTACTTTTTTAAGTGTTCCACACTAGCAACTTACACGATGAACTATAATAATATTCCGACCAAAAACAACACTTACTGGACGTCCTTGAAGCCTCTGGAAAGGAGAACAATTAATGAGATAACGAGAAACTGACGAAACGAGATGTTTATTTTTAACAGCTGTTTTCCAGAAAACTAGTTTTCGCACGTTAGCTCCCTTTTCGTAGACCAGGTCACATATAGTAAAAATGAGTTGTCTTAGCGAAAATCCCAGTTATCCGAAGAAGCGAAAAGCTCTGATGGGTTTTCTTAAATCTCAAAAAAATCATTTACTGTCTCTTTTCTTAGCTTCTATAACAAACCCTACTCAATACAAACATATAAGAACTATTTGTATTCCACATGTGTAAATCCACTTCCGTTAATGCTGTTACATGCTTAGAAATGAAATTTTGCTCATTTCGTCCTTTCACACACACATAAATATGTTTGCCCGTAGTTGTTGGTACGCATATTGTTGGATAAGTGTGTTGTTGTGTTATTAGTGGTTTGACGAGCTTGTCAAAGTACGTGGCTTCCACGAGCACATGGAGTGTGGCGAACGGTCACGATTTTATCACACTTCGCAGAATACACAAAAGTGACAATCAAAATTTGAATTCGCGTTAATTGGATTGAAGCGGCGACAGGAATGTAAGTAGGGCTTTACGAATATTATCTGTAGTATGTGTGTGTGCTGCTACATGTGGAAAGGGCTGTGGCAGTATACATAAGTCAATTCAAAATTGTTTCAAGTAGTAACGATTTCAAGAAAGACAATTAAAGGTGCCAATGAATATAATAGTTGAGTGCATTGCTTTCTGGGCAAAAGTCTTCTGTGTTGGTAGAAATTGAACATTGCTATTTCAGTCCTTATTGCATCATTAATTCATTTCTACTTCTGTTTTTGTGCGAGAGATATGGTAAGTGTGATCCTCCATCTCCAAATTCAGGAAATACATATTATTTAGCTCAATTGCAAAGTCTCCGGCTTACCATAGTAAGACATATTTTTTTTTGCAAACATTTTTTGGTTGATTCAAACATAGTTCCCTTCAAGTGTGATTCGCTGATTTTATCAACCCTCCAATTTTTGGACAACAATTTTTAGTACGATTGGCCCTTGGCTTCAAAATAGGCGTCAGTTTCTGCGATGAAGTTTTATTTCACATTCCAGCGCCATTATTTTGAGATTTGGGAACAGGAAATAACCGCTGGATCTGGAGAATACGAGAAACAACTCTAGGCCCAATTCATGGATTTTGGCAATAGTTTTCTCTGACTTGTGACACGGTGCATTGTCTTGGTGGAAAAACATTTTTTCGGCGATTTCGTCTTTCAAACGGTGCTCTTCTCTCGAAGTCCTCTTCAATTGAAGATGTTAAATATTCTATTTGCTGGTACTGAATTGCGTTTACTATACCGACTATTAGAGCCAGTCCTCCAAGTGCATGGTAAGAAAATCATCCCTAACCTTTCGGCTTCCTCCCTGCTTAACTGTTCTTCGGACGCACTCGTCGCTACATAACATGTTGAATTTGGACTCATCAGGGAAGAGTACTATCTGCCAATCGACTTCAGTCCAGTTTCGGTGCTTCAAAACAGCATATCGGAGCCTGCTTCGTATAGTTGTCATTGATTTTGGTTCCAAGGTCTTCTAAGATCTCCATATTGATAACACAGTGGTTTTGAATCGTTTCTTTAGGCTAATGCGTTCTATTTGGCGAAAATTGGTCTCGGCAATTGGCAATAATCCGTGCCAAATTTCGTGAAGAGAACAAAGTTTTTCATGCAAGAAGGATGACTCTGATCATCTAGTTTGTATGGCAGCTATATAGTGTGGTGGTCCGATATCGGAGGTTCGTTGATGAATGAAAGATCTGAATGTGTTATCCTTGAAACTAATTTTCTGTAGTTTTATTCAGTTTTTAAGAATTGTTGCATTAATTCCAACAGGAATTGACGAATAAAAAAGAATAAGAACAAACTGTTTGGGATATTAATTGTGTTTTGCTGGCAACATGGAAGTTATTTTATCTCACATTACTTTCTCCCATTTATTTTCTTTCTTAGGCTTTAATTAATAAGAGCCTATAAAACAACTTGCGTCAGCTGCTTCGCCCATCAAATTAATTAATTAAAATTGTACTTAAGCCGCCAATTAATCAATACGAGAACAGATGTTCCGGACAGCTAACTAATAGGGAAACATCTGACTAATAGGAGGAGCGTCAGTTTTCAGGCACAAAACCTAATATTAATGAAGACATCACAAATCTTCTGTTAGACTTCAAGATATTGAGAGAGCATAGTGAAAGTTTTATAAATATAAGATACCAGATGGTTTACTAAACAACGAAATTATATATAAACAAACTTAATATTTTGATGCCTTTGGCAGTCTTTGACAGCATCCACGAAAATGTTCAGCATACGCCACGGCGGCCTCCAAGAGCTGTTCATACATTCGGGCATAGACGCCTGTGTACGCACATCTTACATCTGCCTTTGTGAAAAAATGCTTAAAGTGTTAAAGAAGCCAACAACTGTTCATTAGAAAGCTGTGAGTATTCAGTCGCAAAACTTTACCTCGACGAATCAAGTCGCAAAGCAACTTTTCGATACACTTTTGGCGTATTTAATGAAGCCGAATGTTTGGCAACAGTCGATTACCTAGTCATTTTGGGTTGGAGGAAAAGTAATTACTTCATAAAAAGTATATTAAAAGAAAATTGAAATTTGAGTCAACGACTGCACGAAATAGGCGCCATAATTAGTGTCGACTGACGAAGACATACTCGCTTACATAGAGGCTATATTGAGCTGTGTGGAGTATTGAATTTTCTAATGGAAAATGCCTCATTAAAACAGTTATTATTGCTTTAATGAATTTAAAAAATGCTAATTTGCTTAGTTGTAGGCAATTTAACGCAGTTTTGCGCCGTTGTGTGAGCACTCAAATTATTTGCTAAAACATAACTGTATTTCAAATGCGTCAATTTATGACTTTCGAATGCCAACGCCGCTGAGAGATTACTTTGCATTGCAATTGGATGCTATTTGTGCATAGACATGTACGTACATATCTTCTGGTTGTTTATATGTACTGCAATGTTTTTTTATTCGCATCTCTTATTTTGGGCTCTTTTAATTGGTTTCTAGAATTGTGGTTTCACAATAATGAGCATGTCGTTAACAGAAATGTGAGCCAGCAGCCCAATTCACCCCACAAAATATGCTTAGGCGTATATTTTAGTTCTGGCAGCATGAATGGCGAGTAGAAAAGGAGAAACATCAATTTTGGACAAGCTGTTCAAGGCCATAATTTATAGAAGATATTTGTGGGCAAGTCTTTTTCCCATACAGCCTTTATTAAATAATTAAATTATCAGAAAATAAAAATAAAACTGAACAATTTAGTATTTTCATGAAATTGAAGCGGCTTAAACCAAATACAGACGAAATCGATTATGGCTTGAACATGCTATTCTCAGAATAAAGCACAAAAATTGCATATTACAACAAAAATCTGAAGTGGACTTGCATAAACCACATTACTGACGCCAGGAAAAGACTGCGGATATTTTTAAAGTGAAATATATTTGCGTTAGATTATGGTAAAGTGTGTTTGTACAACTTTTATTTTATCAGGAAAATCAACAATTTTCATTTTGGCTTGTGATTTTTCCAGCGAACTGCAACTAAAATTAAAATCAATTGTGAAATAATAAATCTGCATTTGTGCTCTCTTCAGTAACTAATTTGATATGTATATGTATGTATTTTACCTTAGCGAAAATGCAGTTGACATAATACTAGTGCCAAACTATCTCATTGCGTGACGGTACTGGTTGTTCGTATACCCCAACGCAATGCTTTAAACGTTCTCTTGGTACGATGTTCCTTGAAGTTGAAATTTCTTTAATTTGTTTGTGTTTGCGAAGAATGACAAGTGATTCTGAAAGCGCATTGACTTTTGGAATTAGAAATTCTATTGGGCAGCGAATACTTGATAGCAAAGCTGTCCGCTTTTTGTAATTTTTTGTTCGGGGAAATATAAATATGTAAGTAATATTGGTATCCGTATCACTGTCAGCAAAAATTTAAGTACTACGTTCCCGCACTATATGTGTTTTGCAGTAGTTCTCAAACTCTTATGAAATGATTGGATTGCTGCCTGACCAATAACGCATATTTTGCTTATTGGCAAAGCCATTCAGCCAGAAAGGAGCCTCATCGCTGAAGATGATTTTTCAATGAAAATCCGGATTATTTTTAAGTTGTTGCTCAGCCCAATTCAAGGACATACAACGATTTTGGTGGTGAAGCGGCTTCAGTTCTTGTGTCAATTTGATCTTGTTCTGATGGTCGCAAAATTCGCCCCAACGAAGCCACTAAGATGCCCAACGCTTGAAAAGGACGTGTGAGACACTGATTAGGGTCTTCCTCAATTGATGCGCTACGGGCACTATGGGCACTTCTTTATCTCACTGGCACGGGAAGATTTTCAACCGCGCCTGTGGATTGCTGATCTGACAGGATGATTATGACGACCATAAATTGAACGCAGTGCTTTTAAATTTCACGCCACTGACTCCGAATTTCGGTAGTAAATTTTAATAATTTCGTCTCATTGTTGGATCGTACATCTTTCCATGATGAAATAGCGAACCTTAGTGAAGATAAATCTAAAAATAACGGTAAGAATTAACTGTCGGTCTACTTTTGTAGCGTCTCTATAAAAAAAAATAATTCAGCAAGTTATTCTAATCCCACTTAATACGAAGCTTTGGTGCCATGGATATACATATTTGCCGTTGTTTTGAATCGTTGACCAGATTCAAGATTTGACTTTAAGGTTAAGGTTAAGGTTACCCTAATAGATACTTTTTTCAGCACTGGGTTCAATCTGATGCAAAAACTACATATCGTTCTAGTGCTAAGCAAAATTTCTGATATGTAAATTTGTCTGCCAACGTCTTTTGGGTTCAATTCACATAACACCCAATTTCATTGCTTTTGAATAAATCTGGTTGCACTCAAACAGTTTGAAATGGCTGCTTGTGTGACTTAAAAAGATTGTGCGACCCCTTGTATTTGGCATTGGTCTTCAACGAGTATTGATTCCAGTTCCATATCAGCAAATAAATTGAATAAACTGCTGTCAGTACGTTCATACAGTTAAACTTCCATCAAAATGTCACGACTTTCGGCTAAGATTTCTTTCATATTAAAGCAACGAAGAAGAACTCCCTGCAAAAGCCTTTTTAAGGCATAAAGTTCGACATATTTGAATGAAAAATTATTGTTTTTTACACTTCAAATGAGCAACATATACTGAAAAAGACGCATGAGCACAAAAACTTTCCATCACATACTTGAAATATTGGCACAATGGACTAATAACACTGGTAAATACTGTTTTTGTCGCATGAACTTTGTTATGATTTTTATTTATGTTGGTGTACCCTCATTAAAAATATATAACAGTTTCGTTTCTATCACATCCAGTTTTCTTGTGATAGCTACATATTCATTTCTGACCTCATATACGTTTCTTTGTTTACATAACTGCATTTAGTCGACTTTGTAACTATTGTGTTGCTAAATTACATTTTATTTAAATTAGTTAGATCGTAAATATGCCACGAAAGTGTTTGAACAACCCGGACAATTTTTGTTATCTCTGTGGAAAATTAACTTTTACATCTCAGAGTCGAAATTTCACATCACTAATTGAACAGTGCTCTTAAGACTTTTTTGGTTTTCCTGTGAGGAATCAAGACAAATCCTGGGTTCCACATAAATGTTGTGTAAGTGTGTGAGGCTCCTTTTAGGTTGGGCTAAACAGGAACCTAGACATTTGTCATTTGCTATACCAATGATTTGGACGGAACCAAAGGATCATGTAAGTGATTGTTATTTTTGTTTGACTCAAACAAAAGGTATTACTACCAAATCCAAACACACTATCCAGCAACCAAACTTATCTTCGGCCAAGAGACCCATTCTACATAGCGTCGAACTGCCTGTGCCGATGCCTCCAAATCGATCAAAAAGTGAGAATTCTAGTCCGAAAGATGGAGATGGATTTTTACTGGTGGGTATAAGAAATAAAAAGTTTGATCTCTTCTTGACATTTCGTAAAAATTTTAAGACAATTGGATAACTACAATCGATGTTATCGATCAAAAAGTGACAGCAGCTTTTGGTCATCGGTCGTAAAATGCAAAGAGCAAATATTAAATTTTGTTTTAAACTTGGGAAAACGTTTACTGAAACATTTCAAATGATGAAAAAAGTTGCATGAGTGGTTTAAGCGATTCCAAGAAGGTCATGAGGACCTCTGTGGCGGTCAGAAGTCGGGCCGGTCAAAATCAAACAAGAAGTCAAAAATAAAGACAATGCTGATTTGTTTTTACAATTCCGAGGGTATTGTTCACCGAGAGTTCGTCCACCTGGCCAAACGATTAATTCCTTGTTGTACCTTGGTGTTATGAAGCGTCGTTTGTCACGCATTCGTCGTGCTTGACCTCAATACCGTGAGGCAGGGTGCTGGCGCCTGTTGCACGATAATGCGCCGTGTCATCGGTCGACGCTTGTCACTAATTTTTTGACTAAAAACTCCATATTAACCATTAATCACTAACCCTACTCACCTGATCTGGCACCCTGTGATTTTTACCTATTTGGAAAACTTCATTTGCCCATGAAAGGACACTGGTTTCAGGACATTTCAGCTATCCAAAAGGCGACGACCGATATTCTCAAGAGCATTCCGAAAAATGACCTTAAACACTCATTTAAAATGCTAATTGACCGGGCTAAACGCTGTACCGAAGCACAAGGAAACTACTTTGAATAAAAAAATACAACTTTTGAAAAATATTAATTTTTTGTTGTTTTTTTTAACAGTCCTGTTTCTTTTGCGACAGACCTTGTATGTCCTTGAAAATACATATGCTGGACTCTCATCTGGATTTCTTTCCGGCAAATTTGGGTGCTGTTAGTGACGAACAAGGTGAGAGGTTCCATCAACACATTTCATTAATGGAGAAGCGTTTTTAAGGGAAATGGAGTCCAAGAATGCTAGCAGACTATTGTTGGAGACTTAAAAGGGACCTACCGGAAGCCAAATATTCAAGAAAATCATAAGTATCTATTAGATATTAGGAAATAATTCTGTAAGTGTGGCTGAATTTTGTACTTTTTACGAAAATATATGTTTTGATGTCACAAGAAAACATGACGTGTACATTTTTTTCGTTGATATATTATTATTTGGTGGCCCTAGTATATTCAAAATTTGATATGATTTTCATGTGAAAAAAAAATTACAAATTTGTTGACCAGTGTAATCAAGTTACGCCAATCCTATGAATATAGTTATATACCCAATATACGGGTATTTTAAATTGTTCATCTGTCTGTTTATATCTTCAAAACTTTAGCATTTTTAAAAATAGTTCAGGCCGCAGTTCTCGCTTTGAACTGGTCTCCGACTGGTTCTAAGTGAACCAGTTATCTATCATTTGCTTGAAAGCTTTTATATCAGGGTTATGTGCTTGCATATTTTCCAATATGTCAAGCATGTGGCTATAAATTTATTATATTGCTCCGATACTAAGTTCATTTTTATCTATTACTATTGTACACTAAAATATTTTTTAAGGGAAAAAGTATATAAAATTGCCAAATCAGTATAATCTCGGCTTATCTGCAAATGTGCATGGACGCATAAATGTTGTGTGAAACTAAATTGGAAATAGTTGCAAATAGATAAAAAGTTTGGCAATCATGTATTCATTGCGGAATTCCGCTTCACCTATTCATTATGGCATTATTTGTTAATCTGCCACTGTGTTTTGTTATTTCGAAATGTTTGTGAAGTTCTGCATGGCGGATACAGAGCTACACAACAGCGTTTTAGTGATATTAGATATTATTCTAATATGTGGGTTTTTAAGGTCTTGCGCTTGAGGTGGTAAAATTTTCATTTTAAAAAGTAAAATTTTTAAAACCCACATATTTAGTGCTAAATACTGTTACGAGTAGTATAATTATTAGTGGGTTGCGAATATATATTTTATACAATATGTTTCATAAGCTTTCTAGAAACTCATCTCCATTTTATAAACCAATGCTTTTGCCACATTTTGCGGTAATGACTTTTAATTTGCTTGTTACAATTTTTTAATTGAAAAGGCTATAATTAGATCAGCATCTTAACGAAATTTCCGCAAATAACGGGCTTTCCAATAGGGATGATATGATTTCTAAGATCACCAATTGAGACTTTTCGTGCGCTTTTGCCAGTTTATGGTGGAAATAATTGTGCACCTGTACTCGCTATTCGTCGATTGAAAATTTCGAGCGGAAATTTTCTTCACATAATGTTCAAGTATCAGTAAGACCGCTTAAGGCAATTAAAATATTGCTGCCGTTCAGGCAAGTGTTGCTGAAGATCGCCATTTGTCGATGCCAAGACGTTCTCAAGAATTCGGACTGTCTCAAACCACAACCTGGCGGAGTTTGTGAAAGGATTTGGGCTTGCAACCGTATAAAATTGTTCACACTTTAGAACTGAAGCCTTTGGACCGTCGTAGACGTCGTGTTTTTGCTGATTTTGCGTTGGAACAACTTGAAAACGATAGCGACATTTTAAAGAAAATCAACTTCTTCGATGAGGCTCACTTTCATCTCAGTGATTCTGGTGCGAAGAAAATCCACAAATTATTCATGAACCCTGTGATATATTCACCTAAATTGACAGATTGGTGTGGTTTGTGGTCTGGTGGAATTATCAGTGCACACTTCTTTCAAAATGAAATTCACCAAGTGTCATCAGTTACTGCCAATGCAGAGCGGTATAGATCGTTGATAACCAACTTTATACGGTCGCAATTGGAAGGAGTTAATCTTGGCATCATCTGGTGCCACACAGCACGTGCAACAACCAAATTATTGCGAGAAATGTTTGGAGTTTTGATTATTTCAAGAAATTGTGGCATTGAATGACCACCAAGAAGTTGTTATTTAACACCATTAGACTACTTCTTGTAGGGTTATTTGAAGTCATTGGTCTTTAACAATAAACCAAAGTATCTGCTTTAAAGTCAATATTGAACGTGCTATTCATGACATGCGACATGATTTAGTGGAAAAAGTAGTCGAAAATTGGGTTCATCGAATTCGTTCCTGTAAAAGAAGTCATGGAGGTCATTTCAGTGATGTTATATATATATATATACATATATCTTTATGTATTGATTGCAAATCACACCAAAAAAAAATCATTTGAAATTTCTTAACAATTACTTTGCATTTTATTTTAAAGAAATCATATTACTCCTTTTGGAAACCTCTCTATATAAAAGCCTTTATGCTATAATTAGCTGAACGTTAATGACAATAGAAAGAGAGAGAGCACTTGAAAAGTAGGCGTAGAAAACCAAAATTTTGCTACACCTTCGGAAACCACTGCTACTTCGAAATTAGCTTTAAATCCTGCGGCGTTACTAAGCTTTCAGGATACAAAGGCGTTTTTGTTAAGAACATAATTTGTTGAAATAAAATAATAATAAAAACGACGCACGAAGGTGTACAACTTTGTAGAGTTAACTTTTGTGTGAATTTAAATGCATAAATGAGGTTATAACAGTTAAGTGGGCAGCTTGCAATATTATATTTCCCCGTCACATAATTCCATATATGAATATTCACCTACCTTTATATGCGCCTATTTAGCCAGCGCTTTTATATATTTTTCATGCATATATGTACATATGTATATACTTATATGTATATCATGTGTTTATAACCAAAGAATCATTGAAGTATTTTTCCATTAACAATTAAAATTAAATTACGTATGCACTTAACATATTTTCCATTCTCTCCATTGTGCACCCGTCTGTTTGCTATATGACTTCTGTGTTACTTGCTGGTAAACAATGCAAAATGTGTGAACCCCAACGACAAGTAGTTCACTAGTAGAACTTCACAGTAATAATAGCAACGTGGATGCCATAGAATTTTGTGTGTAGCAATATAATGTTGTAAATGGCAACATGTTGCTAGCAACGCTCATATAGTCTGCTACACCTGTTGCCGCTCGATGCTGGCGTGCTCACTGCGAAGTTTTGTCCTTAGCTTAAGTTGCTTTGACAACTTGAGCGGAGCTTGTCGTGTGCCAATATATAGTACATAAATTGTTTGTAAGTAGCTATTCAGGTTTCGTTGTTTGTGCTAAAATTCAATTAAATAATCTAGCTTCCTTATTGATGGCGATTATAAATACAAAAATTGTTATTAGCAATGGTTTTTATTCGTTCGTTGAAAGTAAAATGGGTTTTGATGATAAGCTCCGCAATCTTCCGGCGCTTAATAATTTATAATGTTCTTCTAGACTCCACTGTTGTGGAATGAGTTCCTTTAATTTTATATTGTAAGCTTATAAAGGGCATATTTGAGCATTTAGACTGATAAGTGGTGAATGACACGCGTTATGTTTTGCTCCAAGACCATATCCCCATAGATAAAAGTCTAACGGTGTGATATCAAACGATCTTGGTGGCGAATCGACTGGCCCAAAACTGATAATTTCTGCTCACCGAAGTGTTTTCTCAATAAATCCAATGATTGATGCGATGTGTGGGAAGTGACGCGGTCTTGTTGAAACCAAATGTAGCAGATACCACGAGCTTTAATAAGGCATTGAATAGTCGGTTATCATGGCTCTATAACGGTCGCCAGAAATACTTATGGACCGATGATTCCACTGGCCCACAAACTACACCAAACCATTGTTTTTTTTTTCTGGATAAAATGGCAGCTCTTGAATCTCTTCAGATTGCACTTAGTCCCAAGTTTGCCAATTTTGCTTGTTAACATACCCATTGAACCAGGAATGGGCTTCATCGGTGAACAAAATTTGACTCGAAAACGTCGGATCTTCTTGGAACTTTTCAAGTGCCCATAGAACGACGCGAGTCGCCTGGGAAGGTCGAACGGCTTCAGTTCTTGCATAAGCTGTATTTTGCTCACTTTCAATTTAAGATCTCGACGTAAAATGAACCGAATCGTTTCGTCCGAGTTGCTGCAGACGGCGACGGTTTTCACATACACTCTACTACGGCTACTATATTTGCTTCACAGCGCGCTGCAGCGTCCTGGACGTAGTCCATTCGGTTGAATATTATCCAATAATGAATGCTGGGTCTCAAGATGGGTGGTGTTATTTCGAATAGTTCGCTCAGTAGGCCAATTATGTTGACCCTTAGTTGAACCAAACGCAAAAAAAATTCTTTACAGAACCTGAATTTCCGTAATAAAGTTGAACGATTTGCCAAATGCCCAAAACTATACTGAACAAAAATGACATGATTGCTTGATGATATATTAACATTATAATAATCTTTGTTATGCATGTTAAAAAGTTTCGAATTAGTCTTATAAATAAAATAAACAGTTCTAAGAATAATAGCTTGGTTCGATTCATTCTCCCAGTAAAACTTCGATATATAGCCCAGTGCGTATGAGCAACATTTGTCTAAGAAATTTGTGTTTGCTTTGAATTTGAATCGTTACTTAAGCACATTTTCTGAGAATTGATGAATATTAATTGCAACAACTATGTCCTTAATATCAAATAAGACAAATTAATTATGTTAGTAAAGCATTTGTTTAATATGAGCCAAAAGGTTGGAGTTCAAAGTGAAAGGATCCTGAATTTCTGAGTTACGCATGCAAATTCCATTTTCGATATTAACAGATTGATACATCTGGTTTAATTTGGCAAAAATTAAATGATAGCATCCTCTCATTTGCTTTATGAGATCGCTCAGTTATAATTTAGCTAGCGAATAATTCTACAAAATAACAATATTCAAATTATTATTGCATTGAACATGTAAAATCAAAGCTCATTTTAAAACTAATATAAAAGATATAATAATAAAAGAAATTTCTAATTAGTCACAGTAGTTTTCTTTTTAAAAGTTTTCAAATTTTAAATAAATTCAGAAAGACACTCTGGATTTTAATATCTCTGATATCATTTGATGATTTGGTTTGCTGGAAAGTCAATCATTGCGGCAATAAAGTCGAAATAAAATAAAAGCAAATTCATTTTCGCTCACAAAGTTTAGCTACAAATAGTTTTAACATTCACCGTTTGCAAATAAAAGCAATAATTTTTCTCTCAAAATTGTTGTTCAGCGAAAAGCGTTCAATTTATTGAATAGTACAACTTTGTGCTTTCTAGTTTTTCCATTATAAATATTTTCTTGCAATTTTTGTGAAGCAAAGCTTTTTAACGGCACTGAAATTTTTTAATATTCAGAATTTTTCATTAACATTAATTACCATTTTCGTAAAAGTTTTGCTGCTGCTGTTGCCCACGCAGCTGCAATAAACTTCTGCCTTCTGGAAATAGCTAAACAAAATTTTCTACAACTTTTTCTGCTTCATTTCACCGAAAATTCAAAATATAAGGAAATTCTGAAGAGAAAAATATTCATATAAATTTTATGATGTTCATTTTATTCGAGCGAGTGGATTTACTGTAGCAAAGTAGTTCGGCAAAATATTTATTTTTTGCTTGTCAGCAGTGAGATAAGTGATTAGTATTACTGTTAACAGAAAATGGTTTTAAAATGTTCGACATGTTAATTTGATATGCTTGTTGCTTGTTTGAGATATCAGAAACTTTAATTTTTCTAGAGAAAATGCAAATGGTTTTGGACAAAATCTTTGCCTGCGGTTGAATCAAATACAAGTCATTCGGACAACAAAACAAAATGCAATCTCAAAATGTTTGACGCACTACTACCCAGCACAGTAAGCATGTATGTATGTGTGTTTGTGTGCATGTGTGTTCGAGTAGATATACGTGTTTAATAGCAACGCTCGTTTGGACATTCCTTACAAAACTTTTTGGACTACCCACTTTGTTGCAATTTGAATATTCAAGAGAAAACTTTGCTTCTTTATATTTTTCTTGCTTTGTGTGGCTGTCATGGCAACAATCAAGGTAAGAGCTTGCTAGTATTGTAAAAAGTTGTTTTGTGAAAATCGTTGTAGTCTTTTTGCTCTGGTTAAAAATGCATTCGCATCTCCCTTCCACTTCATTCGTATGTGCTGTTACAAGATTACTGCAATTACATATTTAAAAGGTTGAAAAACACGGTAGAAAACGGCGAAGCACAAAAAGAGTTTGACCAAAAAGGATAATGGAGGAAAATATATGAGAATCCGTAGCCATTAAACCAGAAAATTTCAATCAAAAAAGTTCCGTTTATCTGTCTATCACATACTCGTATAAAGTTAACAGTAAAAAATAAAGCTTGTCTGTGCTTGTCAGATTTAAGTTGTTCATGTAAATAGTGTTGGCAAACCCGGCAGCCTCGCTTTAAATATGTCGGATGTCTGTAAATTCCACTTTCACTTCCATATTTAATCTGAAATTAACCTTTTTGCTACTTTTCCTCAACTGTGATTGATTATTTATGACTTTTTTGCTTAAAGCGGCCACAATTCAACTGATATTCTTTTTACAAATAATTTCGGTTTTTGTTTTGCTTTCGGCGCTGCACGTGCTAGTAAATCGAATAAGCGAACCCCGTTGGAAATGTGGTAGATAAAAAGGATATCAGAAAATTGCTAAAATTACACATTTATAATATATATGGGATAGTCGAAAAAGAATTTTCGTATTTCCTATCATACTTCAACTTATTTTTTTTGTTATAATTACATTAAAATTTCATCAGTGTAAATCGAAATTTCGAAATTTTCAGAACGGAAGCGAGCGAACCATTGTTGTGCTACACGAACTGATACAGCATCGTCTTCGCTAATTTCAAAATATAGCGAATTTCTTCATTATTTTAACTGATTTTCCCAAAAAATTTTCGGTTAAATGAATGCCGCCCATTGTTATGTCGCTGCGCTCTTTTAAATGTTCATGTAGTAGGCTTCACGTCGCCATTTACAGTTCACTGTCATGCAGTCATATCGTGTTGGACCAAATCTGATGAATCAAAACCATCCTCGAATCTGCTTGAGCACATACAAAAAGTTTCATCAAAATCGGTCCAGTCGTTTAAGAGGAGTTTAGTGACATACACACGCACACAAGAAATATATATATTAAGTTGTTTACTGAAGACTTAATTGATCTCCTCATAAGATTAAGTTTAGCGCTTGAAACAAAGAGGAAAATCAAAGGCGAATATAACATTTATAAATGACTTAACTGGAAAAATTCGAAATTGCTTACGCGAAAGTGCTTAATTCATTATTATTAGTATTGCACAGCATAGACTCTCCAAAACTGAATGAATCATATAGCCGCTGAAGTAAAAGTTTCGAGATTTATAACATGAATGCTCAAATTTAGAAAGATTTACCTTCAACGATAACCTATTTGCTTAAATATAGATATAGAAACATAGTATATAGTCAAATACCATTTGGGTGCACGTACAGGAGTAAATGTTACGTATACGCCATGTACACCAACTTAATCGTTTGTTTATTTACAAGCAGTTATTTATTTATGCAATTTCTCTGCTCCGTGCATACAGGAATAAATTTCACGATGCCGTGCATTTCAGCGTGGCGTTAATTGCTTGCAAATAAATTCCTTCGCTTTAAATGCCTTTATTATTTACTTCTCTTTATAGCTGGGAAGGCTGAGAGTTTTCGCAGAGAACTTAATCAAACTGCTGTTAGTAGTTTGTAAATATAGTGGCAAGAGTTTATATATCTGATTTCTCATTGGCGGGGATACCGCTTACGCAGTTATAGCTGGGTTTATATATAGTCAGTGGAAATTTAGCTGAAAATTAATTGCAAATTAACTGAAAATAGATGAAGAATTCACCATTTTTTAATATGAAAATTTTAAGTCAAAAAATTTAGTAAGCGTTTAAATTTTGAATTGTTGTTCTTTATATAAATACTTATACTAGATATTGCAAAGTTGTCTCATGTTTCATAGTGGATTGCCAAGTCAGTATATAAATAACTATAAATGAAAAAAAAAAATTATAATAAATTATTTTTGAGTTTTCTGATGATGATGATGTCGATGACTACAATCCACCATTCAAAGGCATTTCACATAGCCTTTTAGTTAAGTCCATTAATAGTTTTTTGTATATTTGTAAAGTTTATACTAATTAGTAGGTATCTATTTCAAAATTCTGCAAGCAATTAATACAAAATAATTTAATATGAAAATTTTGTAGAAATATTGAGTTACAAATTTTAATACGCGCAGGCTGTGAGGCTTTTAAATTTTATTATCTAAAATGTTGCTTGCGCTTCTTTGAAGCGTTGGTTTCAGTTACATGCAAACGTATGAAAAGAGCAAAAATAAGCTGAGAAAAGTTAAAATTCGATTTTCCAGCGAATTTTCGCCACTGAATGCATAGAACAAAATAGCGAAAAAAAATTTAAAAATGAATTATAAAAAAATTAACTAAATAGTAAAAGTATTGCATGTTGTTATTGTAAATATGTATGCATTAAGCGTACACTTTCATGCAATTTTTTCAATCTCAAACTCATACGCTACGTTTTTCGACTTAAAACTTTAACAAAAGATTCCACATTTGTTTAAATTTAATGCAGAAATTGAATGTCTTACAGAGCTGGTCATCAATTATTTTTGAATATTTTCCTTTTTGTATCCCTAAATGCGTTCAAGTATTTTTGGCAGCACTTCTTGCCGCCACAAGTCGAGTATTTAGTGGCTATTCGAGCGTTTGCTAATCTAAAATGGACTTTGGCCCAATAAGACAGTGCTGAAGCAGTGCTAAGTTACTGTTGTTGTGAAAGCGTGTGGAAGCTGCAGGGATTAGGCGTGATTGATTGGCTTGTGAACACATGCACAAAAGCAATAGTATGTAGAAAGGTGTTTGGAACAGTCCGTTGTAGCATTAGTAATCTACAATGCTGCAAAAACACAAAGGCTCATATGTGGCAAGTGCTTTAGGGTGCTTCGTTTATAACAAAAACAATTATACTCGGAAGTATTTTCAATATTTATTAATCAAAATTGTTGTTTTATTAAATACGAAGTTAATAGCTTTTTAAGGTTTTTAATAAATTATTATCTAATAAATTTTAAATTAAAAAAATTATGTAAAACAAAATTAAAATTCGTCTTCTCAGATCTATAACTTAAAAGCTGTTGGTCGGCGGCGACTCACGCAGCCCTTTGTGAATTTTATGCCCAAAAAAGCAATACACGAGAAAACAAAAAAGGTACGCCGAAAATCAAATTGGAGTAAACACAAGGAAACACGAAGCTATACATAGTTCCCTTCATAAATACAAATAACTCGGATTAATCAGTTTATTGGTCAAGATAGTGATCCAAACGCTCTGAGCAATTTTTCCGTAGCTTTTCATACAAGCACATGATTCCGATCGTACAGTTTATACAGAAGCTATATACTATAGTGGTCCGATATAGACGGTTTCATCAAAGGAACAGCTTCTTGGGGAGAAAAAGGCGTACTCAAAATTTTAGATCGATATCACAAAAACTGAGAGACCACATCCCTCAATGGAGCACCCTAATATGCACGCAGAAGTCTTTATATCCACTGTTGTGATGATAAATTTAGTATACTAAAGTGTCATTACTCAAAGGAGCTTATTTTATATCATATGTATTTCTTTATTCACAATATAAAAAATAATTTGTTTAGTATCACTTTTTATTTTGTTTAAATTACATTTACCGCTTTTACATATATATTTCGTAAGCACTCCGACAGCAATATTGATTTCCGATTATTCAATGTGCATGTATATTTTACGAGCTGTGAGAAATTGCTACTAAATTGCCATTTCCAAATACATATGTCACGGGGCTTTTATAGCCACCTCAGGCGCATAAAAGCTTGAAGCGCGCCATTTGACAAGCCGTTTCGTGACAATTGAATTCCGTTGAAATTTTGCAATGTAGCGTTTGTACGATAACATGTAAACATAAATATTTGGTTATATGAGTTATTATATGTAAGGTTAGTTTGGGTTGAAAAATGCGGAAAGTTGAAACAAACTGATAGCGCCAATTCGCAGTTTCAGCTTAAAGAGTTTACTTTTCTAACTAGGCAATAGTTTATGTGAGCGTTTTAAAGGTACAAATATGTTATTTGTTTGAGGAATTCAGTTTTTGTGGCAGAAATTAATGGTTGATCTAGTTGTAGTGACTTGATGTTGCCATATCGTTAGGTCACCAGTTTAAAAACATCTTCATTTCAGATTAAAAAAAGTTTAAGTGAAATGTTTTTTTATATAATTTTTTTTGTTACAAAATTAGTTGTGTGGTAAAGTGATGCGATGTCTATAATTTCGTTTGTAAGAAATTCGAATATATAAAAATATTTCCACTGTTGTATTTTCCATATTTTGTGCAGTGCAATCTGACACATATATTCACACACACGCATTCGTAAAACAAATTAAATCTGCACTGTTTAATTGCTTCTGAAAAGTGTAATTGAAACAATGTTATTAAGCTCCTTTTCCATTTTTTTTTTTGCCTTAAGCGGCTTAAATTTAGTTTCGCTTTCAATTAGCTTTCCACCTGTTATGTAATAACAGCGCATAAGCGGACAAACTGCTTCATCATAAAAGTTCGTACTTGATTGGCCACAAAATGTAACTCATAAATGTTTGTACAAGTATGTCTGTATCAGGGCTTTGGGGAATAATTATTGAGAAAGTTTTTTGCCGTTTTCCCAATAAATTTTCTGAGTAATTTAATTTGCGAAGATTATGCTATAAATATCCCAAATCATATACTTCATATCGTTAATAGATTTATATTTACTCTTACATATATAATGACATTCAATTATCACATGCATTCTAACTAATTTTGGTTTAAACTATTCATTGGAATTGCACTAATCGGCCTAGTGACTAATTTCAACATTTATATGGTGCAAATATGTATCGGATTGTATGTTAAGGTGTCCGTTATTTCCTAGAGTTGATTTTTATCCGATTAATACAACGTTAGAGGCATTTGTTTGTGAGAACATACAGTAGGGTAAACCAGAGAACGTAAAACATAGAAAAAGTGCAGGTTCGACATTAGAACTTTTGAAAAATTTAGAATTAGAATTTTAACACGATCAACCAGGGAATATTATTGAGTAATCGGAGAATAGAAATACTTATGTTATGCTTTATTTGTTTTACGTTTTCTGCGTTCTATTCAAATCTGCTTTCGGCCAACAGACCCACACTACATAGTGCCAAGCTGCCTGTGGCAGTGTGTGAATTTGTATACTATATCTGGAAGAGAAATTCCCCAAACTCATCAAAGCAAATATTGAACAAGTAAGGAAGGGCTAAGTTCGGGTGTCACCGAACATTTTATACTCTTGCATGATAAAGTGATAATCGAGATTTCATTATCCGTCATTTACATATTTTTCAAATACCGTATTTGTGTAAAGTTTTATACCGCTATCATCATTGGTTCCTAATGTACTATATATATTATACAGAGAAGGCATCAGATGGAATTCAAAATAGCGTTATATTGGAAGAAGGCGTGGTTGTGAACTGATTTCGCCCATATTTCGTACATGTCATCAGGGTGTTACGAGAATATTATATACCGAATTTCATTGAAATCGGTCTAGTAGTTCCTGAGATATGGTTTTTGGTTCATAAGTGGGCGACGCCACGCCCATTTTCAATTTTTAAAAAAAGCATTTCTTCCGATTTCTTCCATTTTTGAACTCTATATGGAAGTGCCTGAAGGAAACGACTCTACAGAGTTTGGTTGACATAGCTATAGTAGTTTCCGAGATATGTACAAAAAACTTAGTAGGTGGCGGGGCCACGCCCACTTTTCCAAAAAAATTACGTCCAAATATGCCCCTCCCTAATGCGATCCTTTATGCCAAATTTCACTTTAATATCTTTATTTATGTCTTAGTTATGACAGTTTATAGGTTTTCGGTTTCCGCCATTTCGTGGGCGTGGCAGTGGGCCGATTTTGCCCATCTTCGAACTTATGGAGCCAAGAAATGTACCAAGTTTCATCATGATATCTCAATTTTTACTGAAGTTACAACTTGCACGGACGGACGACAGACCGACATCCGGATTTCAACTCTACTCGTCACCCTGATCACTTTGGTATATATAACCCTATATCTGACTCTTTTAGTTTTAGGACTTACAAACAAGCGTTATGTGAACAAAACTATAATACTCTCCTTAGCAACTTTGTTGCGAGAGTATAAAAAAGAAATAATTGCGGCAACTGAAAAACGCAGCTGGAAATGAAGTTTTGTTTCTAGCTAACCATAAATCGGAATATTACAAAGACTTAGTAAATGAACTTATAATAACGTTTAAAGGTTTGGGGTGTAATATGTTTTTTAAAATTACAACTAGACATTTTAGTCGCATTACTCGCTCGCTTTCATGAGCACTATCAATTACCCACTTATCACAAGCATGGGCGTGTAAATCAAAAGCACCTATCAGTTTTACATGTCAACCTGTGGCTACCTTTAGCGTCTAAACAGGTAACACTAGATAATGAAAGCTATTTGGTTTGTATAGACGAACATCTGTGATTTAATTAGAGATATTTTGCATGGGTCCGTGGTAATCAATAAAAAACCCAAACTTTCAATTTGGCTGACAAAATCGGTTTTCGCTGACCCTACTAAAAGGTGTGTGTGAGAAAAAGGGGGTTGACACGTAACGCATCACTTAGAGGACAATATAACTTCCATTACTATCATATGCCAACATCAAAGGAGGCGCAAACTTCTAGAGTTCTCGTCTGGATTTTTTCCTGCAAATGTGGAGGTCCACTTAATGGGATAGCGCTATCAAGGGAAATGGAGCGCAAAAATGCTAGCATATTATTGGTCGACACTTTCCGAAGTCAAATATTGCCGAAAATCATAAATACTTTTAATTTTCTAAAAATGTAGCTGATGCTTGTACTTTTTGAGAAAATGTATAGTCTTGTGTTAAAAAAAACCTGAATTTTCAATTTTTCATTCAAATATTACTGTTTAGTGGCCCTAGCACAGTCGAAATTTGATATGAGCGTTCATGCGACAAAAAAAGTTAAAGTTTGTAATCCAGTGTAATTTTTTTCTATTTTCCATAAAGAAATTTGAGCGCTACAATATCGCTTTCAACCTCGTATTTATCGATTGCAATCAAGTTTTGAGCGAGTTACGTCATTTATTTTGTATTTGACAGCTGATGAAAACAGGCGACTACCTAAAGTTCAACATAAAAGAGAATTACAAAAACTAAGAAAAGGGTACTTCTAAGGGTAATTTTAATAGAAAATGGTTCATAGAATTTTTTTATAATAAATTCACGCCGTTGAAAGTTACAATGGCTTTTCAAGTCGTTTGGGAAGAGAGAATATGTAAACTCGTAAAGCCGATAAGGTATGGCTGAGATTATTGCTCTTCAAGCTAAAAAACTCATCGTTGTTCCGAAAATATAAACAAAAATGTCGGGGAAAAACTTCTAAAATTTATTTTTATAGCTTTACTTTTTGTTACTACGTATTTTCCAAAGTAAAGCCAGCGTTTTTGAATAATTCCTGGTTTCTGGAGTTAAGTAATGCTTATTTGAATAGATATATAAAATTGTATATTATATGACGTCTGTGTGTCATCAATCAACTGCGACAACATTTTTGACCCGCCACTTGACGAGGTGAAAGCAGCTTTAAGAACAACAAAGCCCTAGAAGCCGATGGTTTACCGGCTGAGCTGCTAAGCATGATTTGCTCGGATAAATGAGCGTCCAATAATTTGAATATGAGAGACTCCGCAGTCTGCGTTAATAATCGCGGTATTAGCTTTCTAAACATTGCATATATGTGACCTGGTCTACGGAAAGGGGGCTTAGGTGTCAAAAAAAGGAGAACAATTAATGAGATAACGAGAAACTGACGATTATTTTTAACAGCTTTTCCCAGAAAACTAGTTTTCGTACGTTAGCTCCCTTTTCGTAGACCAGGTCACATATGGTTCTTTCGACAGTATTGTGTGGAAGACTTAAGTCCATTATAAAACAAAAACTGATTGGATCTTATAAGTATGGCTTTAGATTTGGATTCAATATAGACTTTAGATTTTCACAAAACGTCTAATCGTGGAGAAGACCTTGACAAACAAATCGACACTCATAAACTTTTTGTCAATTTCAAAGTAGCTTTCGACAGCGCTGACAGGAGCTTCCTATTCGACGTCATGTCTAAATTTGGTATCACTGCGAAACTCGTTTGGTTATGCAGAATGACGTTGAGCACAACCACAGCTTCATCGGGAAGTACTTTTCCGAGTCGTGCGATACCAGTCGACATTTTAGACCGGGTGCTTATCTCTGCTCCGTCTTTTTCAATATAATGCAGTGGCAAAGTCCATTCCAAAAGTATAATGCGACTGGGTTACGCAGATAACATTAGTAACAGAGCCGTCAATGCAACCTGTTCCACTCTAGAAAAAGAAACGAAAGATGTTGTTGAACGGGTCTAGACTAAATAAACAAGACCACATACAAATATTACTCGCATCTTGGGAACTGCATCATTGTTAGCAGCTACGCAATTGAAAAAGTGAAGAACTTTGTATTTCTCGGAACCAGCATATATTTCACCAATATAATATTATTCGGGGTAGAAACATGGACAATGATGATCTGAGCTGAGAAAGCACTTTGAGTATTCGGGAGAACTGTTCTTCGCAAGATCTTTGGAATCGTCCGCGTGAGCTATGAATTCGGAGAAAATGGAAGCACGAGCTGTATGAGCTCTATGGCGACATGGATAAAGTTAACCACATAGAAATTCAACTAATGGACATGAAAGAAGACATTTCAGTGAAATGGTCCCTCGACTCGAGGCTCGTAGTGGACAACGACCCAGGCCTCCAATGGAAAGCCCAAGTGCATAGCAACCTGTCTTCAACTTCTTGCGGCGCATATGCAATTGCTTATTGATTGTTTTCTTATCCACACATCAACACATTATGCAAAAAAGCGGTCCGTGTCTACTAATCTAAGCAGCTGTGTGAAATATTCATAGCCTCTTCTTGAGTGCTACCCTCGTACATATAATTGGGTGCGCTTATTGTTTTGTCTGTGCTGCCACCTTCATCAAATATTCACAATACAACATTTGGCCTCATTCCGAAATTGCTTGTCTGATGAAATGCAAACACATTTGCACATATTTACCAAACACATGCCAAAACAATGTTGGTACAGATGCCTGTAAATATGCATATTTATTCATCAATAATTTCGAAATGATAAACGTGAGAACTGCTTGGTTACCCATTAATATTCAGTATGCGCAAAAGAATCCAATGACATGTGAGGATGTCTGTGAATTTTTGTTTTGAAGATTGTAAGTTGCGACATAATTCCCCATTTTCTCAAAAATAATAAAGTGTTTATACTCAAATTCGGTCTTTAAGAGCGACAATCTGTTGAAGATTTATGCAATTTATGACATAGTATTGGTGCAGTCTATTGTGTGAAAGTGGGTAACTTATGTTAGATGGCTGATTTAGAGAGAACGTACGTGGATGATGAGATGAACTCTTGTATTCGAACTTATAAATTAGCAAAACACTTAGTAGCCAGTAAGCTTGTATGTGCACAGTTGTTTAATCTCCATTCCCGTTAGTTCGGTGGGTCTGAGGTATGCGCTCCCAAGCGTTTTAGTCCTGACCTCCCAAACGCAGGACAGTCAAAAAGGAAGTGTTGATTTGTTTCCATTTCAACTTCTTTCCTACAGCATCTGTAGATGGCGTCTGTTAAGATCGCCAGCATTACAGCATGGACGCCAATAGGGCAATGACCTGTTAAAAGCCCCAAAACTAGGAAGAGGTCAGTCTTACTGAAGACAAAGAGGTTACTAAATCGCTTGCGATCGATCTTGTGTCAAAAGGCTTTTGCGACAGCACATGAACCGATGGTGGCCCAGCGCTGGCCAATCTCCCGCGAAGCTCAGCTATGCAGTTGTAGACTACATAAGGAATCTATAGAACATAATAGGCTTGATTATGGTGTCGTAGACCCAGAGGACCACTTTCGGTGCGGGACTCCACGTTTTGCTAATGGCTTCTCTACAGCAGTGTAAGGCAATCGATGCGCTCTCTTCGATATTCGGCTTCCAGGAAATAATTTTGGATAACCATAAAGTGAAGTTGTTCGAGAACGTGTACATCATATCATTTACGAAGCTCTGTTCAAAGTGATTGCTCACTTTTCACCAAAAACAACGACAAATTGATGATTCGGAGCAGTGTTTGGAGATGTTCAAGCGTAAAAAACCGGAGTCTTCGCGTCGATATGTGACAATGGATGAAATATGGCTTCATCATTTTACTCTAAAGTCCAATTGATAGTCATCTCAGTGGACTCACAAGATAAACACGCTGCAAAGCATGAAAAACGGCTCCACTTTGGAAGAACTTTAGTCGAATGAAGAGATGATCGCCGAAACCTGAAGTTTGCAAATTACATATTAGGTATATAGAACTATTGATCCCATTTTGCTTACTTTTGAAACAAGGGAACATTATTGTCAAGAAAAGCCGCTTGCTGAATTTAATTAATACATACTTTAGACTGGCTGATATTTTCTTCTTCATCTTTTTTGACAGACAAAGACTTAGCTCCACATATTCCATATTTGCGGGCTTGAAAGTTTAGTATCCGATTTGGACCATTATGGGATAAGAGATGGCATTTCTTGAAGGCACTATTTGTGCAAAGTTTTGTTGAAAGACATACCTACAGAAATCAATCCGTCTGTATGGGTGCCAGGTAAACTAAACAATTAATTTAAACGACCTGTTGCCACAGCTGTCGGGTCTACGTAACCGCAGCGCAGCCGATTTTTTATCAAAAAAAGCAATGTCATTAGAACAACAAACAAACAAACAACTTCAGGCATGTTTTCTGTAGCGTAGGTTGCTATATATATTTCTGGCCTAATAATGTAAATAGGCATATTTATCAACGAAAATGTTTTTTTTTTTGTTTTTTTGTCGATTGCTGTTTTGTTTCGGACTCATACGCATAGATCCACGATTCGTCACCTGTGACGATCTTATAAACGTTTTTTGAAGCACCGCGATCGTATTTTTTCAGCATTTCTTTACACCAATCCACACCAGCCTTTTTTCTGAAGGTATGTTACATGACGATCTTGCATTATCAGTTCACGTACGGCATCGATGTTTTCTGGCACAACGGCTGTTTTTGGACGACCTTCACGGAATTCGTCTTTGAGCGAGCGTCGGCCACGATTGAATTTGTTGTACCAGTTTTTCACAGTGCTATAGGATGGTGCTTCATAGCCATACAAAGATTTTAGTTCATCGATGCACTCTTGTCGTGATAATCCACATCGAAAGTTGTGAAAAATGATCGCACGAAAATGTTCACGAGTTAATTTCATTTTTTGGCCGAGATGAATTTTTTAATTCCCTGTCAATAAAACAATTCACTATTAAATCACAAAACGTTCTGAGTGATGTTATGCTAAAAAATGTCAAACTTTCCAATGGAAATGTCAGATTGCACCTGGAAACACTTAGTGTTGCCCTAGGCCAGAATATATATAGCAGCCCTCGTATAACACACAAATTATTATTATGTAATCTTTTCAAATCAAATCTGTAAAAATGTGTATCTGATTAGAAAGATATGTAAGTAGTTTGGGTGACATCAGTTTTGGTATCTTGACAAAACTCTATAAAAAAGAAGTTTCAGCTTGTCAATGAACAACAATTCTGTGGTGTTATGACTTGTTGTAGCAAAGTCCTCATCCCAGTATATAGTAAAGGTTTCATAGTCGCTTCTAAAGTCATGTATACATGAATCACAGGCTCAAGGCACTGGCATTGTTTAATGCTCCCAGTCATTTTTGCAGCGAGGTAAAAGAATAGAGTTATCAAGTTTTTAAAATTATTGTTGTGCTGTTTTAATGTCGTTTATTTTTTCTTCTGCACACAGCTAATGACTCCGTCCTTTCCGTCGACTTTATTATTTGTGTCTGTGCACTTGTTCGCTTCCTGTGCGGCGCTCCAAATCGAATTAAATATTCTCCGCTAAGATGTTTTGCATTGAAAATGTGAGGAATAAATGTGCATTAAATTTAATTAAGTATTCCATTGCCGACCAATAACAGCATTATCATTTTCCTAGAGTACTCACACACACACACACACACAAATTTATATTTTTTGCTTTTTGGTACAGTTTTTATTTCATTGTTTTTTGTTGAGTTTAAACACAATGAGTAGCGGTTGTTTGTTCGGTTCACCGCTCGCTTGTTGCCGCAAAATAAATGAAATCAAAACAAAAGCGGTTCCGGCAAAGGCTCACTCAATAAAAGCCGTAATTGTGCTTCTCTCTTCTTCGATGACAAATGTTGCCGAACTGTTGGTGGCATCTGGTATTTCAACAACAACAAAAAAAGCAAACATTCCTGTAGAAACATAAATGCTCACATTCAAAAGTGAAAGAAGCGGATAAAATGCAGCATTGCTACGGTTTTTCCTTCCTTTAACTGCTGAAGACACAAGCGACTTCACGAAATACTCGCGACTTAAGTGCTTACGCCTTCATTTTATACTTTCCTGATGAGTTTTCCAGCGTATCGCAAGACAAAAGGTGAAATATCTCAAGTTAATGACACATTCGTACATTGCTTTGCATAACCGATTTACTCGCGACAGTGCACAAGGGAGGTGAGGAGGTGGTGCTTAAAGTTTGAGTTCGCGATTGTGAATATTTTAATGACGCCTTTTGCAACAAAAAAGTTATAAATATAAGAGTAGAATACAGGATTTGTCCGGAAAGTAATAGGACTGATTGGATTTAAAAAAATTTATTGAACCAATCGTCACCATTATTTAAAAACTTTCAAAATAGGCTCCTTCTGCGTCGATACAGTGCTGCCAGCGCGATTACCAAGCATTGATGGCATTCTCCGGAATTGTCTTGAGTGCCGGGTGCATGCCGCTTGGATCCCCTCTGTCGTCTCAAGAAGAATGCCTCTTTGTCTCGGGATCATACTCAAAGATCCATGACTCGTCACCGGTGATTACGTTATACAAAAATTGGGGGTCACTTTTACACATGCTCAAATTTCATTGGCACACTTCCACTCACCGCAATTTCTCTGGTCGACAGTGAGCACTTTTGTGACCATCGATCAAGAGCAGTTCAAGAGCTCCGTTACAAAGTTATGAAACACAGATTTTGATAAATTTAACATCTGGGCAATTAAACGAATACTTAGTCGACGTTCTGAGTTCAAAACTGTGCGAAAACGAGTCATATTGCCGGTGTTGTCTCCGAGCACGGTCTTCATCAACGACCTTCTTCTTCTTATCACAATTTGGCGCCAATTGAAGATACCAAGGGGGCCAAGTCCTTTTCCACCCGATCTCTCCAAAGTGGTGAAGATATTCCTTTGTTTCCACTAGCGGGTACAGAATCGAATATTTTCAAAGCTAAAGTTTTTTCCTCCACCTGGATAATATTAGCTAGCCATCGTAGCCGCTGTTTCTTGATTCATTATATGTCAATGTCGCCGTATATCTCGTACAGCTCATCGTACCATTGACTATGGTATTCGACATTGCCAATGCGCCAAAAACTTCGGAAAAACCTTTCTCTCGAACACTTCTAAGGCCGACTCAACAGGTGATGTCCTTGCCCATGCCTCCGCACCATATAGCAGGATTAATAGGGTTTGGTATTTGTTCGTCGAGAGAGGACTTTACTTTTCAGTTGCCTACTCAGTCCAAAGTAGCACCTGTTGGCAAGAATGATTCTGTGTTCGATTTTCAGGCTAATATTGTTATTGGTTTTGATACTGGTTCCAGGATAGACGAAATTATCTACAACTTCAAAATTATACTGTCGACAGTGACGTGCGAGCCAAATCGCGAATGCGATGACTATTTGCTTGATGACAGGAAATATTTCGCCTTGTCCTCGTTCACAGACAGACCCATACGAGGGTCTACGTTCTGCAGACGGTGCAGAAAGAACTAATAGCCCGGTGGTAGAGGCCAATGATATCGATATCAACGGCGTAAGCCAGCAGTTGTACATTCCTTTAGAAAATTGTACCTTCTCGATTCAGTTACCATTCTCGTACCATTTTCTCGAGATTTAAGAATTCAAACGATAGGGAGTCTTCTTGTCTGAAACCTTGCTTAACGTCAGCTTACATAGCCGTATTAGCTTTCCGAGGATATCAATGTCAGATATAGCGGCTTATAGGCAATTCCTTTTCGTGCTGTCAAAAGGAGCTTTAAAATCGACGAAGATGTGATGTGTGTTGATTTTTCCTTCACGGGTCTTTTCCAAGATTTGGCGCATGCTGAAAATCTAGTCGATAGTAGATTTTCAAGACCTAAAACCACACCGAGTTCCAATCAATTTGTTGACGATGGGCTTCAAACTTTCACACTCTACGCTCGATAGAACCTTATATGCGATATTAAGGAGGAAGTTGGCGCAGATTGTGGTGTCTCCATTTTTATGGATTGGGCATAGCACACTTAAATTCCAATCGTTGGGCATGCTTTCGTCCGACCATCTTGTGCAAAGAAGCTAATGCTTGCCCTTTGTCACCGCAGTGTTTGGCCCTGCCACTTTGCTGTTCTTCATGTTTGCTTAATTACTATTAAATTCGAGTGATTTACTTTAAGCTCATAATACGTGCAATTAAAAATGTCTTTAGCCAGTTTACTCAATTATTTATACGTAAGTACATGTACATATATGTGAATACACACAAGAAGAGAAGGTCACATGCAAAGTGCTTACATAAGTATGAATAATGCATGAAATTTACAATTTCTTAATTAGGAATTTTAAATTCGTCCTTCATTTCTTGATATAAATTTTACAAGTTAATGATAATAAGGCATTTGCAAAGGATTTTATTTTTAACACGTTTCGTAGATCTGACAGGCAAGACGAAGCGTTTAAATGATATTGAAAGCAATAACTTTTGAAACCTTAATTTAAGTCCTTTAGAAATAAATTTCTTCTTTAATGGAATATTGGAGAGCAGTGAATTTCATTACAATTTATTTCATAATAAACATAAACAGTTTATTCGTCAAGGACTAGATTTGTTGATAGTAGCTCGACAGAATGCAAATTCATTGGTTCATTGAAATGTATATTCAATTCAGTAAGCGGTCCCCAAAAGTCAATTTCAACAAAAGTTATGGCTATTTGAAAATAAAAAAAGCCATTTTTTTTGAAAAATTCGTAACTTTTTGAAGTTGGACAAAAAATTTTGAAAAACTCATGTATAAGTTTCGGCAAAATTTTTCAAAAGTGGTCGATATTTTTCCGTATTAATAGACCCTTTAATACTCGCTAATGACTTTAGAATCTTTTTCATAATTAGGGGTTTTACATAGTCTCATAATGTTTTAAGTTATAACGATTCGAAAACATAGCGTTCAGAGTTGTATTTGCTTTACGCAGTATGCAATCCAACAACAAATTTTTTACACTAACCTAAAAATTTATGATTTTATGATTTTACGATGCTTTATGACACGTTGTGAGTACCCCAAATATATTTTCAAAGCACCTTTAGCTGGTGTTAGTTTCTGTATTGAATAACTCATTCATTTATTCGACTTGTATTCGTCCGATTCCGGTTTTCACAGCTCGGCAATCAATAACAAACTTCCCGGTTTGAAAAAATTCTTGTAGAATTCCACTTTCTTACGAATAACTAATAATAATATATGGAAACCCTTTATATAGTAAATTTACTTCAAAAAGTGTCCTACGACAAGTGGATGGACCCCCCGCCTACTATCCCATTTTGCGCTTGAAACGGTGATAAGGAACTCTGAAGTAAAGACCGAAGGCATTAAAATTTTCAAGTTAATACAAAATTTGTTATACGCTGACGATAAAGACATCGTTACGACATCTATAAACTGTTTTGTGTTTATACAAAAAGATAATGTCTTTAAATAAATGAAAAAAAAAAAAACTGAAGTACCAATATTCTCAACGGCGAAGTCTGTGCACCACACTATAGGAGAAAACTTAAACATTGGTGAGCATAACTTTGAAGTAGTTGACGAGTTTAAGTGCTGTAAATATAAACAATGTGAAGAATTTATCTTGGAAATTTCTATCTACCGCGCACTAATTGTTTGTATGACAACATAAGTCTTCCAAGCGTTGATGCAGTGCTGAAGAAAACAAGCAAGAAGTCTTTGAACGAAAGGTGTTGTGCCGAATTTTTTGAAGCAATTTGCGATGACGGCTCATGGAAGAAGCGCTATTATTACAATCTACAGACTTTGCATAAGCACACCGATATTGTAGCAACAATTAAGGGGTTACGTGGGTTTACGGGTTTAAGAAAATTTATTTTTTTATTGTCTTATTAAATGCTACAACACCTCTGGAATATTGTCCTAAATTTTCAAGTTGATCCGAGTAATAGTTTCGGAGATATAGTATTGAGAACTTGTATGCTCGAGGCTTGCTAGGCTAAGTGCGCCGTCTTTAAACGAGTTTTTTTCGAAACTGTGTTTTTGTAGTCGCTTAGCAAGACTTCTCAAGAACTACTCAACTGATCTTCATGAAATTTTACACATATCTTTGAGATACAATTTTTAAACACTTGGAATAAGGATTTTTTTCGATTACAACTATTTGAAAAAAAAAATGCGCGAAATTATCACTGAAGTTTTAATTTTTTGTAAAAATGTTTGCCAAAAATCAAATTTTCAGTTTTTCCTTCCTTCAAGTTCCAAGTTAAGGTTTTAAAACACGTATTTTTTCACTTTAGATGATCCTGGTAGGAGTTATCCTGCCAACGCAGGTGCATCTTTTTTCCGAGGGGTCACCGGAAATGACGTCGCAATAGCCGATTCTTTTCCAAAAATTTCAGAATTTCTTTGTTAATAGTGTATGTTTGTAACAATAAAAAAATCGAATAAAATATTTCATTTTTTATATGAGAAAAAAAATTGTTGAAAAAAAGCTGTTTTTTTACCAGAGGAATCCCTTGTAACACCTTAAATTAAACTATCCTTCTATGCTAATTCTAAATTAAAATGCAGCAAGCCAATACCCGTACTGGAGTGTGGAGCTGATTATAATTATATGAAAATAAAATCTAAATTTAGAAGTAGTTCACATAATCGACACTCTTACAATGGAATAACATGACACCAGGAAACATTGTTCATAAATTTTCGGGTATGCCAAAGCTCTGCGAAAAGGTCTGCTTCGCGGGTTCACAATTTTTATAACGATCGAGTCATTGGAAAATCACATTTCTAAATACAAGGTGCTTTCCAAAGTAAACAGGACTTTTTGAATCTAGCGCCCCCTGGAGGCGCCATCTATATGTATGTCGACTGGTGTGTTAGAAGCAGCTATCTTTATCGATTTTCCATTTCATGATTTGACCGATTGGAAGTGAAGTTATTGCGTTTTAAGTGTCAGTCTGTTTGTGTTGTCGGTGCAAAAATGAGCTTCGAACAAAGAGCCAACATTAAATTTTTTTTTAAAATTGGTAAAACTTTTACCGAAACATTTTAATTGATGAAACAAGTTTCTGGCGATGATTGCCTATGCCGTAGCAGAGTGCACGAGTGATTTCAACGTTTTCAAAGTGGTCGTGAGGACATAAACGACGATCAACATGTGGGCCAATCAAAATCCGTGTTCACCGGAAATTCCATCGAAACTGTGCATGAATTCATCAAAAATCAGCCAAAATCATCAGCCAAATTCATGGAAATGGAATTAAACATCCCCAAAACATCGATTTATCGCATTTTGACCGAACATTTGGGCTTACGAAAGGTGTGTGCACGGTTTGTTTCGCACAAATTGACTGACGACCAAAAATTGCTCAGAATCCAACACTCGAAGGACGATTAGTTGACCAAAAATAACATTTTAACCATTAACCACTCCTCGTATTCATCTGATATGGCATCGTGCGACTTCTTCCTTTTCGAAAGAATGCATTTGCCCATGAACGGAAAGCGTTATGCAGACGTAGAGGAGCATTCAAAAGGCTTGTACCGGCATACTGGCGGCCATACCTGCCAGCGAGCTAAAACACTCGTTCGACATGCTTTTGCACCGTGTAATGAAGCAGAAGGAGACTATTTTGATTAAAATAAATTGATTTTGCCGAAAAAACCATTTTCTGTTTTTTTTTTTTTAAGTCCTGTTTACTTTGGAACGCACCTTGTATTATTTTATATGACAAAGAAACTCAACAATATTTACCTCGACAAGTTATTTGAAAATCAGAAAGCAATTTTACTAGAGACAATTGACACACGCTCTCATTAAAGCAATAGTTTTCTAACAAGCCAGTTTTCCAAAAAGCGTGGATATTTCCTTGTATTAAATGTATTTTGCATTATCCCTAGTGAAATTCTAATGATTGTTACGAGTATTAGGTTTTCACACTGCTTTCGCCATCCATCAGTGCAGAACTTTTAAAATTCGCAAGAATTACAGTTAGCGCTTTTGAAATTGCTGTGTTTGCATTTGCGTCTGAATTCGACGAACTTTATGCGCCGCTGCAAGCAGCACTTTACTGTTTACTTAATAAGTTAGTGGAAAGTGCGTGGAAGTAATGAATTCTGCCAAACAAGCAGTAGAGTACCGCTTTAAGACCAACACAGCAAAAATAGTTCGTTTACCAACATTACCAGACTAAGACGTATAAAGTAGTTTAATTAAAAGACAACGAAGGGGCTGAGAGGGAATATGTTAACATAGACACTGCCTAATGGCTGAGTAGGCAAAATAGAAAATGATAAAATTATTTATTGAAAAGTTTCACTTTTCTTTTCTAGGAACTTAGTTGAGAGCGCTAGGCAGCTTTCAAGTACTTACGAGAATGGAATGGGTTTCTTCTCCTTCTTTATTGGCGTAAACACCGCTTACGAGGTTATAGTTTGGCGCCAATTAGAGATTCCAAGTGTAGCCAGGTTCTTCACCACTTGGTATTTTCAAAGGAGTGAAGATTTTCCTCTGCTTCTCTCGGCGGGTACTGCGTTGAATACTCTCAGAGCAGAAGTGTTTTCAGCATAGCCGGTGTCTCTTAATTTGCTGAACTATGTCAATGTCATCGTATATCTCATACAGCTCATGGTTCCATCGAATGCGATATTCGCCATTGCCAATGCGCAAAAGACCATAAATCTTCAGCAGAACCTTTTCTCGAAAACTCGTACCGCAGACTCATATCATGGTCCATTGGACTTTAGAAGCAAAAGGTTTAGTTTTTAACAATCTTGATATATGTAGATTATGATTAAAGTCTTGTAGAAAGTAATTGAGAAGCTTTGCTTTCAACGTTGCTCTCCATCGCTTTCTATTTAACTACATAATACCGAACATCCGAAGCTCTGGAAGTCTATATTTTACTAAAAAAATTTTCCCACTTTTGGCCTTATGAAGATATGGTTTTGTTTCCCTGCTTAACAATCGGCAATATTAAGATAACATAATAATTAGCGAAAAATGTTACAGAAAAGAGAAGGTGCAAATGTTAGTTGCTCTTAAATGTACAGTGCGAAAAAAGGGAACATAGAATATTTTGTTGTAACATTAACATCATCTGGTTGAACTTTGCAAGCTTTTATCGACCATTATTTCGAATCTATTACAAAAGAGCTTTTGCTTTGCATATGTTTAGGTCTTTGCTAAGTAAATCGTGCTTTAGAGCTTTACGCTTTTAAAGGTTGCTGCCCATGAATATTTCAGTGAAAGCTTTTTAATACAGCCATTAGACAACAGATGGCCAGCTATCTAAACAATGTATTGAGTGGAGTTAAGATTTGCGTTATTTTTTTACCAAAACGTATGTACATACTGCAAATGTTTTACCATTAACAGCTTCGAAAAGAACATGAAAGCAGACCTTTGTTTAGAGCATTCAATTTCCTACAAAATCTAAGGAACAATATATTTTTTCAAGTAGTTGGAAGCGAGATATAAATTTTTCTATCTGATAATAAGAAAAAATAGAAAACTGTAAGTAGGAGGACCTTCCCGTTACAATTAAGAACTCATGCTTGGAGAGTCTTTTTTAGAGGTGTCTAGGAACCTATTTTTCCGAGTACCAAACGAAAAAAAAATATATTTTTGTTTTGAATCACCCTAATATGTATATAGGAAAATATTTTATTTTTATTGATTAAACAGATGGAGTCAAATATCTACGAGTATATGCATTTGACCTTTTACCACATCCTTTACCAGGATGCTTATATCCAGAAAGTTGTTTTATTTCGTTCGAGATATTCCAATTTTCTAATAGAGCAAAACGTGGCTTTGTGGCCTATTTATCTGATTTTCGTTTATCGCTTAGTTCGTACCAAGCTCTAGAGCTCATAGATATCATATATCAGACGAATCGATACAACAAATCACCTCTGCTCTGATTGATCCACTTTTGAACAAAATTTCCAAATTTAATAATAATAGAAGGCTAATTAAATAGAATTAATGAAATTGAAAATAACTAAACGACTTCAACTTGATTAGTTTTGAAGAGTGTTGGATTAGTCTACTCTCTGTCTACTCCCACCCCTGCTCGCCAATTGCTGCTAATTCTATTTGCATAATTTTCAAAATTGATTCATTACAAATGTCTAACAATCGCGACGAGCTGATTGAGTTATTGGTGTGGGCAAACGGCGCATCCAATGGCATAAACGTGGAATATTGTTGTGGAAAAAATGGCTCAACAGCCAAACACAATCCAGCATGCGGCGCGCGGGATGAAAGCAAACAAAATGACCAGCATTTGATTAATTAAAACGGGCTTTGAAAATAGTTCACGCATAAATCGCTAATAACATGAAAAAATTACCGCCGCCAAGCGAGCACTTGAGCTCTTGTACCAGCGAGTGTGTGTGTATGTACGGCTGTGCAGTTAGACGGCGTTAGGCGGTGGGTAGCGGTAAATGGCGGCATATTTTTATAAAAATGTGTAACCGGCAAGTGATTTATTAAAAAATAATGAACTCTGCGAATATATGTATATTATAAAAAATATATTTTTTTTCAGATATTTCAAGTGTTTAAGCGCAATGAATAGAAATTAATATTGCATTTTACAATATTCGCCTTTGATTTATTTATTTAGAAATGTGCATGTGTGTGTATGTGTGATTGCATTTAAAGCGCTATTGGCGGTTGCAATCAAAAATGCAAGTCGCATTTAGAAATCACAAGTCGAAATGACGTGGAGGCCTTCGGCTACAAGTGAGTCAACGAGCAGCGTTGTGCCAAGGTGTGTGTATGTGTGTGTGGATACAAATAGCGGAAAGATTCGGCTGTAAAACAGAAGCAAATAACTTGTTATTACTTGATTTGGGTTTTGGTTTGACAGTTTTAATTCGGATCATAAAAATTCTAGTAAATTAAAATAACTTCGAGATCTCCGATGAATGATCTCATCTATAAATACAGGGTTCGTCCGGAAAGTAATAGGACTGAGTCGTTGTAAAATAAATTACTGAACCAATCGTTACAATTCTTTAAAAACTTTCAAAATAGGCTCCTTTTGCGTCGATGTAGCGCTGCCAATGCGATTTCCAAGCATTGAAGGCGTCACGGAAGGCATTCTCCGGAATAGCCTTGAGAGCCGAGGTGCATGCTGCTTGGATTCCCTTTCATCGGCTTTCACGCAAGGAAAGAAAAAAAGTCCGGGGGACCACATCTGGCTGTTGGGCGACTGCGGAAGCGTTGGAATGCCGGCCTTGGTTAGGTAGCTGTTCACAAGAATGGCGGTGTGAGCCTTGTCGTTGTGGAACTTCCAATCGTCTGCGATGCCTTGTCGGTCCCGATTAACCCTTCGTTTGAGTCTCTTGAGGACTTCCACGTAAAACTTAGCATTGACGGTTTGTCCAGGAGGAACAAATTTATGGCGGACGATGCCTTTGATTTATCCAAGCTTGACTGTTATACCTCCTGAAACGTTAAGGTTTTGATTTACATGAATTGCGATTTGTTGAATCGTTTTAACTAAATTCCTAAATATGTCCATATGATAGAATTTTTCGTTTGATTGTTGGGTTCTTCACAAACAAGAACTCGTGACTGTTCTCTCCTCTATATCTACAGTTCATTAACTTAAAAGAATTAAAGAGGTCACAGTTGTTTATCTTAATGTCTAGACAGCCAAGCAGCAATCAAGGCAGTAACCTCGTATCGCATACCGGACAGAAGTGTCTTGGGAAGCGGGGCGGCAGTGGAAAGTCTTGTCACAAGCAAGCGGCTTCACTTCTATTGGGTGCCAGTGCACAAAACATCGAGTGCAATGAAATATTTGACGAGATCGTCGAGAATATTGTACGATTAGCACCCGAGAACGTAAGAAACATGGAAACATGCACTGTCTATACGACGACCACGACAGAAGTATGGTAAAGAATTTCAAAACCCGAAGGAAGGTGCAAAGCGGCGGATCGAAAAAGCACAAAATTCCTATAGGCACTGGATAAAAGAGACTGCATGTACATGATCGGAATTAGTTACTGCCTGATGCCGACACACGCCCGCAGAAATGGGTTGACGGATTGTGAAGACTGCAGGAAATGTCTAGAACAAGGCATCAGGAAAACAACTACGCTGTAAGCATTTGGGGTCCCCAAGGTTTGATACACTGGAGGAGGTATCGACAGTGTGGCCACAGAGTCTGTTGAAATGCGTGCAAAAAAGTCTTGCGGTATTGTCGCTAGTTGGCGCTGAAAGCGCGTAGTTCTAGTTTTATTCGTCGCATCGGGTCATGCCATACCTTTTTGGAAAGCTCATTTCACGCGCTAACACGTGCTTGATTGATTGTCGTTTCTTTTAAATCGTTCGTGAGTTATAGCGTCGCAAACATAGAGCAAAATAAAGAGAAAATACGGCATATTTTACAGTACTACTACGACAAAGGCAAACATGCATCTCAAGGCGCCAATAAAATTTGTGCAGTTTATTGACCCGTTACAGTTTCCATTTCCACCGCACAACGATGGTTTCAACGTTTTTGTTCTGGTGTAGAGGTGGTCGAAGATGCGCCACGTTCCGGAAGGCCTGTCGTCGAAAATTGCGATAAAATCGCCGAATTGGTCGAGAGAGACCGGCATAGTAGCAGCCATAGCATCGGTCAAGATGCGTCATCAAAAATTCATTTCAATTTCAAATAAAAAAAAAATCAATAAAAATACTGCAAGACTTTTTTGACAACCCATTATGTTGAAAGTTTCCATATATAATATCCTCCGAATAATTCTTTATTTGTCAAGACATACTTGTATTGACGAAATTTGATATTTACCATTGTCTAAAGCAGTATTACAATGTTCAAACGTATTCTTAAATCAAACCGGAATAGCATATAACATAGCTGTTATGGAAATTTACCGATCAAAATCGAAGTTTTTTCTTGTTTTTTAAATCAAAGTTTGTAGAGCGCTAGATAACAGCACTCAGCTGACAGTCTCGTATTCAAATCGCTTATTTTCGGTTGGCAGCTAATATTATGATTATGGAGTATATGCCATAAGTAGCTTTAATTCGAGTTTTGAGTATCTAGTCAATCTGTAATAGTAATGCTCGTAAAGTTAGAATAAAACACTTCGCGTTTGAGAATCCGCAACGTCAATACTCATAGTGATATTCAGAGCCACACAGATTATTTTCATATTTTCTTAATATTTAATACTTGTATTAAACGTGAGGTCTGAATTCCCCCCTCATGAGTTGTGTGAACTTGCTTGACTCGAGTGGCACATGTTCGTTCCGTTCGCCGCAAGATTTTGTGTGTTGATAAACACTTTTGAAAAGCTTTCTGTGTAGTTGAAATGGATGCTTAGCCCGCAGCATATTTTCTTGATTTTCCAATTGACACCGACGACGAGGAAGTACACATTCACTGATGGAATGTTACATTCGCACTGCAACAACAAATGCCAGCTAGTTAGTACGATATTTATAACACGTGTTCAAGACGAATCTCGGCACCGCCACCACGATAGTTGTGTGCACCCTGCATGTGTGTGTGTGTGAGGATGTAAGAGTATGAGTATGTGAGGATGTGTGTGTGAGATAGTCTTACATTTTTAGATAATTTGCGGAAATTTGTCGTTCAAGGCGTGCATTTCAGAAATATCTTACGCATATACATATGTGGGCGTGCATGTATGTGTATGTGAGGCTTCTTTCGCTCCGCACGCTTTGGCTCAACTCTCACCGGTGTAGCGCGGTGTCAGCACGTTTCTTGCGGCCCCTTCAAATGCAGTGAATTTGAAAATTAGGTCATGTAAGCAACAATTTCCTTGAGAAACCCACACACGCACACGCACACACAAATAAATGTGTAAAAATGGAAAAATACAGAAAGAAATGATTGTATGCAAAAGTAACTGCATTCTGAATATCAAAAGTTGCATGCGGCAGGGGGTGGCTGCGCGTGTAGCCAAGTCGATAAGCGCGCGTTAGCTGGGGCACTTGAGCGGTAGTTCTATGCAGTTGCACACATACACACATATGTAAGTAGCGGTGGCAAGTGTGGGTGCTTGCAGCTGAAGGAAAGTAAAATCCCACAGTCAACAACAACGACTGCGGAAAGCAATTACAGATAAGAGATCTTGTCACTTTTCACGCCCCAAATCGTGGGCGCAATAGGCGTGCACCCACACATTAACGCGCTTGTGTGGCTGTGTGTGTACTTTTGGCTTCGCAACCGCACTACAACAGCTGAGCTTTCTATTAGAAATTTATGGAAAGAATTTAAATCGACAACCAAGCCGTTGCATGCAACTTTTGCGGCGACCAAGCTTCTCGGCGGTGAAAACAAATATATTTGCGCTTCTGAACTCTGGCCATTTATGGCACTCGGTGCATACTTTTGAAGAGTGCTGCTGATAAGATCAGTTATTTTTCTTGCTATTCTCTATTTCGTCGTGTCTCTTCTTCCTTTTTTAAGCTGAAAGCAGGCAATACTTTCTTTTACCCAGTGACATCATTAGATTTAAGCGATAAGCGCTCAAGGAAATACATTTTCTTCACTCGGCTGTTTGACTTTATAAACGCGCATTAATAAGATACGAATGCGAAGAGGAAGAAAATGTCAAATGTGTATATATGTACATATATAAATGCCCGGTGAAATGAAATGTATCACAAAGTTTTACGATGGTCGCATAAAGAAGCCTCTTTATTAGTTAAATAATAGTAGAGTTCACAGAACGGATCTATAATATTGCACTTGTAATATGTGCTGCAAAAAAAAAAAATAAATATATTTACAATTTACACAAAAAATAATAAAAATCTAACATTTAGATACCTAAATCTATGTTCTATTAATTATCCAGTTTTACGCAATGGAAATAAATGATAATAAAATTTCTTTACGAAAGTTATTTTCTCACAATAAACTATTTAATTTAATAAGTGATCAACTTAGGAATGAAAAAAGTAATTTTGAAGCGGTGCATGGAATGGAAAGGATTGTATTTTAATTACGTTTGTAGAAAGTTTCCAAACTTGCTATGGAAACCTTGTATCCTCAAATACGGCGATTCATAAAAAAAAGATTTTATCAGCGTTCTGATTGCTCTGGAAAGCAAGGCTTGGAAAAATTTAGTGTTGATAGTCGAGGTTTTCCTAAGTAACTATAAAACATCAAATTAGGAAGGAATTGTGCCAAACACGTCGAGCTTTACAATTCTAAGAGCAAATATGTGTATCAAGATAGACTATCTTCACAATCATCTGGATAAATTAGTTAATTATACTGAGCAATAGAGCTCGGGATTCCAAAAGATCTAAAAGTGATGGGAGAAATATATCAAAGTTGATGGGATCACCAGATCATAACAGATTACCGCGCATATTTAACAAGAAGTTGTCATTGAAATTTTTAAAAGAAAAACTTATAAAAGTTGTTTAATTGATATCTTGTGACAAAAAATTCCGGAAATTGGAAATCGTTTTCGACAGATGAAATACACTTATGCCAATGATTTTTCCAGTCCTTGAAACACTTTTCATAAGCACTCCTTTAGCGAATTTTGTTTTGACCGATTGAAAACGGGTTCCAAGGACCTTCAATTTCAGTTTGTGGCACATGAAAAATCACACGGAACCAAATCTGGTGAATACGGTGATTGATTGTTAGTATTCATTGCGTTTTTAGCTATCATCGTGTAAAATCCATGAATTGTTCTTCCATAATTCTGGTCGTTTTCGACGTATATGTTCACGGCAACGACTCAATACGGCCATATAGAACTTTTTATTAACCATCTGTCCCTCCGAAAGATATTCATGATGCACCAAACCACGAATATCGAAATAATAATGAAAATCACCTTGATTTTTGAGCGACTTTGGCATGGTTTTTTGGTCTCGGCCGGTTTTTTCTCTCCATTCCGATGATTGTTGACTTGTTGCCATGTTAAATTCACAAACCCTAGTCCCATCGGCAGTTATAATGCTCTCCATGAATGTGTGATCGGAATTTACACGTCCAAGCATGTCCAAAGAGACCTGTTTATGATACTCTTTTAAAAAAAATCAGCTTTATCGGGACGAGTCGAGTAAAAACGCGTTTCATATCCAACAAAATCTTTTGAACGGACTCCCGTGAGATTTATAGCTCTCTTGCAATCGCTCTTATATTTCCCTGACGATTTTCAAGCACCATATCCCTCACTTTTTTAATATTTTCAGTTGAAGCGGTTGTACAGAACGGTCCATGTCGTCAACAATCTCTCGACCGTCTTTGAAGACTTTGTACCACTCGTAGGCTTGTGATTTTTAATCATCGTAATGATTCCGTACACGAAATTTGGTTAGAAACACAAAATTTGTATGCATTTTGAATTATTTGTTGATTTTCAATGTTTCGATGACTTTTATACTCGGATATTACTTTTAAAGTACTTCGTAGTTCTTTATATTATTACGCCAACGTCTTTCTGTTGTCTCAGGAACCGTTGTGTTTATGGTAAAGTATTGTTTTTGAAAAATATAATCTGATATCGTTTTGAAACGTTCCTGTTGCTTTTCAGGCGTTGTAAAATTTGTGTCAATCTCGAGGCCTTCTGCATCAGAGCCTAGTTACTGGGCTACCACTATTGCTTGTAAACCAGCAGGCACGTAGCAGTTTACTTCAAAACTTAAAATTAATTAAAAACATTATATTCAAGTGTGAAATCTGTTTTTCTGTATGGCCTCGAGTTGTGCATCATTACAACGAGTGTTTACTCTGCAATCTTTTCTGAACCGATCTCCTCGAAAGATTATGCTGGCATTTTGGATAAAGGTTATTAGCAATGTTAACTCTTGACCGCAATCAAACTGCTGCCGGTCTATATGAAAAGTTCATGCCGTAAATGGTAATTGATCTACCATATTTTAAGAAAATCATCATGGATTCCACAATTGAGACGGTAAGTATAAGACGAAACTCAGGAGAGTGGCCAATTGTGGGGAGAAATTTGATTATACATCATTTGTTTGTTGAGGTTCTATGTTCTCATCCTAGCACTGAAGGAAAATATGCTATATATATACATATATATATGTATATTCAAGTCTGAAATATGTCTCATGTTCAACTTGATCATGTGAATACTTTAGGAGCCTACAATATATATTTATCTATTTCCATTCATAATACATCAAAATCATTCTAGGAATAAAAGATATTTTGAAGAGTTGAGCAGCGCTAAGAACAAGCTATCTGACAATGTGACTTAAGGGCGCTTTGGACTACTACTATTTACTATTCTCCTTCCTATCCAAAACTAAAAAAAAAAAAACACGAAAGTGCGCGGCAGCTATAATACCCTTTACATACAAATACAAAATTTTCTTACAAGAGCTTTGATGGGTCAGTTTGTATGGCAGATAATGCTATAGCCACTCGATCTGAATAATTTCTTTGTCGCTTACACCGTTGTTTCGAACAATAACGCATGCCAAATTTCATGAAGATTACTCGTCAATTGAAAAGGTTCCCTCCAATCGTTCAGTTTGTAGAGCAGCTATGTAGTATTTATATGCCATAGCGGTCCGATCCATCCGACAAATGAGCACCTTCTTTTTTTTCAAAATTATTTTATTTATTGTATCTGCTTTTTCTTAAAGCCTAACAATAAGTAATAAAGTCTTAAACTTATTTAAAAACTAGACAGACTCAAGCAAGTGATTGAGCTGTTTTGGTGATACGTCGCTCTTTAATACGCAGGCATATCTCTTCTTTTAAGTCGTGTTTGATCGACCTTCTTGGTGAGAAAATTACGTGTGAAAAATTCAGATTGATTTTGCAACAACATAGAGATTAGCTTATTTATATACGGACAGATTCAGACACGCTTTTTGCGTATTTAAACTCCGGTGATAAACTTAATATGCCCTGTACCGGGTTTAAAATACAAAATTAGCTTTTTCAAAGTCAGATAAAAATTGTTAATGATTTCAAGATTTTATATTAAGTTTAATTAGTACCTAATATAACAGATGCTATACGAAAAGTGAGTTTACGAATGAATCTGGAGATTTTTATTAAATATTTTTCCAAACTTGTATAAACTGCTTTTGGAAGTAAAATTTTTGATAGAGCAGGTGACAATTCTTGCTGTGACTACTGTAACTTTCATATACTATGTAACATACATAATACATATAGTTATATATACACACAATATATAAGTGTGTACATGGTTGGCATATGAAAACATTTTGGCAAAGTTGCTAAGAGTCTTCATTTGCTTGTGCTCGCCCCGCCTCCCACGTGTAATGCATACACAGTGTTTATTTTAAAAGTAATTATCATAAAGTAGAGTAAATGAAATGCAACAAAGCAAAAAGTGCACTGCGCTGCATTTATTCTGTTTCCAGTTTTTTTTTGCTCCTTTTCGTGGGAATAATGTATTCCAGTGGTGTGTTGGGTGCATCATTAACGCACACACATACACAGATACTGGCACGCAGGCACGCTTGCAACCGAAAGAGTTTGCATTAATGCATGCAACAAATTCAATATTCGTGACCAACAAAAACGCAGCGGAAACTTCTGTGCAGCGGCGGAGACGGCATACCGCAGGGATGCTCAGCGCGAATATGCAGCAAACTTTAAGATGCGTGCGAAGTTGCAGGGATCAGAGGCGAGTGGCGAGTGGCGGCGACGCAAACTACCCATGCTAAGTAGTAAGAACTAAAAGTTATGCAACTCAGCAGCAGCAGCAACAACAACAACAGCGCCAACAGCAACGCCAACTAAGCGAACGCAACATGCTGATGAGGCTAATTTACAACGCGTGGCAAGGATCAAAGCCAGCTCCAGGGACATGTGCCTGGAATGCGAAGCATAAATACTGCGTAGTGCGTTGCTTTCGCGAAAGAGACAAAATTGTAATAAATTGAAAGGAAATTCTATTAGTTTCGCGTTTAGTATCATCGAACAAATTGCGTTTGAACGCTCTGTCATGAGTGAATCTGCATCGGAATGTGCCGATAATCAAATGTGACAAGTGCTTTGAGCTCTCGAGTAGCGTCATTTGTTTGCTTTGCATTGGAATCTGTTTATTTGGCTTCGAAGTCAAAGCAAACATTGCAATCGAAACTTTATTTTTACGTTGGCGGTGATTTGAGAGTTATCAGTTTTGCTTTGCTAATCGCGAAATTTGAATATGAACTTTATGGCATGAAGCTTTCATATTTTTCCACAAATTATGCCTTTTTCAAATATGAAAATTGATTATATGATGAGATCTTTGATGTCATTGTTTATATGAAGAACATTTTGACAATTGATTAGTCGTTTTTAATTACAATATTAGAAATGATTCTGTAGACAATGGGAGTCCACTCAACTTCTCAAAAAATAAACTAAATTCTGCTTGAATAGCTTGACTCGCGATATTTGCTTATTGCTGCTGCGAGTTGGTAACAGCCACCCACCTGCAGCCAGACTAAGGGTGTAGGCCTGTAATTTTTTGAAGGTTGTTATGCTGCAAATGCAATTTTTAACAAAAAAGTAAAATTATTATGTTTATAATTTTTCATTAAATTAAAATAATTTCATTTTCATTAAAGTATTATTATTCGAAATTCCCATTGAAAAGTTTCAGCTGGATCTGGATCATTCATTTTAGGAAAGAAACATCTGAATTTTAAGGAGAGTTACGTTCTGCCATCTGAATAGAATATGAGCCACACACGCCGACTATTAGAACTCAATAGGAATGACATAAAAACACTGGTAAGAGTGCCAGCAGGGCACTGTCAATTGCCAAATATGACAGCAGATTAGGAACAACATATAATGGCTATTAGTAGAAGCTGTCAAAAGTTATAAGAAGAAAAGACTAAAAAATCTTCTATACAAATGCAAGACTTTGTTTAGGAAAAGAATCACAACTATTGGTCGAGGGTTCCTTGGATATGTTTTGGGGTTGCACAGATTAAAACTTTTTGTACTGATAAACTTCAACAAAAGAACGGGGTGGTTTAGGGAGGAAGCAATAGGTTGAGGGATAATATTCCCACCGTTTTCACAATGGGTCTCCTAAAGGTATGGGTGCGTCGTCATATAGCCAGTCTATGTACCTAAATACTTACTTTCTACCATCTGATGGAACGTGATTTGTACAGATCTACTTAAACTGCACGCGCAAACCGAATCGATTGAAAAAATGTTCCTGGTGTCACACGATTTTTTAATTCTTTGTGAAATTTGAATTTCAACGTCAAGTACTGCGTGCCTGACGATCATAGTTAAAGAAACAGTAATACTTGAAAATCATCTTGTTGGCATCAGAAAGGCAGCAAAGCATTTGAGACATCTTCATCAGAAGACCTGAGTAGTTTGCAAAAACGACTTCGAGTAGAGATCGCAAAAGAGAAATCGGAGCTGAGTTCTTTACATTTATGAAATACATCATTAGTGAAGACACGGGTTTATGATTTGACGTCGAAACTGTTCAGCAATCAAGCGAACTGAGCTCAAACCGAAAATTCAACATTCTAACAGTGAAATGGTGCACTAGCTCCGGTAATAAAGAATTGTATAGAAATACGTGAAAATTTAGTTCTTTTTGATTTCTGGTCAAAGTTTGATCAGATTGTCATATATATAGTAAAAAATAAAAATAAAACTTGCCTCACTCTCGCAGACATTTATTGTAAATCCACTGGCAGAGACGGACATAATTGAAGATAAGATTTCTCCTATGGCTGGAGCAAATTTTGTGTCATATCATTGATTTGCTATATTTCAAATATCTTTCTTTGTGACAGATTTATATTTTTTATAGTTAAATGTGTTTTGCTATGTTTGGAACTATCCTTAAGTACTATGCCAGATATGAACGCGATCGTTCAAACCAGTTTGTTAACAGCAGCTGCTTAAGGTGGCACACCTCGTTAGTGACTTTCGATTTTTACAATGGATAAAAATATCGAACAAAGAATTTGTCTCAAATTTTGTATATCTATTCAAATGTCGTGTTCGGAATCATTGAGAATGTTGGAAAAGGCTTACAGTGGTTCACTTTTATCAAAAACGTAAGGCTTCGAGTGGTTTAAAGCTTTCAAAGACGGTTGAGAGATCGTTGAAGACATGCCTCGTTCTGGAAGACATTCGACCTCTTCATCTCATGAAAATATTAAAAAGTGAAGGATATGATACTTGCTCAGGCAAATGTTAGAGAGGTGGAAAGTGAGCATGTTTCAATGATTTTGGTGAATATTTTGGGTATTAAACGCGTTCTTGCTCGACTCGTTCTGACAAAGCTGAATTTTTTTTTTATCAGTATCGTCTTTTTGGACAACGATCCGCACGAATTCCGATCTTACATTCATGGAGAGCATTATTATTACCGATGAGAAATGGGGTTATGAGTTTAATATGCCGAAACCAAAACAACCACGCCAAAGCCGCTCAAAAATCAAGGAGACGCTCATTTGTTTTTTTCGATATTCTTGGTTTGAAGCATCATGAATTTGTTCCGGAGGGACAGATGGTCAATAAGCAGTTCTATTTGGTCGTATTGAGGCGTTTGCGTGTGAACATTCGTCGATCACCAGATTTGGCTCCGTGTGAGTTTTTCTTGTTCCTAAAATTGTGTATTATTTGAAGAAAAAATTAAAAAGTATAAGCTCAAGTTTATACGACAAGTATTTAATTTCTTTCGAATTAAGCAGAAGCTCTGTTCTAAATTTTTTTCCATTCAAAGATTTTCAAATAACTTTTCGGAGCAAACATATTACAATATTTGAAATATTGAGTATTTTGAAGTTAATATATTATTTACATATGCGATAACTCTGGTTAAAATATATTTTGAGCTCAGTTTTCACAAAAATATCTCTCTATTATCTGTCATTCGATGTACATATGTATATTATTTACAAAACCAAAGTAAATTTATGTTCAGCGCAGTTGGCCACTCCTTAAAAAATTTAAAACTACACAGGGAAACTCTCATGGATTCAAAAAAGCTAGCGGTATTTTTAACACGGTTATATTACTAAAGAAGCATATGTATATAAGCACTTACACAATTTCAAACCTAAATTTATATGTATGTATGTAAAATGGCTAAAATAATTTTTAACAGCTTTTGCATAGTAAATTCATTTACCCTTGGAAGAGCTAAATTGTCAGGGATGTATTTGAACCTTATTCATTAAAATCTGTTAATACTTATCATAAGAGTACAGTACAGAACAGTAAATATGTATACTATTTAAATAAAAACTATAAGTTCTCATTATGCATGCATACATAATAAGTTCCATATTTCAATTAACTGGACCATAATTTTAATTAATTATTCTAACTACTCTAGGGAGTTGAGTTTTTCTCGCACACAGATAGAATTTTAAAAACCTTATTTCAAGGTTTCTCTTTGTCATATTTTGCTCTCCTTGCATTTTTTAGATTTGATATGATATTTACCCGCTGAAGTGCAAACACAGCCACTTCGTTGAACGTCCCCTTCGCTTCGCTAAGCGCATAGCGCTAATGAAATAAGTTGTTTTTGTTATTTTTCTAAATCGAATAAATGAAATGTCCCCATGTCGCAAAGCTTTACATGAGTACATATAATAACTACATTCAAAAAAGCAACCATAAGTGGGTTAATAAAAAGGAAACCAAACCCTCTGCCTTTACACCCTTCAGAAAGTGCACTTTTAATGAAGTCTTTTAATTAATTATGCCATGAAAGCGATATGCACTCAAACTATTCAAAAACTTGTATTTTTATCTTTTTTATTTATTAGCAGAAAAGCTGCCAGAATAGGGGACACTCAAAGCAAGTGGCTTTTTTTCAAATTTCAGATAGGTAAACATACACTTATAGTATAAGTTCTTAAGCAGTCACTCGAAACGATCAAACCCCCACACTGATATTCCCTTGTATGTACAGGTCTTTGCTTTGAAATTTTTCTTTTTGGCACATGCGGAAATGAGGCTTTGGGTTTTGCTGTGAAGTGTAGTAACTAATATTATAAAATAATGAAAAATAATGATGAGGAATGGTTAAAAGGAGTGGAAAACATGCGAAATTTTGGTCTGAGGTTTCGTAAAAATCAATAGATCAGGTTTTATATCTCTAGTTGGAAGCTATCTTTAACGTGTTGCGTCTCTTTGGTTAATATTCGAAGTTTCGCTTGACAAGTTTATCCAAAATATATTTCTCCTGACTTGTAAAAAAAAAATGTTTTTTAAATAAATAAATAGTCCGTCACAAGAACGAATTTAACGAATCAGCACAATTTTGGCATGCTGAACACGGTTGAATCGATTCATATTATATATTGAGAGTCACTCTGTAGAAAAGAATGACTTACAACAAAAAATTTTGTTCTTAGGAACTGCAGATAGAAGGAAACGAAAAGGCAGACGAATTGACCTGTCCTGATGCAGCTGGGAACAGCTTCCCCCTAGGCTGTGAAAGATCATTCATCTTCTTCAGGGTTGTTTAATGCAATGGACCTTAGGAGAACACCTTGTGGTTGTAACGGGTACGAAATGTTGTTGTTGTCGATGTCATCCAACGTTAGGCTCAAGAAACGTACTGTTTTGACAGAGTCGGACCAAACAGAGAGGGGTGTCAGATGAGTGGGGTTGGTGGGGCATGTAAAGAGGTGGTTAGTGTCATGCGGAGACTCATTGCACGCAGGACATATGTATGTTGGATATATCGAGGTCTATTCTGGATAAATAGAAGCAGGAGCAAAGGTCACTCTCGTTTCTCGCGGCAACTCGAGCTCTTCGTCTGCGATGGGTGGTGGTCTGACTCCAAATTCGTCATTCACTGAAAGGGAGTCAGTGAAGGTGTTGATGGCACCGCTATTAATGGCGATCAGTGCTTGTCGGAAGTTAGTTGCGTCCGAAGTCTGGTTGACGTATTGTCTGATGGCGCCGACGTAGTTGAGGAATGACCTCTTGATGTTCCTAGAATGCGGTTCTGCTTCAAGCAGGTGGCTGCAAGGATGATTTGTGCGAAAAGTTCATTATGCTCCCTAAATGGGAGCAAACAGGCCTCACTATGCAGGTGTTCAATAGGAGACATCAAGAGACATCCTGTCCTAGTCCGAAGTGCAGTATTCTGACAAATCTGGGGCTTCTTCGTCTGGGTTTCACTGCATATAGGCGACCACATTTATGTAACAACAGATCAACACCAACAGTATTGGGATACTAACAACACAAGGCATATTAAAAAGTTACTCGGGGAAGTGTTGATGGTGGTCAGACCAAACAGCTCATTCTTATAAGAAAAGGGAATTTAGCAATATTGTAGGAATCACCACTCTTAAGATCTCACCTTCACAAAATTGGAAAAGTAGATTCGTCCAATGAGACAGGATACATTCCATGCCTAACAACTGAAAACGAGGAGATATTGCGTAACAGAGATGGAAAAAATATTTCACAAATTCCACTGAGTTGCTGGATAAGTGTTAGTTTGGTTACCACACGAGAGCCCAGTGGGGTTAATGATGGCTTAAATTGCGGCCGCATGCGGTCTTGGGCCAGGCCAGGCCAGTTTCAACATTTATCAAACTAGCTGTTTACTTGTTTTCTCTTAAACTCGAGTTTAAGTGTTCGAGTTATTTTTGAATCTCAGGGTATATATTTGAATTTTTGAGTTCAAATATCTGTATAGACACCAAAAATAGTGTTAAGTTGAGTTAGATAATTTATGAGTAGAGTTTAATACTGAAACGAAAAACTATCAATAAAATCGGTCATGTGAGCAAAAATGTTGAATCAATCTTGGAATAAAATGCTACCAATTCCGTTTATGCAGAAAACTTAGTCCATTAGTATAAGTTTATTGAGTAAATTGTTCGTAGTTGGATTGGAATTAATATCTCCCTTAATTTAACTTTTGCTTGGAAAGTTAAACATTTGTCAGTTCCTTTTTTTGGAAGTAACATTATTTGATAAATTTACGGTTGGTCCGACGTATACTTCGCGCCACGGTGCTCCTGGCAATCCTCCTTTATGTAAATGCCCTCACATGCTTGTATTAAAATTAAGGGAACCACGTCACGTTGAACAATGAAGTACGGAGGATGAACAAGAACAAAAACCAAGAAACGTGTGTCAGTGCTCTCATGATGTGAGGTGTTGTCACAAAGCGGAACCAAACAGCCTGCCAAACAGGCTCCGAGTATCTGTAGGCGCGCATATGACAGCAGGTTTCATGATAGCTCCTCGGTGTGCTACCACATCGCGTCACCTGAGAATGGAAATGCTGCCACCAACTGACCCCACCACTGCCGCACCCGCTTTTGAAGTGCGCGTTTCGTTGGTTTTGTTCATTTTTTGACAGTTTGAGAATAAACGGAGAAATTAAAAAACAAAAACTTAAATATTCGCAGATATTTTTATTAAGTAAATGGAAGCTATGAACGCTTCGGCTACAACTGCCACAAAGGCGGTGCAAAGTCGAAGTTGAGTTAGGGAAGGAGCCCCGATGTGGGGATGGGCGAACAATAAAAGTGGAAATAAAATTAAAAATAGAATCAACCGAGCTGCTTTCTTCGCCAGCGCGAGATGCAATAAAAGCTGATGCTGATGCAGGTGCACGCGTCGAACAGTAACAGTAAAAGCAAACAACCAAAACGACAGCAAATCATATTAACAAAAGCAACATGCTCAACGACGGCGACAACAACTTTGAATACTCGCATGTCAAACAGGCGCCTGCGACAACCACAAGGCGGACCTGGGACAAATCCGCAGCACTGCAGCGCGCACGTCGTTGCATACTTCGCGGCGCCGCGAGCATATTCATCAGCATGCCGGCTGCGCGAACTGTCCCTTTGCACTCCATGCGGTAACGGGGTTTTCGGTTATGCAGCGCCGTGTCACCTGTGCGCCGTGCGACGCGCGCGATATGTGTGGGGTCGGGAGCGCTGGTGTGTTGGGAGCGGCGCCTAGGTGCAAATCTGGCCAGGTGTAAGCCGCGCGCACGGCTCATGTTTGACAGCGGCGAACTTTTTGCAAATTCTCCCCCAGCCGGCTTAAGCATAGCCTTTTGATTTTTTGATGCGCCGTTTTTGTTGTTTTATTGCTGATTTTTATTTTAATTTGTTGCTTGTTTTTGCTTTTATTTCACAACAGTTTTAATTTTTACTTTTATTTCTCGCATTCTGTTTGCCATGTAATATTTCGTCTTACCAACAACGAGGCGTTTACATTTGCTGACTTTTGAAGGGCGCGTTGTTGTTGCTATCGTTATCGTGTTGCACTCTGCGTTGGTAAAGCGGCAAGCAGGCTATGTGGCACGAGTCAGGTGAGGAAGTGGCAAACAAATCAAAAAATTCAAGTGCATTTTCACTTGGTACTCTTGAAGGTGCATTCACATTTCCCACTGAGCGCACCGGAACGATGGTGACAAGCTATGCTCCAAATGTGCATAGAACTGCTTGTATGTGTGGGGATGTGTGTGTGTGCCCGAGCATGCATACGCAGTTGCACCGTGTCTTGAATTTGTTAAATTATTAAGTTTTGCTAGACTTACTGATATTATATAATATAAGCATGAGATAAGTTTTAAGCTTAAGTTTAGTTTAAGTTTAAGTTTAAGTTTAAGTTCATGTTTAAGTTTAAGTTTAAGTTTAAGTTTAAGTTTAAGTTTAAGTTTAAGTTTAAGTTTAAGTTTAAGTTTAAGTTTAAGTTTAAGTTTAAGTTTAAGTTTAAGTTTAAGTTTAAGTTTAAGTTTAAGTTTAAGTTTAAGTTTAAGTTTAGTTTTAATTTTAAGTTTATGTTTAAGTTTAAGTTTAAGTTTAAGTTTAAGTTTAAGTTTAAGTTTAAGTTTAAGTTTAAGTTTAAGTTTAAGTTTAAGTTTAAGTTTAAGTTTAAGTTTAAGTTTAGTTTAAGTTTAAGTTTAAGTTTAAGTTTAAGTTTAAGTTTAAGTTTAAGTTTAAGTTTAAGTTTAAGTTTTTAAGTTTAAGTTTAAGTTTAAGTTTAAGTTTAAGTTTAAGTTTAAGTTTAAGTTTAAGTTTAAGTTTAAGTTTAAGTCTAAGTCTTAGTTTAAGTTTATGTTTTAGTTTAAGTTTTTAGTTTAAGTTTAAGTTTAATTTTAATTTTGACTTTAAGTTTATGTTTATGTTTAAGTTTAAGTTTAAGTTGAAGTTGTAATTGAAGTTGAGATTGAAGTTGAAGTTGAAAAGTTGTAATTGAAATTTAAGTCGAAGTTGAACCTAGTTGAAGTTGGGTATGTGCTGAAATCGGCTCTCCCGCATTCATTACTGCCTTACCGCTTAATAAAAATTCATCTCAAATATATTGCAAGAAACTACATATATTTTTCATTTACAAAACACTGTGCGCTGTTGTTGTTGTTGTATTTATGCTGCAATGCATCGCTTCGAAGCTGATTGCGGTGACTGCCACACGTTGTTTAGCATTGAGGCTGGGAGTGTTTGTTGCAACAGCAGCGCCAGCAATTTGTCGTTGTTTGTAGCGCGTTTATGTTGGCGTCTTGCTGCCACACGACGCTTTTCAAAATTTGCTGAACATCTATTTTATTTCTTACTCTTATTATTTCGTATACTTTTTGTGAGTTTTCGGTTCCAGTTTTACTTTTATTTTGTTGCATTTGTTCTTTGGCTGCTGCGCTTCGTTGCGCATTTCACAGTGCACCCAAAGGGGCGGTGGCGGAAGTGGACGCGGGGACGAGTGAGCGTGTGAGTTGTGGGTGAAAAGTTTTCATTGCGCCAAATGGCAAAAGAAAAGCGCCGAAGAGCGAAACAAAAAGCAGAAAACGTAAACAATTTGCACGTTTTGCGCTGTTAACGTAAAGTGAATTTGTGCAATGTTGCACATTTGTGCAATTTACGCCGAAAAACTGCAGTTTTGCGGTAATTAGATGCGCTTGCCTTGGCAACTCGCAAAACAACAAAACTAAAACTCCGCCAAACAAACAACGCGCTTCACCGACACGCCAAAGCAGCTGCCAAAAAGCAAAAGCAAAAACCAAAACCGACGTGCAAAAGCAAGAATACCGTTCATCATCGCTCACACTTGGTTTGCCGTTATTTTAAGTAGAGATGTAAATAAATGCCCTTTTTCAGACCGCATTCAATTCGAATTCTATGGACCACCTCCACCCTGCCGACACACACACCGACACACGCAAACTTGTCTCGCTTTGCTTTGGCACAACTTTTCCATTTCCATTTCCATTCCGGGGCCCCACAATTACTATACGCAGCAACGCAGGAAACATTAGGCAGTCATAAAACATTACGTTACATTAAGTACATTTGAGTGTGTCTGCGGCTGTGTCTCTGTGTGTGTGTATATGTCGCGCTCGCATTGAAGCTGCGTGTGTTCGTTCGCACCCGTTGCGAGCGTCAGGCCTGTCTCGCCAGCGACCTTCTGCAGTCAAGTCACAAAGTGTCCTCCGCCACTTGGCTGTGTTAGTGCTTTACAGTTATTCGGGTTCATAAATAAAAATATTGTCGACTACAATTTTCATTTCCTTAAGAGTATCATTATCTTTAGCGTGCTTTTTTCATTGGTTTCTGGCCTTCGAGAAGCTACAGCAATATGTGCCGAAAAAGCCTCGGCTACGAGAGGTCATGTGTGGCGCAACTAAAGACTATAAAATCCGTACGCTTTGTTTCGCCTTTGATTTGTTGTCGCCTGAAATTTTATGAACTCTTCTTTGTTTCTTACGGTCTTGCGAGCCATTCAAATGTTCCTGCCATTGCGTTGTCGTACTGGAAGGAAGTATTCTCTTGCTATATGTATTTCCATATGTATGCATGTTAGTGGGTGTGTGTCTTCTCATGTGAGTAGTAACATTTGATTGCTCGTATTTTATGCCGTGTTCATGTTATTTTTCGTTTTCTCGAAAGCCATGAAGAACTTTTATTTTATATGTGTAAACAATTTTTGGAAAAGCTATAAACACTGTTGACTAACATAAAAGAGATCGATGACAGTGGCGTAATATAAATATTTCTCGGAACACTTACCAAATTTTATATTTTCTGAAAGTAATCGGAGAACTGTAGAAATTAAAGCAAAAAATTCCTTTAACGCATAACCGGTTTTATACCCATAGTCTCTTAGGCAAAGTTGTTCAGAATGATGCTTAGCACATTTCCAGTTTTTCATTTTAAAATGTACTCGTATATCGGGTAGATGATTTGTTGTCTCTTATATTAATTACTTGGCCGAAGATATACTGCTGATTGTGCTGTGCAAAAGTAACAACTTTTAATCCGACCGAATGATTTATGATTTTTTGTATCTGAAGCTTTTACTTAAGGTGTATTCTGTAATGATTTTCTAAAAATACTTTTTTTTTGGCATAGACGTACAAATGTACCTATATGTATATCGAGAATATTCTCTGAAAATCCGAAGTTAAGCCCGCAAATAGTTTCAGAAATAAGAGCTTATTTTTAATGTTTTTTAACTAAGTGTAATTGGCTCCCTTGTAAATGGTTTTTTTCACGAAAAGCTGGTTTCTGCGTCGGTAGGGAAGATGCCTCGAAAAGAACCACTGAATCGATCACACGCGACCTTCTTTGATATATACATAAAAATCGAAAGGATTAGAGTTTTAATAATAATTTTGATTTTTTTTTAGCCTGAAGCCCTCTGATGCGCAAATTTTTACACAAAAGAAAGCATTTTTCAAAATTTGTCAAAAATCAAAAATTTAACTAGTCTTTCAAAGGTTACCAGTATTCACTTTTTGTAATATAATATTATATTTTTTTTTTTTTTTTATTTGAGATAACAATAAGCACAAATATCTTACTCACTGCCATACACTTGTTTTCGGAGGTCATAGTGGAAATCGATTACGCGGATAAAAAAATTCAAAATGATTCAAAGGTTATTAAATTAAATTGATTACATAAATAAAATGCCTTTTAAAAAAGTTCACCATCAAACGCGTTTTTTTCTGACTTGCAAGTGGATATACTATAACCGCTCAATAGAAATGCGACCAATTTTTGGCCCCAGGAAACGGTTAACAGATATGAAAAAACTCCTTGTTTAAATGTTGTTAGGTAGAGAGACCCAACGCATGCCTTTCATTGTAGTTGGAAGACCCTTAGTTCATTTTATTTTATCAGGATAGTAATCTTCAAATATTTCGGAATTATAGTTTCCAAATTAAGATCTCTTTGAGTTAGTATATTAAAATGAACTAATCCATTTTCATAAATACTTATTATAGTCCTCAACAAATATGATGTTTCCTTTAGTGATTTGTTAGTGCTGCGCTTTTCTTTCACTTTACATTTAAAGAAAATAATGCACACTTTATTTTGAGAATTCGATTGTTTAATACCATGTTCAGACCAACACTCAATCACAAGAATTCGGCTGTTGAGTAGTTTATCCCACTAATCCTATAAATTTAACAAGATTTCGCCAAAAAAAATTACAGTTCTTAATCTGGTCTCCGAGGTGATTTGAATCTAATCTACGCGAAAACACTCTGAGCGACTCTGATTTAGCACCATCTACTTGTCAGCATTAGAAATCTATTACATTTTCACGGCTGATTTAGACACGATACAAAGAGAAAAAAAAACAAATGAATTAAACGCAATGAATCTGAATTCATCTGAAAATCGACTTCTCAAATGAAAAAATGCGTCCATTATTTCCATCATATAAAAGAAGACGGCTTTTATTACAAAATACTATATGACAATAGTGAATTCTTGAATGACAAAAACATCTGTTTTATCATCTGTCCAATGGCAGTGAGAACGGGCTGATTAGTGAAGAGATTAAATGTAATCTAATCACTTAAAATTTCTATTTTCATTTAACATGGTAAGCAAGCCCTTGGCGTGCGATGAAACGAAATCCTAACATTGTAAAAGTGCAAAAAACCACTCTCTTGCAACCACACCATAAAGTCTCTCGTGACATCGGTTAAGATTAAGAAAAATAAAATTTTGAATAATACGGTTGCGGTATAGTAGACAATGCGTTTACAAAAAAACTTTATTGTTGGTTTTAGGGTTTTTTTCCATGAGAAGAAGTTCAACCTTGATGATCCAGAAGGCTTTTTGGGATACTGGAGAGATTTACGAAAAAAGCCGCATTATTTTTCAAAGCGCAATTTCGGCGGAGACTCACCGTCACCGTTGGAATTCCCTTTTTGCCGAATCAATAGATCCGTGTACCCTATATACACAGTCATATGCCAAAATCTTTCTCTTTTCAACAACACAACGCAAGAACTCATACTCGCAGGTCAACGAAATGTGGCTTCAACGTAAAAAATATTGATCTTTTGAAATGACCAGCTTTTCCTGATGTAAGTTCTAATGAAAACATTTGGGGATGGCTAGTAAGTAAGGTTTATGAGGATTATAGTCAATTTAAAATGAATTCTGAACAGAAAACAGCTATTTTGCATACATAGTCTTTATTAACCTCAGGAATGCTTTCTCATTACACCTACTCAATGCCAAACGCATATTCGCCCTTATTAAAAATAATAAAAACACATTAAACTATTAGATAAAAAAAGAGAAATTTCTTTCTTTAATTTTTTTCGTAGTGAAAGGGCAGCCTTTATAGCAAAGAAACACCATTTTCAGAGCATTTCACTTACCAACTACATTAGTAGGAAAAGTACCGTTACAAATTTTTTTTATAGAGCTTATAGAGTTACCATAAAGCTTTAAATTGACATCATACGTTTTTGGAATGGGAACACATTTTTTTCAGTATCTCACAGAAACATAACCTCTTTATAGAAATGAAACAAAGTGTATATAAAATCTTATAAAATCACCCTAATTTTAGGCAATATACTACAATATATCAGGAAAATTAAAATACTCATGTTTAGACTACAATTAAAAGAGTAAGATGTCTATCTTAAACATTAGGTCCGCTTAACGGCTTATTTCCACAATTGACGGTGCGACAACTCGCTTGGTGAGTGACGCAATTTATGTTTCAGCTCACACACCAACTTCCTACTCCACGCTTAGAAGGCGAGGAATTCGCAAAAAATAGAACACTGAGTCCGCAGACATATGAGCATAAACAGGAACACATTGAGGAGTATGTAATATGCCTTGTTTACGAGGGTGTGGGTAAGGGGCATAGTTGGCGCCATTCGCCACATATTTCAAGAGCCGAACATATTCGAGCGTTATTTGCGTCAAAGAGGATTTTATTACGATTTGACAGCAGATACAAGTAATTTTGCCATTTACGAGCAATTGCCGAGGGTGGATTTTTTAAGACTTCAAACACATACAGGCACACATGCACACAAACGAACATTCATGCACATATGTGACGGCGCCCCATACGCTGGGGGAAAAATGCAAAGCAAATATTTGCACGACTTTTAATGTTTGAGTGTTGAGGGTACACGAAGGACCAATGGTGAAGAGGGGGGCGGAGGTGGAGAGTGTGAGGCATAAAAATTGATAGCGGCTTCAAGTCGCAACACTCGCTTTAACATATTTCAGCGTGTCTGTGTGGTGAGTATGTGTGCCGGTTATGACGCCATGCGAATGACAGCTGCAGCGCTTGCTGGCATAGCTTTGTTGTTGCAGTTCTACTGATGGCGTATACAAGCCCAAACACTGCTTATGGCGTGTGTCATCCGTATTAGCACGTGTTTGTTAAAGTTCATTTAAAGTTTTGCCGAAAGTTCGTCAAGTAACAAATTGCCTGCGAAATACGCTGTTAATTGCCGTGATTACGTATACGCCCCGCACACACACACACACGCACTCACTTGAGAAGACACAGCATATGTTGTTGCAAGAAATCCTACAACACGCTGGTCAAGATGTGCGACAAGTAAATAAAGTGGCTATTTTTATTGGCTGCTCTCTGCAAATTAAATATGTATGCGCCTGATTTTATGCAACACATTCGTATGCTATGAAATTGGGAAGGCGCAAACGCATTTCAGCTCGGCGGCAGTGACTTACAATAATTATCGTTTGAACTTGCCAACAATAAGGCTGCTTTGTTGGCACTATTCTCACTTCGTTTGAGTTTCTTATTCTTGGAAAAATGTGCTTTCTTGTCTCATTGCAATAAATTAAATGGCATAAATCATTTAACGCGCCGGGAATGACAAACGCTAAGGCGCATTTAACCTTTGCCGTTAGTGAGCACTTACTACCTAAGCAGAATAAATTATTTATTCAGTTGTAGCAAATAAAAGCACAACACCAAAGCAACTTTGGTGGGAGTAGGCGAGAGTGGATCTGAGACGATTTTGGAAGATTTTGCTTGTTGTCGTTAAAGAGTAAACAGACTTGTTGTTAGAGCAATGTTTATTTAAGCATTTGAAGTGGCTCAGATCGAACAACACGTTTTTATGACATTTTTGTCATCATTTTTATTTATTATTTTTTTTTTATCAATACCTGAAATATATATTTTATATGTGATAACTTCATTCAAGGTTTGGTGCCTGATGGTTTCCCCAATATTTTGTGTCGAATTTGTGATAGAACTAATAATTCATAGAGAAACTGGAAACCGTTTACTTAATCCCTTGCAGTTTGCACTTGCGGCAACTATTGTTATAAAGCAGACCAATGCTCTCCAGCATGTTCTCCAAAAGGTCAGTGCCTCGAAATAAAAGTTGTAAGCCTGTATCTGCTATTTCTGTGCCAGATAGTGGATCCTTGGTTCTATTCGTGACATATTTGGGTCATATTTACTTTGTTATCCGGCAGCTTGTTGTTGTGCTACATATGCACTGAGCAATTTCTACAAAATTCAATACAATCGATTTTTTCTGATCGTTCCTTGCGTGCATCGTATTAGCTCCACCTCGAATTCATATAAAGAGACTTTTGGCTTTGCCAACTCGTCTGCCTTTCCTGGCCGAAAATGTTCTTGCGACTGGGAACCAAAATTATGGACAAGTGGAGCCAGTGAGAATGAATCTGTGGTGCCGACAAAGCACTGCTGCCTGGCTGTCCGTGTATGTGGTCCTCCTGTAGTTTTTTCATAGAACTTTACAGGCCTTCTCTATATCTAGTGCAGTCGCTTGGAATATGCGGACTGAGTTTTGTAGGCGGATAGAAATAAAAATTTCGAAGACATCCGCAGACCATTTTCGTACAGATATATAGCTATTTTCAATATAGGTAGAATGTGTACAACTGTACCTCTTCTAAATTCACGTTTGAAGGAAATCTTCACCCCCAAAAGTGACTCTTGAAATCTAACTTTGGGAGGATACGTAGGTGTCCTTTTACATTTTGGGTTCGACATATTGATGTTTTACATAGTCATAATGTGTTGACATACGAGCGCAAATTGCGTTGTTTACAGTAACTTAAAATATTCATCTCGACCAAAAAATGGAGTAAATAGACAACATTTTTGCGCGACTATTTTTTAAAACTTTCGGCGTGGATAACCTCAGCAACAGTACATCGATAAACTGAATTACATTATTGGCGTTGAAGCTTCATCAAAAACCAGTGTTTCTCGATGATATCCTGAATGAAATCGACGTCGTAGATCACTCGAAGACTAATTTCGGGAATATCGTTCAAAATAAGTTGCTGTTTCGAAAACTATTGATGCTGTGAGCAAACTAATATTGCCAGATCGTCATTTGACCCATCGAGAGATTTAGACAACTATAGACATTTGTAGGGCTAGCATTCTCTACGTACAATTTTGCATAAACATTTCATTGTAGAAAATTTTTTTTCTTTGGATTTTATACAATTTGTCAATCGCTCAAAAATGCTCTTGTCGATTGGTTGAGAGAAATGTTAAAATAATACGAGAACAGAACTTCGAAACTGAAGACGGATCACTCACTCGGATATCGGTTGCACTCACACATCGACTGAAACAAATACGTTTTTGAGCATTCAAAACTTCGATTTGATGAGCATCCTGCCTTGGCATAGAACGTCTTCTTTTTATTCCCGACGAAAAGGTCAACGTTTTGCGACACCTGAACAGGCGGTTGATGCATTGAGAATGCATGTTTTGTAGATACCTCAACCAAGTCCTTCGGCTTTTGGTTCAAGGTCATCCGAAAGTGTATAATTCTTAATTGAGAATATTTTAAAAAATATTTATGCGATTTTCGATGATTAACATTTGTGTTGGTTTTCTAATCACAAAATATAAATGGTAACCAACGTGTAGACTGCTTTGTTTATATTTATCTGATTTAAGATGGCGTTATGCCCGTAGTCTTTCCGGCTTCATCCTCCTAATTCCTTAATTCTAATAGCAGAATCTGTTGCTTTTTTCAGAGTATAAACGTCTATGGACATTTGATTTAGGAGTTTGTTGCGGTACCCCCCCGTAACCTCTGCACAGGCTGTTCTTTGTATTCAATATGTTTCCTCATATTATATTGTTTCTTTAATGCTGGCCTCCAAACCAGTGCTCCATAAGTTAGAATTGGTCTAATGACGGCCGCATACATCCACATGATATATTTGGATACTCGTAAATGGATATAAACCCTTAGGCAAAAATGTAAGCGAATTACTTATAAAATTGCATGGTACCATGATAGCGCAAATGAAAGGTTTTGGCTCTTGTCTATAAATATATTTTATTGAAGGTCGTTAGAATGCTTTTATTGCCATGAAAGGAGCCTAATATGCTATTAAGGTAAATATAGAAAATCTGCTATTTGACAGTTGCAAAAATTAAAAAAATTCAAACATCTAGAAATGTATGGATAATACTCTTTTCGACTGATGCATTATTTTTCATATTTTTTCGATTTTTATTAGACTTTTATATTTTTAGTCTTGTTTCGGCAATTAAATATTTGTTTCACAGCGCAGTTTGACTGTTAAGTACATACTTCTCAGCTGGAAATTAAATTAATTTTATTTCGTTTCCGTGTAGTAATACTATTTACATGTATTGTATGTACACATGTATAAAAAGCAATTATTTTATCGTAAAATGTTATTCGCTCTTTAAAAGCGTGAAGGAAAAGAATGCGAAAACGCACAGTGTTTCGAGTTCATAGAAAATGAAAACAGTCAGTTTTAGCGAATATTCCTGCAACTATATCTTTGCATTTCAGTTTCATTACGTTAAGCAATTAAACCATTTGTTCGAAAAGAAAGCACCAAAAGTCTGCTTTCATCAGGGTAGCGCTAAAGAGCAAAAAGCTCAGTTCATATCTTTACGTTTTCCAGTGACTTTAATGCAAATTTTAGTTTCTGCCGAAAAGTAAGTTTTAATATTTCAATATTAGTTTCGTTCTTTCATTTCTGAGAGTTTTTACAATTGCTGTAGATACTTAATAACATGATAATAATTCGGGTTAACACCTGCTTTGTATGCTTCATCGAAACTGTCTCTTTTAAACCTAATCAAATTCTCAATATTCCCATATGACATTTGAAACACAATTTTGAAGGTTTGGCTTGTCAAACACTGTGCCCTGCTAAGAGTCCTTTTCAAGTGAAGTAAGTTCAGATATATTTAAAGCGAATTTCTTTTGACGCATCCAATTTAAAGTAAAAGTGCTAACATTTTTTTTATTTCTCATTAAAATACTCCAAGACTATACTTAGAAGCGTTAAATCGTTAGAAAACATATGATTTTTTTTATTCAGAAAATTTTCTAAAGGCATATTTCCGACTTTCTACCTTTTTACTGCATTGGATGGTTATTTTCTATATTTCAAGCACTTTTGTTGTGTTTCGAGAACACTGTGCGACCATGGCACACTTAAGCAATACCGCAAAAAGAGGGAAGAGAAGAAAAAATGTTGCGAAACAAATAAAATGTCTTGAATGTTGGAAATGTTTAACATTTTTATACCCACGGGGAATGTTTACGAGATGCTCTATCATTTGCGGAACGAGTAAGGGTCGTAATGTAAGAATATAACCAGTATACTGGTTACTTAATCTTTGGATTAGATATAATGACTGAAGAGCGCCGATATTCCTTGAAATATTAGAAATTGTATTTTTTTTACGTTTATGTGAAGTAAAAATTTGAGTTAAGTTTGCATAAAAATAATGAGCGATTTAACATTTTACTGGAACAACATTTCTCTACTACATATCATGATACAAACAAGCGGACTATGAGATATTCATCGTCAAAACTCAACCAGAAAAAAAAAAATAAAAGACCACTTCTAGAGCAAAAAGATATTTTCCAAGAACTTGGTAGCGAGATATGAATTTTTTTCTAATAATAAGAAAAAATACAAAACTGTTTAAGAACTCATTTGTTAAAGTACGAAGCAATAAAAAAGTATTCGGTTTTTTACCCACCCTAATAATCACCGTTCGTCCGCATATTTGAACCAATGTAAGGTTATCTTGCTCATATAGTTAGGTAATCTGATTAAGTGGTGTAATACCATTGACACTTCCGCCAAGGGACAGCATTATCAAAAGGGTAAACTTCACCAAGAAGTTCAAGGTTACTGCAGTAAGGCTCGATTCTCACGCAGTAGGGTTAGTACATTCAAGTGGTACACCGTCAGTTCGAAAACGTCGGAAGAAATTGGTGCAATACCACGCACTAAACTCTCCAAACCTTTGGAAAGTTATCTGAGGATTTTTCTAGCAGATGTCTTTTCCATAAGTCGCTAAGTATAACCATATAACCATACTTAGATACAGTCAAGTCTCTGTTTATGAGATCAAATTGCTACTTGTGTAGGAGTGTAGAGAACGGCTGAATAGTCTAGCGGAAGGTAACCATGTGAACCTCATCTGAGTACACGATCACAAAGGTATAGCGGGGAAAAACTAGCTGATGAGGTCGTCCGCTCAGCAACATCCACTAACATGGTAGGACCTGAATACTTCATCACGGTGGGTCCTTATACCATAAAGGAGCTGCTCCGCAAGGAAATAGAAGTAGGCAAAGAGAAGTATCGGCTACAACTCCAAGGCATGCGCCATATCAAGTTGCTAATCAATCAGCCACCCTAGGGAGAAGCTCAGTCTACTTGTCGCATTCAACACTAGCCACTGTAAGCTGAAGAAGCACTTATATAACATGGATCTAGCTTTTTGTGTAAATTACCGGTTCTGCGGCAGGGAACCTGAAGCTTCAGAACAACTGCTAATTGACTGCATAACAGTCTGCAGACGCAGGATAAAGGCCCTTGGATCCACTAGCACCTAGCAGTATATTGGAATTTATCAATAGCATTGTATTTGTAAAAAGCGGTTGCACCCGAATTTCGTACTCTACTTTCTTTATTCGCTTCCGCTCTGCCGCGATATTAATTTAAGCTAAGAATACTCTCGGTGCATATACGAGTATGTTTGTCATTGTCGGTGTGTGTGTGTGTGCATGTGTAGACGTACAATTTAAACAATTTCATTTACAAGAGAGCTTGTTCCTCCTTTCTTCTGCCACAGCTGCTGCGTTAGTTGCACGACTACAAACCGAGAGTTCGTTAGTGGCAAACAGCTTGAAGCAACACACACATACATATATGAAGATGTCGGCTCATGCACATGAAGGGCCATACTTTTTAAATAATATTGTAAATATACTATATGTAGATAATTATGTAGTATATATGTATATGTGTATGTGTGTTGGAGTTGTTTTCTTAGGCGAAATTAAGCGATTCGCCATACTTTTTGTGCGTCGACACAGTCCTCCTCACTCGTCTCAATGTCTGCGGCTCCTAATGCCACTATGCACACCACACAAATACAATATATAAGCATGTGTATGTGTCTGTGCTAAATTAAAAATTAAACTTGTTTCTGTAATTAAATGTATTCACAAGTTTTTGTTGTTCTTGCTCTTTTTTGTATCATTTTCTTTTAGCCAACTGCTTTACGTGTTTGTCGTACGGTCTGCTGCGTCCTTTCCGTTCTTGCGAAGTTAACTCATTTACCCACACACTCGACATCTCGACAACAGACACACTCACGCACATAGCCATAAAAGCAGCTACGCACACATACATACGCGCTTCCCCTTTTATTCGTGCGCTGCTCGAAACAATGACAACTTAAAGATGCCAATTAAAACCGTAATCAACAAAAGCTCCAGTTCTTCAGTTGATGCTTTTTTCGCCTCTCCTTTTCGGCATTTTGATAGTCTTTTAACACAGCTGCTGATGAGCTGACGACAGCGGCACAAAAACAAAGCCAAAGCGCTGATGTTTCTTAAGCTCAGCAATGTATGAGTGTGTGTGCTTGTTTCAAAATGTGTTTGTGTATGTGTGTTTGTGCTTTGCTTTGCAGCGTTAGCTGGCCTTCAACGCTGGCGTCCGTCCGCTCGCCGCTCTTCGCTGCCCGTGCGGAGCGAGTTGCGCTTTGTGTCGGCGCTGGGCGCCGCTGGCGTATCCAATTAGGCTGTTTGTTCAGGATATTTACAAATGATTAGGGTGGCATTTGCGGCGGATTTATTATTGTCGTGACAATTGTTTCTGCTGCTGCTGCTCGCCGTGCTGAATTGGTTCATGGGCGTGGCCGGCGTTGACACGTTTCTGCTGGTCGCTCTGTGAGAATTTTTGATTTCGAAACCTTTTTGTTTGTTCAAAAACTTTCGGTGATTGTAATTAACTCTTGCGTACAATTACTGTGTGGTCTTCTGATTTCGGAAATTTATTTCCTAAATGTTTTCAACAAATTCAGTATTAAGTTCAAGTGTAGCAATACATGTGTAGAATAAGTATGCACGAGGTGGTTGGCGCTAATCACCAATGAAAATTGAATGTTGCTTCATATGTATTCGCTCTGATTTGTTGAGTTTGAAGTTTCAGATGATAGAAGCAGGAAGTTGTATAGCCGACAGAAGAAGATGCTAGAAGATTCTATCGATCGTGCGATTTGACGCCGTTAGACTATTTTCTGTGATGTTACGTCTACTCTATGGTTTATGCCAAAAAGTCAGCGTCGATTGAAGAACTTCGTACGAAAAACGTACGCTTGAGAAATCTAATTTGGTATTATGGTTAATTATTTTCTTTGAAAATCTGCAGCAAGATTAAATACACAATATTCTCTCATATAAAATAATACCAGCTGATAAAATTTGACTTGGACTGACCAAATCTACACTTTAACGTATTTTCATAAAAATTTTTAATATCACCTACAAAATGAGCCGGAACGGCATGCTTGTATAGATGAATCCAATTTTCCCTACACTTTTTATAAGCCTCGGCAGGGATGGCATCAGTAACTTCTGCGAATTTTGGTTTTTACGACGTTGGCTGATTTTTGGGGCGCCATTGACTAGATTGTTGGACAGTTTTAGCGCCATATTCATAAACTTTTAACATCTCACCAGTAACGATGTATTTGATTGATTTGATTTGAGCCTCAGCTACGTGGCCAAGCATTCAGACGAGTCTAGCATTAACACGCTGCTTGCCCAAAACATTAATAAAATAGTTGCGTTCATTCATAAGGGGCATTGAGAGCCTCTGCCATTCGCTGTTGCCAACAAAACGATGTTCAATCACTGTTCCTATAACTTTTTGATTTTATCATCATTATCGTCGGTGGATGAATGCCTCGCATGAGTCAAGTCTGCTTGCTTTGCTTGTATGTATATAAGGGCAAGACAGATTCAATTTTGATCTGATTGTAATGTCGTTCGAATACTTACCGTACGGCCGCGCAATCGATCAAAAATAACAACGACCGGATGATCCTGAGAAGTGTATGGAACCAGAATTTTTAATACTTTGTGGATTATTCAAGGCTCCTTCTTTACATTCCGAAGTTTACTCGACAGCCATTCAAGTGGACTCTACGCCTTGAACCAAATCCAAAGCGTAGAAAGTTCAACAGCCCTTTGGTAAAGTTAGGACTATATTTTTGGATGCATGTGTAATCATTTTCATCGACTTACTGGAAAAAAGGTAAGTCCTCAACGCCTTAAAAAGTGATAATGAAAGTTTTTTAGAACAAAGCCATGGAAATCCAAGAGTTCAGAGCGCGCTGCGCTGTGCATAACGGGAGCTTTAAGAATAACTCCAACTGAGGCTCTTGAACTGGTACTAAACTTGTCACCTATAGACCTCTTTGGCGGGACGACTATTGGTTGCAGGAGAATTTACATATAGAACCTTCGGGCATAGCTCGGTGGGTAATGGTGGTTGGCAAACACCGACTACGTGACTCTACTTTTCAACTGGAAAAAAAGGTTCAAAGTAAACATAGGTAAAGATGGTTGGCGTTAAACAACTGATGGCTCGAAAATGGATGTTGGAGTTGGTGCATATACTGTCCAGAGTTAAGCATAAGGCAACCTTTTAAGTTACCGGACCACTGCAGTATATTTCAAGCTGAGGTCTTTGCTATTGCGATAGCCGCGGAGTTGGCCTCTAATGCATCTGAAGGCAATTCCACAGTCAATATCTATGAAGACAGCCAAGCAGCAATCAAGGCAGTAACCTCGTATCGCATATGGGTCAGAAGTATCTTAGGAAGCAGGGCAGCAGTGGAAAATGTTGCCAGAAGTAAGCAACTTCACTTCTACTGTGTGCCAGGCCACAAAGGCATCGAGGGCAATGAAATAGTGGGCAAGATTCCGAAAACGTGATAAACATTGTTAAACTCATGCATTATCCTGTACGATGATCTCGACAGAAGCATGGTAAAGAAAAATAAAAACCCGATGGAACGAGCTACCTGGGTGAAATACTGCAAAAGTCATGTGCAAAACGGTAGATCGGAAGTACACAGCATTCCTATTGGCACTTGATAGAAGAGACTGTAGGAATATGATCAGAATACTAACTGGTCACTGTCTGGTGGCGACACATGATTGCAAGATGGGGCTGACAGTTCGAGAAGACTGCAATAAATGTTTACAGCTGGGCAGCAGGGAAACAATGGAGTATCTCTTGTGCACTTGTGCCGCATTAGCAAGACTACTCTGTAAGCATCTGGGGTCCCCACGGTATGATATACTGAATCGATAGTGAGGCCACAGAGTCTGTTAAAATTCGCGTTAAGTGCTAGCAGCCTAAAGGATGACTACTTCTCTTGGGCCAAGGAATTGAACTCCAACTGATATCGCAAAGGAGCAAAATAGCTATATGCGTGGGTTATTGGCCTACCAGATAAACCTAACCTTAGCTAAAACCATGGAAAACTTTGTTATTTTATTAGGAAGAAAGTGCGACGACAAATTTGAAACAATTGTACACTGAATTGCATTGGTTTCAATAATAATAATAATAGCATAATATTTATTGAACAGAACTAGTTAGTTCCTCCTTCGGTAGTGAACTACAACAACATCAATATACCGACATATTGCTTAGATATCTCTCGCTTGAGTCTGTGGTTAGATCAAATTTACTATTCCCCGCTGCTGGCAACACAATGTTGCAACTGTCAACCACTTCTGTGAGCCATCAACACTTCATGGTCAAGTGGCGATTTGCCAGAAGCCCATTGAGCCTTGAGAGTTTGCGGAGTGTGGGCAGCGAGGAGGATTGGGTATCGCTACATCGAGCCGTTTGGCAAGCAACAAGCAATCGGCACAGCAATCAGCCAAGCGGTGAGGTGCCAACTGTCACACCATGCGGCAACAGCTACAACAATTAGAAATTGTGTTAACAGTTGTACCTCTTGAGCTGAGCGCAGCGAGCATTAGGCGTCGCAGCGGCACAATTGCCATGCATTTGATGTTTTCGAGTTCATGCCTAGATAAGCACTCAGGTGCACATGTAGCACTTGTGGCGCCGTTGCGGTGGAGTGCCGTGGAATGGGGCACTCGTTATTGTTATTGCCTTGGCTACAGTTATTGCTTGCTCCAGTTGTGCGTTGTTGCCTCCGCTGGCTGTTTGCTGGCGCTGGTGTTGCGACCATTGTCGTGCGTGTCTCAGCTCTCCGCGCTCCAATTCTCGTGTGTGTTCGTGTGTGCGTGCGTGAGTGTGTGTGTGGGTCACTTGGACGTTTGGGCGGTTGGGCGGCGCAGGGCAGCCTAAAAGCGTGCTTGCAATTGAATAAATGTGCGCATAAACATTTACCGTTATGGGTACACACATATGTGTGACAGATTATGAGGCTGTGCGTGCATGCAACCGCAACGGCAAGCGCTACAACAACCACCAGCGTGTAATTTGCATCACTTGCCACCAATTGTCTGTGAAATTTTAGTGTGAAGACACTTCGCACATGCATGTGCTTGTGCTTCTTCGCCTCAAACTTGAAAATTCTGACACTGTCGCAGTCGCAGTCGGCGTCGTCGCTGCCTCAGTTGTCCACACGACATTGTCAATTGTGGTTTCGCGTTGGTGGCTGACGACTCTTGGTTTGGCGGTTAGTGGCTGCTGTTCGCTTCTGCCCTGAGCACTTCTCAAGCCGGTTCGGAAATTTGTAGCCGGGGAATTGACGCGTCTTCACAGCTTGACTCGAAGTGCATTTCTAGTTGATAATTATTTTTGTTGTTTAGTTAACGTGAGCCGTTGTGTGCGCGTATGTGTGCAGCTGGATGTCGCAAATGCGGTTGTTTGCTTAGGATATCTACTTGTTGTAGTTGCATTCTACTGACAATAAAAGTTTGAGTCCACATTCGTGTGCTTTAAAATGAAGTTTTTGATAGAATCCGCCAAGCGGTATTTGTCCAGCGACTGCTTAGGCGATATGTTTTACTAATATTGCGGTAAAGTGAGTAATATAATGAATTTCAAGTGATGGTTATCAAATCTAATTCAAGCTATTAGACTAGCGCAGAAGTCTTTGAAAATTATAAAAAAGAAAGAAGATCATAGTAGTATGATACCCATCGAAAACGAAGGATAAAATAACAAACATTTAGAGGAAAATAATTTGCGGGCCATCTGAGATCGAGAAAAAAAGAAGAGCGCCGTGAATGAATTTTTAAGGGTTGCGAATGCTTTATCTCGATTTCCTACGAGTCCTATAGTAAAAAGTTATATGGCAATGTTGTAGGTAATGACTTAATCTACAACTTTTGTATACTGTCTTTTTCCGCAAAACCTGAAAATTTATGTAAAAAGTTCATAGAAATTCCGGAAAGCTTGTTTTGTGTATATTTGTATGTTTCTATACATAATATTCTCTAATACTGATATAAAATAAAAAATGAATTACTATTAATATTATCTAAAAAATAAGAGACAAGGACAGAATAACCCATGCACGTGATAAAGTGTGTATTGAACTAATAATAAATTCAGGGGTTACATGGGTTTCCTCCTTTTTTTCTCATATAAAAAATTAAATATTTTTTTAGAAGTTTTTATTATTATAAACATACACTTTTAACAAAGAAATTCTGAAAATTACTTACAGAATCATATAAAGAAAAAAACTGAAAATTAGATTTTTGGTAGACATTTTTACAAAGAAATGAAAATTTTCGTAAAAATTTCGCAACTTTCGAGAAAAACCCTTTTAAAGACGGTGGACTGAGACTAGCTAGCCTCGAGCGCACAAGTTCTCAAGGCTGTATCTCCGAAACTATTATTGGATCAACTAGAAAATTTATGACAGTATTCTAGAGGTGTTTTAGAATGTAATAAAACAATAAAAATATTCGATTTTTTGAAACCCGAAAAGCCATGTAACGCCTTAACTTCGCTTGCACAGAAGCTGGAATACTCGTATCCTTCACAAATATGTTAACATTATTTATGTACAAGAAATTGGTTTTGTTCGGTTGGTTTGTATGGCAACTATATGTTATAGTTGAACAATCTGTTCGGATAATATTGCATTTCCTGGGATAATAATCTGTGCTAAATTTCGTGTTGATACCTTGTCAAATAATAACGTTTTTAAGCTTAGTATCCAGCTCTCAAGAGATGTAAAAACTTCATATAAAAAATGTTTAAGAAATGGTCAAGAAAATTTCCTGCGGTAGTATGCAGCTCTGAAGAAATCTAGTACTAATTTTTAATACATTTTTTTTATTAGTTCAATACACACTTTATCACCAATTACTTAAGAGCTGGATACCTACCTTTGCTACAAAAACTTGATACCAATCGTTCAATTTGTACGACAGCTATGTGCTATGGTCATCTGATATTGGCTGTTCCGACAAATGAGCAGCTTCTTGGGAAGAAAAAATCGTGTGTATTTCATATCGAAATCTCAAAATCTAGGGATTAGTTCGCGTATATATAGACAAACTGATTATATACAGAGGCTATGACTGCTGAATCGATTCAATTCATCATCGCTCATATATGTCTCTAATGTTTCCTTCTGCCTATTACAAGCTTGGTGACAAACTTAATATTCTCCGTTCATGGTATGAAAGCAATAGTCATCTGAAATTGTGAAATTTTCAGGAACTAAAGCCAAGTTGGAAAAAATTTTTCCATGGAATGGCAAAAAACAACTTCTGTACCACTTTTGGTGAAGAAATATTTTTTTAAATACTGAAAATTTGAAATTTGGGAGTAATGACTAGTTGCAGACAAAGACAAGTCTATAAAAAATATTTCCTTAAAATTTCAAGTAATTCCGACCAATTTGGATGCGGATTTAGCGAAATACCTATACCTTTGAAAATAACTGGCAGCTCTAGTGTGACAGCCTAAAAAACGTAAATTTTTGGGAATTAAAAATAAATCTTTTACATTGATAGTTTTGAAAATTTCAGTGTTTCTGAATGTACAGTGAAATTTAAACAGTTATTGCGATATACGAGATTTAGCACGGCGCTAAAAAAAGGTCCTCCAAAAAATCAAAAATTGACAATTGGGCGGCGTTTAAAAAAAATTTCATTTACATAAATTAATCAAAAACCAAATGACTAAATTGAGCTTAAAATAAATATTAAAGCTTTCAGTTCCTTACGCATCCTAAAACTTTCTGGATAAACAGGATGCCCACGTTTACCGCTTATGACTTTATATACATAAATATATAATGGAAAATGTTTGGCTAGTTCTTCCTAGCCTGGTTGACTGACATAAAGCACTTTCAAGTCGAGTTAAGGTAACTTAATAACAAAGATCATTTATATATCTAAAGGTCTAAGGGTCTCTTAGAAGTGGGTTACCGGTGAAAAGCCCTACTAGGTTACTTAGTTATTTTTCGAATAAAAATCAAAATTGTTGGTCTTTCTCCAAACCACCTCTGTGATATGCGCTGTGTTGCTAGTTTTAAAAAACATGAGGTCTTCCGCCAGAGGCCATTGCTCCAGGCCATGCTGAAGCAACTTGAATTTGACTTAACACACTTCACATCTCCCACTTGTAAAAAAATAAATATCAATTATTTTTGTTTGAACAAATCATAGTCGGCCTCAAATTATCATTCATTCATTTATTATTTTTTGAAAGAAAATTTTACTAAATTCACCTCGGAGACTTTTTCTAATGATCCTATGCATTGTTTATTGCATGGCGAAGGCGCATGCGAGTGCAACTACCTGATTATGACTATACCCAGGTAAGAGAGGGCTTAAAGCAAATAAACCGCAAACTCATTCTTTATTAATTTCTCGCCGTAGATATGACCTCAACCAAGCTACAACCTCTAAACGTAATTATTTGTCAGTGATCTGCAGTGATTTGAGAAAATATTCTTTAATAGCCATGTGTTCGTTTTTTGCAAGTCGCCGGAATAGTTGTTGTGCATGATCCACAAGAAAACTATATCTGGATAACGGACATGAACCACATTTTGTGCTTAGATATAACAATAACAATAAACATGTATTTTATTCCAATGTCGAATAAAATCAGTATATGTTGAACCAAAGTTTGGCGTACATTTTGAACATCTTTACTAGAATAGATTATTGAAACATAATTTTTGAGTTTCCAAATTTGCTTTTCCTAATTGTTTAAGTGAAGCTTATTCCATAACTTATCCTTACGAAGAATGTATTTAAGCTTAAGAAGCCTGTATTTCTAATCTCTTTTATTGCAGTTGTAAGAAGTCGAAAATTGTTTTTGACCTACAGACGTATTACATAACACTATACCATAGCTTTGGAAAAAATAGCGCATCGTAAAGGGTAAACATGTTTGCGGACTATGTGAACCTGCCCCCCAATCATGCTCCAACATACAGCGATGTGTCGGTGAATCCCTTTTCGGCCGCCACTGGCCTTGATATGGATCAATATTCGTAAGTATTCAAGTGCAACTGCCAAGATTTTTATCAAGATGACATCTAGTACCAGACATTAACGGTTTTTATTGAATATTGTAGTATAACTTAAAAGATTGAGCTATTATATGGACTCCAAAAGTTAAAACCTCTTGAAAATATCAGATTTTGTAGACTTAAGAACGTAGAATCAGCCTATGTACCAAGTCTAACCTAAGACCAAAAAATATCCCACTAATAGTAATAAAGAATTTTACCGAAGGGACTGTCCTTAACATGACTTAAGACCAGTTGCTTACCAGTTACGTAGAGCCGACTGTCGGCCAGAATACCAGCGGATTGTGTAAGTTTAGTAAGAAACATCGAGACAGAAACAACATATAAAACAACTTTAGTGAGGCTGAGATAGAAATGCCGTTTCCTGGTTTCACTTTTAATGCCTAAATATAATTTAATATTTTAAATTGTTGACATTACTCGACGGTCCAACTTCTTATCACCTCAAGTTCCTTTGCAGAGGTGCTGAAGATCGCGCCAGGTATCCAAGTCATATGACGTATCCAATGTCACCGGAAATGGGCGAGATGGACGAAGCAACAAATTTGCGTGGCTTGTATCCAAGCGGTGGTGGCGGGGGAACAGGCTGGGGCGATGACCCAACAGGCACTGGCGGTGGTACTGGACCCTCAGGATATGGGTTAGTATAGAATTCTACAAAAATGCTGAACTCACTCAGCAGGCTCTAATTTTTTGACTCATATCTCCTTATTTCTCGAAATGCTTTGCTAACAGTTATGGCGCCGCCCATGGCGGAGGAGCTGGCAGTTATGGCTATCATCCTGCACATGCACCGGTACATGTGCCTACCGGTGGTTCGTATTCACATCATGCCACAGCCGGTAGCGGTTATGGCGGCTATGCACCACCTCCGCCAAAGATCTATGCCCGTCCCCATCCGACCGTGCCGACCAAGGGCTTCAAAAAGAAGCATAGCACTAGCGACAGTAATGCCTCCACAATGAACGCACTAACTTTGTTGGCGTTCTTCTTCTTTGTGAATCTGCTGCAGAGCTGCCTCAAGGAAAATATGGAAGCCATGAATCCCACTGTGATGGTGATGACGACGAATATGGTGCGCAATCGCAACACGAAGCTGGCGGAAATGAACTCGCGTGAGCAGAGCAGTTCGCCGGCGTCGGCATTCACATCGGGCGCGAATATTGTCGTGGCCCCGGAGACTTTGGTGTCGGCGGGCAGCAGCTCAGTGGCGGCGGGAGCACCCGGTTTGGCCAGTGTGACGCTACAAACATCGCCATACAGTGATGGTGGCGGTGGTGCCGCAGCTGGTGTGTCGAGTGCAGTGAATGTTGGCAACAATTTTGCTGGTGGCGCTGGAGTTGCCAGTAGCAACAACCACATTGGTAATTACAACAATAACAATCACGGTGGCAGCGATAATGGCAATCGCCAACCCGGAGAACCCCAATACAGTTATGGCACCAACGGTGTCAGCAGTGGACAGCAACATCATGGTGGCGCAGCGGTGATTCAGAACCAACACAACCAGAACGTGCACAACAACAATAACAATCAAGCATACGGTGCTAGCCAACATGGTGACACTTATCCTTTTTCACCCACTCCAACAATAATAACGGCTAATCGCGATCCACGTCCAGAATTGTATGACCCACCCTATCTGTACCGCAATCAAACAATAAACTCCGCCACCAGCCTCAACCAACAACATTATTACCAGCAGCAGCTTCAACAGCATCATCAGCAGCACCAGCAACAACGCCCATATCCACCCGAACAATTTGAAGAGGAGGAGTATGAAGCTCAGTCTCCACAACAACAACCTCCGTCTCAAATTCAACAGCCCCAGCAACATGAGCATCCCGTCCATAATCAGTTTCAACAACAACAACAGTACCATGAAAATCGTCCAAATGACAACTATGCACATCAACAACAACAAACGGATCATCATGAAGAATATCACGAGCATCACCATAATCAGCAACCGGTCGCTCTACCACCTCACGATCACTTTCAGCATCATTATCCCGCTCATCACCCTCAACAACAGTCTTCGTTCCAATCTCATCAACATCAAAGCTATGCCAGTCATCGTCGTCCATCACCTCCCAATAGGGGTTATAGTGAGGCATCGCATCCATGGTCTTACAGCCCGGCTTCTTCACCATTTAGACGTGGCTCAAGCAACTCTCCACTGTCATCGTATACCTGGTCTTCAGACTCTTCAAAGGGTCACGTGAGTGGAAATAATAACTTTGGTGACCTCGACGATGATGACGATCGCCGATATGAAGACTCATTTTATACACGTTCCGAGAGAAAATTATAGAAAACTTGCAACCTCGTAAAATTTTAGGAACATAATTTTTAAAAATTTATATAGCTACCTACATATTTACTTAGCTAACCAATGTTTAAAGTCAGAACTTTTAAAGTGGTTTTCTCGAAGTTGGATGTCTGAAAAAAATAATAATAAAATAAAACGTCAGTTGGACAAACAACTCAAAACAAGTTACTCTAAGCTCTATTTGGTGAGATATTCAGATCATCGTGGGTCAATAGGTTTGGTTCCCTTGAGCCGGAAGCTACTTTGAACTAGGTTAGGTTAGAGTATACTGACGTGCTATCACATCATACATAGACCTCTGTAAAACCAGATGGAGGGTTCAGTTTAATTTGAGCAGAAGTGTTAGAACTGAACTCTAATAGCGACTTGAAATCTAATTTTGATACTTCATCTAGTCCTTTGAGCTGCGAAACTGCTGGATCTAGTTCTTGAAATGATTGAACAGAGGTATAGAAGTTTATCCAGCGTCTTTCTCATGCCTACTTTCCTGCACTTACTGCATGTGTCATTGTTACTTATGCCTCTCCGGTTCACATGAGCTGCCAGTAGGTTCTAACCTGTAATAAGGCCAACAACGATCTTGCAGTCCTTTCGAGACCGTGCGAGTAAGAAGCGTGCGTGGCTCTTGTACATGATGTATGTCAGCCCTATCGGATATTTCATTATGTATCGTTTTTAGGGACTTCCATATTTCCTCGCATGAGCTGTATGTTGTAACCTGTAATGAGGCCAACAACGATCCTGCAGTCCTTTCGAGACCGTGCGAGTAAGAAGCGTGCGTGGCTCTTGTACATGATGTATGTCAGCCCTATCGGAAATTTCTTTGTGTATCGTTTTTAGGGACTTCCATATTTCCTGTACTTGTTTGGTAGCCCTTGGTAGCCAGATGGATGGCCGATATGGCAATCTTATCAGCTATTTCGTTTCACGAAATTTCTTTGTGGTCAAGAACCTAGTATATATGCAGCTTCTTTTCATCAGCCGTTATATCGACTGCCTTCCTGCTTCTATTACATTATACTGTGGAACATTTTTGAGATTATTGTCTGGGGGGTGAGAAATTCCAAGTCAGGGTGATGGTACTAGGTCAGTATAGTAAAACCCTCAAAGGGTTTGGCGTTCGTATGTGTCAGTTTTTTTGTATGACCTTTTAAATTTTTTCCTTATCTTGATGTTTTTTCGCTTAGTTGTAACATTTTGGCAAAAACGTAATTTAACATAACTCGCGAACCACTTGTCCGATTTTGATGAAACAAATTTAGAAACTTCATTAGACATTTTTGATTAGGCTGTGATGTTGTAAGCTCTGCTGACAAATCCCATTCTCCTGCATCATCCATCCTCTTTTAATGTGACTAGAAACTTTCTCTCCAAAATGGAGCATTAAGACCGGATGTGATATGTGGTCTAGTTTATCCAACAACTGTTTGCTTATTGAGCTATGTTAGAAGGTTATTCTGAAGAATTCACCTAACACCGCCAATCTTGCAGCTTATTTCATTGTAGTACTTTCCACTGCAATGTAACCTTTTTATTGGTGTTATTGGAGTGATAATTGGAAATAGTTTGTGGATATTATTACAAGTTGTTTGGGAATATCCGACGATACATATGAACCAAAAAATGGACGGTGTGTAGAATGGAGCATTGAAGACACGAAGGATGTAGTGAAGAAAAATCTCTTTTTTCTATACTCAAATCGACCAAGCAATGTTTTTAGGATCAAAGTTAATAAAGTTAAATGTCATGGACTCTGCGGTGATAAACATTTAGAATGTAGCGAACGGAACTAGCTATTGCTGAAAATAAATATTTGCTAGATGTGAAGAAGAGCTGTCAAAAACAGCTGAAGGCAACAAATTTAACCCTTTACTTATGGCGATACGATATTTTAAGTTTGTCTCAAAGTTTTTAACTAACAGAAAACAACATCGGAGGTCCTATAAAAAGTATATGTATAATTACAAGGTCTGTCGCAAAAGAAACAGGACTGTTAAAAAAACAACAAAAAATTAAAATTTTTAAAAGTTATATTTTTTTATTCACAGTAGTTTCCTTGTGGATAGCTGAAATGTCCTAAAACCAGTGTTCGTTCATGGGCAAATGAAGTTTTCCAAATAGGTAAAAATCACAGGGTGCAAGACCAGATGGAGTTTTTTGTCAAAAAATCAGTGACAAGCGTCGACCGATGACACGGCGCATTATCGTGCAACAGGCGCCAGGACCCTGCCTCACGGTATTGTGGTCGATCACGACGAATGCGTGACAAAAGACGCTTCATAACACCAAGGTAAAACACAGCATTATCGTTTGGCCAGGTGGACGAACTCTCGGTGCACAATACCCTCGGAATCGTAAAAACAAATCAGCATTGTCTTTATTTTTGACTTCTGAAGACGACCGACTTCTGATCGTCACAGAGGTCCTCACGACCTTCGTGGAATCGCTTAAAACACTCATGCACATTACTACGGGATAGGCACTGATCACTATAAACTTTTTTCATTATTTGAAATGTTTCAGTAAACGTTTTCCCAAGTGTAAAACAAAATTTAATATTTGCTCTTTGCATTTTACGACCGCTGACCAAAAGCTGCTATCACTTTTTGATCGATAACATCGATTGTAGTTATCCAATTGTCTTAAAATTTTTACCAAATGTCAACAAGAGGTCAAACTTTTTATTTCATATACCCACCAATAGGTGGCGCCACCAAAAACAGTTATATTTAAAAAGTTCTGTTTCTTTTGCGACAGACCTTGTATAAATGATCAACATGACGAACTGAGTCGGTTTGTATATGTATAAGCATGCTAGTTCTTTAGTGTTTGAGATATCGATGTTAAATTTTGCAACCGACCTTTTCTCCTTAAAAGGCGCATCGTTTGTCGGAACCGCCAATATCAGATCACTATACTATATAGCTGCCATACAAAATGAACGATCGGAATCAAGTGCTTATGTGGAACGAGATATTTTTATCAATCATCTGGCCGATTAAAGTTCTTGTAAGGGATTTTTTATATTTCTAAAGCGTATTTCAGTTCGGATGCAACCGAAGTTAACTCCTTTGTTTTTTAGTTGATTTTGAATTTGAATAACATGATAAAGTAGCAACTTGTGTATCCCTTTCTTTCGGTTATAGCCACTTAATGATTTTTCCCGTTGAATTATAAAAAAAGTAATACTTTTTAAGAGAACCTGTACTTAATTCAGTGACATTTACTTTGTATAATATACACAAGCACTTACATAGATGTGAAGGTAATCTGAGCAAGAGAAAAGGATTAAAAATTTATCTTCTTAACTGAAGTGTAATATTTTCGAGGGAGTGATAAGTCAAACGCATAAAGTATATACTTAATCCGTAAGCTGAAACACAAAAGCGGTTGAGTACAAAGGTGAGCTCAATACTCGATCAAAGTCTTATTAATTTCCAGCTTATTGCCAGAAAAGAAAACCAAAAAGTCGAACGAATTCTATGCAAGTGTGAGCACCCAAAAACTGCTGTCGACTGGGAGAAGGTTTTGGTATTGAGGTGAATTCACAACGCTGTGAATAGAAACATTAAAAGGGATTAGCATGCGGCGTAGTGTGTGACATTGCATGAGCCAGGACACTGGAAGTACTACAAAGAAGGTACAAGGTGGCTGCAACCCTGAAAGCAATTGCTGACACGGCCACAGCGATTGGCACTTGAAAGCGCCGGCGGCTTGTGACACGGGTGTTGGTGGTGGCAACGCCGTTGCACTTAGTTATGCAGATGCAGCGAATGTGCGTGGCAGCCGCACAAAGGCATGTGCTCCAAGCTGGCGTTCGGGACGAAGGCAAAAGATTGCAATAAAAATTAATACGAAAAGGAATTTCCAAATATGTAAAAAGCAAAAAGTGCCGTCACAGCCACATACTCATACACCGGCTGCTTGCGTATGCATAGGGGCATGTGAGCGGCTTGCAACAGCTTGCGCCAGCATGGCTGGCAGTTGTCAGCTTTCAGTGGCTGCCGAGCGGCAGTCTCTATGCCACAGCACTTTTGTGTCCTCGCTGCACATATTGCCGAAAAAAGGAATTTTAAATTATCCTTTGAGTGGAATACTGTCAGGCGAAAATTTTATTTTATTTTATTCCCCTCACCGCTTTGGCCGCCCGCCGCTGCCTCTCTCGCGCGCATACATTTTATTCCACATTGGCATCTTTATTGATTATTGATGACGCCAAGTGGCGTTAGTGGCGCGCGGCGCTGCGTGCAACGACATTAACGCCATTGCATCAGCTCGTATAAAGTCACCATCACACACATACAGGCGCATCGTGCAGCGGTGCAGTTAGCTTCAAGTTTGTGAGTGGAGCGTCGCGCTATAAATTTTATTTATTTTTCATCCTTTAATTGCAAATGAGGTGTTGACAGTTGACATATAGCGCAATGACACATGCACACACACACACACGCACGCACGCATGTACGCGAGCACACACTCTCAGTCATTGGCGCGTGATCGCACGCAACCGCAGCACTTCCGGTGCGAACGACATTTAATCAAATTTGTAAGACACGTTGGCATTTCGCTCGCTCCGCACAAAGTCACTTCCATTCACGGAGATTGCTCGCAGATAAGTAAATTGAAAATGCAATTCAGTGCGTTATTTTAACAATGTCTCCTGCCTCCGCGCCCTCACGCAGTCGATGTCGGCGTTGCTGCCGCTGCCACTGCCGCAAACGCAGTTGTCGGTTAGTGTGCGGCGCGTAAACACTTAAGAGCACTCACCGCATGCCCCTGTGCCGCGCGCCCCGCTCGCTTTGCTTGATTACGACGCGCATTAAAGCAGCGCTTGGGCCTCCGCCGTGCAAATGTGGGACTTATCGCATTAAAGTGCTGTTTTTCTTTGCACTTGCCGTGCTTGTTGCTGCGTACCGTTGAACTTTCACCGATTTCATATGAAGCCTTCCATTCGCATTGTGCGCGAAAATTAAAACTATGGCGAAACTTAGTTAACTGCACTCTCTCATTTAAATTAGCTTGATGCCGATTTTTTGCCACACTTCTACTTCCATTAACGGCATTTATCAGCTGGCAAGCGCCTTAGTTCCCACAGGTGCTATAATCCGGTACACTGAACAGTTTTGGGGAAACCACTAAGTACAGTTTAGGTCTTTCGCTGAAAGGTAGTATTTAAGCGCAATAGAAATCCGTACAGATTGCGGCTGCTGGCATTCATTTATGTATAACGGTAAATACAAAATCGGTTCGTTACAAAACATATTGAATTCTGGGAGACTTCATTTCATTCCAATCATTGTTCGAACGATTCAATTTTTTCTTTCATTTAGCAAATTAGAGATTAGTAGCACTTTTATGGTGTGGAGCTAATACGTTTAGTCAGGTTTCTGCCCCAATTGTGGGTGTGAGTCTTCGCTTTCTTAAATATATACACTTTTGTTTGTAAAAATTGACGGTTCTATTAAATTGTGTAGGTTTGTCAGAGAAATCACTAGAAGATGGCAACTGCAGCTGTCGCACAAATATTGAGCCATTTTTATTTCAACGGTAACTGAAAATTTACACCTTTAGTCGAGTTATGCACCCTATAATAGGTATGTGACTTGACTTAAACAAACAATAGACTTTACTACCATTTTTGAACCGCTTTTGAATTTCAGGGAGCTATTGGTTTGATGATATCATTACTATATTTGCCTCGGATCCATACATTTAAGGGAGAAGTAAAAGAGAAATATTTGTGAGTTATTTAATGAAAGTTTCCTTTTTTATAGTAGGAGGAAGCATCGAAAATCGGAGTGCGTAACTTTAATTCGCTAAACCTAACATACTCTCAACTCAAGACTCTCGCAGGGAACCACCGGCTAAGTATTAAAAAATCCGTGAAAAATTCCTGCCTTGAAGCCCCAATTTTCGAGACCTTGGTTACTGATGTGGAAACTAATTATTGACAGCGTTAAATTTTATATTCTTTGGCTAGGTTAGGTTAAGAGGTTGTTACTAACAGTTATGTCACTTTGATAGCTTAGGACGTCGGTTCGTTGTGTTACTTAAATACTCTTGAATACTGGATCACAAGACCATTACACATCGATGATGCGTCTACAAATATTGTCAGTTTCGGCTATATCATCCGGTTTGCCGAAGGTAAGGCTACCCATATGCTTCAGACTCAGTCATGCAAAAGCTGGACAATGGAGGAGAAAGTGGCGAGATGTTTCCAACTCACTCTCTTCCATGAAGCTTTGCAAACTAGGGTTCGACCAGATTTTTAATGGATGTCTATTAGACAGTGTCCAGTAAGAACTTTAGTCGAGTTCTGCACTCTATAATAGTTATGTGACTTAACTAAAAAAATACCTCAAATCTACTGGGGCTAGCGTTGCCACCTAATAACATACATACAAGTTTTTAGATAGTACGAAATACATCCATACACATTCTAAATTTTTGAAGGTCCTCCAATTTCACTTCCTATCATAAGGTACAAGGCTCTGAGCTACTAATGTCTACAAAACCGATAAAAATCACAAATTACAGTATTTATGAGCCCCACATTTTTTCTCAAAGTGTGCGCTTAGTGCCAACCGGTATATTGCCCTTCTTTTGCAAAGACAACAATTCAGCGCTGACATTGTTGCATTCCCCCTTTTGCAGCGCTCTCGAAGCGGATTTGCGGCATGCAACTACTGAAAGTAGATAAATGTAGGTGAGCACTTACACAGTCGGTACACATAACTGCACTCAACGCGATAAACATTTCACATAATTATTTTAAGGATTCCACATTTACCGCAACCCTTGCAGCGCCGCATTTCTCGCTTTGTGCCACATGCAACACTAGCCCGGCATTGCACTCATTTATGTTTGCTATTTATTCCTGCGTTGCAACACACCGCAGCTGCTTATCTAACGCCGGCACACGCACACACGCTGCTAGAGAGATAAATATATATCTATGTGTGTGTGTGTGTGGCTGTAAGTAAGTGCGTACTTAGTTTGAAAGTTGAGAATTGTGGCAAGTGCTAATGTGCGAAAGGGTTAAATATTTTACGTTTGCAGAAAAACTGCAAACGCACTTGCAAAAACTCACACACATACACACACAAGTGCAAATACACATGGCACACACACAGAAGCACATAATTTCGCTTGCAACAGCAACGGCTGAAAAACTTGGGAAAACCAATCTGCAGCAGCAGCATTTCATAATGCAATATGCAACGCGTTGTTGTTGTTGGTGGTGTCTGCGTGTGGCATACAAACGAAAATCCATAACTTTGACAAAAACAACAACAAGCGTATCGACAAAAACAAAATGTGTCATTGTTGTGCTGCGGCTGCCGAAAGCAAAAGCGAATGCGAAGGAGCATGAAGCTGCCACATGGGAAGCACAACGCCATGCAAAATACACAACAACCATCACGCACACACACACACGCACACATAGTAATCCATAAATTAGGGTTTTATTTCAGTTAAATTTCATTTGCAGTTTTACAGACATTTTCGGATTCTTCGCTCGTGCGTTTATCTGTGTGTGTCTGCTTGCACGAATCTGCTTCTTTACATGTGTCTTGGTGGCCATAAGCAGTGTTGCACACGTGCGCCTTGTATTTCACAGCGTAAGCACATGCGCGCCCGCCCACACACGCCTGCACACACAGCTGCCAGTATATCGACAAATAAGCCCTGCTGAGCTGGAAATACGACAAAATGACAATTTAGCCGAAATTCGCTCCTGTGTGTCTGTGGCAAAGCAGCTGCTGCAGCCTGCATAACGGTGCATATGAGCTGCGTTGAATATCCGCATTTGTTGTGGCTGTATTTACACTTTCCGCAATAATAGCTGTGCCTTGGCTTTGTGTGCGTCTGTAGCTGCTCGTTTGGGTTGCTCATACGCCGTGTTGGGCGTGCGAAGTTTCCACCACTGTTGTTATGTTATTTGCAGTTTATTGCTCCTGCGTATGTGTGTATGTGTGTGCGTGGAAATTGTTGGGTGTTGCAATGTTGTGGTTCGCCTTGTAGTTTTGCTGCCAACAAATTAGCATTTATTTTAATTAGAAGACTACTAAAATTGCCATATTAAGTGCTCATCGAGCGAACTTTTACACGTTCGAGATAAATGTTGGTTGTTGTGTTTTACCAAACATTGGATAACTGTAAGTTTTTGATCACACTGCGAATTTTTTGAATAATCTAATGCAACAAAGTGATAGTAGAGCGTACTGTAGAGATGAGAAGGGATTTAATGACACCACTTACAGATAACTCGTTTTAGAAATGAAAATATATTTGATGTATTGTAAGTGAGGTTATATCTTCTTCTTCTTCTTCTGTATTGGAGTAGACACCCCTTATGCGCTGTGGTTATTCTTTCTTTTGCGTCAATTGGAGATTCCAAATGTACCCAGGTCCTTCGCCATCTTTCCAACGAAGTGGAGTTCTTCCTATGCTTCCCCCGACAGGGACTGCGTCGAAGACTCTAAGAATTGTACACTTTTGTAATAGATTGTACCTTCTTATTTCTTCTGTAGTTCTTGCATTTTGCAGCTCTGAAGATCCAATAATTTTCTCCAGGAGCAGATATAAGAAGTCGCACGATAGGAAGTCTGCCTTGTCTGAAACCTCTTTTGGCATCGAACGCCTCGGGGGTCCTTTCCGATCTTTGACGGAGTTTGTTTCATTGCTCAACGTCAGTTTAAAAAGGCGTTGTTGATACTTGAGCCCTGAAGCCACACTAAGTTTTTTACAGAGTAGAAAGAAGCATCGAAAGCCGGAGTGCGGAACTTTAATCCTGTAAGCCTAACGTACGCCTAACTCAAGACTCTCACGGAACCACCGGATAAGTATTACTTCATTGGAGGGACAAGACATTTAAGTCTTCTCTATTGTGCGGACTGGCGGACGCCTAATCTGTTGAATTTATCAGTCGACATGACACATGTCCTTAAATTATCGACCGTAAAACTACCACCGGGTGTGGTTTTTAGTTTTTCCTTGTACTTGAAAGCGAGGGCAGTAAAATAATACATGTTCAGAGTCTTCTATATACTCTACTTTTCACGGGAAGCCTTTTACACAGTATTCTCGATAGAACATTATATGCGATGTTGCGGAGGCTTTGGATCCAACCTTCGGGCATGCTTTCATCCGACCAAATTTTCCAGAGAAACTGATGCACGCTTCTTATCAGTGCTTTGCCCCCATATTTGAATAGCTCGGCCGGCAATCCATCAGACCCCACCACTTTGTTGTTCTTCAGATGGGTAATTACTATTCGAACTCCTTCATGGTCTGGCAACGCAACGTCTATTCCATCGTCATCGATTGGGGAAGTAAAGTTTTATACTAACATTAAAGGCATCGTAAACTGATTCCTCTTAGATAGCTGACTACACTGATCCTTTGTGATACCTAATACTCATAAGTACTGATAGAAAGGGCTTCTATGTTCGACTCTAGACCGGAAGGTTATCACTATATGAAGCGCTAGAATGCTAGAGAACAACGGATTCCCAGCGACATAGTCGAGACAAGGGTATTCCCTCTTGTCAGCTCATCAACTTTGCTGTTTACATTGTGTCACTTAAAACCTTGAACTTCGATTTCATAAATCAATCTTTCTTTTCTATTTTTCTCCTAAAACAAACCTCGAGAATTCATCCTCAGAACAAGCTTCACCTCGACGTCAAGCAGTTCAGCGCAGTTCGCAGCGATTTAACTCAATCCATGCAGTGAATTATAGTGACACAGTGGCTTGCTGACCCAGTGCGAGATTTATGGCTGACCAATACACTGTTATGCTGACACCTACACACATATGCACAAGTCACCCACACATGCAGAGTTCTATTCAAATAAGTGCCTTGTGTACAAATATGTGCTTAAGTTGAGCGTGAGGAAGGTATTCGTTTTTCGAAGGGGGATAAGGAGGGTGTGTGTATAATTTTGTGTGGCAGTGACAATTGCTGCAGCAAGAAAATAGCTTTATTGTGGAAAATGAGAAAAATAGCCACAAGTAAATGCCATAAAGTTTTTCACTTACACACCGGAAATGGCCAAAGGATGACCCCAGCAACTGGCGTCCTTCCTCACTTGTTAAGGATAATGTACGAGCGCAAAGCACAAAGGCAGAGCTAGCTTATAATATGTGGAGGGTAGAACGTCATGTATTTGGCGCAAATATGCCTGCTATGGATTTTAGTGTGAGTAATTATTAATTTATGATTTAATTAAATCAGTAGAACACATCTACACATAAAAAATAGAATTTAGAAGTTCAAGGACAATGACTTTTTCTAGCTTGGTGCTATGAAAGGAGGAAAAGTTATAATATACTATATATTTGGCTATATTGAAATTATTTTAATTATTAAAAAATTCAACTTTAGTCACATCAAAGTTCGAATTCAATATAGAAATTAAAAGGTTTCCATACAAGAACTTGATTTTGAACGGCCAGTTTGTATGGAAGCTATATGCTATACTAAACCGATCTGTACCATTTCTTCGAAGATTACGTAATTCTCTTAAGCAATAATTCATGTCAAGTTTCGGAAAGATATCTCGTCAAACAAAAAAGTTTCCTATACAAGAGCTTGATTCCTGTTGTTCTGTTTGCATAGCTGCTATATGCTATAGAGATGCCATCTGAACAAATTTTTCACAGATTGCAGGGTTGCTGTAGTTAATGAGCAAAAGGCTTTCCATACAAGCACTTTATTTCGGCTATCCACGTTGTATAGCAGCTATGTGCTATAGTGACCCGATCTGAACAATTTCTGGGAAGATTGTATAATTGCCTTAAGCAATAACTCATGCCAAGTTTCGCGAAGATATCTCGTCAGATGACAAAGTTTTCCATACAAGCACTTGATTGCGATCGTTCAGTTTGTAAGACAGCTATATGCTATAGTTAACCGATCTGAACAATTTCTGCGGACATTACATTGTTGCCTTAGAAAATAACATATACCAAATTTCGTGAATATATCTTGTCAAATGTGAAAGTTTTCCATACAAACACTTGATTGCGATCGTTCAGTTTGCATGGCAGCTATATGCTATAACGGTCCGATATCGACTATTTCGGCATAAGAGCAGCTTCTGGGTGAGAAAAGGACGGGTGCAAATTTTCAGATCGATAGCTCATAAACGAAGGGTCTACTTGGCGTTTATATAGTAGAGAGACGGGCATGGCTAAATTGACAGAGCTCGGTTTGGTGATATAATATGTACAATATAAATGTTCTCCGATGTTCATTCCTTCGACGTCTGATCAGTGTTTAAAAATTTCTAGTATTTTTCACTTGCATCTGCTCGTACCCTTGAATGGTAGTGAACCGTTTTGGAAGAAGAGTTGACCAATGGGGTTTCTAACTACAAACACTTTATTTACTTTATTTTCGAGTTAAAGAATTTCCATGATCCATGCAATTTTCCACTTTCACTTTTATTTTCTATTTCCTGTTGCTTATAAACTACACTTCACAGTGCTTGTTGTTGTTATTGTTGTTGTTGTGAGTCAACTATTGTCCCTATTGCCATGCTGTTTAGTTGTCACAGTGTTTACACGCGCACTGTAATACATTTTAGATGAGTTGAAACAATTCATTTGGTATGTAAGTTGCCACACACACACACACATACACATTTGCATGTAGTAGCCAACAGTTTTGTAATTTTTCTCAGTCGCTCCGCTTAGCTGACACATTCGTAAAAATGCTGTAAAACGTGCGCTTTCATTTAATTTTACTGCTTTTATTATTCCTTCGTCGCTTGCCTTTATTTTCATTAAATATATGGCGTAGTGCAAAATGCAGTCGGAGTGTGCAAATATTTTCACTTGCCTTGCAATGCGCCACTATGTGTGGGTGTGTGTACAATTTGCAATATTTACTGTGCATTTTCTCTAGATTTCTTTGCAAATAATTTTCTGCAGTTTTTTCGCTTCGCATATTCCGGCATATGCCACGCAAATGCATACATATATATATATATATATGATATATATGTATATATGATTTGATATACATATATGTGTATATATACATATGTATTTATGTATATAAGAGTGTGTGCGTTCATTTGCGAATATTTGTGTGCAAGCTTAGCTTCGGTATTTGCGATGTATTTGCACTGTCATGTGCCTCGGCGAAAATGACACCAATGTTGTTGGGTCAGTTGTCCTCTTTGCATTTTCTATTTTATTTTATTTTACATTTTATTTTTCCAGCGCCGCACAACTTTGTTCCGCTTCCGGTTTCGCTTATTTGCTTGTCGACGCACACATACACAAATTCAAGCAGCAAATCCAAACATATGACTCATAGCAGCGCTGAGCGGATAAAGTAAATCATAAAACTGATTCACTGCACTTACTGCGGGCAAATATGAGAGTCCTCCATTGAATTTCATTTTCGAAATCACTTATGTTGACCCAAGATCATGATAAATTGTAAATTGAATTTAAATTGTGTTATCATTGCTTTGATGGAGTCTACTTTTAGGCGCATGGAGAGTTCTACCCAGTGGAGAATTGTTAGCAAATTGTATTTATATTCTTCCTTTGCTCAAAATAACCATATTTCTATATGTAAGTACGATGTTTATAAGTTCTTGGGAATTAACTTTTCAAATAGTTGGCAACTCGTATGGAAAATGCGACATATAGCCATTTATAACATCAAAAGTCGGGTCTCTCATCCAAGGCTGTTTCTTCTTTTTATTGAGTGTGCTTTTTACTATGGGGTCACAAACTCAGCGCACAACCCTGGGGAGGGATTTTTCGCCTTCTCACTCTAGCTCGCCTTCAAACGGATGTGTTTTGGCTACCCAGAGAATATTTAATCTAAGACCGTAAGTCGTGCGCTGCTTGAGCCATATGTTAAAGAATCGTTTCTGGCCACTACCAAGTGTATGAAGTGTATGAAGAGAGAACCTTAATACTACATGCAGAAGACAATTTCAGCAGTTCAAAAATAATAATTTTGGTGTAAGAAATGAGAAGACCACCGAAAAAGTTTGAAGACGCCGAACTGCAAGCAATATTGGATGAAGATGGTACTTTGAGTCAAAAGCAAAGGGCAACCATGTTAAATGTTGCAAAACAAACAATTTCAGACCGTTTGAAAGCTATGGGAAAGGTCGAAAAATGTGGCAAATGGGTGCCACATGAATTGAATGAAAGAAAAGTGGAAAATCGAAAAAAAACACTTTCGAAATTTTGCTTCAGAAACCCGAAAGAATATGAGTTTTGCATCCAATTGTGACTGGCGGTGAAAAAAGGATTTATTTTAAGAATCCTAAACGAAGAAAATCATGGGTTAATCTGGGACAAACAGCAACATCGCCTGCAAAACCAGATCGATGCGGTAAGAATGCTCTGTGTTTGATGGGATCAGTAGCATGAGGTATATTATGAGCTTCCAAAACCTAGCAAAACTGTTAATACCATTCGCTACAGACAACAAATGATCAATTTGAATTATGGCATAATCGAAAATGACCAGAATGGGCCAGAAGAGACGGTAAAGTCATAATTTTACACGACAATGCACCTGCACCCAAGCCAGAATCGGTACAGGATACAATCAAAGTATGTGGCTGGGAACTGTCACCCCACCCACCGTATTCAGCGGACTTGGCTTCTTTCGATTATCATTTTTTTTCATCGATGGGACACGCATTGTCTGAGCAGCACTTTGATTCCTACGCAGAAGTCGAAAATTGGGTGTCTGATTGATTTGCTTCAAAAGACGAACATTTTTATTAGCATGATATCCACAAATTGCCAGAAAAAAATGGTCAAAATGTGTAAAAGGCTGTGCTCAATATTTCGAATATTTTTTTTACTTTCCCATTCAAAATTTGTATTTCATTCTCACAAAACAAAAACGCTCATTTCATACCTGGTAAAACCTCCTACAGGTGATAATAAAATTGTTGTTAAAAATGTAATAAATTTAAAGCAAATTTTTAAAAGATGGCAACTCTTTCCAAAAAATGTTCAGTTATAAATTCAACGCTTTTCAATTTAACACACGCATTTTGTAACGATTCTTTATACAAAGTTTTTTGGTATAACATTTAAACAGGCTCTCTTAAGCTCTCTTAAGGCTCTGCTTCCAACATAGTCGTATTCTGGGTACTGCCATTATAACGGTTAGGTTCGGTTAAAAGTTCGGTTTTTGCAACAAAAGCCATTAAATAACCAAGTGAACTGCTAAAATAAACACCGGTCCATTAATATGTCTAAAATTCCTAAGTATTGTTCATGAAAACCCACATAAATCGACAGAGCGCTTTGACATTTTAGTCTGTCACAAACTTTTTCAGGCTGCTCACATCAATTCCAGTCAGCTGGTTAAAATTCACTTGAGTCAAGGAAAATATGATTACCTCGTTGTTCCAAAATCAATCAACCCAACTCCCGGACTTACTGGGGTATTCAAAAATCTATCAAGCAAACCATGACAAATTAGAAGGAAGATGCAACTTTGACAAATCGCGTCCTCCAAAATCTTTACCCTCCCTTGAGTGCCAATGAGACTGTGTCCAGTTAAAATAACTATCTTTGCGGCGATGTAAGCCTGGTTAAGAGAAGTTTAATAGATCTTTTATGTGATACTCTGGGCCAGCAGGCTTTCGTTATATAACAAGTGCTGGTTGCTGAGCTCTCACGAGTTAAGGAATGTATTCCTTATAATAGTAACAAACATCAAAACAACGTTTTGTTTCAGTAAACAGAATGCAGAAACAACCTTGAGTTAGAACAATTGAAGTGCACTGTCACTACAACAAATAATCCTAAACAAACAAGTATCAAAACAACATTGAGTTTGAATACCACAACCTTATCTTAGAACAAAGCAATTGTATCTAAGCAAGCAATATATATATAAACAAACCTAAACAAATAATATAATCTGTATCTTAACAAACTATCAACTAGTAATAAGTAAACATATTAGTTAGTATAAATAGAAGTAAGAACCATGCAATAAGTGAGTCTTAAGAGTATAAATAAAGAGTACACATTTCGGTGCAGCTCAAAATATATTCTTTTGACTCATTTTTACTTATGGTAAAAATTAACTGGGGGCTCAACCGGGATAGCAAATTTATTTGCTATACAAAAAGCCAGATTTTATTCCGAAAGGAATAAATCAAAAAATTCCACAGGAAGTGGGACTTCCAGCACTAAATGCCTGAAAAAAGTGCAGAAACAAATGGCAATGGATATAAGTAGAAGTCCTGTAACAGCGGACAATACTTCCAGAACGAATCAAAAGCAGATCCCGAAAAAACGGACAGCGGCGAATTCAGCAAGATTCACAACAGGCCCTGGAAGAGCGGACAGCGACAATTCCTGAAAAAGTGGAACAAGGTAAAAAAGTATAGGCCCTGAAATAATGGATAATACTTTCACCAAGATTCGCAATAGACTCTGAAAAAGCGGATAACGTTGAGTCCTGAAAAATCCTGAAACATTGGACAGTTAATTATCAGTTAGGAAGAAGCAAAGATGGTCCAACTCCAAGCACAAGTAACTGCATTGATGGTAATTATAAACAAGCAACAAGAGGAATTTATACAAATTTATCCTCAATCGAAAAGTGAAAATTTCCATAAGCAACACCAATTACCCAAAAAAGGCACCGAAAACAAGGCAAGCCAAAAAGGAAAATGGTTGTTGAGTTCTGGAAAATTAACGCTAATTCAAAACGAACTAAAAGAAGACATCATTTGAAACACGAAAAAATAATTAAGTATATAATATAGAAAGATATTAATTATAAACATAAAAAATTTTTCACACATATACGAAAAGTGAAAATTTTCACAAACACAGCCAATAATTCCAAAAAAAAAGGCACCGAAAACAAGGCAACCCAAAAAGGAAAATGGTTGTTATATTTTAGAAAATTATTAAACTAATTAAACACTAAATTATAAGAGAAAGGAAAGCATTATAAGAAACATGCAAAAATAATTATTTACTATATAATATAATATAAAAAGGTAAACTCAAAAAATTAATCAAACACATAAAATAATTAATTATTATAAGCCGACATCAAGCCTAGATGTTTTGAAATGAGGACATTTCATTTTAACAGAGGGGAGAGTTAAGGAATGTATTCCTTATAATAGTAACAAACATCAAAACAACCTTTGTTTCAGTAAACAGAATGCAGAAACAACCTTGAGTTAGAACAATTGAAGTGCACTGTCACTACAACAAATAATCCTAAACAAACAAGTATCAAAACAACATTGAGTTTGAATACCACAACCTTATCTTAGAACAAAGCAATTGTATCTAAGCAAGCAATATATATATAAACAAACCTAAACAAATAATATAATCTGTATCTTAACAAACTATCAACTAGTAATAAGTAAACATATTAGTTAGTATAAATAGAAGTAAGAACCATGTAATAAGTTAGTCTTAAGAGTATAAATAAAGAGTACACATTTCGGTGCAGCTCAAAATATATTCTTTTGACTCATTTTTACTTATGGTAAAAATTAACTCACGAGACCAATAATTCCAGCGCTCGAATGCATGAAGATTGGGAAACCTCTGCTTGTTCTCATACTAATGGAATTCGGGTAAGGCTGTCTTTTCTTGCAACCTCACTGCCTTACAATTTTCAACAATTCCGCTGTGGTCAGGCACTCAGGGAAGTTTAAATAGAAAAAGCTTGATGTTTCTGTCAGCGAGCTCAAGGATTGCATGGAAATTCTTATATTGAAGTGAATGCATACCTCCCTAAAGGAAGCGGCACTTCGAAGCAGTTCAATGCAGTTCAATGCTGCTTCCTCGATGGCTTTTGTGATCTGAAACGAGAGTGGATTGAGATCTCCCGTGAGAATCCGTGTTCCTTCAATCTTGCCTTTGAGCTTCGATCAAGCCGTGAAAAACTCACTGTGATTCTTTCCCAGCCCATCCACAAATCCCTCAAAGGTACGTATGCGGAGAAGATGCTACCTAGAGGTTGGCTTCGGTTCAAGTTATCAAGGATGCAGTTGAAGTGAGAGAGGATTTAGAAATGTGCCTTTTTAACACCTATAATTTCGCCAGTTTTCCGCTGATACAGATAAGAGGCGCTAGTTAAGCGAGTGTGCTCGGAAAAGCGCCATCCGTCAGACAATTACTCCTTAGAGCAGTTTTGTAAAGCCAAAGTTAAACTTGTGGTGAAAAGCCCCACCGCTGCCCAACTTCAATATAAGACAATAAATTCCTTCCACAGCCTGTCCTCCACATTGGGGTTCCGTGATAGGTTTCTATTAAGGATAAGGTCCAAGTTCAATAGATTGAAATCGAATTCGTATTCCCCATTTTTTTCAAAGGAATTCCACTTAAAAAGGAAAGTGAATTTAACTACTTAAGAGGAATGTCTATCGCTCCTAGGGTACTGAGTTTAACTATTCAAAATTTATGAAAAAACAATTACTGTATTGTCTGTAAGTAGTAAGCATGAAAAATTTGAATTTTTACACATTTCCTAAGATGAGAAAATTCTCCTTCTCCCAAATTTATTAGTGAAAAGTTTTGCTTTTTTTATCACCCTCCAGAAATGCGATTTATATTTAATTTTGCGCTTCAAAAACGAGTTGTGGCTGAGCAAAAGATTTTGTCAAATACAACGCAAACACACTTTACTCGAAAACCCCTTTCCTACATACATACATATATGTATATCATACCGTTTGCTCGTTACGCAACCATCGCAGTGAATGCGCGCAAGCCTTCTTTGTGCCAGCTCAGCAGCGCTGACTGCTTAACAACTCAGTGGATGATAATAAAAAACGCCGAGGATGAGCAGGATTAAGTGTTCGCATTCATTGTATTTACTTTGTGTGAGCGCTTTGTTCTGCGAAAGTATCGCAAGAAATTACGAAACTTAGTTAGTTTTGCACAAACAAAGCGCCGCGCCAATGAGCGTGAGCCAACTTGTAATTCATGTGAATGCCACAGCTGTGTTGTTGTTATTATTACAGTTGTTGCCATTTGGCTACGATGTATGACGCTTTTTCCGATTCCACTTAACCTCTCAAACTCGCCGCCCAACTGGCACACACAAAAAAGGGATAAGCGATAACGAGCAGCAGCAGCAGCGGAATGGGTGACAAAAACTGTGAAAAGATGTGATGAGCACACAAACACACACACAGATATGCACAAACAAGGCGATTAGTACAGTTTACGCATTTCTTGCGCTTTGCGGGCTGTGCGTTCGGCGTTGCCAGGCCAACGGGTCGTATGAGTAACGATTTGCTATGTTGGCTGCGTGCGCGCTTAATGCGTCTGTCAGCACCCGTTCACACACACAACCACACAAATGCACACACACATATATATAGAAAGCATGTTTGTGTGTCGGTGCGCTTCCTGCCGTTGCGTTCGTTTGCTTGTCTGCTGTCGGGTTGGCGCAAATTAATAGTCGGACATTTTTATCACACTCACTTCGGTGAAACGAAAGTGCGAAATATTTTCGTGAATAATCGGATTAGACATTGCGGAAATCTTAAGCATTTAGACATTTCGCCAGACAACGCGCACGGAAGGTGCTTAATGCGAGTGCTTATAGCATTATAGTTTAGAAGTTTGCTGGCAGTAAGACACTCTTTGTCTGCCGATGTGTGGGTGTGTGTGAGTGTGTGTGGCCTTGTCTTTTGGGACTGTGAATGATAATGAGCTCAGTTGAATCAAAAGGATAAGATAAAATGCCGTTGAGGTAGACAAATTCAGCAGCTGCTTAATTGCAATGCCATTTGATGGCGGCTCATTGAGGAAAAATTGAGGCGACGACTGAAGACTGAAGAAAAATGTTAAAGTAATGAAGACTCGAATGAAAAATTGGGTACTCATTTTATGTACTTATGTAATGGTGTAAATAATGTCTCACGTATTTGCGTAAATGGTTTATGATTAAAGTTAAGAACGTCAACTTAGAGGTATGGAGTATATAAACTTAAGAAGTATATGTTTAATAAAAAGGAACATTCTATATAGAGAACTGTTCTATCAAATATTATCTACTTTTAAATTTTTTACACTCAGTACGAGATATTTTTCATATAAATAATAGTAACAGATATTCTTCTTTTCTGCCTGGGTCGGGTTGATGGTCCAAAATTTTTTTTTGTGGACATTATTGAAATAGCTTTCCTCAAATTAGAATAGACGAAATAAAAATCATTATTAAATAATAAAAACCGCGATAGAAAGATATCTACCAACTGATCAATTTTGACCCGGACTGGCCCAAGAATAGTACAATCTTTTTTATGTTAGTGGGAAGTTTGATCTCCATATGTCAGTTATTTATGTTGTGTTTTCAGCAGCTGCTTATTCAAAGAGCGAAAGAGCAAGTTTATTTGGCATTTTTTACTGTGGAAAAAATTGGACAACAAGTTTCCTTGAGATTTAGTGCTGTCAATGGATTTACGGCTACGTAATCGTTGAAAATGTTGCATAAGTGTTTTGGTGAGTATACTTTATCACGAGCAAAGGTATTTGAGCGCAACAAAGCGTTCAGTGAAAATCGTAAATTCATCGAAAATTTGCTTCAAACGAGTCGTCCATCTACCCCTGTTAGGTTAAGCAAACAATGCTTGAAAGTCATCGTGTCGACATCAGAGCATCTTAGCTTCACTTATAATTGGACTCAACACATTTTGGTTGATGTTTACGAAACGAAGCGTGTCAATACCAGACTCAGACCAAAACAACTGAATGTTTTGCAAAAATAATTTCGAGGAGAGGTCGCAAAATAAATGCTTGTAAACGTAACGTGGTTTATAAATATGACGTCTAAAACTCTTCGACAATCTAGCGAATATGGCACTTAAGATGAACTGAAATTAAAAAAAAAATAGCTGAACGAACTGAAGACCATCTCAGTCGAGGCTTATAACAAGTGTATGGGAAATTTAATTAAGCATTGACATTTTTGTATTGGCTCAGTACCCTATTTGGTAGCCATGAAAATTTATTATTTTTTAACAGTCCGAGTCAAATATGATCGATGGTAGATTCTGTCTGTTTTTCGAAGGTTCTTGAAACAAGTAGGTTGTCTGTTATATTTCGAGATTTGTCTACACCAGTGTTGCAATCTGGTAACTCACAACTTTATAGAAAGTTTGACATTTTTGATTTTATACATACTCAGAACATTTTGATATGCGAGCATTATTTGCGTTATTTACAGTAACATAAAATATTCATTTCGGTCAAAAAATGGATTTAAGTCGTGAACATTTTCTCGGTACTATTTTTTTCAATTCTCAACATTGATTACCTCAGCAACAGTATATTATGAACTTAATTCAATTTTTCGTGATGAAGCTCTTTCAGGTATTAGTGTTCTATCTTATGGTGAACTCCATCGAAGTGGTAGATCACTCTTAAAAAGTCAATATTTTTCGACTGAAGAGACGGTTGATGCATGTTTTAGAGATATCTCATTCAGAGTGTCAAAAGGGCTTCGAAAATTGTTGCAAACACATGCAAAAGCGCATCGATTCTACTAGAGAATACTTTGAAAAACAACAAAGCAATTTTCTATGATGGATATTTGTTTTTGTTCTCCAATCTCGAAATATAAAAAAAGGAAATTCCGAAAAAAATTTATGTAAATCTGAAGGAATTTTCAATGTGATGACGGGAGGCAATAAATGCTTCATTAAACCCATTTGTGTTGTTGCTTGCGTTCACATTAATTATGGCATTACTATAAAATCGACTTAAAAGATGAAAGCACCGAAATTGGTATATTTATATAAGAATAATTTGAGAACATTGTACATTATTTACACTTTTGCCATGATTCCATTATAGAATATAATATGTCGATACAAAGCGTGCCTTCTCTTACAAAAGAAATGTTGGATAAGGAGAGTTGGATATGAAGTTATAGATATGTTAAAATCACTTGTGTTTTCTTATGAATTTTCTGTTAATAATCCATTCGTATTCAGTTATCACTCACAACACGCATTTTCATTGATTGAAATCTTTGAAAAACATATTTTTGAATCTTAAAAACAAAGCAATACAAAACGAAATAGCTGATTTTGACATTATGGATCCAACTGCTTTTGAAAAATTGTAGTTTTTGGGCTATCGAGACAACCTTATATAACTGAATCATGACTTTTGCCAGGTATAATTTAGACGAGTATTTTTTTATAGAATTTCGTTCAAATGAAATAAAAAAGCATTTTGTATTTACAAAAGGCTAATGGATGCGAGTGTACATAGTGATAAAATAGCACACAGAAATTGTAATTAAATTCCTCGGGTGAATGATATTTCAAAAAATATATTTTGCTAACTTGGTAGGACTGTCCTTAGTTACTATGCCAAATAATATGAACGCCATCTGTCAGCCAGTTTGTTTACAGCAGCTGCTTAAGTTGGTACACCTCAGTGGTGCGCTGTGATTTTTTCAATGGATAATTATATCGAACAAAGAATTTGTCTACAATTTTGTATTTCTAATCAAATGCAGAATCGTTATGAATGTTGGAAAAGGCTTATGTTATCAAAAACACAAGCCTACGAGAGGTACAAAGAGCTCAAAGATGGTCGAGGAAACGTTGAAGACATCCCACGTTCTGGACGACTTCGACCTGTTCAATTGATGAAGATATTAAACAATTTAAGTATATGACACTTGAAGATCATCACGCAAGGGCCAAAGAGACGGCAAGAGCGCTTGACATCTCTCGCGTGTCCGTTTAAATGATTTTGATAAATATTTTGGGTTTGACACGTCTGCTTGCTCGACTCGTCCCGATAAAGCTGATTTATTTTCAAAAAGATTACCGTAAACAGGTCTCTTTGGACTTTCTTGAATGTGTGAATTCTTATCCCAAATTCATGGAAAGGATTTTAACTGACGATAAGATGTGGGTTTATGAGTTTGATGTCCAAATAAGTCTACAATCATCGAAATGAAACCGGTTTGCAGTTGATCGAAGAGATAAAACGCTGAAGGAGCTGAAGGCCAACCCAAGAAGTGCTTATGAAAAGTGTTTCGAAGACTGGAAAAATTGGCTAAATTGGAAAATGGAAATTGGTATAAGTGTATTACTTCGGATGGAGACTACTTTGAAGGCGACAAACTAAATATTGTTTGATATTTTGTGTTTTATTTACAATTGCGGGGTACTTTTACTACACACAATGTATGAGTTGAAATACGAGATTTGCACCATAAACTAAAACAAAATTAAATTATTACTAAATTACAGATTTATATTTATAGATATTTATAGATATTAATATTTGAAATATCCATTCACGAGTTAAAGTTTTCAGTGGTAAATGAAAAAAATATTGGAAATTCTGCTTTAAATATTTTAAGTAAATATATTGTATTTTGTTTAGATAATAAATCTACAAATTTGACGAATTTTGGAAAATTTATAATTTCTGATATCTTAAATAATAGCAATCACTTTTTGTATCAAAAATTTAACCACGCATTATATTATATAATAATTTAAATAAATTGGAAGCTGTTAAAGGTAAATTTTTATAGACAAAATTATTGTGTGCCGCTAATGCCCATATATTTGCTTATAAAAACGACGAACTTTTCGCAACAATTCCGCGTCATTATTATTTCATCATAGCGATCTGAAATTACTATCGCACGCACACAGGTGCACAGGTACATACATAGGTGATAGTGGGCATAATTTAATTTGGCATTATTGAGGTCGTAAATAAATTGTTGGCGGCGCGTTTTCGGCTCATTCATTGTTGTCTGATTTCGGTTGTGATGCGGCAAAGAATTTAATTATGCCACTGGGACACGATAGGCGCACAACTACATCCACACACGCACTCACCTCTGCAATTGATAGACGCGTACGTGCAGGACATAACCGTTATGTGTGACTGTGTGGCTGGGCATTTGCACTCGCAGACTTTGCCTTGTCAGCAGCAAAACGCGCCGTCAACAGCATTGTTTGCGTTGCTGCGAAAATTAGTCTCCAGGCGAAAAAAGCAACGCTATCAGTTGTAGCCGCACACACACGATTCACCATTTATATATGTTATATATGTATGTGTTAGTGCAAATGGAAATATATATATTTATCAGCGCATGCATTGAGGCGCAAAATTGATATTTACATAGAAAAATGCGGATGTGAACAAGCAACAACAAACATGAATTTAGCTGGCTGTTGAAAGATGCATGTATTAGTGTGTGTGTATGTGTGTTTGCTAGTCGATAAATGCCAGCGAATAATATGAAACATATGTACGGCCGACAATTTAATTCGTTGCTTTGTTGCAGCTGCAACAATTCAATGCAAATTACGCACGCACACACACACACACGAACACGAACACTCTTGTATATTTATTTATCAATGCCTGCTTGTTAAAATATGGCCGCAAGGCATAAAAGTGCTCTCCATTCAAATATAATTTGCTGTCAAACAATGTTTAGTGAGTGTCCTGACACACGCACACACACACTCGCACACACATGCATACACCAACACATACAATCAAGCGCATAAAGCAAATTCACCAATACATTCGCGTTTGTTTCGTTGGCGCTGGCACATCGGTCGTTGATTGGTGATTAACCGTTAGAACCGCTGCGCATTGGCACAATTCCAGTGCCGTTGAGAGTACCGCTGGCACACATTTGCCGCATAAAAACTCTATATCGTAGTGTGTTGCTGTTGTTGTTGCAGTTTTTGTTCGGCTGGCTCAGTCACCTTTGCGTTCTCACCTATTGGCCAAGAGACCGCTTGTTCGGAGGTGGGGTGCGGCGCTACTGAAGTCGATGCAACAGTCGGTTCGTTGTGCTGCTGTCGGTGTAATTGCCGTTAGGACAGGTGTCATAGCCACCAGCACAATGCAACTGTCACATGCTGTGGCGCGTGCGGTGGCGCAACAAACATTGCTCAGTGCCACAATGTTATTTATGACTTAATTTTAAAATGTGGTTAGCCTAACTTGCGCGTGTGTGTGTGTGTGCATGTGTGTGAGTGCGCTCATGTATTTGTTTTCATGAAACTTACACCGCGTTTTTGGTTTGTGTGCTTTGAAAGGCTGCACAGTGGTTCGACTTGCATAAAATGTTGCAAAGAAATTAAAAGTTTCTATATTTTATTGTTGGTAACGTCACACCCAAGCGTGATTTTCTGCTATAAAAACAGCTGTCTACAAGGTTCAGAGGAGCGCAAACTTTATTCGAGCTTGACGAAGAAGCTGGCATATCCGTAGGCGCCAAGCATGTCTAAATTGTTATTAGCTGTCTTCGAGTTCGAGTATCAAGATTCGCTAAAAAATATACATATCTCATCCAAAGTAAAGTCCAATTGAACAATTTTATAGATTTTGCTTTCATTCAGAACTCTCATAATTGCTCATTTAAAATAACTATATTTAAAGTTATTTGGTATCCCTACAAAACCAGTACGGCTGTGTAAGCTGACGTTAAGTAATACCAAAAGCTCCGCGAACATCGAGAAAAACCTCTCCAAGCCGTTCGATAAAACACGAGGTTTCAGACAAGGCGATTCCCGATCGTTCACCCTCTTCAACCTACTGCTGGATCAAATAGTTCGAGCTGCAGAGCTGAATAGAAAAGCTACAATCTTCTATAAGTGTGTACAACTGCTGTCGTACGCCGATGATATTCATATCACTGGCCACCCGCGCCGTTAATTCTGCTTTCTACAGACTGGATAAGGAGCGACCCATCCTAGTTGTAAACCTCCTGTCATAAAACAAACAGTCGTCGCATTCGCGACTTACCTCCCACGTCACTGAGAGTCATAATTTCCAGGTTGTAGATAATTTCGACTATTTTGGAACCAGCATTAACAACACCAGCAACAACGTCAGCCTCCAATGCAGAATCAGTCTTGCAAACACTTGCTATTTCGGTCTGAGTAGGCAATTGAGAAGTAAAGTCCTCTCTCGACGAACAAAGACCAAGCTCTACGAGCCACTCATCATCTCCGTCCTGCTATATAGTGCAGAGGCATGAATAATGACAACATCTGATAAGTCGGCGTTACGAGTTTTCGACAGCAAGGTTCTGCGGAAGATTTATGGTCCTTTGCGCATTGATCCACGGTGCTTATAATGGTCTTACATATTGTACGACATTTTCAATTTAAGTTCAAACATGTCCGCATTCACACTGTTTAAGGATGTATGTATGTATGTATGTGTGTGTGCGGTCATGTAATTTGATTTCAACAAAATTTCTGTTTCTGTATTTGTTTTTAGTTATTTTCGGCGCAAATTTGCCGTTGATCACTCTCCCCCGCTGCACTTGCACAATGACCGCTTGTTTTTGTTGTTGACGCTTTTGGTCAGCGTTTACTGTGTGTGCCATTGGCGTGCTGTTGTTGACTGCGGTTAATACATACTGACCTCGGCACCAACTTTGCTCATGATTTTAAATAAATATACACTTTATTCGCTTAAACGATTTAAGTTTGTACGCCTGTGCATGGCTGTGTGTGTGTGTCTGTGTGCAAATTTGCTGTGTCACGAGCGATTTATTTTCTCTTTTAATATTCAATAAAATTATTGTGCATTTTCACAAAAACATTCGCAAGTACGTAAATTGCACGGACCTCATATGACAAGCTCATAACTTCAAAAGCATTTATGTGGGCGTTCGTTTACCGCCCACTCTCTCGCTCGCTCTCCCTCTCTCACACCTACGCTCTTGGTTTGAGCGGCTAAATTGCCCCATATGGACGACACGGCCTACATGCGGCAAAATGACCAAAACTGAAATTATGTGCATAATCTGATTTATATAAAATTCTCACTCAATGTTTTGTGGTCCTTTTAAATGCCCCGGAGAATTCGGTAAATGGGTGTAAATGCGCTGTGTACGCGACCAATATGGGGCTTGTAAATGTTAAATTACAGATGTGTTGCTGACACAATTGAAATTTAACCGCAAAGTGGCAGATCGCTTTTTTGAACGCACCAAATATTTCATTTTAAATTCAATTAATTTTTCAATATTATGTGGCTATTTCACAGTGTTCGGGCTTTTTTAGGGCTTTAAAATAAAGTTGAACACGTTTTTGTGGACTTTTAGCTTGATATGCACTTCGATCTTTCAAAAAAGAATTCGCAATGATAAAAAATATTTTTAGATTTGGAGGAGTTTTCTTAGTAGTGAGAGAACTTGAACTACAAGTAGATTGACAATGCGTCCGCATAAAAGGACAGATGGAGAAATTTTGGTATTCTGTATATATGTACATAGGGTCAAAAAATTGATAAGAAATGACAAGATTGTGGGATTAGCGCAGACAGCAGAGAAGAACCGCATTCCGCAAAAAGAAAAAAGGGAGCAACTAATCGAGGATGTTAACAAAAACTCCTGGGGACTTTGGTATAAAATAGTAATGAAGAGACTCGTTGTTCGAGCAAAGCTACCTGACATAACCGCTGCCAAAATGGATCACATCGTAACCCACTCTTCCCCACGCAGGAAAAAAAGTTAGTGATCCAGAAAAGATTTCCGCAACTAGCCACTGGCAAGCTCAAAACCAACAAATCACCCAAACCTGACGGGAGCCCAACTGAAGTCCTGAAAATAATCGATGCAGAGCAACCGGCAGTACTATCTGATTTGTACAACGCCTGCCTCGATGCCGGAATATTCCGTGAACCCTGGAAAAAGCAACGGATGGTGCTAATCAGTAAGGAAAAAGGATGCATGCTTGCAACAGCGGGGAAGCTTTATGAAAGGCTACTTAAACCCAGACTCGAAGTGACTATAAACAAAGATGCAGGACTCTCTCCCAGACAAGACGACAGGTCTAAAGTCGATCAACTCTAGGAGCTAAAAAATGCGTCATTCAAAGTGTAGATGCTGCACAGCATAGATGGCATAAATACAAAAGAATAGCGTTGTTGACGACATTAGATGTCCAAAGCGCCTTCAACCGCGCTAGATGGATGAAAATCAAAAATCCCCGACTACTTCAGAGCTGTGATGCGGAGTAACTAAAAATTTCAGTAACAAACTAGAGAGGGATCACGACAGATAGCGGTCACGTCAGGAGCAGCACAAGGATTCATTCTAGGCCCAGACTTGTGAAACATCAGCTCCGAGGCTATACTAAAACTCGAAATGCCAGACGAATCGTGCTTAATTGGCTATACGGACGACATTGCAGCAGTAATTACAGCACGAGACTCAGAAAAAGAGCGAAGATATGTAGCTTAATCAGCTTAATCAATACGGACAAGCAAGCATGGTTCGACTCATACAACCTTCAGCTTGCTACGAAAAAAACAGAGCTACTAGTGCTAACAGACAAGTACAAACTCCGCGAAATAAATATGCAAAGGACTAAGGATATTCTTAGCAAGCGGAGAACTACCTAGGCGTAAGACTGGACACCAGACTAACCTTCTGATGACTTACCAAAAATTTCTTTGACACACTTTAAGTAGAGTTGTAGGGATCATCACAGCATATTTACCCTTGACATCTTGCCTTCAAATCATTACTGAGCGGATTCAGAAAACGAAAAGGATGTTGAAGAATGTTGAAACGTTAGAACATTATATTTGAATGACCAATCTTCAGGGGATCGAGAAGCAATATTTTTCACAGATTAAAATTCATCAATATAAAAGGCTAGGGTTGAAAATCGTTCCCTCGATAAACCATTTCTTTCTGAAAACGAAATCGTTTTGAAGATTTTCTTTTTTAACTGAAATTCATGATCCTAAATTTCAGTTAAAATCCGAAATATCTCTGCCGGCAGTTGAAGAAAATTCCCTTCAGTACATAGAGGGTATTTGTTCCACTATTCAAAACTCCTCTATGCCGAATAAAGTTAAGTTGGGATACATTTTCGTTCAATTCTTCCCGTTTATTCAAATATTGGGTTACGTTATATATGAATTAAAGGACATACCTAGTCTAAGGTATCTAACTAAAAAAACGATTTTGAGAATTTAAAAAGTGTAATATTCTATTCAATCAATAGTTTTATGAGTAAGGTTATATTTATGGATATGTAGTAAAATATTTGAAGAGAAAAATAATGTTCAAGTTTCGGCGTCTTAATTTTGGATGAAACATAACTCAAAACATTTTCTACTAAAAAATATTGTTTGTAAATGGTGATGCAAATAGAGGTACTTTTTTCAATTGTCTTGTTTTGACAGAACATGCGTGATTCGTGTCAAGCTGTCATTGTTCGATATAGTTTGGTATTTCATCAATGAAAGACTTACGATTGAACAACGTTTAAAAATAGTTCAACTTTATTACAAAAACTCACGTTCTGTAAATAATGCGTTTCGCGCTCAACTTATTGTCGACATAATCAGGCTACCGAGCGTACTATTCGTACCACTATTTGAACTATTCGAACACTTAAGAGCCAGCATTCATTACTGGGCAATATTCGATCAAATAGACCACCTACTGCACGCAGTGAAGAAAATATAGCAGCCGTAGCTGGGAGTGTACACGAAGACCAGCAACTCGGGCTGACGTATGGAACGACTTGGCATATTTTACGTCGAGATCTTAAATTGAAAGCGTAAAAAATCAGCTTGTTGAAGAACTGAAGCCGCTCGACATTCTGAAGTGACATCGCTTCACTTTGTGGGCTCTTGAAAAGTTCTAAGAAGATCCGACGTTTATCTGACTCAATGGGTAGGTAAATAAGCTAAATTGGACTGAAGAAATTCAAGAACTGTCACTTCATTCAGAAAAAACAACGGTTTTTGTGGTTTGTGAGCTGGTGAAATCATCGATCCATATTTCTTCAAAAATGATGCCGGTGAGAATGTAACCCTCAATGGCGACCGTTATCGCGCCACGATAACCGACTATTTGATGCCTGAAATTGAAGCTCGGGAACTCGGTGACAATTGATTTCAATAAGTCGACGCCATTTCTCACACATCACATCAATGAATGGAATTATTGAGAGAACACTTTAGGGAGCAGATAATTTCACATCTTGAGCCGATCGATTGGTCACGAATAACAGCGTTAGACTTTGTCCTGTGGGGATATGTAGGCCTTGGATTACGCTACGACTTAGGCCTTAGAGCAAATCATCACGTGACTCTTCGCCAGTTACCAATCAAAATGCTCGAATTTCATAGAAAATTGGACGCAAAGTATGGACCATTTGAGACGTAGTCGCGGCCAACATTTGAAATTTAAATTTGAAAAAGATAATCTCCAAAAAATAATTTTTGAAATACTAAAAATAAAAAAATCATAATATCACGCTAAAATTTAAAAAAATGCTGCCAAAATTCGATTTTTTTAAGATCGTAAAACAAGTAGGTCATAGTATGAATTACTATCTATAAAATCATATGTCATCGAGTAATCAAAAAATTTCGAGCAAAACGCGTTTAAAGATAAACTGATGGAGCTGACTGGAGGCTGTAATTCAAAAACTATTTGAGAGATTATTTTTAATTAATTTACTTAAAATTAGAGTGCTCCCCAAGGTTGACTGAATTTTTTAGGAAGGTGTGTAACTTAAAAATACACTTATATTTAGTGTAACATTATGTCTATCTATTTTTAAGCTTGGACAGTGGTAAAGATATCCAAATCACTACTAACAATTATCGCCCTCCTATTTTAAAAGTCGTAGTTGAAAATAGGAGCCGCATCACCGACAACCCGGAATTACCCACATATGTATCTAAGTACAATTGTATGCTGTTTACAGTGTTTATTTTTGCTTTCATACAAGTACTTTTCCCTTTTTAAGAAAACTCACTTAGCAAACCGAAGAGCATACTGGAGGAGCTTAGAGCTCCATTTATGGCATAATTGTCGAATTATTGTTCAATACTACTTTAATAAGCATAAGAAGATTTGCGCAAATAAACCCACACTCAACTCATGAACAACAACAACACCTGAGCAGCCAACTTAAATTCTATAATTCTATGTTTGTGAGTGCGTGAGTAACTGTTTTGGCGGTAAATATCTAAAAGAGCGCACAACCGCGCTTTTATTTACTGAAAGCTGGAAGTCTAAACCGCTGTGTGTGTGTAAGTGTATGTGTGTGAGTAAATTAGTGTTTACTTGAATTAAAGCCATTAATCAAAAGCACGAGCACATAATTATGAGCTCACCGTGGGCGGGTGTACTTGAGTGTATTGATATTAACAAGCGTTAAACGGTGAGTCAACCCACTCAATCGGCACTTTGTCATTGTGAAGATGCTCGATTTGCGAAGCAAAGTCACGCCTCGCTGCTAACCGCAACCGCAAATAAGCGTGCAAACTCGGCTTGTTCTTTCAACTGCGCATACATATACAAATTTTGTACATGCGTATATATATGTGTGTGTGTGTAAAATATGAACTAACAAAGGTGAAATTCAACTGCTTATTGATTTAGAATCTAAGGTGTATTTAAAGTAGCAAATTAATATTTCATTAACTTTCGAGCGCTGGAGTGAGTCTGTGCCAGAAGACGAGCAAGCGAGAGAAAAAATAGCAGTTGAGAAACACATGCGCAATTTAACGTACGCTTTAATTATTTTAAGTTTACAATTTTATATTTATATTTATTTGAGTGTTCGCCTCCAGTGCGGATTTCCAAAAACAATTTCAGCATTGTTGGCACCCATCTGGCAAGAGATCAGCGCCTAACAAATGGCAAAAGTCAAATCGCCGATCACTTAATCGCAAATTAGGTGGCGGGGAGCTCTTGTGGCTCGCTTACTTGCTCCAAATGTGTACTAATTTTTTTGTTATTCTAGATTTTCGCTTCGTTAATTTGTTCTCTCACACACTTTCTTCTTGCTGTTTATATTTTTATTACCTCCTTCCTACAGCACACAATTCTGGACCGGGAAAATGTTTTCTTTTTTGGTATTTTTTTGTTGTTCGTAGTGTACGCTTACGCATATAGGATGGTTCAAAAACTATTTTTTTTTGTTATGAAAAATTATTTTTTTTTATTAGTTTATTTACTCAACCCTACTCCTAATTTTTCTGTCGAGAGAATGCCTCTCTACTTTTAAGTTGTACAAATGTTAATCGAAAAAGGTAATTTAGAATTTGGTCAGGCGAATACTAGTTTTTTTTATACACTGATCGGGGTCACAAGCCACAAAGTGTGTAACAGCCAGAAGAGAATCCCGAAAACCTTAAGAGTATAGATATAATTGCCCAGCTGGTTGAGTGGAGTCGATCAGATTTTGAGATATCGATCTGAAATTTTGAACAAGACCTTTTTTCTCCAAGCAACTGCTTGCGAGTTCAGACCTCTAAAGCATATAACTGCCATACAAACTGAACCAACACTGTGGGGTCGTTTTTTTAGAAAATTTACCATAGGGATGTATATACAAATTTTTAAGAAAGGAATGATTTGAGCAATCATAAGTTATAGATCTTTTCATTACCTATTACATTGACATATAACTTTTTACTATAGGACTCGTAGTTTTGCCATAAATCGGTATAAACAGTCTTTAACCCTTAAAAAATTCAACCTCCGCTTCCCGTTTACGTTTCACAGATCGTCCGTAAATTATTTTCCCTTTCATCTTTTTTTTATCTTTCTTTCCGATGAGTAGCACGCATAGACCAGTTTTGTTCCTTTGCAATACCAGATGGAATTCAGTAACTAAGTCCAAGAGTAGAAGTCATCTTTTAGGATGTCTGCGCTCGTCGGTCTCACTATCGATACCTCCTCCAGTGTGTCATACTGTAGGGACCCCAGATGCTTGCGGAGTCTTGCCAATGCGGGACAAGTGGTCCATTGTTTCCCTGGTGTCCTGTCCATTTCATGCAGTTTCCCGATCAGTTAGTATTCCCATCATGTTCCTACAGTCTCTTCTATCGAGTGCCAATAGGAATTTTGTGTATTTCTAATCTACCGTTTTGCACATGACTTTTGCAGTTTTGCACCCTGGTACCTCGTTCCATCGCTTTTGTCGAGGTCGTTATACTATAGACAATGCATGGATTTCTCAATGTTCTTCAAGTTTTCGGATGTTGGCCTTACACCATTCTTAGCAATCTCGTCCACTATTTCATTGCCCTCGATGCCCTTGTGGCTCGGCACCGAGTAGAGGTTAAGTTGTTTACTTCTGGCAGCACTTTCCACTACTACCCTGCTTCCCAAGACACTTCTAGCCGATATGCGATACGAGATTACTGCCTTGATTGCTGCCTGGCTGTCTACGTAGATGATGACTCTACAATTGCCAGTAGGTGCATTAGAGAACATCTCAGCTTGAAATATACTGCAGCGGTCCGTCAACTTAAAAGGTTGCCATATGCCTATCTCTGGACCATATATCCCCACACCAACTCCATCGTCCATCCATCCATCCATCCATATAGATGTTTAGAGTGTTGCGCGTCACCAAAAATACCTTTACGCCAGCCACTTTTTCTATGTTTACTTTCAACCTTTTGTCCCAGTTGAAAAGTGTGGTAATGTAGTCTGTGTACAACCGCCATTACCCACCGAGCTATGCCCGAAGATTCTATATGTAAATTCTCCTGCAGCTGGTAGTCATCCCGCCGATTTTGTTGCGTAGTTTTCAGCGAAGAGGTCTATAAGTGGCGTGTCTGGTGTCAGTTCAAGAGCTGCTGTTGGAGTTGTTCTCAGATCATTCTACTATGATCGTCTGCCTTTTCTAATATTTTTATATATTTATTGCTTCGGCAGTAGTCTATAATGATAGTTGATATATAAAAAAATTTATCTGTCTTAAGATCATTTCTCAAACTATATAAATAAAGGTAGTTTCAGAAGACTAGAACATGACATTTAGTGGTAAGGCATTTTATATTTTAGGTTATGAAAGGGGTAATATAAATCTCAAATGAGCAAAAGACACCACTACTAGAATAAATATGACAAACTATGCTGGTAAAGCCTTCTACGCTCGCTCATATTTCTCCTCATCTATAACACTGAGATCACCAAAGTTAATTACCTAGTGAACTAATTGGTTGCTTTAAGGTTTCTAAAACGCTGATCAAGACGATTGTAGGTTCCAAAGCCGTGTAAACTTATTTATTGTTGAATAATTTAGTGATTTCTTTTTCGGTAAACTTTTTTTTCTTTCCTGAATGTTAAATATCTATATTAAGTTTAAATCTTTCGCCAAATAACCAATTAGGTATCAGTTATTGTTATCATTTATTGGGTAGGCAGTCCATTTATTAATGGATAATGCCTGAAATGATAATTATATGAGCTCTAAGTATTAAAGTTGGCCATGTTAGTGTAAATCTTTGCTACCAAAAGAAACAGTATTTGGACCACACTATGCAAACATTGATATAAGTCCATACACGCGTGCCGCCTCTGTGCGTACAAATAGCAAAAGCAATATAAAATGCTAATGTCTATTTGACGGCATACCAACAATTGCACACTCCTCCACACACACACACATACAAACATACAGCGTCAAACAAGTGAGCGCGGCAGCGATATTTCTGGTACTCATTGTACATAGATGATCACCGCTAAGCGCTTTCAATTTCTATCTCGCATTTGGCGTTCCATGTTTCAGTTGTCTCCAACCCCTTGCGACTCAACGCCAACAACAAGCAAAGTTGTCGTTGTCATTTGTATGTATGGAATGTATGTGCCAGTGCCTTGTGTATGGGCCGCTGTAGTTGCAAAAGTGCTCTCAAGTAGCAAGATGTCGGGTGGGTGGATGCAGGCGTCGCGCGGCATGAGCCGTACCGCTGGGGCATCACGGCGCTTCAGCGATGCACGACATCTCCCCAAGACGTCGTTCGCTGGCAGGCTGGTCGTATGGACCGACGCCTCAGTCGCTACAAGTGTGCGCCGCCGGTCGAACGTGTACTCTGTCCGCATGGCTTTGTTGGCCAAATAACTACAAGCAGTAGCGATCGAGCGTTAGATCGACAATTCGCCTCCAACACGACGGAGCCGGAGTGTGTGTGTGGACGGCTCGCTAACATTTTTTATACAATTACTTTTAGTCGGAAATATTTAACAAATTTATCATAATAATTGAAAATAGTAATTAAAGTGAAACAGCAACAACAACACGCTTAAATTGATCGCAGTGAATTAATTCAGTGGAAATTAAAAGTGTGTGACTCAAGCTCAGCTTTTGTTATTGTTGCATGACCGGTAAGTCATCACGAGTTAACTAATAGCGAAAGGGCGTGCCGACATCAGTCGACAAGTTGCTGGATGCGCGCAGAAGTTCAGTGTGTAGGCTGAAGGCCGGCTGTGCCCAGAAGATTCTCGTCGTGAATTGCGAATAAAGGCCGAGGGAAGCGCCATAAATTACAATTGTAAGTAATCAAAGCAGTTTGTGCATTTAAAACAATGAAGTAGCAAGTAGGAATAGTGTGGGTTCTTATGAGTATGTGCTAATAAAATGGAAAACATACTGACATTCCTCAATCAAATATGCAATTTTCATACATATTCATGCAACGTAAACCTGATCGATTTGCGGTATGGTTCGGATTGCAGTTAAAAGAAAAAAAAACGTTTCAGTGTTTCAAAAGGAATATATGTTAAGAAGTTTGTAAAATTATATGCTTGCCGTTCTTTATCGCTTCATACTTTTACCTTGAAAGCGCCCGTAACAAAAATAATATCGATGAATCGAGAAATTTACGACTGACTATAACTGGAACTGAACGTAGCAGGTGATATCTCACACACAATTACTGTCATGAAGCTGAAGTAATAAAAATATGAAAGTAGTACCAGAGTCATAACCGGTCAAATTGGTATATAACTGGTATATCCTACCCACAAGTACTCATTTGAGACCTACCGCACATAAAAACTTTTGGGATCATAGTAATGGCATTCAAAAATTAATTTCTTTCAGACTTAGTTTCAAAATTCTAACAAAACACACTGACTACTCACCAGAAATGTGAAAAAATAATCAAAATTATTAAAATTCATTTCTGTCATCAGCTGGTAATCAGAAGTTATGTCAATTTTTCCAAGCAAACCATTGTTTTGAAAACACATTAATTACTTGTTTTGCTCAATTTCACTTTCATCAAAAATTCACTAAACAATTTTCTAGCACATTACACGCTTAATTACACAAATCTACAGCCTCCACTAAATTATTTATACCGAAAATGACCTTGAGATGCCATAATTTAACTTAAACTGTTTATACAAACATAAATGTGATCAACGCTAAACAACTCGAAAATTAATAAATTTTATAAAAACTCCACTTTTCCATTAAGCACACAGACAAGCAACAACAATTTCGGCGTTTTTAAAATGAAAATGAGCATTTTTGTTTACAAATTCATAGTAATGAAAACGCTCGGAAAAACACACGCTGAACTTTCCACGAAAATGCCAAAAGATTAATGTGCATTTGCCGAACACTCTACATTCGGTATTATGCGACTTGGAGAAAAGCAAAGATTAGCTAGAAGCGCATATAAATATTTATGTTTTTTAAAGTCATAAAACTAAGCTTGAATTAGAAAAGGAAATGAAGAGAACGTGAATGCGAAACGTGAATTAGAAAAAGAAATAAAGAGAACGTGAATGCGAATGACGGATGAGCAAGTTATAAAAAGTATATATTAATACTACTTTCTACGCCAGTAAGGAGTTTATTAGAGATATGGTGGGTAGTTATAAAACGATTTAGAGGCCAATATTTGAAAATTAATTACAAGGCAAAAATTGATTAAATTATCAGGATTTGAATTTATTTTCGATATTATTTTTTATTCAAATTTATCTACGACAACTGAGTAGTCGTGGTCTAGACAACCTTTGTTTTCATTTTGAAAGATGCTCAGATGTAATACATGATCCAGTTTGACTTCAGATATAACAACATTCCTATTAAATTGCATTCAAAAATTTTTGGTGTTTAGAATTCCATAGAGGTAAATAAAGTTTGTCAAAAAATTGATAGCATCTTCCGTTGATTGCCAATAAGCCATAGAACCACCCTAAAAAGTATGCAGAAATATAAACTCAAAATTAAGAGATTTGTATATGTAGATCTAAGAACCTCGAACTTTCTGTTTTCAACTTTCGAAAACATGAAAAGCATGTGTCATGTTTCAAATACTTAAATTTTGAAAAAGTAAGTTCTATTCTCAAATATTTATCCAGAAATCATTTATATTTTAGTCTCATAGCTTAGATCCTTTCGTAGTACAGCGAAAAAATGTTCAAACATAGTTTTTTTTCTACTAAATTTAGTATACGACCGGATGTCTAGATCAGCTCTCGAAATATGGACTTGAATGGTAAATGCGAATTTCAAGTACATAGTATAGTAAATACCGCGGCATGTCATATTTCGGATTATTTGCAATAAATAAGCATTAAAAGCCAAAAATTTATTAATAATACGAGTATATGTACATTTGTTGTATGCTCGCCGAAATCTTGAAAATATATTCGACACGATTCCACTCACGCTTATCCCGGTTGGCGGTTGGCGGTTGCTTTTCAACAACAATCAAGGCGTCACAATCGACTCAATGAAGCTGAACAGATCGAATGTTGGTACTCACGTATATGCCAAATATGTATGTTTGTAAAGGGTGATCCATTTCGAGCTTTTCAACTTTTTAAAAAAAAAACACAGAAATTTCAAATTTAGTGCGGAATATTTATTATCATTTGAAAGAACATTAGTTGGCATTTATTTTTTTGAAGATTATCTTTTTCAAATATTTGGTCGCGGCTAAGTCTCAGATGGTCCATCCTTTGAGTTTAATTTTCGATGACTCTTTCGAGCATTTCGACTGGTAACTAGTAACTGGCGAATGGCGCGCGTGATGTTTTGGTTCAAAGCAAGAATCGAAGCGGGATTGTCCACATAGACTTGAGATTTTACATATCCCCAAAGAAAAAGTCTACCGGTGTGATATCACACGATCTTGGTGACCAATTGACCGGCCCAAAACGTGACATTATCTGCTCACCGAAGTGTTCTCTCAATAAAATTATAGATTAAAGCGATGTGTACGAAGTGGCGCCGTCTTGTTGAAACCAAATATTGTCGAGATCGCGAGCTTCAATTTCAGACATCAAGTAGTCAGTTAATATGGCACGATAACGGTTGCCATTGACGGTTACGATCTCACCGAGATCATTCTGGAATAAATGTGGACCGATGATTCCACCGGCCCACAAACCACATCAAACCGTTGTTTTTTCTGAATGAAATGGCAGCTCTTGAATCTCTTCAGGTTGCTCTTCGTCCCAAATGCGGCAATTTTTGGCTGTTTACATACCCATTGAACCAGAAATGAGCCTCATTGAACAAATTTTGGCTAGCTGTATTTTGTACGCTTTCAATTTAAGATCTCGACGTAAAATGATTTGCTGCGAACGGCGCGGAATCGGCTCTCTACGGTCTTCGTGTTCACTTCCAGCTGCGGCTGCTATATTTTCTTCACGGCGTGCTGAACGTGGTCTGTTAAGTCGAACATTATCCAGTAATGAAGGCTGGATCTCAAGATGGGTGATGATGTTACAAATAGAACGTTCAGTGGACCGATTATGTTGACCATAAGTTGATCGAAGTGAGAATTTTCGTGAAAAATTTTAACGATTCCTTGATGAAATGATAAACAATACTGAACAAAAATAACATAATACGACTCACGCGTGATCTGTCAAAAAAAAGCTATTGAAAAAAGTACCTCTACTTGGATCACCCGCTAGACATGTTTCGGGAAACGCTTGGCTGCTCGTTTTGTTGCAGACTAAAGTGTCGATATGTGAATTTTTAAGTAAACTCTCAAACATACCGAAATACGTAGACATTTGGAGGAAGAATTAAATTGTAAAATACATACATACATATATACATGTACTTACATGCATATATATAAATACATCCATAAATATATACATCCGCGTATGCTATAAACACCGCAGAGCAAAACATTAACCCACACAAGCCATTGGAGGCTTTGGGGCAGACTGTATATGCATCAGTCAATGTCAGTTGGGTACGTGCCAAAATCCAAAAAGAACCTCAACAATAGCAACAACAACAATCAAAATAAAGGCGAATAATAATATTAAATGCTAAATGCTGGGGTGTTTACAAAAAAAAACGAAAAGCAGAAGCAGAAATCAAGAAGCAAAAAGTATTTAGCATTTGGTAAGCAAAAGAGCACATTGTTTAGTCGGTATTAAGCGGAAAACGCTCGCTTAAGGCAGCTGACTGAAGTGATCGTGGCAGAGTATCAAGTGCCGCCTTCTGGCTCTGATGGCTGGCAGATTTGCTTGGAGTACAGCGGCAACTGAGTGGCAAGCAAGAATTACGGTGCCAGAACAACAACAACTGCTGTAGACAGCACAGCTGATGGAGCGCAAACAAAAATGTGTTTCTAGTTGTTGTAGATTTTTGGTTTTTTATTTCTAATTGATGCCGTATTCTTTGTAGTTTTGTCCAAAAAGAATATAAAAAATTACATTTTTTGAATGCATTCCTACAAATTATATATTTTCTTATACATATTAGATATATATGTATATATTAGGGTGGTTGAAGAAAATTATGTTTATTTTTATTGCTTTGTGCTCTTAAAGACAGGTTTTTAGACACCTCTACGAAAATCTCTCTAAGTATGTGTTGTTAATTCTAACGGGAAGATCGTCTACCTTAAAGTTTTTTTTTATTTTTTTATATCCAGACAAATTCATATCTCGCTTCCAGCGGCTCCAAAAAATATCCCGTAGAAAATTTAAAGCTCTACAAAATAGTCTCTTACTATTTTTTAGTAAGCCTAACCGTTTAAGATATGCTAACGGTTAAAGTTTGATTCTTTCAAGGCAACTTTTTTTCTTATGAATTCTATATGTAGCTCAATAAAATATCATTTTAGATTTCAAAATTTACATTTTCGTAAAAAAGTTTCTGCAAGAGTTGTCCAAGACTCTATTCTTTAGAGTACCAAGCAAAAAAAAATTCTTTTTACCCACCCTAATGTACATAAATTTTAATTACATCTTGAACAGTTATCACTCAGCGCTGCACGAATTTCTCTCAACGCAATACGCGAAATTATTTTAGTGCGTCTGTTTATCTTTAATTTCATTTTTTTTTTTTTTACTTTTTCCTCCTTCAGCTCTTTCTGTCATTGGCAACACTTAATTATTGCCAATAGTTGAGCAATGCTGAAGTTTATTAGTAATATGGCAGTTGTAAAGTTGATATTTGTTCAATTTATGTATTTCGCAATAATTGGCAGCGCTCGCTTCGTTACTTTTGTCCGAAGTCCATTCGTCGAGGCTTATGCACTCGGGTGTGTGTATGTTCGAAAACATTAGAAAAATTAAATTTTTTATGGAACACTTGACCTCGATAAACACAGAAAACGAAACCAAGAACACCACTGACAAATTGGAAAAATGTTTTACAAATTATTAGTTGTACACAATAAAAATAAAATAAAAATAAGAATTAGGGCGGCATTTTGGCGTGTTCGAGTGGAGCTCTAGAAAATGAATTTCTCAAGCAATTTTTTTTTATTCTTTGGATTTTCAGACAAATTCGTGTAAATCTGTTTATTCCAAATATTTTTTTTTATTACAGAGAGTGAAGTTTTTATTTTCAGCAACGCAGTTTTGATAAATGTGTTCTTAGAAGCTCAAGTAACAAGATTTCTTATTCGCTTGTCTTATAAAATATTGAGTGAACAGCAACTCGACAGCAACGATTCGGAAGCGAATCCAACGTGCTACTTACATTTGTATGTATAGTATGTATATTTCGTTTAAAACAGGGTACATATTTTCTCGTTCTATCATAACAACTACCAACTTATAACTCATTTGGTTCACAATATGATGATTAGATGATTGATGCGTGGATGTATTGTTCCAGATTTCGGCATAAGGCAGACTTTTAGGTTGCCGGACCACGCCAGTATAGTTCGAGCTGAGGTCTTTGCTATTGCGAAGGCCGCGAAGCTTTATTTTTAATACACCTGTAGTCAATTCCAAAGTCTACATCTATGTAGACAGCCAAGCAGCAATCAACGAAGTAACCGTGTATCGCATATCAGCCATTAGTGGCTTGGGAAGTAGGGCAGCAGTGGAAAGCGTTGACAGAAGTAAGCGACTTCACTTCGACTGGGTTCAAGGTCACAAAGGCAACGATGGCAATGAGATAGTGAACGAAATTGCCAAGAATGGTGTACGACTGTCATCCGAAAATGTGAACCACATTAGTAAACCATTGTAGTTTCGTGAGACGATCTGGACAAGAGCATGGCAAGACAGATGAAAACATTGGTAAAGGGATACAAAAGACCAAAAGTGGGTTCGGTGGAAGAGAATGAAAAAACATGATTAGAAAACTAACTGGTCACAGTCCTGAGGCGACACACGCCTACAGAATGAAGCTGACAGCTCGTGATGATAGCTGAAAATGTCAAGAGCAAGGATCGATGGAAACAGTGAAAATCTCTTGTGAACTTGCGTCATTAGTAAGTGAAGAATGAACTACTATCTCATTGAAATACGTTAAGTGAAGAATAACTACTTCTCATGAACTACAGAACGGCACTTTATCTGGCATCACTAAGAACCAAAATTGAAAAATCAAATATTGCATTGACTTGGAATTTAGTATTGATTTCATAGTTGCATCCTGCTTTGCATTCTGAAGGACTACTTTTCAATATTACCGGTCATTTAGCATGATATTCAGCCTATTCAATATCTCCTGTGAGAATTCCCTCAACCATTCCTCCTAGCTTAGACAATATAATTTTTATTGAACGATACCCAATCTGAATGTACAATGATAATTATATTTCAAACAGATAATAAATATTATGTAATCAATATTTATATGGTAAATTGAAATCCGGTTATAAATAACTTTAGTTTATGAGTTATGTAAAGCATACACTTACCCTTTCATCCCATAGGTTTGCATACATTTTTGAGTTCAACGCCCTGAACATACATACATACATATAAAAAAGTCACACGCAATTCTAAAAACAACTCATCATAAAAGTGAATCATTACTACCCGACTATTACTCAAAACATATTTTCATATTCGCGTATGTATTTATAAACATACATCCATAGATGTTGGACTATTAATCCAACACCCTGCAGGAAATTTATTAAGATTTTCCAATAAGCATAGCTAATGCGGCATTGGACAGAATCATCACGATAATAGTGAGAAAAGAAATTAGATTTAAAACGTGACGAGTTGATTTGATCATTTCCATCCGTCTACATTTAATGCGAACAGATCCCTCAGTTTTTGAGATTATCCATCTGAGATTGAGGAAGGTTTCTTCTTTTTGCTATTTAATGCAATTCAAGATACTAAGTTTAGTCCTTCTCCACCTGATCATCCAACGGAGTGGATATCCTCTTTTCTGCTTCCACCGCTTTCTTTTAGTTCGCTAAACTATATCAAAGTCGTTGTATATCTTCTACAGCTCATCGTTCCATCGACTGCGGAAAAGACCATAAATCTTCCGCAAAACTTTTCTCTCGAACACTCCTAAGGTGGACTTATGTATCAGATGATGTCATTGTCCATGCCTCTGCATCATATCGCAGGACGGGAATTTTGAGAGACTTGTAGAGTTTGATCTTTGTTCGTACTTCTCAATTGTCTACTTAGTCCGAAGTAGCACCTGATGGCAAGTATTCTGGGTTGGATTTCAATGCTGACGTTGTTGTTCGTGTTGATGCTGGTTGTAAGATAGACGAAATTATCTACGACTTCAAAGTTATGACTGTCAACAGTGACATGCGAACCAAGACGTGAATGCGATGACTGCTTGTTCGATGACAGACCCATTTTCTTTGTTCCTTTGTCCAACCTGAAGAAAGCAGAATTAAACGCAGCCGCATTTGTTCAGCATAAAGGCAGCTCCTTTTCGCCCTTTTCTTGGTGTGTGTCGATCCTTTTTTCATGGGTATCCAAGATTTGGCGCGTGGTGAATATCTGGTCAGTTGTTGATTTTCCAGGCCTGAAGCCACACTGATAAGGTCCAATCAGTTTGTTGACGGTGAGCTTTAATCTTTCACACAATACGCTTGATAGAATCTTATATGCGATGTTGAGGAGGCTTATCCCACGGTAGTTGGCGCAGATTGTGGGGTCTCCTTTTTTGTGGATTGGGCAGAGCACACTTAAATTCCAATCGTTGGGCATGCTTTCATCCGACCATATTTTACAAAGAAGCTGATGCATGCTCCTTATCAGTTCTTCGCCGCCGTGTTTGAATAGCTCGGCCGGTAATCCATCGGCCCCCGCTGCTTTGTTGTTCTTCAGGCGGGTAATTGCTATTCGAACTTCTTCATGGTCGGGAATGGAATGTCTGCTCCATCGTCATCGATTGGGGAATCGGGTTCGCCTTCTAATGTCGTTGTACGTTCACTGCCATTCAGCAGGCTAGAGAAGTGTTCCCTTGATAACTTCAGTATGCTCTAAACATCAGTCACTGGATCACCCTTATGGGTTCTACAAGAGTATGCTTCGGTCTTGAAACCTTCCGGTAGTCGCCGCATCTTTTCGTAGAATTTTCGAGCATTACCCCCGTCGGCCGGCTTCTCAAGCTATTCATACCCACGCATTTCGTTCTCTTTTTTTTAGTCTCGCTTCCCTCTTCAACTCTCGGTATATATGCCACCCTAGATTCCTATAGGGGTTTCAAGCATAAGCGCATACCTTTACACAAACAACCTGTCCGCGTATCTGCTTACGCACACACTCAAGTGTGCTAATTCAGGCGCACTCATTAGCGCTTTTAATAGGGATATTTCCTTTAAGGTAATTACAAAAACAAAATGGCAAAAACACTGTTTACACGTTCAATTACTAACACATTGCTGAAAAATATTTATGGAAATTTACTCGCCGCTGCTGTTTGTTGCTAGTTTATATGGCACTTCAGTCGCCGATGCGCGCAGTTGTTTTTGTATTTGTGTGCGGTTTTCCCTGTGTCGGCATGAGTGAATGTGGCGTCGCAATATAATTGCGTTTATTTTCAGCCATTCAAATGCCACATTTAAAAATTGCACTACTCGAATGAATTTATATGCACACACACATGCACACATACACATATATTCTTAGTATACTATTTGTCCATCGATATGCCGAGTCCGCCGCTTCTCCGCACTTGAGCAACTTTTTATAGCCTCACACGTGGCAACGGAGGGGATGCTGCACGGCAAATGTTCCGTTTGTTCCTTTGCAAATCAATCGGGATGACGTCAAGGCACATTCTGCCGCATTCTGTGGCGTCCTCTACTTATTTGGTTTGATTTGTCGGGTATTGATTGTGTGTTTATAGGAAAGAGCCTGGCATTTGTTCACTATTTACCCGATATACCAGATATATTAGGTGCGCACATCTGGGCGGCTCATAAAACTAACATTATTTACAAAGTAACAGTTTGAAATTCACAGACTTTGTTAAAATATATTCTAAAATTTGTGTTATTTAAAAAAATTATAACATTACAAATGTTCGTCTGACTAATGAAAATATGTATTTATTTAACCTTCTATTCCGGCCACTTTGTAGCGTATTTTTATTAAGGCTGAGAAGAAATTGTTGAGCGCTGAAAACAGTTTTGATTATTTCATTAATTTTCGGCATATAAATTTGAAATTAAGTAATGGCAGTTTAAAAAATTGTGTTCTTCTAACGTGATTGCCAAGTTAACAACAGGGCGCCAGTCGTTTCTTCTTTTCACTATTTGGCGCCAATTCGAGATGGAAAGTGCAGCCAAGCCCTTCTCTATCAGATCTTTTCAACGGAATGAAGGTCTTCCTCTCATTCTACCGGCGGGTAAGGAATCGAATACTCTTAAACCTGGAATGTACGCTTCCAACCGGCCAACATGACATAGCCTAGCCCTTACACTGTCTCTATAATCACCGAACTATGTAAATGTCACCATATACCTCGTACAGTACATCGCTCCATCGACTGAAGTGTTTGTCGTTGTCAATATGCAAAGAAAAATAGATTTTCCGTAAACACTCTGATATTGTTGTTACTGTTAATGCTGATTTGAAGATAGACGAAATTGTCTACGATTTCAAAGTTATGGCTCTCAACTGTAACGAATGAACCAAGTAGAGAATGTGAAGATGGTTTGTTTATTGAGAGGGGACTTGACTTCCTTCACAACCTGACCTTGTCTGACACATGGAGACAACAGGGAGATCGTTCAAAATATTGGCTTCTCTGAAGTTCTGGTAGAAATTTCGAGTGGAGCTTTCTATTCAAAACAGTGATACAGGTCGTTCCTTCCTTATCAGTCCTTAACAGTAGTTTTCCGATGTTTGGCTTCAAGGTCTGAATCGAAGCGAGATTGTTCGCATAGACTTTGCGATGTATAGGAAGTGGCAGCGTCCATTGAGTCTGAAATGGGCCTCATCGCTGAAAAAATTTGGCTCGAAAATGTCAGATCTTAGGAAGGTCGAGCGGCTTCAGTTCTTGCACAAGATGTTTTAATATCTTTTCAATTTAAGATCTTAACATAAAATGCGCCAAGTCGTTCCATACGTTCGTCCGAGTTGCTGCGAATGGCGCCGAACCGACTTTCCATGGTCTTCGTGTACACTCTCAGCTGCGACTGCCAGATTTTCTTCACTGCGTGTTGGACGTGGTCTATTTGGTCGAATATTATCCAATAATGAATGCTGGGTCAGTGGGCCGATTACGTTGACCATAAGTTGAGCGAAGCGCGCGAAACACATTCTTTACGGAACGTGAATTTTCGTAATTAATTTTCACAATAGGTCCCTGATACCAAGGGACTAATATGCCCTCCTTCTATTGTCTTTTGTCTTTTTTTTAATGCCACTCCGTGCTTCTGATGAAGTTCAGCAATACAAAAAGTTTTATTTGTGGCAACCTCTAAAACGCCGTCAGGAAACCCTCCAACGAAAGTTGCGATTCTTCCCTTGTATAGCGCATTCAATTCGCATATAAGATGTTTTACAGTATCCTCTCCTCCTACATCCTGACAGCTGCTACAATAGTCATAGTATGGTAAACCTAGTCCACTGGTATGCTTATCACTAATCTGTAAACACTCCTACACTCCTGGTCGTATGCCAGTCGTCTTCTAGCTTTGTATGGATCCATCAACAATGACCTTTTCTGAATTCGACTGTGAAACCGGTCCAGTCTTTAGCTGCTATTTATTTATACTCAGCATTGCATAAGGCTTTGTATAGAATGTAGTCGACAGAAAATATTGAGTTATCTCGTCTGGTAATTGGAAAGAACCTTGTGAATATCAAGCTTATAACCTTGAAGATGACATTGGCAATGAAGAAAAATGAATTGATCATTTCTACCTAATTTCGGTTTTCGGTTTTCGTTTCCGAATTATAACTTCAAAGAATCAATTTCGCAGAAAATGTGAAAAATATTTGAAATTACATCTATATATACATACATACATATATATATGTGTATGTAGGTACATTCATTTGTAAATATGTGTCTTATTTCAATGACTCTTGACCATGACCGACGCAGTCTCTAAATTTTCTAAGCAACCAAAGCTCTCAGAACTAGCTAAATTACTTTCTGGAAATCTTTGTTTATACTAAAACTTACACAAAAGTACATCTAACATACATATGTCTTCAACTAATTTCCTCGTTTTTCTTTTCCAGAAAATCTGGTGAATCGGGGGAATTACAAACGAAGTGAGTATGCACAGCTGTTCAAAGCAAAAACGCAATTTTATTCAAGTGAAAAACAAATTTCTTTCCATAAAATTCTAATGAACTTTCAGCAGATTCCGACTGAGCGCCACACAACCTAGGCGATCTTAGGAATAAAAAGGATAAACCAATCAACTAGATGCGAGCTACTTTTAAAAATACGCCAGTAAACGATATTTATAAAAAGCTTCCCATCCAGTAGCCGCAGAGAGGATGAGTGCTAAAACTTAAACAAAACAAGCAGGAAGAGACAACTGTAAATTTAGTTGTAACCGAAATAAACAACGAAAAAACTAATTAAAACAAACGCGACTAAACGCTCGGCAAGTGCTAATGATCTTCTATAAATATACAACTTAAGCAAAGAACAAGAGCGTAGGCAAATAAGGGAGCAAACACCAGCCGTAGTGAGTGAGTGCTTAAAGTGCCAAGACAACGCGCGACAACACAAGTGAATAGCGCCTCAAAGTATGTTCAACTTGCTGCGGCGCTCCTCAAAGAAGAAGAAGAAATCCAATCAGGAGAAGAGTCCCAAGGCAGCGCGCTATTCAGCGGGAGTGGCGCCAGAAGAGCGCGCTGCTAGTAGCGACAGTGATAAAGCACCGAGAACCGCTTCCATTGAGCGTTACCGCTCTTATAATGAGTGGCAGCGCGAACGAGAGCGCGAGCGCGAATATGAGCGAGAGCGGCAGCGCGATGAGCGGCGCATAGGGTTACCAACACACGCGTTTGCGGGCAAAACGTTTACACGCGCGGAAATAGAAGAATTCGATGATTTAAAAGATTTAGAAGAAGACGAATACGACTATTGCGATGATGATGAAGATGCGAGAAGTGATGAAAGTGGACTGGCGAATGCGGGACGCAAATCACTGCTGGCGGGGCGTGGTGCGGCGGCAGTGAACGAGCATTGTAGCTATTTTCGCAGCAAGCGCATTGATGATGAACGCGAACGCGAAGTGGGGGACAAATTAAATTTAGCAAAAACAACAGCTGCCAACAACACGCTCACGGCGAATGAAGAAATTGATGCTTTCGCACGGGGTGGTGGGGTTGTGGCAACCACAGGCAGTGTCGCGTCGTCTGCGTTGCCCAACAAAGCGGCCACTTTGCGTAGCAATGATTTTAATGTCGACATAATAAATAAGTTTTCATCTAATCCAAGCAAATTGGATGTGCACAGCGTTGTTGGGCACGAACGCGAGGACGATGATGATCGCACCGCACGAACGTACGCTGTGCGCGACGCTTCTGATTGCGGTGAGTATGAGTCGCTGAATCGCCATGGCAGTTCGAACGCAGAAGCTGTGTGGCAGGGGCGCACTTTACCAGTTGTCATTAGCGGAAATTATAATAAAAACGATCGATGCGCCAATCGATCAATAATCGATACAGAAGAACGCGGATCTATTCACCAAATCGCGAGTAGCGCCGCGCGCGCCGAAAATGTCGAAAGGGCTGTCGCAGCGGCTGCGGGTAGTGAAAATAGATTTAGACACGGTAACGGTAATAGGCACAAAAGTGAAGCATTTCATAGTGATGAGCAAATTGCACTAGCCACTAACACAGCAAGTGCTGCGGCAATTAACGAAGTGAAATATCGAAATCTTGAGAAAACAAATAAAACACCGAAAGTGCAAAAAAGCCACGAAGCGAAACGACAATCGAGACTATCGCTGACATTGGGACTGAATTTGAAGGGTGCGCGCAGTAAAAGTATCACCGACGTCTCAGCTGCCACCGCCGATTCCAGCAGTGTCACTGGCTACTACAGTGGTTCGAGTAGCTGCTCTGGACGCGGTCCGCGAAAGCGTTCACAACTTGGCAAAGCATTTAGGTATTCATTTCTGCGCGGACGTTCGAAGAGTAGTGACACAGAAACGCCCTACGAGGAGGACGACTCCGCCGCGTCCGTGTTGGAGAATTCGAAAACCGAACGCAGTGTTAACGGTGTTGGTAGTAAGGCTTTCAAAAAGAGTAAAGAATTCTTAAGTGATTTATTTATGGCGCGTGGACGTAATCATAACCGCAGTCGCCATACACAAGCACAAGTGCAGAGCGCTGCCCAAAACCAACATTTACACACACAACAACAGCAGCAGCAAAAATTGGCACAACTTCAGCAGCAAAAGCAACAACAAGGAACCGCGAAGGACACCCGTACGTTAGCACCTGTCAGCGCGCCAACAAACGTCAACAACAATAGTCATCCCCGTCATAATCAACGGCAACAGCAACAACGAAATTGTCATAACAATAGTTCCTCCCCTACCGGTCCAGTCAAAGTAATGCAAAATGGCCAAAATAATTCGGCTAGTACACACCTTGACTTGATCTCCGACCCCTCGTACGCTTCCACAAATAGTTATCAAATAACGAGGTCTAATAATAGCGCGAAGAATGTGCGCCGAACGTTCGAAGACGAAGAGCGCCAACGACGCAGCAATTCAGCGGGAGAGCAGCAACTGAGCGCGAGAGCTGATACGATGGATGCCGGTTTGCGTGCGCGCTCAGCAGATCCGCAGTGGAGCGCGAGGGAGACTGGAGCCCAGCATGAGAGCAAAGTGATCGAAGAGGAGTCGTCCGAACAGAGGCTGAAAGCGCCCTGTGGCAGCGAGTGTGATGTTATTCGCGAGATAAGAGTCGAGTTGAACGGTACTTTCAAAACGGCAGGCACGGATAACAACAACGCGGAACAGCCGAATGAACGTGCGGGGTGTACTGCAGACGATCTGCGTAAGAATAAATCAAACAACGCAAGTAAACAAAACGAAACATCGAAGGTCGCGGGTGAAGGGTGTATAATAGAAAGTGACGTTGAGGCAGAAGAAGCTGACGCAGTAAGTGTGTGTGAAAGTGACGTCGAAGTTGGCGGTAACAGTGATCTTAATGATAATCAGTGCAACACCGAAGTGACGACATGTAGTGCAGCGAGTGAGGCACCGCAAAGTGCGTTCCCCTTAACAGCAACAACAACCGCAAGTGTACCAACAAATAACGCGAGCGGCAACCGCGAAGCGTGTGACGTACCGTCGCCAATATCAACTTTTCCGTCTTCGTCTGTGTACCCAAGCGACGCCGCGTCCATGGGACAGACTAACGCTAAACCGAGCGAAGCCGCGCCCAGTTCCTACGCTGACATATCGGATGCATTTCGCGAAACCGTTTTGCCGCAAACGAATAGCAGTGACGTGAGTGCAAGTGTTAACGATGCACCGCGAGTGCCGATATTACCCAAAATAACAGTTGTGGACTGCAGCGGTAGTTCAAGTGGTCAAGAGAATAGTATAGCTGGAAGTCCGGTGGAGCAGGAAGTGTTTTACGATTTCGAAAATGAACCGCCAATTACGAAACGCGAAAGCGCCGGCGTGGAGATAAGCGCGGTAGATGACGATGTGGAAGACATCGAGGATGATGAGGTCTTCCACGATCAGGAAATTCCCGCAACTGTTTACCAACCCAAATGGCCATTGCGTTATAATCACAGGAAACTGGAGAATGTGCCCGAGCAAGAGGAAAATGAGGAGGACAGCGATACCAAGTACGCCGCAAATGATGGCGATGCAGACAGCTTGGCAGACTCGGACTCTGACGGCATAGAGGCTGGTGCCGGTATTGACGTGACAAAAATCGACAACCTTGACATTGAATACGAGGATAGCCAACACTTCGATAGCCCTGAGCGCAGCACACTCAAGAGTGCCAATACGAGTGATTCCAATCTGAGCAACAGCTACCCCGATTCGGGTATCAGCGGCATTGATTCTCACAGCTCGTCAACATCGTCGTACAGCCGCCGGCATTCGAGTAGCGACAATGAAACGCGCGCTACGCGTTCAACAAAGAGCGGGTCACCAATAATGCAACAGCATTACAATAACAACAACAATCGTCAACAACAACAACACACACAGTCGTTGGCACATCAGCGTTTGCCCTTCGTGCGCGATGGCAATTCGACCGATTGCGATGAGACGCTAATGCAATGCGACGATCTCGACTATCTGGCAGAGGCTGTGGATCCGAATGAACGTTTGGTCTGCATCGAGAGCATCAGTTTGCCGGATGTGGTAGTGGAGTCAACGACCGGGTCGTCGGTTGCTAATATATCCGCTTCCACCGCCACCTCGTCTAGTAAGGGCGACAGTGAGCAGATTATCAATATCAACGGTGCCACAGGGAACAGTATTGGTAATGTGCACTTCATACCGATTCATGTGGAGGGTAGCGCACCAGCGACGCCGAAGAGACGCAGTCTTGACGACAGTGTGCTCGGCAGTGGTGGTGGCATTAACAAATCCTTCGCGCACATGAACGGGCTGCATCAGAAGTCAACAGTGGAGATAATAGAGGAGGACAGTGAATTGACAAACGGCTCGGTGAACGGTTACCAGAGCAAGGAGAACGACGAAACGGTGGAAAAGCTGAGGTGCGTATAAATAACTCTCTAGATTTGGTGAATTTCTTAACCACGAATCAATCAGTGTTAGTGGCAGTTTTATTAGAGTTCGTGTTGGCGTTATTGTTAGTGGAAATTATGTAATGTTTGAGCTCGAGCAACTCTGTGGTAACTGTTTATTTGGACTTCCGGAAAATTTGTATAATTTCTTAGAAATGCTGGGTAATATTCAGCGCTGCTTTGTATTATTTATAGTCTATATAAATGGCTTTTTCGCGACTATATATCTCTGACTGGCAGCTCATTAAAATTTGATTTATTATTCGCTTATGGGTGTATTTAATGTTGAAATTTTTGGTTTCAATACCAAAAAGTTAAAAAGTTTAATTTTTTATACGATTATATTGTGTCGAAACGGAATATTCTAACAAAACAAAGACTTAATCACAGGTGGGTAAGAGAATTCGCAAATTTTTGGCTTCGCGCCAGTTTCTGCGCTAGATTTGATCGCGTCGGGAAGCAGCTGCTTCTCACATGTCTTCAGGTATATTTCTGATACTTAACGTATTTTAATTTACCACGAAGCTACGAAGCATTTGGATATATAAACAGCGGTATCTATATATGTACCATACACAAACTCGTAGGCAAAGGAAGTGAGATAATACTTGTAGGCAAGATCAAAGTATTTTTCTGAAAGTTTTGAAAATGAATGTCAAGTTGAGAAATTTAATCCGAATGTTACAAAAGATATATTTGAATATATCTATATACCTTATAGTTTAATATTTTATATTTTTGTAGTTCTATTTTCAAAGAACCACGTATTTTGTTAATCTCCTATATTTCCGGTAACATATTAAAGCAAAGTGAAATAAGAATTTAATGATTCATTTGTATGGAATATTCAACTGATTCACTTTTTTTTTTAAATCGAAGATGACTGCTGTGTTGTTTAAAATTGGTTTAGGTATCAGTTAATTGCAACTCCCAGGAATTTACCTTTTTTTCTACGTTAAATATGCATATTTTTTGTATTTTTATTGCGGTGACATATAACCATACCCAAATGGGGTAAGAGACCTTTGAAGAGGACCTTAATATTGTTAGAAAAATTCCATTAAATTCAATGTTTTAACTAACTTAGTTAGTGTGATCAAAATTTTCTCAACTTTTGGCCATTCTGAGGTTAATTTCACAATGTCACTTTCCTCCCTATGGGCAAAAAAACTGGAACAGTCGGTTTTCACAAATTCACCATGAATAGGAAGAGGTAGTAGTCATTAGGTGCGAAGTCCGTACTAAAGGGATGAACACCAAGCAAGTCGCCGGTGCTGCTGGCGAGTCGCTATCGATGTCTATGACCTGGAGCTGCCCTTAAAGAATCTAATTCCTTTCCGATAAGTTGATTGTCGACTGTCCAAGCGTTGACAGTAAAGGTCTAAATTAAAGAACTCATTATAGATGAGTATACACACAATATACTACTGTGATCAAATTGAAAGGTGAATTCTGTCCATTTCATCTCCTTCAAAGTAGTCCCCTCCCGCTGCAATACACTTATGCCATCGAATTTTCCAGTCATCGTAGCACTTGGAAAAATCCTCCGTGGTGATGACCATCAGCGCCTTCTTCGATTCAGCTTTTATATTCTCAATTGGGTCAAATCGGTGTCCTCGGAGTGGTCATGTGAATTTGCTGAATAGCCAGAAGTTACACGAAGGTAAATCAGGCGAATGCGGTGGTTGCGGCACGATATTAGTTGAAAATGTGACGAAATGATCACGAATAACCAATGCAGTATGAGATGATGCATTACCGTACCTCTTTTTCCAATAAATTCAGAAATAGTAAAAATCGAAGAATTCACTTTTAGAGCCGCACAAAACGACGCGTATCTCAAATTCTAATGAATATTTTAACGTGAAATTTAGCATATCATATAGTACAAAAAGCAATAACTTCTTTAGTGATAATACTGGATTGGCCATGTTTTCGTCTGTTTACCGCGATTACAACCATTTTCGCTTCATATTATCGTATTTAAGTGACATTAGTGCTGAGTCAAGATAACAAAAACTATCTGAGGAAAACTTTTGGTATGAACTCTGATGTTGCCATATAGCCTAACCCAATCGCTTCTTACTATATCTTTAGTATAGAAATGAATATGATTTAATTTTCCATTTTTTCCCTTTGTGTTAATATCATCAATAAGTGTCTGCCATGATGATTACTCCAAATTTTTCGTTGCTCTAGTTCATAGGAAAACATGTCATCTGAAGTCTAATTCATGTGAAATTGACAGCATACCTTTCACATCGTAAAAGGTACTTTAATTACCAAATATATCTGTTCCTTACGGACGAAATTCATAGAAGGTCTTAATTTGGGTATCTTTTAATGGGTAGAACTATTGTACTCTCGAATTCTGTCAAATATCTCGGAAATGAAACTAAGCTTGGAGAGAATACATTGAGAGCAGGGCTAATAAAGTCCGTTAAATCTGAAACTTCTGAAGAAGGGCCACTGCCCCATTCGATTTACGACCTCACATGGTCTATTGGCTCAACCATTCCTACCGCCCTTTAATTGCGTATCGAAATGAAAACTTCCTTAACAAAGGCTCTGGAGGTTACACTTGACATCCGGCCAATATACATATAATTGAGGTATTAGAATTTAAGCTAGCAAAGCGACCCACGAAGAAGAAGAATAGATTATTTTCATTCCTCAAAAAAGAAAATTGGTCCAATCTTTGTGTGATCGACATTTCCCACAGCGGAATCTACATATTCACTGACGTATCAAAGGCCGAAACAAAAGCAGGAGCGGGACAGGTTTTTTACCAAATCCATTCAGTTGCTTGATAAGGCACAGGGCTAATGATGATCTACCGTCTGCGGTCCGGTGCTCATGCAAAGAAACATTCAAAGAAGAAAATCAACGTATAGGAAAACTCATCAAAACTATATTTCAGGTGTGACAAAGCTCCTTAAGACCATAAAGTAAAGAACAATGCTTCCGTCTACAACAGGAGCAAATCGACTTTTACACGAAGAAGCTGCATAATAAGGTTGAGTTAGTTTGGATAGGTAGGCAAATGAGCCATTCATAGGCAAGTATTTGTCCTTAGCGATACCAGATTGCTTCCTTAGATGGGTGCCGTTATGTAGCTCATGAGAAGTAGTCATCTTTTATGATGTCTGCGCTTGATGCGTACTTCAACTGACTCTGAGACTACCCACTAACGTTACATATTTTAGTATCTCATGCTATACAAGTGCACAAGGGAAGCTTTACTGACTTTTTGGTGCCTTGCTCTTGAATTTTTTTACAATCTTCAATCTGTCACCAGGCGTGTGCCACCATCAGATCAAAACCAGTGAGTATTCAAATCAAGGCCTGACAGTTTCCCTATCGAGTGCCAGTAGGCGCTTTTTACATTTCCGATCTAACGTTTTACTGATGGCTTTTGCAGTTTTGCACCTAGGTAGATCATTGTATCGCATTTGATCTTACTTGATAAGCTCTACTCCAGATCACACAGATAAAAGTACATTGAAATATTTTCAAGAGAACTAATGAGTAAAGCTTACGGTTTTGCCAAGAGTATCGGTATCGGGCACTCAAGTTGTTCGTTTATAGGTTTAATGCACTCTTCTTTCTAGAAGATTGAGGTTTCCATGTCAAAAGCATTCATTCAATTCACTTCTTTATCAAATTTTCCAATTATGGACATGCTGCTATGTCTAGAATGAGCTGCACCCTTAGCGTACACAGTGGTTCACTTTGCAAGTATTTCCAATTGTTTCATTTCAATTTTTGCCCAAAATTGTTTGACTAATTTTTTTCCATGAAATAAAGGCTCTTCTTCACTTCAATTGAAGTGATTGGGACCACTGTTCAAGCAGAAATATGATTTCATTTTTTTGTCATATTATTGATCGAAAAGAACAGAGGGTTTTGAAAATTATACACTGTAAAAATTGTTTATTATTTATACAAATCTTAAACGTTTGAGCTTTTTTCTAATTCATTATGCATATACTATTCATAATGAGACATACACGGCGTATGAGTAACCTTATGAAGCCAATATATTATAGTAGACTGACACCTACTCAATCAGTCATATATGAATGTATTATTTACATGTATGTACATATTTTTAGTAAAATATATTAGTTAAAAACGTACGATTAGCGGAGTATTAATTCAAAATTTCAATATTATTGTATTTTTATTTATTTATATACAAATATATTAGTAGTCGAAAAAGTCTTTTCGTATTTTGTCACTAGATGTCGTTGCAGACGTATATCTCCTGTGATATCAATCACATTGTGCCACTGTGTTGGAAAGTTTTAAGCTTCAATTAACCAAAAAAAGTACAAAAAAAAGATTTTATAAGAAATACGAAAAGACTTTTTCGACTACCCAATATATGTTTAGTTTAATGAATTTTAATGAATGATTGTAAAAATTATGTTATACAAAAAATTATTTGGAAAAGTCGCCTTGCTCAGCCAACTAAAATGATGGTCCAGCGTTGTTTGCAGACCATGAGTCACATAATCTGCGCCTATTTAAAGATAAATTTCGCGTGTAAAATAAACTGTCCGCATTTATGCCTAAGTAATCGCCAATGAGTTGAGCAAAAATATTCAGAATTCTTGCACAAAATTACCATACCGATTCGCCTATGTTTTTTTCTTGCTGAAAATCATTCAGTTTTTCAAAATACTTGTATTCAACAGAAAACAGCGAAAACACCGGATTTTCAAAATTCAAATACTAACGAAGGAAGGCTAAATAAAACTCATGACGGAATGAATCGTTTCGTATTTTCGGACATGCAACCAGCCAAACTGTTGCCTACATATTTCTATATTAATGTCTCGCTTATATATTATAACTACGTGCGTGTGTGTGTGTGCAGGTGTGTGTATTTGATTCCCACGCTGGCGCGTTGTGGGCGCACACACAGCTTTCTACGCCAAAATTCAGACATTTTCGGCACAAATGCACCGGCTAAATGGCAGCAGTAAATAACTGCAGTCCAAAAGAGCTGCGTGTGTGTGTGTGGGTGTGTAGGTGTGCTTCTGCACGCTTTGCAGAAATAATTGTGCGTTAAAGCCCATGCAAATATATACTTATGTGTGTGTGTGAATATTTTGCTCTAGTTTCGGGCTCCAATTCACCGCTGGTTATGCGCTTGTGTGTGTGTAGGTGTGCATGTGTGCGGGTGCTATTGCTTGCATTTCTAATTATGATTATTTTGGGAGTAGGACAAATCAGCTTAATATTTATTGCTTTTGTTTCGACATGCCAATGTTTGTTTGCTTTGTAGTTCGGCATTCTTCTGCCAAATTCTTAAAATATTGGAAATTTTGAGTGAATTTTTTGAAATATGCGCGTCACTGAGCAGCTAAACGCATGTGGTCCACGTGCTGATTACTTTTAGCAATCTAAATGGTAACCCCTGCCTCTGTGTTTTCGTGCAATCAAAGGCAGGAGCAGGTTTATATATGAACAAGTATCTACAAAGTATCTGTATGTGTGTGTGTGTTTCCATCAGCAATTAATTTTCTTTAGCATTGAAATCTTCGCAGTTGCGTAAAAGCATATCCAATAAGTGGCTTTATTGGAAAAGCACCAACCACCAACGCACACGCACACATGCACACGTACACTAAGGCACCACTTAATTTTTGTTGGTATGTGTGCATTCGCTGCCAGGTTCTGCGCATATTTATACTTAGTCTTTACATTCTAATTGCAAGCCATTTATCTGTCAGTTTATATTGTGTAAAATCAGTGTTTATAATTAAGAAATTGCGAAGTGCTAACAATTTTTGTTAAATTATAAGCGAGTTGGCAATGAGGAAATCTCTAATGCTGCGCGTATTGCAACCCAAATTTTAGCATTTTCCCCCGAAATATTTAACAAAAGTGTAATTTACGTGTTGAGCAGGGAAAAAAGTTGAAATAAATAAACAAGAAGTACGCAATATAAAATGAACAGTGCAAAGTACACACATATATATCTACTTTATATAAGTGTGTGTGTATGCTTAGTGGCTACGACTCTCACTTACCTGCCGCTTAATTTGTTTATATTTGCCTCTGAGTACTTTGATGGCGGCAACAATTGTACTTATAGACAATCTTGAGATCTATCCCAAACAATTCAGTACCATTACACATACGCTTTCATATGAATATATGTATATATGTGTTTGCATTAGGGTGTACACTATTTACCAAGCCATTTCTTTTTTGCTGACGCTACTTGAAGTTTTACTTTTTGCCTTAAAAAACAGGAAAAAACGTAAACTCCGGTTGACCCGAAAATATCAGTTTATATGGTAGCTATATTTTATAGTGGCCCGATCTGAACAAGTTCTTCGGAGATTGCATTACTATCTTAGATAATAATGCTTGCAAAATTTTGCCAAGATATCTCGGCAAATGAAAAAGTTTTCCATACAAGAACTTGATTCCGATCGTTTAGTTTGTATGGCAGCTATATGCTATAGTGCTCCGATATCGGTGATTCCGATAAATGAGCAACTTCTTGAGCAGAAAAAGACGCATGCAACATTTCAGATCATTGTCTCAAACACTGAAGGACTATTTCGCGTATATACAGACACAGGTACAGAATCAACTCAGCTGATTACGCCAAACATTTACATATATTTTTTATAGAGACCTTGTACGTTTCTTTTTATGTGTTACAAACATCTTTAGTTACCCTGTTTAGGCTATAAAAAAATGTGCTTGTGAAATAACGAACACCCTAATGTGTATATTTATGTGTGTATTGTGATATATTTGCTTTGCCACTGACATCTCCTCCCATCTCATTGCTTTTGCGTTCTTCAGCGCGTGCTATTTTGAAAGCAATTTTTCAATACGAAGTATTTATATACACTCATACACATACATACCTATATACAGGCACTTAAATATATATTCAAATCGCAAATAGCTACCGAAACGCCAAATAATCCGTTTATTTTTCCATTTTTTCTTATAAACAGAAGCGTTAAAGATACGTTTTTAAAAATAAAATGCTCATAAAAAACAATATTCGTGCCGAATTCAGATAAATAAATCGCACAAAGTACCCACTAGGAACAAATTCATGCTGCACCAAACCACGAATTTCGAAAAAACAATGAGCTCGGCTCATTTTTTCCCATCCATTCAAATGAATGTTGACTTGTTTGCATGTCGAACACATACACCCATGTCTCATAGGTAGTTATAATGCTGCTGGTGCTTCTTACTCTGTAAGAATATAATTGTATTATTATTTGACAAAAAACTCCATATTAACCATTAATCACTCACCCTACTCACCTGATCTGGCACCCTGTGATTTTTACCTATTGGGAAAACTTCATTTGCCCATGAAAGGACACTGGTTTCAGGACATTTCAGCTATCCAAAAAGGCGACGACCGATATTCTCAAGAGCATTCCGAAAAATGACCTTAAACACTCATTTCAAATGCTAATTGACCAGGCTAAACGCTGTATCGAAGCACAAGGAAACTACTTTGAATAAAAAAATATAACTTTTGAAAAATATTAATTTTTTGTTGTTTTTTTTAGCAGTCCTGTTTCATTTGCGACAGACCTTGTAAGTTTATTGAATAGTACTTTTAGCTTCTTGCAACTCTTTTAATTTATTAATAAATATTACAGGTTAATTGAAAAGTTCCCGATTTACCCTAGTAAAACAGATTTTTTTGGCAAAATTCGTTTTTTTATTCAGCATAGTTCCCTTGAGCGGTGATACACTGATTATAGCGACCCTCCAACATTTCGATAATATTTTTATAGTACGCTTTGTCCTTTGCTTCAAAATAGGCCTCAGTTTCGGCGATGACCATGACCTCTTAAATCGACGAAAATTTCTTCCTAGCGCTCATTCTTTTGAGGTCTGGAGAATACGGTGGATGTGGAAGCAAATCGAAGCCCAATTTATGGACTTTTGAAATGATTCACTGATTTGTGACACGGTGTATTGGCTTGGTGAAACAGCACTTTCGTTTCGATTTCGTCCTTTAAACAATCCAGTAACGCTATGTAATAGTCGCTGCTGATAGTACTTTTTTCAACGTAGTCAATCAAAAATTATTCCAAAATACAGACCAGCCAGCCGACTGTGGCGTTTCTTCACGCTTTAAAGCGGATTCATCGTGTGCAATCCGCTCGGATGACTGTCGATTGGACTTCGGAGTGAAATAATGACGCTATGTTTCAACCATTGTATTATATCGACACAAAACTCGAGTTTATTACGTATGAATATCTCCAAACACTGCTCCGAATCATCAACTAGTCGTTGCTTTTAGTGAAAAGTGAGCTCACGCGGCACCCAAAGCTTTCTCTTGCCCAAATATTCGTAAATGATATGATGTAGACGTTCAATTGATATCTTTAGAGTGTCTGCTCTCTCGAACAACTTCACTTTACGGTCATCCCTAAATATTTTGTGAACCTTTTTGATGCTTTCGTTAGTAATAACCTCTTTTGGGAGTCCACTGTGTTCACAGTCTTCGATGCTCATTTCACCATGCCTAAACTTAGCATACCAATCTTTTGATGGTTGATTTTCCTTATGCAGTTTCCGTAAACTCTTCATAAGGCCTAGTTTTTGCTTCAACTGTATTTTATCCATTCAAAAAGCAATACTTTATCCACACCTTGTAATAAATTTAGGCTAAGCAAAACATTTTATCTGCCTTTAATAGAAATTAAATTAAAAATTAATATACTTTCCAGACGCGAACTAATTGAACAGAAATCACGTTACAACACACAAATTGGGGACGCGCAGAAGAATGTGCAAAATCTGCAGAACAAAGTCAGCGAGATGCAGGCGAAAATCGAAAAACTGGAACAAGAGATGTCGGCGAAGGCGTGGAATGTAGAGCGTAAGTTAACCGAATTAATCAAAACTAATTACTCTCCCCGAACACGAATAATCAGTATTAATGTGTGGAATTAAATTTATAAACAGGATTGCAGGGCGAGCTGAGAGCGGCGCAAAAGGACGATGACTTCGTGCGAAAGCGACTGAAGCTGCTGGAAGATGAAAAGACAAGTCTGCGGCATAAGTACAGTGAGAACGAGGATGAATTTAGGAAGAAATATGGTAACACCAACTTGGCGTCAATGCAATTATAAAGTTTGACTTTTTTTATTAAATTGCACTCTTCCATACAGAGGAACTCGAAACGCAGTATCAGGAACTGGAGGCTAAGTACAATGAGACGAAGAGTTTGGCCAGCAACTTGCAAACTCAACTGGCGACGGCACAGACCGAAGCGGAGGAATGGCGCAAGGAGGTGGAGAAAATACGCAGCGAATTGGAAGCGCAGATCCAAATATTGAAGAATGCGTTGGAGAACTCGGAAGCGGAACGAAAGATCTGTCAGGATAAATGGCAGAAGGAGTTCGAAATGTTGAGAACACAAAATCAAGGTCAATTGAGAAATAACGAAATTGCTTGCGGAGACTAATTTACTTACAAAATATCATTTCAGATCGAGAGGAGAACCTTATGGCCGATTGCGAATGGCAACTGCGCGAAATACGCTTGCAAGCGAAAGATAAAACCGATAAACTGCTGCACGAACGCCAGTTGGCATTGGAGCGAACGGAGGAGCTGCATAACGAGTTGGAGGAACGCAAGCAAGAAGTCGAGGGCTTGAAGGTGTACCAGGCGGAGGTGAAGTCACTGCGTGGCGTTGTGGCCGAGCAAGAATCGGCGATCAAAACACTCATGCAACAGATAGACAACATAAAGTCCGAACTGGAAACGGCCAACACAAACTTGGAGGAGCAGATGAAGGCTGTCAAAAAAATCAAAACTCATTGTGATAAGTAAGTAAAGTGGAAACTGAGTTGAAGTTGGTAATAATTGAATTTATCTTAATTTGCTTGCCAGCGCGCTCTATGATAAGGAACGAGAAGTAGTCCATCGTATCAGTGAAGTGCGCCATCAAGCTGCCGTCTTCTGGGAGGACAAACTTTAGTGAGTTTGTCGCAGATTGCGATTTTTCCAAATTCTAACTTATATTTATGTATTTTCTTGGGAACACAGTACAGAGATGACAAGACTGAAAACAGAACTCGAATCCGTTTATGTGGACGAGCGTCGCGAAGCTCTCGATAAGCTGCAAGCCGAGCATATTGAAGAGCTGCGTGCGCTGACAAACCGCTACACCGCCAATGAGGATGAGCTCAGAACTGAGGTATGCGTTTGGTATTTAGGGATTCTTTGAGTTGATGTTAGATTTAGTTGGTAAATGGTAATTTTATTGTAATCTTTCTCAGAGAAAGATCAATGACTGACCTGCATTGAGAACAAATTAAGTCGTTTCAGATTCAGATCTTCGAAGTAATTTCTATTCAATCTGAGTATTACACTATTTGTCTGTCAAAGACCATAATCCCAACTTAGCCCGCTTCTTGCTTACAAATATAATTAAAGAAACAGAGGCAGACATTTAAAAAAGAGTCTTTAAATAATAAAAATTAATATTTCTCTCTCAAATTTTAGCTCACTGAAGTACAAGAGCGTTTTGAGCGGAAAAGCGAGGAATTCACTGAGATGCGAGATAAATCTGATAACAGCCTGCTGCAGATGCGCATGCATTTGGATCGCGCTGATCGTGAATACCAAAATGCAATGTGCCGGGAGGAGGAGCGACGGGAGGCATTAGAAGGTAAGCAGAGCTCTTAAAATCTTTAATTTTCACTGTACAAATATTTTTCTCATTAAAAAAAATGTAATACAAGAAAGAAATTTTGATCCAGATATTTTTTGATTAAGCAATAATTGGTTACAAGACTTTTTGGTCCCTTTTTCAAAAAGCCCAGACAACACGCTGAAAGAAACTGCTTTTATACCTTAAAAATGTTAAACTATTACCTCAAAGTTGTTCAATTTTACAAATAATTATTTATATTTCTAGCGAACCTACGCAAAGAGTTTGATGCCGAAAGAGAGGAAATGGAAGAGAAGTTCCGCGAACGCTTAAGCCAGGTGAAGGAGGAATTTGCGAAGGAGCTACAAGATGCTACACAGGAAATGCGACAGAAGCAACAAAAAGAATTGGGTAATTTATAGATTCAAGCATTTTCAGCTCAAACGGCTGTAGTAGAAAAAAAAGTTGCAGATTAAGCTGTTGTAGGGAAAACTAAATTACTGATTTCTAAAATTTATTTTCTAAATCTTTAGTATTTAATAATTATTTGTTGAATCGATGAAAATATCTATTTCTTTATTGTTTCGATATTACAGAGCAACAAAAAGCTAAACTGCAAGCTGAGAAGGAGGAAGCGCTGCAAGAGCTTTCCGATCGACATCGTAAAAAGCTCGCCGCTGTCGAAGAGCAAATCAAGTGAGTTAAATGATTGAAGTTTTTTAATGATGTAAGACTAAAATCACGTCTTTTACTAAACGAATGTTAATATATATCAAATTGGCTATAATAAAAGATTGGCAAAGAAAAAAATAATATTTTTGCATGGCAAGCAAATTGCGTCCTACCTTCATCTAATAAAAGTGCCCTGACTTAGAACATTTCAAACACACTTCCTAAGCTTTAATAAGATTGGCGTTTTCGACAGTTTTTAAGGGTGATCAGTTTGAGGTTCCCTACTTTTTTAAACAAAAAACACAAAAACTTCAAATTTAGTGGGGAATGTTTATTATCATTTGAAAAATATTTTTTGACATTTATTTTTTCAGATTATCTCTTTCAAATGTTGGTTGCGGCTACGTCTCAGATGGTCCATCCGTTGAGTCCAATTTTCGATGACTCGCTCGAGCATTTCGACTGGTAACTGGCGAATGACACGCGTGATGTTTTGCTCCAAAGCTTGATTCGAAGTGGGATTGTCCTCACAGACCTTAGACTTTACATATCCCCACAGGAAAAAGTCTAACGGTGTGATAACACACGATGGCCAATCGATCGGCTCAAAACGTGAAATTATCCGCTCACCGAAGTGTTCTCTCAATAAATTCATTAATTGATAAGATGTGTGAGAAGTGGCGCCGTTTTGTTGAAACCAAATGTCTCCGATATCACGAGCTTCAATTTCAGGCATCAAACAGTCGGTTATCTTGTTGCGATTTCGTTCGCTACTCATCACATAATTTTTGAAGAAATATGGACCGATGATTCGACCGGCCCACAAACCACACCAAACCGTTGTTTCTTCTGGATGAAATGGCGGCTCTTGAATCTCATTAGGTTGTTATTCATCCAAAATGCGTCAATTTTGATATTTTGATAGTTTACATAACGAATGAGCCAGAAATGGGCGTCTTGGGAATGTCGAAAAAAGTACCTCTACATGGATAACCCGTTACATGCATCAATTGTTTTACTAATTTCAAAATTTCCAGCATTGCATGCATCACCCTTTATAAAACACACCCGCTTTAACTATAGTACTTTTAATAATGCAACAACATTTAACATTTGTACTTACTTTGTATGTACTTTTTCAACAGCATTTCTTATGCGATTCGTGGTGTTTTCGTAAATGATGAATCATTTGCATCATCAGCATCGTCAACATCATCGTTAGTACTCACTGCCTTGTATGTGCTTGCGCAGCGGTCGTACCCATACATTTTGCCATCACTGTTTGTGCTTTACTTGACAATGTCGCCGTTCATAACATTAGCATGCTTGATATTGCACATAATCGCCATGTTATTTATAAGATACCGTTATTTGTTAAATGGAAATTGATTTTACTCACATAATTATATTTACATATGTTACATACACACAATAAAAATTTTTATTTCAAATGAGATTCGGTTAAATTTTGGGTATTCATGGGTAGAAATGTTGAGATTCGGTTGAGTTTTTAGGTATTTAGGCTGGAAATGTGGAGGTTCGGTTACATTTTGGGTATTTAGGGGTAGTAATGTGGAGATTCCGTTAAATTTTGGGTATTTATAAGTAGAAATGTATAGACTCGGTTAAATTTTCGGTATTTCTGGGTAGAAATGTTGAGATTCGGTTAAAGTTTTAGGTATTTATGGGTAGAAATGGGGTGATTCGGTTAAATTATGGGTATTTATGGGTAGTAATGTGGAGATTCGGGTAAAATGTTGGGTATTTATAGATATGAATCTGGCGATTCGGTTAAATTATGGGTGTTTATAGGCAAAAATGTGGTGGTTCGGTTACATTTTGGGTAATTATGGGTAAAAATGTGGAGATTCGGTTAAATTTAGGGTATTTTTAGGTAGAAATGTGGTGATTCGGTTAAATTTTTGGGTATTTATGAGTAGAAATGGGGTGATTCCGTTAAATTATGGGTATTTATAGGCAAAAATGTGGTGGTTCGGTTTCATTTTGGGTATTTATGGGTAGGAATATAGTGATTCGGTTAAATTTTTGGGCATTTATGGATAGAAATGTGGAGATTGTCTCCTTAAACATCAGTTATAGGCTTAGAAATGCTGTCACTTTTCAAAGGTTTCATTATGAATCAGAGTAAATTTTGATTTATTATTTACTAGGGCAATACTTTCTCTCCTTCTAAGTAAACCTGCCTTATTTAATCCAAAATAAATTTATAAGGCGTCATATTGCTGAAAAATATGACCAAATATAATACACATGCCCTAATAGAAGTGCACATGTATTGTAATAAAAAACGCAAAACAAAAAATTAAAAAAAAAAAACACTTTCTAATTTGAACTACTTAGCACATTTGGTTACCCCGCATATTGAACAAGTTCATACTCCCCCTTAACATACTCATTCATATTTACCTTCTAATTAACACTGTTTGAAAAATAGTAATTTGTTCCCAGCATTTAATTCTTCAAACTCTAACAAATATTTCCAAATTTTTCTGCTAAAAATACAACAAAACTTTAAACCTAAAAACAACCGACCAATCGCTACAGAGAAATTGAACTTCGACACAAACACGATTTGAAGGATCTGAAAGCAGCGTACGACACCGAGAAATCGGCCATGGACAAGCGTGATATCAGTAATACGAACGAAATAGAGCAGCTTCATCGGAAATGTCGATGCCTGACAAATCTGTAAGTAAAAATATTGTGCTCGTTATGAAAAAAATCAAAAAGCTCAATTGGTTAAAATGAAGAGCTTAAAAGCTCGGTAGTTACAAATCGAAAATTCGAAAACGTAACTCGAAACTTTCAATATCCATTTGTTTGGAAAATATTAGTCAACTCTTAATCTAATGCAGCACTGCAAAAGCTTTCGGTGGTCGCTACTGTGCATAATTCCTAAAAGCTCGACGATATAAATGTTGTAATTACAGAATTAACCTAATAAACTCAATTGGTAAAAATTATAGTAGCTATAAAGAATATGAGCTTTCACGCTTACAAAGCGCTTTCACCTAAAGCTAATATTAATACACTATGTTGTTTCTTTTTAGCTTTGAAGAGATGCGCATGCGCTATGAACGGCGCGATCCGCGACCCGAAGATCTGCGCGAAATCGAAGAGCTGCGAACGCGTTGCGAGTCGCAAGAACGTGATCTATTCGAGCTCACCGATCGCTTGCGGGAAATGCAAATACAAATGACTAATATGCAAGAGGCTAATGGTGAAGCGGGCAAAAAGCCAGCGAAACCTGTGAAGAAGCCACCACCGAAAACGATACCAACAAATTGTGATGTCATCTACGAAGATGAAAACGAAGAACGTGAATCACCACCCCCGCAAACACCCACAAGTCGTACAGGAACACCACAGAATGAAGAAGAAGAAGATGCGGAAGACGATGATGATGATGATGACGATGAAGAAGCGGCCCAAGATGAGAACAAAGCAGTAAAGGAAGTTAAGACCCAGAAGGTCGCGAATAATCAGGCGAAAATCGTCAATGGCGATGCCAAAACTGCCAATCTGATAATTTCGAACAACGAGCTCAACAAGAAGAATATCAACACAATCAACGAAGACGATGAGAGTCACATGATAACAGCGATGTAATCGCCTTGAAAAGCTTACAAAGTTGCAATGCTTTTATGAGCTTATTGATACTCGGAGCTTTTAGCGATTTACAAAAAGTTTTAAAAACTTTTTCGAGTTAAAAGCGAATAAAGCGTTCAACGCCTCGAATGTTTGGTACGCGTTACCGTTACGCTGATTTCCTAAACTTCCTTTAAACTATATGCGCCCTCACACACAGACACATCCAAGTGTGCACACTTAAACACAAACACAATTTTTGAAAATTCTTTGTTTATTTTGTTGAAGAATGGATTATGTTGGAATTTTTAGTTACTCTATTTATATAGAAATTGTTACATAGCTTATAACATCACCGTTACATCGGAGAATATGTGTACACTCACAAACACACAAATGAAAACATTTTAATATACTATTGACTAACGCTGCAAGGCGGCTTGATGAACATTTTTTTAATAGAATTTAATTTTTGGCCCTTTTCGAAAGCTCCTTTATTCTGAAAAATATTATAAAACCTTAAAGCTTCGAAATTGTAATATTCAAACGATTTAGTTTTTAGAAAGCGAAAAAAATTATATAACCAAAAAATTAAACTAAATTTAAGTGTAAAAAAATTGTAAAATTTTAAATAAAAGTGAAATTAATAATTAATATTTGTAACTGTAAAAATTTAATCTTTATTTTCTTGTTTAAATTAGGTAAGGTTAAATACTAAAGTTACATTTAACCTAGTTTTATCCGGATATAAAAAGTCTTTTTCTTTAACATGGAAAAGCAAGTGCAATCAGTCCCTCTACCGTGGGATCTTTCCAACATCGCATATAAGGTTCTATCGAGCGTATTGTGTGAAAGATTGAAGCCCACCGCCAGAGTTGGAATGTTTTCGTCCACTGGCGTCTTGGATCAGCCAGGTAACTGTTGACCATAACTTAAGTCGTAAATAATTTCGTCTGTCTATGGAACCATCGTTAACACCAACAACAACGTCAGCATCGAAGTAGACTGAGTAGGCAATTGAGAAGTGAAGTCCACTCTCGACGAACAAAGACCGAATTCTACAAGCCACTCATCATACCCGGCCTGCAATATGATTTGTAGTCCTTTGCACACTGGTAACGACGTACATATATCGCAATCGATGGAACAATGTGCAAGATATATAAGTACGAGTATTAAGGCATTGACATAGTTCAGCGAGTTAAGATGCAGCGGCTACGCTGGCTTGGTCATGTCGTCCGATAGGAGAAAACACTCCAGCAATGTGAGTATTCGACGCAGTATCCGCCGGGGGAAGCAGAGGAACAGGAAGACCTCCACTCCGTTGGAAGGACCAAGTGGAGAAGGACCTAGCTACACTTGAAATCTCCAACCGCATAAGCTGTGTCTCCGCCAATAAAGAAGACATAGATTGACATAAATGGGTATAATAATAAAAGTTTGCTACTGTACCTATCAGCATCAACATTTGTTTGGTTCTGAAGGAATCCTTTTTGTTTTTAATTCGGTTACTACGGCTGCTACTTTAAAGACCGCAACATCGGCTTGAAAAACACTCCAATTGTCAGGCAGCCTGAAACTGAAGTTCATATAGAGTACCGAACAATATTCCTTTTCACCAAACTTCCATTCAAGCTTTGACCCATCCGTAAAAAAGCTCATTGTCCCTATTCTCCAACGGCTGTTACCCAAGCACAATTCCCTCGCAGGGCAGAGAAGAGGCCTCCAGAGTTTGGCTTGGCAACTCCATGCCCCAAAAGATCCGTTTAAGGCGATCTACGTTTGGGCTATATAATATTTAAACCACTTGTTATATACAATATGAGCATAAACATCTATTTTTATAGAGAATTAGTATACATATTTTTTATCTAAGGTAATTACAGTTGAACTTCCATAACTCGAACTTCTCCAAAACTCAAACTCTTGACCCAATGTCTCCTTAACTCGAAGTTTTTATTTGGGCGTTATGGTTATTTCGAATTGGGGAAGTTCAGCTGTATATTTATTATAATTAATTGATTTTATATTGTATATTCATAATATATATGTATATTTCTTTGTTATTAATAATATTTAATATTTAATATAGTTTCCGAACTATACCCGATGAAATGTTGTCTACATTTTCTGACTCCTAATATAAATAAATTGGTAGTTTCTGCATGCTAAGCTACTTCAGATCAAGAGCTGTTCAAATGTAAGCAGTACTGTTATCAAATTTTAGATATTATTTCCTGGTTTCCACTAGGTGGTGGTCCAATAAGAAGTATTTCTTTTAAACATTAAAAAAAAATCAATAATAAAATTCTGAAAAATTGCTTCCAATTTTTGCAGTCTTTTAATTACTTTATTACATATGCCAAATATCACTCAAGTAATGATTACATATCAGTTACACTTACCAATTACACTCTGTTGCATGTGGAACATAAGACTTCATTTAAATAAGTATTGACTTAAGTTATTCCACAATTCGAAAGAGAGGAAATAAGAGCAAAACTAAGAGATACGTGATTGTTCGAATTTTCGGTACTCCAGCTGAGAAACGAGGTGCTTGTATATTTCTTGTTTTGTATACAAGAAGCCGGCATATTCGAAGGTTCTGCTGTGGATGCTATTTAAGAGGTGACCAGATGACAAAACTAAATTAGTAACTTTTAAGTTCTTATAAATAGTTTGAAAATTTGTATAGACATTAAAGGATCATTGCATACATAAAAGCATGTTTTATTAGTTACACTAGCGAAATTAGAGAAAATAATTCTAAGTCTAAATGTCTAAATCAATTAGTAATGAATTATTCATATGATAGGTGGGTTGTTGAGTTAAACCTAGGCAACCCTGAACAAAAATCTGATTAGGACGATTAATCTACCAAATGAACAATTTATAGCAACAACAACACAAACAATAAATCAATCATTTGTTGTGCCGATCGCACCAACTTCGCATTGGTGGAATTTTCTATGGCCAGCACAGCAAGGTAGCCGATCAAGCGATTGTTGTTCAGTCGCCTAAGCAATGAAGCTCCTAAACAGGTTTCACCTTATTACAAGTACTCGTATCAACAGCTTCCACTACAATTGCGACAAAAACTCGAAAATTCCTGTTTTGCCAAAACCATTCTCAGCAGCAAAAAAAAAAAAAAAAATAGTTGTGAGGTCTGAGCATTTGTTGGTTCATAAGATTTGTATTTGGCTGCCTTACATTTCTATAAACGTGACTACACACTATTTGTTGTTGTTGTAGTCACAACTATCGTTTGGCTCTTGCTAGTTGGCCAATGCAAGTGAGTATGTGTGTGTGTGTCACGGATTCGATTCATTTCGAAGATTTGGATGCTGGAGTTCAAGTGTTGGTGCTGCCCGTTCCACCGCCCACCTCCCGATATCATTTTGCACCTTCCTAGTGCTTCTCAGTTAAAACCTGCTGCTGCTTGGGGGAGCCGTACTTCACGTTTTGATTGTTGCTGCAAGTTGTCTTCGTGCTTTTTATTTTGTTTTTATTGTTATTTTCTTTAATTGCAACTCTTCTTTACAACTTCGTTTTATGTGAGAGTTTCGAATTTAATAATCTCGGAGCGCCTTTCTCACAAAAACGGCTGTTTTTCGAATCTAGTGTGCGCTCTTAGTTGCGCTCATCTAAGAGAGAGGTTTCATATTTACACACATCATCCCACTAGGACAATATTGCCAGATCATGAACTTATATTGTATTGATGGGATATACATATGTATATATATACATATGTATCTAGTTTCAAATTTATGCAATTTCAAAATTTCGAAATATAATATGTTGATTTTACAGAAATATTTTCGAGGTAGCAGTAAATTCTACATTCAAAAATACTGTTGTTTGATGTTTCATTCAAAAAATAAAAATTTTGATATTTAAAGTCTAGGAACATTACTTTCCAAGCTCGAAATACAATGCAGAGATGGCATAATACTTCGAAAGCTATACATTCCAAATCGACTACATGAAAGTTATTTCAAATGTAGTATAGTTGAGATTTTTTTCAATTTTATTTTCGGTCGAGAATTTTCTGTGATGTACTTGACAGAAAAAAAATTAAGAAAAATATGTTGCAACTTACATATTTGGGCTATCTCGTGTTTCAAAATAGAATGGGTTTATTTTTTTGATACTGATTGTTCGAAAAAAACAAGAAAATATAAAGTGGTAACCTAAAAGAAATAGAGTGAAATCCTGGTTCTAGGTATGTATATCTCCTAAAATACAGCAAGTTCTCTATTCTTAATAACTACTTGAAAGATCTTTCACCGCATATATATTTTGATATCATGAGTCCAAGCACGTGTCAAGTCGCGATAGTAGTTCTAAAATTCTTTCGTGAATTGTTTTATTAGTCTCGGAAAAAGAAAATCTATCCAATACTCTCTCGAATTTATTTTATTTGCAATTATACTCAATTTCTTCTCTGATGCGTGCAATTTTTCCATTTCAAATTTCCTACCTGTCCTTCTGATTCAGTATTTTATCCCATTCCATACTTTTGTAGCCTTCTATCTTCTACTCTCTTGACTTGCTCAATTGCCTTTCCACGCATTCGTATGGCATTTCGAACTTCGAACTGGTTTCCCGAAGCGATTGTCGCGCATATAGCATCTGCTGGACTCCACAAGCTACGCGTCGTCGCTGCGCCGCGTTCCAACATTACTACCACAGAGCGTTGCCGTTTTGCTGATTTGCCGTCGAGGCGCTGCGCTGCATTTTCAGTTCGGTTTCGTGCATTAACGTATTTAGACGTAAAATAAATGATGTCCGTGCGCTAAGTATGCGGCAATTCGCGTTGTTTGTGTGTGTGCATTCTGTGAAGAAATGAAAACATAAGAAAGAATTAAGTTCGGAACAAATAAATGGAAGTGTTAACAATTATAATACAATTTTGTGAAAATACTAAATAATACTGAAAATAAGAAATTCGTGTGTGTTTGTTGTGTTAGCGGTGTCTAAAGAGTAGAAGCAGCACAGCATCCGCCAGCACGTTGTTGGTGTTCAAGGAGCGGCAGACAGTGCGAAAAACGTCGCCGCCCTAGCAAATAATGAAGGAAAGGTGCATTCTGGTTGCGCCACAAGCGTTTGCTGCATAAATTAATGAATGAGTGAAGTGGCAAGTGAATGAATGATAAAGCAGTGATAATCGCACAGTGTGGCATGATGTTATTGAAAAGGGTGAATGCCACCAGTGCCAAGTTTTGAATGAAATTGCCGCTCCAAGTTCTCCCAGTTCAATATTAATTACAGTCTTGAGCACAAAATCTAATTGACTTTCTCGACTCAGCAGAGACAAGTTAACTTAAACGCATGTATTTGATTGTGAATACGCGTGTTGCAAGTAAAGTGTATAGCACAATTTAAACGTGGGAGTTCTGTTCCTTCAAAGGTCGCGTTAAAGGTCAAATACCCGAAAGTCTTTTGTGAAAACAAATTTAGAGAAATAAGCAAATTTCAAATTTTATTGTTGCATTTTCATGTTGCAAGTTGCGTGACATTGTGAAAATATTGTAACGTCCTTTCAGTACGGAATAATAACTTAAGTCAAGTGTTTGTAAACAGCTACCAACCAACAACAACAACGCGTTATAAAAATAAACAAATTTGAAATTTGTCATATTTATAGGCCAGAGCTCTGCCGCGGACTTTTTCTCGAACAGCTGAGCATCATCACCTACAGCAAACAGGCGGCTCATAGACCTTCTCGACAACATAAGCACCTTGGCTGACTTTACGCCTGCAAGAAAAACGCACAATAAGTAAATAAATAATTTTGAGCCGCAGCAAAGTCGTCTCCTCCAGCCTTGGGCGGCCCCAAAAAATGTGAGTATTTCCATGAAAATTTCACATAAAATGTTAAAAATACCAATCAAGCGCTCAAAAGACGACTCCTCGTCGCATTAAGCCACACGTACGCGGTCGCCCGTGCGCTCCGCACCGCGTCCGCCCAACAAGCAGCTGACGTAGCCGCACACTTTGTTGCTGTTTTCCTTTTAGGCTTTTTATTATTTTATTTTCCTGCAATTTTGTCTCTATTTTTACGGCCTTCTGCCACCTTAACCTTCTGTTCGCTCGCGTGTTGCGCTCCACTTGCCATTCCAATTGGATTTGTGTTTTCTGACTTTGTTTTCGACTTTTATGTTTTTTGTTTTTTCTTTCTTTTTGCCTTTACGCAGTTTTCCGCCTTTCGTGCTTTCCCACTTTTCTTCACTTGCTTCGCTGTGTTTGCGTTTTCGCTTTAAGTACTCAGCAACGAAATCCTTTTCGGCAGGAATTCTTGTATTTTATTGTAATTCCCGCTATGCAGGATATTTAAGGATATATTTAAGCTGCTTTATTGATTGCACCCGGTGTTTGGGAAATCTGCCTCAGCCTGTTGTAAGTTGAATATAGTGTATGTGTGTGTGCTCGCCGTTGCGTGTTCTTCAGTGTGCTCTTTTGGCATGTTTTGTTTGTGTTTTTATTTTTTGTTTTGCTTTCGTTGTTACTTTTGTTGCTTTTCCCACTCGCTGCAGCCCTCTGGTGCTATTCTGTGCCTCAGCGCCTCAGCCATGCCAGAGGTGTCCTTTGCGCACACTGCTCAGCCCGCTCGGCGTGTGGGTTTGTCAGCTTGTCTCACTGCCTGTCTGTCGGTCGGTCGGTGTTTCGGCGTGTATGCCTTGTGCCTGCCTGTTGTTTTCAGTCACCAGCTATTTGACTGCCGCCTGCTTCGTTTTCGGGGTTGAAACATTAAACCATCTCAGTCCTTCTCTGGGCTCTTAATGCTATTTTCTTATCGATGAATGGCTGAATGAATGAATGAAGAAATAAATGTATGCGTGTGTGTGTGAGTATGTGCGGTTTTCGGAATGCGTATTTGATTGTATGTACATAACCCGAAATGGTAAACGGATTTACTGACAATTGTCGAGCGTAGAAATCAAATCGTTTGGGTTTCCCTAATTGCTGCTTGGATTTCATTTGATTCCACAGTTATTTGGCTTTGTTTCGAATTCGAAGAACAGTTTTAATGAAAACTTACGCAGTGAAATAACGGTATGCCTTTAAGAATATTTTGAAAAGATACTTGGTAGTTTTTCTATAAATTTTATTTTATTTTAGTTGGATTTGGCCAAAATAAAAAAATGAGTTATGGGTTTCTCTTTGAAAAAACAAAAACCACAATACAAAATTATTAAAAACATTTTGTTTCAAATTTTTAATATCTTTTATGCGCTAATTTAATACTTAAAATTTTATTTAATTATGAAAATTTTATAATGTTTACTAAACCAAGAAAAGTTTACCTACCAGAAACCAATTCAGTAGAGATTTATTTCTATATTTTATGAGTATTGAATATCTTGTTGAAATCTTTAAAGATGTTTAGCATAAAAAAATTAAACTTTTTTGAAAGTAATAAATCTATTTTTTCGAAAAACTCAAATTTCGTTCCTTTTGTATATATACACCCGCGGCCAAGCGTAACTTACCATTAAGAAATTTCTAGCGAAAATGTTCACACACATTGTAATGGTACTTGTTGCAATGGAATTTTCCGTTAAAGTTTTAAAATTGATTCTAATAAAAAATATAAAATATTTTAAGTTCTGTCAAAAAAGTGAAAATATTAAGTTTTGTTACAAAGTGTTTGGGAGGAGGAAATTTCAAGCAGAGTTTTGGAGAAACTTGTTGGGTCAATGCCTGTCGTAAATATTTGTGAACGCCATATTAGATTTCCCGTTATTCTTTTTGAATATGTTGTAATTCCATTTTCAATTCAAACAAAAAATGTTGTTAAGTTATTACAAGAATTAGTAATAATGAAATCAAAACTTGTGTGCAAATAAAAAAGTTGTCTCAATTTAATTTTTAGATTAAATCAACCGCAAATATATTTCTATCTATATATTTTATTCTATTAAATCCATAAAAAAGTTAACCAAAAAACGAAAAAATTGAAAATAGTGAAAAAATATCAAGTGGTAAGTTACGCTTGGCCACGGGTGTACATATGTATATTCACTCACATGTAACTCTGTAAAGTCAAATTTTTTAAGTAAAATTGTTTAATAAAAAAAATTGAAAATTTTAATTTTTGAAAATATTAAGTTTTTTGTTTTGGTAATTTTTATTTTGTTGACTACTTTGTCTAAAAAATTTGTGAACTTGTTTTTTTCGCATTTTATTTAAAATAAATTTTAAGATTAAAATATTTTTCTCTACGAAATTTTCAAAATTGGTTGTGTAAAACAGTGTCGTATTTTTAATTATGCTATTTTCTATCACTTTTAAATACGAAATTAAATATTTTCAAATATAAAAATTTAATTTTAAACAAAAAAAACTTTATTTTATATAAATTTTATTTTAATAAATTTTTGTATAAAAATAAAATTTTAAGTAAAAAATACAAAAAAAATTTGAAATTAATTTGTTTTTAAATAATTAAAATTTTTCTCATCGCAATTTGCACTTTTAAATACACAAAAAATATTTTTAAATATAAAAATAAAATTTTTAATATTTTTTTTAATGTTGATATAAAATTTTAAGGTAAAGAATAAAAAAAAAATATTTTTTGAATATAAATTTTTTTTAATACAATCCAAAAAAATTGAAAATTTCAAGTTATGTTCCTATTTATAATTTTGTTTTAAAGTTACATTTAAAGCATATTGAATTTATTTACTTTTATTAAAATTTTTAAAGAAAATTATTTCTTTAAATGCCTCAAATTAGTGTCCTAGATATTTCAAATAAAATTTCAAACATATCGAACACATTTTTGTAAAGAATATTCAAAAAATTTGCTCCTTAAATTTTCCAGTTTTTCGAAAATTCGAATATTTACCTTTAAATATTTTTTATAAATATACAAATTTATTTAAGTATTTTTTAAAATATTCAAAACATCATGTTTAAAATAAAAAATAAAAATTTTGTAAAAATTTTAAACTGGTTTTTAATTTCACTTTTTTGTTTTAGTAAATTTAAATGCAATGAATGCGCTGTCGATTACGGACAGTCCTCTTAACCGAGCAGCTGCCGTAACTGAACAAATTTCATGAACACAAAGTTGCTATAACCGGACATGAGTAGGTTCCATCAGAGAACATAAAATATTTAAATCCTTCATATTTAATTCTTTTTATGCTCTCTCTTTGCGCCTTCTCTTGCTTTTAAGTTCTCTGGTTCCAGCGACCGGACACGGACACTATTTTGTTGATATTTCGTGCAAATAATCTCTAATAAACGGACCATACCTATAGCCTGTGACGGTGGGTGTCCGGTTACGTGGAATTTCACTTTACTTATATAAGAATTTTAAAAATATTCAAAAAATAATATTCAAATATTAAATAGAAAATAATATTTAATAAAATTTAATGAAAATTATACCGCTCACGATATTTGCATACTTCAATGATTTTTGAAACACCAAAAAAAATTGTTTCATAGAAATTATAAAACGAAAAAATTCTGTAAAATATTAAACATCTTATATATGTATATGTATGCATGTGTAGGGTTCTATAAGCAGCCATAGGAGTTTTCTAGCACACACATAAACGGGTATCCTCACTCCCTACCAACATCAAGTAGCTGAGTTCAAAGCGCAGTGCATGCCGCAAGTGTCCGCAAATAATGTGGCACGTTTGTGCAATGAAGTCGCCAATGCCAACGCAGTTGACACCGACGCCGCCGCCGCCGAAGTTGAAGCTGAAGCCGCCAATTACGCTAGAAATCCACACCAGCAACACTTTGGTGTTAAAGCCAATTCCAAAAGCAGATAAAAGTCCAAGCAGACGAGAGCGGAATGCGGCGATTGAAATAAATAGAATCGCAGCGAAATTACGAGTAAAAGGCAGCGCGGCACAAGAGGCAAGCACAAAGCGCTGGAATTGGAAAATTGTTAAATAAATTAAAGCGCTGGAATGCGACAACACGCGCTCCTTTTACGGCGCGCTAGAAGTAGCTAAATGGGGCAGCATTGCGTTTGTTTCTCTGTCTGTCTATGTGTGTGTTTGTGCACCAAAGGCAGCATAATAAATATAAATGCGCTTGTGGAACTTAATCCAGCACAAAGCTGGACTCTGGCGTACTTAACTGTGCGGCGCTCTCAGGCGAACTGAACTGGCGACTTGATTAGTGGCAGCCACAGCTGTGTGAAATGCACCAGGCGACAGACATAAATTCAAAGTGAAATATGCAATCCATATGCAATGCGGCAACGCAGCGCCATTAGACCGCTTTTATACCAAAGAAATCCCGATGTTGCAACGTGCACAGCATTTGTTGCCAATGGCCGTTGCAAGTTGGGTTTTAATGAAGAACGAAGAAGTGGTGGCAGCAAGTTGTTGCCGCCTTTAGAAAGCAGTAAAATGTGTGAAAAAGTGGCTTTAATAACTGATAATGACAAGCGGCTTGCAAGCGCCGGATATAATGAACGCTGATGATGTCAAATATGGTGGATATTACAAATAATTGTTCTTGGAACTCTTGGAATTGCTTATAAATTTGTTGAACATTCTTGCGACAGTCAAATAGGAAATGCCATATCGTCAGGAACTAATTCTATGTTTTATTATTTGCTACAAAAACAATGGGTTTAAAGCTCACTCTTCAGTCGACGTTCATATTTTCAAAGCTTTCCTTGATTCAAATATCAATTCAGTCATGAAATTCATCCTATATTCGTTGAAAGCTCTCGGTCTTATATAAATTTATGCCTTTCGGGTCTATAATGTTATTTTTGGTCGGTTCCAGCAAAGGCTTATTGGCTTATCAAATTCACAGTCACATATTTCTATTATACTTCAGTTTTTTTTGTGATTTTTTTTTTCCAGGATCTATCCTTAGGATTTTCCGATTCAAGTCCGAAAGCGAAGAGTAGCCCTTCTAAGTATTCGGATATAAAATTAAAATCGATTGCTCCGATAGTCAGGAATTGGTCAAAAACTTAGAAAGCGGTACCTACCGAGAAATCGATAAACCTTATTGAAATCAGCTGATCAATGCTCTCCCGAACTGGCAAAACAAAAACTATAATTTCAGTACTTAAAATAAATCCTTATTATTGCCTTCAAAATAGTTTGAAGCCTGAGTCAATATAAGTTTGTCAAAGCTTAATCCAAAAAAGTCTCGGATGGGCATTCAGTATTTTCAGCGAGTTTTTCTTCGAGTTTGGACATTTTTGGAGTGTCATTTGCACAGTTTCGACGCAAAATTTCTTAAACCCACGTCTCGTTACCGGCAATTTTGTCTTTTAAGAATGTCGCTAAATTGACAAACATTTCCGTTTATGCAAAATATTTAGGTATTTTGTTACGAATCTTGCACTGACACGTTTTCTACCCAAAACATTAACCAAAATTTGTTGAGTCGTTTCATATGAGCTTTGAAATCCTCTGCTTACATTCTGATGTTAACACGACAATTTTTAAGCAACGTTTTTTAGCAGAGGTGCATAGACGACTGGAATCAGTCAAGGGTTCGATGACTTCAAGACCTTCACTGAATGCTTTGTGGCATTCAAATACTTTGTTTATTTATTTTTTTTTTTTTATAGTAAGGGCAAGCAACGAAAGCCGGAGTATCGAACTCTTATCAGCTAAACATGACTTACTCCCAACTCAAGATTCTGCTACGGAACCACCGGTTAAGCATTACTTCGAGGGAGGGACAAAACATTTAAGTCTCCTCTATTTTGCGGACTGACGGACGTCTAATCTGTTGTAAAAATCTTAGTTTTGTCATTATAAATGCTGACGTTTCGCTAACAACTTTCCATTTCTCAGTCGTTCGTTAAAATATCGTCCGTAGCGTTGATAGCTAATATAAAAATCGAGTTCATCTCCCTAGGCACTATGGGTATTAAGAAGACCCGCCAAAACTATTTTCCAACATCTGCAACGATTCTGAAAATCGTACGTAATAGAAGGTTGCACCAAACGAGGAAAAAGTTTCCTACTAAATCTGTTTGCGCGTTTTTTGGACTAGTCCGGGTCAAATTTGATCAGATGGTACTAAGCTGCGATTCGCTATCATCAGCTGCAGTGGGTAGTTCAAAGCCTTTATATACCATAATTATCATAAAGAAGTCCATTTTTTCAAAATTGTATGATTTTTTATATTAAAGGGTTTCGTTATATTCGAGCTAACATATAATTTATAAATATATGTACATACACACATACATGTATAAATCAAAAGTGACTCATATTTGGAGCACTAATGACCTCCATGAAGTAGATCTGTCAATATTAATAACTATAATAACTGTAAAATATTTCACAACTGCAGTACAATCGCACACACACAAACAGACGAACAGGCCTATATACTATAATGACCTTTTAGAATCGCTGCTTAGGTGCATTAACTGGGATAAAAGCAACAACAAGCGTAGCTGCGATATCTAACAATAAAGCTGCTGCATGGAGCAAAGCCTCGCCATCAAGCCACACAGCAGAGGCTTGGAGAGGCCAATGCAATGCAGCAACATGACAAAGCTGTCGATAAGCAGCAAAACACAAAAAAAACAACGACTACAAAACGAGATGGAGAGCAACAGCAAAAGCAGCCTGTAAAACCGGTTGCATGCTGCCGTGCAAAAACAACAAAACAACCAAAAGCGCAATCACGTAAGTAGCAGTAGTGGTTAAGTAGCAGCATCGGAAGATCAAATTGTGTGCAGGAAATGACGGTTAGGGGCTGAGGGAAGTGGAAGCGAAGATTTGCTGCACACTCTTGACTGCTGCCGCCGCCTGCGACGTAGACGACAAGACGGATGGGAATGTTGCTTAAAAAACATTAAAATTATTGCAGGTAGAAATCGTTGTTGTTGTTGTTGTTGTTGCTGCTGTGCGCCAGCCAAAGTGAAAAAGTGCAATCCCAGCCGACAACAACAGCGACAGGCGTCCAACAGCGCCCGTGATTGCGGACGAAAGGGATCACCGGCAGCCAGCCAGCCATACCAACGGCAGCTGCTAATAGTCAACAAAGTCCAACAACAACAACAACTGCAAATGGCATTGTAACAACAAACAAAAAATGCGCAAGCAGTCAACGTGTGGCAACGCCAAAGATGGTCAGCAGCAGACAGTGGCGAAGAACAGGCTTGTAGCCTTAGAGCAAATAAGTGGTCGGTGCGGTTGTCGGTGCGAGGTGCGCCTGTTGCAAGTTGCTCAATGCAGTGCCGATTTTCTTTTCGTTGCGGTGGCTCCTGCAGTTGCATCATTACTTTGTTGTGCCTTCGCTACGCCGTTGTTGCACCGATAGTTTGCGTAGCAAATCCACTGCCGCAAAAGCGCATCAATCGCTGCGATGTGTTGTTGTTGCACACAACGTTACAACGCTTTCTGTGGTTATACGTCGTTGCAAGCAGCATTGCAAGCTGAAACTGATAATCATGGCCCTTGCAGCAATCCTTAGTCGCAGCTCAACTGCATGCCTGTGCGTGTGTGTGAGTGTGAGTTGTGTCTGTATGCAGTTTCTTTGTTGTTGTTCACAATTGAAGTCGTTGTTTGTTTTACCTGTGCGTCTGCTAGGCAAAGCCATTGTTGCACCACATTCTTTTTGTCGTTGATTTAGGTGCATCGGCGCACTTTTCTCAAGCTCTTCGGCAGTTGAGGCTGCCTTCTTCGTCTACTAATTTTGTTTATGCCAGAACTCGCTCGCCAGGCACTTAATGGCTTTACTCGCTGATGTGCTCTGTGCTGCAAGTTGCATCTAATTTGCAATTACAGCTCATAGCCTGCTCCGTTAATGCTTTTAACGATTTATTGTTGTTGGTTTTTGTTTTGCTTTTAATGCATATTTGTTGCGTTTTTGGCTAAATGTGGTTTGAAGATTTCTAAATTGTAATGAAAGCAAATTTTTGCATCGAAGAGTATGGTTTTCGGTTGGTGACTCGGAAGTTTGTTGCTTTCCAAATCAATTTTTGTGCTAGAATTATAAGCTAAATAAATGAATAAAGTGATTTCAATTTCTGCAAGCTTCTCTAGTTTAGTCTTCGAAAACCTTTTCGCTTCAACTATTTTATGTCCACTGTAAAGGTTTGACATATTGTTATCTTCACTTTGGTGAGTTAGTTTGCATGGCTGCTTTGCTCACAAAAACCTGATTTCGATCAATCAGTTTATATGACTACGACCCACAGTGGTCCGATATCGGCGATTCCGAAAAATAAGCAGTATCTTGGGAAGTAAAGGACGTGTTCAAAATTTCAAATCGATATCTCAAAAACTAGGGAAAAGTAGCGAATATATAGATGGATTTGGCTAAATCGAGTTGGCACGTTACGCTGATCATATGTAAAGGATGATCCATTTCGAGGTTCCCTACTTTTTCAAGAAAAAACTCGGAAGATTCAAATTTAATGGGGAATGTTCATTACCAATCGAAAGATCATTCTTTGGTATTTATTTTTGGAAGATTATTATTTTCAAATGTTGGCCGCGCCAATTTTCGTTATCTCGTTCGAGCATTTCGACTGGTAACTGGCGATTGACACGCTTGACGTTTTGCTCCAAGGCCTGCATCGAAGTGGGATTCTCCGCATCTGGTTGGCCAATCGAACGGCCAAACGTGAAATATTCTGATCACCGAAAAGTTCTCTCAATAAATCCATTGATTGATGCGGTATGTGAAAAGAGGCGGCGTCTACTTGAAACCGAATGTCGCCGAGATTACGAGCTTCGATTTCAGACTATTTGATGTCGGTTTTCATGGCGCGATAACGGTCGCCATTGACGGTTATGTTCTCACGGGCATCAATTTTGAAGAAATATGGACTGATGATGACCAGCCTACAAACAACACCAAATCGTTGCTTTTTTCTGGTTGAAAAGACAGCTGTTGAATCTCTTCTGGTTGCTCTTCCCCGCAAATGCGGCAATTTTGCTTGTTCGCATTCCCATTGAGCCAGAAATGGGTCCATCGCTGAACTTTGGCTCGAAAACGTCGGATCTTCTCAGAACTTTTCCAGAGCCCATAATGCGAAGTGATGTCGCTTAGTAAGGTCGAACCGCTTTAGTTCTTGCATAACCTGTAGTTTGTACGGTTTCCATAAGTCGAGCGCAGCGCATTCTTCGAAACACATTCTTTGCAGAACGTGAATTTTCGCAATAAAGTTGAACGATTTGGAAACGATGTTCAGGCGTAATTCTTTCCATGATGAAATGCCAATTTTAGTCAAATGAAATAAATAAGTTTCGTAGCTATTACGAGTAGTAAGTTCCTAAAAAGTGCATGAAGCGACTACTAAAGAAGTTAGCTTATGAAAAATGATTTCTTCTTTGCAAATGTCGCAAAGGTCTTAATGCAAACGCCGACCAAGCAACTTCGCCGCTATCAATAAACGCTCATTGAGAAACATTGATTTAATTGGAATTAAATATGCAATAATTAAAGGTAAACAGCACGAGGGAAACCGAACGCCCTCAAACGCGCGCAAACAAACGCCAACCAAAGCCATTACACGCATGCAAGCACACACACACACACACACATGCATATGTATTGGGCGATTGACGGAGTGACCACAAACAAGGCTTTTAATTGTTTCATTACAGTGTGCGTGCGCTGGTTGACGCATACTTATGTGTATGTGTGCCTTCAATTTGCACCTGCAAAGCGTGCTACGGGCTTATTTAAGCGACCAGTGGGCGTGGGGCGTGTGATGTGGCAGTGTTGCATGTAAACACGCCTATAAACGGCATAAACAACCCAAAACGTGCATTAAAAATTTAAATATGCATTTACTTACGCACACAAACACAAACACAAACAAACAGTGCATAAATTATTTAAGCGCGTAAAAGTAAATCAATACATGACCATACATACACGCCGTTGTAGGTGTACGTGTGCGCGGGTGTGTGTAGCATGAATTTGTGCGGCATCCATTATTGGGTAATTATGAATTTCATGCTCATCACTTTTGTTTATGCGCTTTAAATTGCGGCAAGCATGGGCAGCATAATCCGCTAAGTCGTCAGCGCCGGCATATTAACAGGTGGGCCGCCAACAAAAACAACAACAAAGCATTAAACGCCGCACAATAGCTCTGGGTGACGTTCCAACGCGCTTAATTAAAAATAATTATGCAATTATGGGAAATTTAGACGGTGCATAAAAAATATAATTAATCGACAAATATGCGACCGCACACACACACACCCACAAACATATGCACACATATGCGGTGTTTGTACACGGTTTTTTGGCGCTTTTGGCAATTATATGCCGTTATGAATCTGGGCAAATATTTAGCTTATTATAATCGTTTGTTTGTATCGGTTTTTTCCACTTTTTTTATGCAACAATTGTTCATTTATGTATATGTGTGTGTATGAAAAGCGCTTAAATGGTTTTAGTGTTTAGTTTTTGCTGTTATTGTTAGCCGTCGTGCATTCATATTAATTAATTAGATTTTGCAGTTAAAGCACAAGTCTGCTGGTTTCTAAAAACATTTAACAAACATTCATGAATTTGCTTGGTGTTGCACTTAATCGGATATATACTATAAAATATTTATTGTAATATAATATACCTATCTAGTTAAATGATTAGCGTAAGATTAGAGCGTACACATTAGAGCGAGTCGATTTTTTTATACCCTGAACAGGGTATATTAAGTTTGTCACGATGTTTGTAACACCCAGAAAGAAGCGTCGGAGACCCTATAAAGTATATATATAAATGATCAGTATGTTGAACTGAGTCGCGTTAACCTTGTCCGTCTGCCTGTCTGTCCGTCCGTCCGTCTGTATATATACGAATTAGTCCCTCAGTTTTTAAGATATCCTTTTGAAATTTTGCAAACGTCATTTTCTCTTCAAGAAGCTGCTCATTTGTCAGAACTGCCAATATCGGACCACTATAACATATAGCTGCCATTTAAACTGAACGATCGGAATCAAGCTCTTGTATGGAAAACTTTCACATTTGACAATTTATCTTCACCAAATTTGGTATAGATTATTTTCTAAGGCAGCAATGTAATCTCCGAAGAAATTGTTCAGATCGGTTAACTATAGCATATAGCTACCATACAAACTGAACGATCGGAATCAAGTTCTTGTATGGAAAACTTTCATACAAACTGACATACGCTTGACAATGTATCTTCACCAAATTTGGTATAGATTATTTTCTAAGTCAGTTCAGATCGGCTGACTATAGCATATAGCTGCCATACAAACTGAACACATAGTTAGTAANACAAATGCACCTGTGAATTGTATATTAGCTTCGGTGCAGCCGAAGTTAACGTTTTTTCTTGTTTTGCTATAAAATCGCGGATGCGGCAAATATATACAGATCATTCTGAAGAACTTTGCTCAAGACACTATGGGTCTAAACCCGGTTTCGAGCCAGCGACTTTTATGCGAAATTTAAAAAGGTGTATAGTTGTCCTATCTTGCCGATTTCAACAAATGATCAAAAGAATGTCAAAATGCACCAATAATCTGTGGAACATTTCTCCCAAACGCGATCAACCCGCTCGAGGTGATTGCATGTAAAGTACAGGATCCAAGACAACTCGTTTCGCTAATCAATATAAGAAAATTGTGACCTTTATAATGACCTGATCTGTATCTGTAGTATATTTATATTGTTTTTTGTTGTCATAATACAAAATTTGCTAGCTGAAGAAACAATGGAAATGCAGCTGTGATTTTAATATACAGGCTAGATTAGATCAATCTAGTAGGCCAATAAGCCAATAACTTAGACCAGTTTTAGTCCTTTGCAAAACCAGATGGAGTTCAGCTGCTAAGTCCAAGACGAATAGTCCTTTAGGATGCGGGACAAGTGCACAAGAGATGCTCCATTGTTTCCCTGGTGCCTTGCTCTAGACATTTCCTGCAGTCTACTCGATCTATCAGCCCCATCCTGCGTGCGTGTGTCGCCACCAGACAGTGACCAGTTAGTATCCCTACCATGTTCCTACAGTCCCTTCTATCGGGTGCCAATAGGAATTTTGTGTACTTCCGATACACCAGTTTGCACATGACTTTTGCATTTATGCGCCCAGGTAGCTCCTTCTATCGGGTTTTGATTTTCTTTACCATGCTTCTGTCGAGATCGAAGTATAGACAATGTTAGGGTTTCCCAATGTTGATCACTTTTTCGGATGTTAGGCGCACACAATTCTTGCCAATCTTGTCCATTATTTCATTGCCTTCAATGAATTTGTGGCCTGGCACCCAGTATAAGTTAAATTACTTGCTTCTGCCAACACTTTCCACTGATGTCCTGCTTCGCAATATGCCGATATGCGATATGAGGTTACAGCTTTGATTGCTGCTTGGCTGTCTACGTAGAAGTTGACTTGCAGGTGCATTAGAGGCCAGCTCTGCGGCTTTCGTAATAGCAAGGACGTCAGCTTGAAATATACTGCAATGGGCTGGTAAAGGCTGCCTTATGCTTAACTCTGAACAATATATCCCCGCACCAACTCCATCCTCCATTTTCGAGCTATCCATTTAAATGTTTAGAGTGTTCCACGTAGCTGACACACCTTTACGACAGCCATCTTTTTCTATGTCTACTTCGAACCTTCTTTCCCAGTTGAAAAGTGGGATCATGTAGTTGGTGTTTGTCCAACCGCCATTATCCGCCTAACTATGCTCGAAGGTGCAAATATGTGCAAATTTTCCTGCAGCCAGTTGTCTCGTCGATTTTGCTGCGCAGTCAGCGAAGAGGTCTATAAGTGACAGGTTTAGTACCAGCTCAAAAGCCGCCTTTGGGGTTGCTTTTAAAGCTCTCGTTATGCACAGGGCAGTGATGTACATTTATAATACATAATTTTATATTATACAAAAGTACATTATCATCAGGAAAATATTCTCCCCAAATTCACTAATATATGTACTCGTATCTCACAGATTGAGCGATATTTTCGTTGAAAAGTCATCCAAAGGCACTGGGATCCACATACTCGGTATCTGGTAGAAAAGTTGTGCTTCGTTTTAGACAGTTAAGGAGTCACTATTTCGAAGGCATTATGTTTGCAAAGTTATATTTCGATATCTTCATTTATATATTGCAAACTGATAGAGTCAAACGGAACTTCAGATTGTGATATATAGGAAGTACGCTTGGTTGTATTCCGATTTTGTTTGTTTTCACAGTGTAACATAAATATGTCGGGATAATGTTAGTAACAAAATTTCATTGATATTGGTCGAACAGTTCCTGAGTCATACAATTTCGTCAAAAGGTGGATGGTGCCACGTTCAATGTCCAATTTGAGCACTGGCTTTTATGTAGCACTACCGTACAAATACAGTTGTAAAATCTTATGCTTTTGAAGTATTTATTTGGTGATTTTTCGCACTTCAAGTCAAGTCCAACATAACCGATATATGGATAAAATCAAAATCGTTTTCGTGCACCAATTCTTTCATGGTTTTGTTAGTAACTTTAAACGAACTAAAGCTGGCAGCAACCACTCAACTTTGTAATCCATATTTCCTCTTTCTTGCAAAGTAAGTCTAGGTGCTCAATTATAGAATACACGTTTGCTCATTATTCTAAGTTATCCAATATTCCTGGTAGCAACTTAGCTACCATTTCCGGTTATGCTAAATCACAAGTCTCTCGTTGCAACGCAAAAAAGTCCTCGCCGCCTCTAAGTGGCATGCGTTAGTGCAATGACAAAAACAGCAGGAACTTAAATCAACAGCCATGCAACCCGAACCCGAACCTTAACCGCCACAACCTGCGATGCGAGTCATTGTCGCTGGCGCACAGACGCACTCGCATTCTCAGACGACAGCAGCAGAAACAGAAATCGTTTTCCATGAATGCAACTGGAAACCCAACACAGCGGCGGCCACGGTTCAGTGCACCAAGAGCCACACCAGCCACCAGCCAACAGCAACGACAACAACTGGGATACACGCGGCAGCATGCATTTGTCAGCCAAGGCAGGCCAGGCAGCTGCGGAGCGAAGAGTCGGCTGTGGCAGCGATTGCACAAATGTCGTAAGTCAAATGCGAAATGCAGCAAACCGCGAAAAGTGTTTAAGGATGACTCGAAAGAGGCGAAAATACACACAAAAATGAAGAAATTTCTGCTGCTTCTTCTCGATTTTGTTTTTTTTTTTTTGGGAAATGCGCTGAGCCAACGCAACACGCTGCCGGTGTGGCAGTGAGGCAGTGTGGCGCGCGTTGGCAACACTGTTATTGCGCCGGCTGTGGCTTCTGGCTGCGGTTCCTGCGGCTTGGCAAGAACCCAACAAACCATGAAGTAAATAAACGCTGCGGTGAGTATGGCAAATAAAATCTACGATTTAGTAACTAAGTAATAACGGGACATAGCGAACTGCTGCAGCAATAAAGAGCCGTGCAGCCAGTGCAAGCACCCAACCATTGTTGTTGCCGGTGTCCAAAGTTGTGATTGTGCAATTTCGTAGATTTTTGCATCTTTTTGCGACATTTTTGTCGGGCTTCTGCATGTTTCGTTTGAGGAAAACCCGAGAAGGCGGAAACGCAAAGTCCAAAATGCAGTGCTGAATGCAAATCGCTCTAATGCAACGATATGCCGCCAAGAGGTCGGAGTGAAAAGAGCGAGGGAAAAAGGAAGCAAATATATGGTGAAGGAAGAAGAAGAAGAGAAACATGTACAAATTACAAAAAGAATGGTTGCGGATAAAAGAAAAACAACAAATGCTAAGCACAAAAAGCCTGCAGATTTGCTCGAGGTAAAAACTCGTGCAAAAACGGAGGAAAAAACTAAATTGCAATCAAGGCCCTTACACACACACACACACACACATACAGACGGGCGCATAGAAAGCGAGACAAGTTAAGAACTAAAGGCAATAATTAAGGCGAACTGAACTGCATCGAAGTGAACTAGTGAAACCACTGACTGATTCGCCGCACATGCGACTCCATAAAACCCTGAAAATCCACTGAAAATCAGTGAGCCCCCGACGCACCAACCAGCGCAATGGAAGGTAGATACCAAACATTCCCCTCCTGCCACTTAGGCGTGAGTCAACAGCTCTAAAACACATGCGTGTGGGTGTGTGTGAGCAAAGACAAATACAAACAAATGCACGGAGAGCTTTGCCACTCATTTTCCCTTTCTTCGGTCCGACAAGACAAGCACAAATCAAATGGCCAAAGTATGCGCACACAAATGGCGCTGGGGGGGGGAGAAGACAGGAGCCAAGGGTGTCTAGCAGTGGCAAAAACAAATATCAGCGAAGTAAGTGGCTTCGGAAGAGGCGTAGGCAGCTTTGGTGCCCAAGCTAAAGATGAGGCGCCGTTGACTGTGCGCTGGGCCGGTGGCCAGTCTTCGAGGCGGTTGGGGGGGCGGTGTCGATCGAAAAAAGTGCACTTGTTTTATTGCAATCAACATGCAAATGCGCTTCACTCGATTACTACGCCGTGCATGCCTACACACACACACATAGATACTTGCATATACGGCAAAGGATGCATTGCATTCAATATGGCTTAGTTCTAGTAGTTGTTGTTGTTGTTGTTGTTGCCCACTACGATTGTGCAGTTGCAGCTGTTGGCAGATTTTTTACCAGTTTTTTGTGTTATTGTTGCAGCACTTGTTGTTCTTGCCGGGCCTAGTGTTGGCAGGCAACTTGACTCGGCTTGTGCAGCCGCCCTGTGACTCCCTTTCCCGGTCGTGCATTGTTGCTGCTGTTGTAGTTTTTTTCTAGTTATGCTCGCTGCTGCTGCTGCTTCTTCTTCTTCGTCATCGTATTATTTTGTTAATTCTTCTTTGTTGTTGTTTTCTTTTTGCGGTGCAACTTTCAACTGCAATTGCAGTGGCTTATAAACAAGGCAAAATTATTACAAAAGCGTAGCAAAAGCAAAAGCAAAAGCGAAAAAAGAAAACGAAAACAAAAACAAAAAGAAAAACCAAAAAAGAAGCGAGGAAAAATGCCGCGCCGTCCCGCTGTTGTATGTACGTATGTGTGTATGTGGTTTCCAGCATTATTGCCAGCTTTTGTTTTTGGGCGCTTCTACAGACACACATACACACACACGCTTAGGGCCTCGTGTAGTTCACCGCTTATGCAATTGCCTTAACGGATTTTTTTACGTTTTTCCTATTTTCTTCCCTCCCCGTTTCGTATGAAAACGAGCTGGTTTTTGTGTTGTTATTGCTATTATTGCGCTCGGTTTCGGTAACACTGTCACAGTTTTACGGCAGGAAGTTGGCTGCGAGTCAAAGTAATTACTGCGCAGTTGAATGTTTTGGCTCGCTGCTGACTGCCGCAACTTCACCCCTGCTTCTCTTCATCTCCCCTTGCCGCTTGCCGCATGCAGTGCCGTTCGTGTGTTGCATTCTGATTTTTCTGCTCGCTTCCTTCGTTCGTCGCCTCCTTTCGTCGGGTTCAAAGTTCAACGTGTCCAAGACATCAAAGCTCGTTGGCAACGGCAGTGAGCTTTCGATTATTCGAAATTCCTTTTTAATTAGCAATAATGAGGCCTCTTATTTTGCACTCTGATTACTATGTCGCCTTTGTCCTGCTCGCTGAATAATAGCTTGAGGGCATCCAGAGTGCAGATCAAGTTCAATACACTTTTGTGTGCATACAAAAACGAAATACCAAATGAAGTGCCCGAGAAAATAACGAAGTTATCGTAATTGAAAGTTAAGTTCTTCGCAGGATTAAGTGTATCCTTTGAGTGGTTTTTTTTCTGTTTTCCTTCGAACTTTGAGTGAAAATAAGGTGTTGTCAAGCAAGTAACGCAGATGGATTAAAGGGTGGCAAGTTTAATTATTTTAAATATACAATAACAAGTAAGCTGAAACTTGCATTCGTTTTGAAGAAAACCCTATTTTTGAAGAAAGTTCGAGTTTTTCGTATTAAGCGTAGGTGTAATGGGGCCGATGCATTGATTAAAGCGTTTCTGTCCGTTCTTTTGATACAGTTTTTATAAAACGGAAACTGCAAGGGACAAACTCAGGCTACTTGTTGCCTCCTACTCTGGCCATTGCAAGCTCAAGAAGCGCTTATATAACATGGGCCTAGCTTCTTGTGCGTATTGTCGGTTCTGCGACATGGAGCCTGAAACTCCAGAACACCTGTTAATTGACTGCAGAATAAAGATCCTTGGATCCATGCTTCCAAATAGGGTTCACATTGCCACAATGCCATATAGGCAGTTATCAATATGCTGGGATTAAGTGAGTCCTTGTGACTTAGGAGAGGGCACAATAGACCTTAGATCGCGGTGAAATCCTCATTTATTTATCTAATCTAAGTCTTTCAAACGATAGTTTTCTTGAGGTCTGAGAATGGAAAATTTCCACTGATACCCAAATTAATAGAATAAGTTGGATGCTGAAGCAATTCCAGCCAATGTCTCCTTATTCTGTTTGTTTGAGATACGCCACTCAGACAATCTCATCAACTCCTAACTTATATGAGGCAATGATGCTACGAGATATTTTCGTTAAATCCTGGTAAAGTTTTGTCCCTAAGCCGTTATTTTTGCAGCGAGTTGTTGGTATCAAAACTGCGAATAGAACAGTCAGTCTGATGATCATTCTATCATATTTCAAGTGGTTGAACAATATGTTTTAAGGAAAAATGTATTTTTGGCTTGGATTTACTATTCCTTGATTTCTTTTGCATGGCCACAACGGGTACGCTGCAGAATTCCAAACGCTGAACCCAATTTTCAACGGTTTTTAAGCATAAATTGGCCGATACTGCAGCTGGCTTGTTGGCATAGATCAAAGACTTGACGTAGCCCTACAGGAAATAGTCTAACGGCGTCAAATCGCACGACCGAGGAGGCCAATTGACTGGGCCATTGCGTGAGATAACTCCTTAACCAAACTTGATTTTCAATTAAACGATTGTGACATTCGCTGTGTGGCTTGTGACGCCGTCCTGTTGGAACCATATATTGTCCAAATCCATACCATGGCTCATAAACCGCATCAAACCGTAATTGCCTGCAATGATGACTCATGGAGTTCATTTAGATTGCTCCCTCACCGATAGCGCATATTTTGCTTATTGACGAAGCCATTCAGAGAGAAATGAGCCTCATCGCTGAATATGATTTTTCGATGAAAATCCGCATAATTTTCAAGTTGCTGCTCAGCCCAATTCACGAACATAACAATATTCTGGTGGTCAAGCAGCTTCAGTCCTTGCGTCAATTTGATCTTGTAAGGATGTGAGACAAATTCTTTTCCCAAAATTCTCCACAACAACGTCACAGATATACGTAACGCTTGGGAACGACATGGGAGAGACTAATTGGGTCTTCCGTTGCGCTAGCGGCGGCAATATTCTCGACACTTCGGGCACTTCTTCTGTCTCACTGGCATTGGAACATTTTGTACTGTGCCTTTGCATTCAAATTTTTCCATTAGACGCTCAATTGTTGATCTGACCGGACGATTATGACGACCATAAAGGCGTAGCGCTCTTAAAGTTGATGCCAATGACTTCGAATTTCGGTAGAAAACTTTAACAATTTCGACTCTTTGTTGGATTGTATACTCGTATCTTGCCAGGAGGAAATGGCAAACCTTACTGAAGAGTAATGTTTAAATACAGGTAAATAATAAGGCGTCGTTTGCTGTCTCTATCGGTCTACTTTTGTAGCGTCGTTTTGAAGAAACCCTTTACAAATATGTATTTATATAAATTGTGGCTGTTGTTAACGTAACTCAAAATTCCAAAAAAAAAAAGCTGTCCTAAAAATCATAATTTAATTCCTCAGAATTTTCTCATAAAGTAGTGATTACATGGGTTGCCTTTTGGCAGCCCTAGTATTGTAATCTCGCAATTCACAATTTAATCGTAAAGTTTAACATTTGTGATGTTATATATAGGATATTCAGAATGTTTTGACAAACGAGCGCTATTTGTGTTGTTTACAGTAACTTAAAATATTCATCCCGGCCAAAAAATACATCGATGAACTTAATTAAATTTTTGATGATATCGCTGGAACAACGCAGAACAGTAAATTTTGCTTGAAACATAACCACTTGTATGACAAGAAATCAGGAAAACCAACCAACCACCCAAGACGGATAACTCTTGACCTGGACAATGCCAGCTCGTCTTCATCGACTGAAACAATTGCATTTTTGGGCACTCAGAACCTCGATTTGTTGAATAATTTACCATAAAGTCCTAACTTGGCATTGAAAGACTGCTTTTTATTACCGTTTGTAAAAAATAAACTAAGAGGTCGTTCTTCGTCACCTGAGGTGGCGGTTTATGCGTCCAAAAGGCATGTTTTGGAGATACTTCGAATAGAGCGGCAAAAGTGCTTCGACATTTGGCTTAAACGCATGGAAAAGCACATAGAGAATATTTTGAAAAACAGTCGAGCGATTTTTAATGATTAATGTTAGCTATTTTTTTCTAATCCCAAAATATAAATACCAAATATCGTTCATATCCATTCATACCTATACAAGTAGTACGTATGTATGTACTTAGCACAACCTTGGCCGAGTTTCTGACATCATTGAAGGTGTACGCCTTGCCGTAAGTTGAAAATTGGGGGGATCTACAAATTTTTAGTCGACCCTGTTTTACTAATGAACCTTCCAAATATTCTGATGATATTAGAAAAAAAGTTGGAAAAGCGAGTGAATCCTGATCCTTGGCATTAGAATTTCTAACTATTACACTACTTATACTAATTTTGTGACGAAAAAAAGCTCTGAAGGAATTATTATATTTTACGCAAGATTAACACGTGGCATTTTTCGGAACTAAATTTATGCTAATTTGCTATAAATAAAATTATAACAAACTGCTGCTCCATTATAATAAGACAACGCCACAAATCACTAGCGCGTTGATTGAATAAATCCCTCAAGTCATTAGCTAACAATTCTCAGAAGTACAGTACAACAAAAACTACGAAAAAAGACTTGATCAGAGATTTCACTTAAACAGCCATTCCGCCGATGCGCTATTAGCGCTGACAACAAAAGCAGCAACGCCTACCACATTACTCGCAACGCAGCATGCACCAGAGACTTGGAGATCACACGCACACATACATACATACAAACATATGTGATATGAGCATGTGAGATGTGCATGTGTGAGTGCCATAAACAACTGCAAGCAGTCCAATTAACATGTCAGCACAACTGATTCTTCTGATTCCTGCATGTTGACATGTTCAACGGCTGACCATAATCTTCTCGAGCGCATTGCCGCAGCGCTGCTCGTCGATAATTATGCGCTAATTAAATGCCACATAGCAGACGAAATTTCGGCAGCAACAGCAGCGGCAGCAGTTTTGTATTGCAGCACCGCGAGCGACACAAGGCGGCCGGAGGGCGGACGCGTCGCATAAAATGAGTTGTCTGCTGCGAGGCGGTGCGCGGCGTGGCGCGGCGCGTTGTACAACACATGTTGCAAGCAATGCGTGGCGAGTAAAGTGCTGATGTTGCATTTCGTTGTTGTTGTATGGCAAAGTTGCTGTTGCTGCTGCCACGGCATGATGCACAATTTAACCCTTTTTTATGCAGTGGAAAAAAGCAAAAAGGCAACAAAAAACAAAAACATTTTCTACCCAAAAACCATAAACATAACATGTTTTTAATTATATGTGCTGAGTGATGAGTAGGCGGTGCAAGGGGAGCGCTGAGCGACGCTGGCGACTGTGTTGCCTGCGCGCAATTTGTCTGCACGCGCACGCACACACACTCCCGCCTCACTTGTGTAGGTATGCAGGAATGTGTGGCACAGCCAGACATAGAATCCTTACATATTTGGCTGTTGTTGTTGTTGTCGCCACAACAATTTGTATTATGTAGCTGATGTTGCGCTTTCGGTTTTGTGCCGTAATTTTTGAAGAGTTAATGTCAGCTGGAATGCGTGTTGCACACACAGTTGCACGCGACAAGCGGTCCGGGGAGCTCACGAGCGCGACGCGTCTGCCGCGCAAAAAATTAAAACTTGTTTCGAAAATACCTCCATAATCCCTTGCACGTCGCCGACAGCCACTGCGTGCACTCGTGGTGCATGTTGCCTGCATACCTACGCAGTTGCCACCAGACGGAGCTAAAATTATCTTCCTCCTTGTTTTTCTCATTTGCGAAAAAAGCCTGTGCTTTAATTTCGCCTTCCATTGTCCGCTTTGCTGCATCTTCATTTCGTCCGCCATTCATTTTCTGCTCTAAATTGCCATAATTATACGCAATAACGACGTCGCAGCGACTTTGCTGCTTGATAACTAAACTAAAGCATCGGAAATGCGCACCGTCACCCTTGCCACTTGGCGTGCAACCTGCCGTTGCCGCGCCGAAAGGCAAAAAGTCAAGCGACTGCAGCTGTTGCCCAATGCCCAAAGGCAACATGCAACACCGTTGACCGTTGACTATTTGCAGCAGTGTCACACTGTAGTTACAACAACGCACGGCACACTGGCGAACAACCACAAAGACAATGCGTCACTAACACTAGTCGCACAACAACAACAACAGTTTAGTTCTGGTTCACTGCCACAACTGGCCATCGCCGCCGCTCAACTTTATCGCTGAATGGTGAAGGGTTACATCGCTTTTGCTATTGTTGTTGTTGTTGTAGTTTTACCTGCTAGCTAGTGGACATTTTTATTTGGGTAATAGTTTGCACGTTTTTACGAGCGACTAATTAGACAGTTTCACACACCAACTCAGCGCCCCTCGAGTGCGTCGCTAACGAAGCGTCAAAAGGTCTGCATGGGAAGCGCGGGAACATGTGTCATGACATATTCAGCTGTCTATGTATACTTTTTATATGCGTATTTAGTTATGTACATTTCTGAAATTAGTTAATGTGTGAACTTACAACTCTATTAACTAAGCTTGAAGGGTGTGACCTTGCGTTGTGCATAACTTTAGGCATTTGCTGGTCATTGGAGAGCGACTTGCTGGCTTTACTTTTTGAATATTTGAGAAACATTTTTTATTTCTGGTGATAAAACTATGTGAATCTTGAGTTTAGATTTTATATTGTATTTTGTCTTTAAAAATAATTTCTAATTTAATTTTTTTGTTTTGGAGTCTTTGTTCACCATTTTGAATTTTGACGCTTGGAAGATTTTATTAATTTTTATTTTTAGTTTCTAAGCATTCTATTTTCAAATCTTGGCTTAGAGCTAATTTTAGAGAGAAGAGTTCTAAAGCAAATATTTATTTCTTGACAAAGCTGGGCTTCACATATTATTTTAATTGAAACAGAGTGAGAACACTTTAGATTGGTCTGTGGAATATTATTCCAAGTTAGACATTTGGCAATTTAGAGCTCAATGGTATCGACAGCATTATCAAAATGTTTGGCAGAATCCGAGTTATCACTTAAATTCACTAAATAATTCGACTAGTTCACTAGGATCTATTTGAAAATGCTACCAGGTGCTTTATAACTATGTCAGATGTTCTTCAGTTTCTGCTAGTAGGTAAAGCTTAGTCAACCCGACTTAGTACCTAACGATCGCAATATGGGTAAGGTTAAGTTAGGTTAGGTTAATTAAGGTTAAGTTAGGTTAGGTTCAGTTAAATGGCTGTTCCCTCAGTGTGTTTCTTTTGTAGGGCTCTTATTGAAAAACCCGTTGGTTGAAGCTTAGTCAACCCGACTTAGTACTTATCGATCGCAATAAGATTAGGTTAGGTTAGGTTAAATGGCTGATCCTTCAAAGTTATTCCGCCACATTTAGACTGTTATGTTCTGTCCTTTGTGAACCCAGACTCCTGTAGTTGGATATTAGCTATCGGCAAAGCGCGCTGAACCAGCACAAATCTGCTTAAGTTTTTAATATTTCTATTTTCGTTATTACACCTGGTTGACTGAAAGTATGAGATCCGAGGAGTCTTTGCTTTGAACTGATAAAAATGGAGTATTCGAGAAGACAGCGTTGAGATCATTCTAGCTCATCTTCTTCTAAGCCTACCGTTCTTGTCCTAATATAAAATTGCTCGTAGCTAGAGGTAACGATTCTAGATATCCCTTCACTAACCTTGAGCGCACAGTCAGCAAATTTGAAGCTAAAATCGCTGCGCTGCTATTGGCATGGATCGTCGCCAATCTGAAGGAGGCTACGTTCCGGAGCAGTAAATCTATCGCTGCTTTTATGGCAGCCACTTCCGTTTGAAGAACGCTGCAGTGGCAAGGAAGCTTAAAACTGGAGCTGATGGAAAATTCTCGACAGCGTATTCCTCCACCAATCTTCCCTGCAAGCTTTGATTCATCTGTAAAAACAATTAACCGCCCCTCTGCACAGCTAGTGCTTCAACTTTATGTCGCCTCCGAAGGTATATGAGCAGAGTAATGACAGCTAGGGCTGGGCTCGGCAATCTGATCATCGAAGTATTTTGCAATGAAATTGAAATGTGCGGGGATTTCAGAGTGCCCAGGCTTGCCGTCATCTAAGTACCCAGATTCTCTGAGTATGAGGGCAAATTTCGTGTTCATAAACCCTGCGTCTGTGTCCATCGGTGCCACATGCAGTAAATCCTTCAGCGCCAAAGTTGGTGTAGTTCCAAGAAAAGCTAGAGTTTAGATTGCAGTAATAATAGCCCTTGAGACCAATGTGACCTTCCTCGCTGCTTCGTAAAGACTCTGAATAATCTCTACCACGAAGTTGAGTAGGATCAATTTGTCTGACCTATATAATGATGTAGAAATGGTGAGGATATTACTGCTATTGCTGCGATCAGCATGTTAAATAATTCGGGTTTTTCGAAAACGATAACTTTTATATTTCGAACTAGGGAACTATATAATTTCAAATATAGATAAAAGCATTATTATAAAACAAACACTTTAGTATTATACTTTGGTACCTCCAGCGGTTGATATTTCACCGGAAACACTGTGGATATCAATGAGAAAATCTTCCGGAAATCCCTGATTTCTACAAATCTATTGTAGGTAGTTTTCGAATAGACATACCACTTAATCAAAAAATCTTTAAAAATACTACGAAATATGTGTTATAAGTGGAGAGTCTAAGAAAGCTTTCCCAAATGTATTGCTAAGGATTTGATATGAGAAGTTTTTAGAATAGGGTGAGCAATCTTGAAGTAAATTTAAATTTAATAAGTTCTTAAACGATTTCAGTCAAATTAAAGTTGTTTAAAAATGTTCAGCAAATAGTTTGAGTCAACATGTTTTGGAATCGAGGTGGCAACTCTAGAAAAATTTACTCTTAATTTACACATGATGTATGGTATATTATATCGCTGAACAATAGGCATAATTTCGAAATAATTTGACTAGGGTTGCCATATATCTAAAAAGGTTATATTATGAAAAAAATCAACAACATATCGTCACCTAAAATGCGAAATAACGTTACATTACATTTCATAAGGCTGAGGAAAAACGATATTACCGTACCCACTCATATCGAAACAAAATTTGAGTTTTGGTTATAAAATGGTTATATTGGGTAGGCCAAAAAGTCTTTTCGCATTTTGTCAATAGATGTCGTTGCACTCGTATATCTCCAGTGCTACCCATCAAATTGTGTCACACCATAGGTTAGAAAGCGTTGAAATACGAAAAGACTTTTTCGACTAACCAATATATTGGTTATTTCAGATAGCGTTGGGTTAAAATTTTGTAATATATACATAGAGTATATGAATGTAATGTGCTGTAGTGAATCGTAAGCAATAAAAAAACTCAATTTCGACTGTTTGATGATACGTTGTTCTACATTTTAGGCGACGATGTACTGAGTAGAATCAGAGATTAATTTGTTTGATCGGCACACAAAATGTTATTTTATAAACCATACTAAATTTGTTAATTTATGTGTGTATATATTTGAGAATTCGTGGCTGCTGCTTAAGCTTTTGTAAACAATAAATTGTAGTTATCAATAAGGTAGTCATGCGGTAGTTTCCAGCAGAAATGCACACTTATCAAACGATTTGGAAGTGAAAGGTGAAACCCATCACAAGCACTTACGATAACTAAGTGAGTGGGAATGCGAGGTAAAACACCATAATTTCGTGCACTAATTTGTAATAATTTCCACTAAAAACAAACAAAGCGAGCGCAACGAAAGCAACATGCCACGCTGGCGCGCCGACGCCTGGGCGACGATCAGCGTGCGGAGCAACTGAAGCAGCAGCAACTCGACACTAAGTAAATATAAACAAACAAATGGACAAATAGACACAAAAACTTATGCGGAGATATCCGCAGAAATTATTTGATTATTATTGGTAAACAGAGGAGCGGTAAGGCAGTAAGGCAGGGCGAGCGCTCACGCGTGCAGCTAAAAGCGCCCATACACGAGCACACAATGCGTTCGATCGGTATGTGTGCGCTTGTTCGCGTACCGGTCCATGTTCGCGAAAATGTTTGATTTTTTACGATCGGTGCGCGAACATGTTTATCGTGTATGGCGTTGTCGGCGCACAAAATCTCATTTCTCTCGTGTCGCCGAACAGTGAAGATCGCGGACAATGGCAAGTGTTAAGGGGAGAGCCTGCTTTCGAGGCTTCAAAAAATCGATTTTTTTGATGATTTTTTTGGGAGGGAAAGAAATAATTGATTCAAGCGAAATTTCTCGGCTTTATAGTTATATACTTGAACATCTTTCACAAATTTTGGATACGAAATCTTTGATATTCTGCCTTTCGGAAGCAATTGCCCGATGCATCTCGTATGTAGTTTTAAACAAACGGAAACAAAAAATTCAAAGGATTCATATTTTTTATTAATTTATCTTCTAGTTAAACTAAGAAAACAAAAAAAAAGTGTAAAATGTAAAATTTTATTAAAAAAAGTGATAGTGTAAGAAAAATAAACGTTGGAATAACTTATTATTTGAAATATATTGCTACATTAGAAATAAACGAAGAAATGTTCCGCTTGCCTGTAAGGCAAAATGGATTTGTGTGTCGTGTATGGGCAAACGACGCGCTTGTGTCTCGCGTATGAGGCAGCTATAAGCAGCACATAATGGATGACTACACACATGCATAAGCGCACAAACATACATGCCAGCAGTTTATGGTGCAGGAGTCGGGTGTTGCTGATGGGGCACGATAAGCGCTGCCAGCATACACAGTCAGCAATAGGAACCGCGACCCAAATGCAAGTGAGCGTTGTTGTTGTGAGTGTTGTTGCAACAAAAAAGTGTTAAAGTAAATAAGTGGAAGTAAACAAAGCAACAAAAAAGAAAGCGCTTATTTGGGAAGTCATAAAATTACAACAAATAATACAACAATAATAGCAACAAGCATGGAAATTGCAGCAACAAGCAACACATGAACCGTTATAAAGCAGTCAACAAGCATCGTAAATTAGAAAAGTGATAAGGCACTATAGCGACGCGCGCTGCCGGTGTCTGGCGGGTTAAGCGGCGTGGTCAAGGCGCAGCCGAACGCCCAAAAGTGCAATGCTGCGGCATTAAGCGTCGCAATGACAGACAAATTTATGTTGCATACAAAACAATTGAAGCTGCATGCAACGCGCGTGTGATTGGGGGAAGGTCAGAAGCCTACAATTAAGCGTTCATGCAACCAATACTGCACTCAGCGCTGCACAACGCGCTTGAACACTTACATACATACAAATATTGAAATAGTTGAGAAGATCTGCCTAACAGCATTCATATGTGCAACAGATGCGCTGTGCTGCATCGTCTTTTTTCGGTTTGCTGTCCACTTCCACACCTCCGTGTCATAAAAGTTGCCTTTTAATGTTTTTCATAAAAATATATTTATGACCCCGTTATGATTGTGCGTCCGTGTTAATGAACTACACAGCTACCAAGACCCCGCGCTTACCCGCGCTCCTTTAATTGCTGACTCGGAGTGTTCGTTTTACCAACGCCTGCGCACACTTTCATTTGGACGCATAAAAACTCATAACAACAACAACAACAAAATTAATTGCCATACATGTTTATTAGATGCGATCACACGATTGAGTTGTAAAAAATATCAAATATTTACGCACACATATTCCGCTGATGATTTTAGCTGCGCGTGCGTGTGTGTGTGGGTGTGCGCTCGAGTTTATTACTATTAATTTCACGCGCCCTACAACGCTTTTTATGACCACTTTTTATTATGGACATGCTCCTAAAAATTATTAACAACAAACACACGCACCACACACTCACAAACTGTGTGCACTTATAGTTCATATTTTATATTATATTTTTTTATTTTAATTTTTTTATTTTATTTTTTTTTTAATTTTTTTTTTAATTTTTTTTTAAATTTTTTTTTAATTTTTTTTTAAATTTTTTTTTCCATTTTTTTTTATTACACATACATTCTTTTGCGCTTGCATCGCCTGAAAGTTCGTATGTTTCCGCACTGATTGCTGTCGAGAATTTATTGTTTTTCTATAATTTTAACTGTTGTATCACGCTGTCAACACACATACTTTTAGTGTAAATAATTGTAAAATAAAGAAATACCAAATATTGTGCCTTTTTATTGCGGCGACCGCAGTGAAATTACGCCTCGCTTAACTTAGTCACAAAAAAAACACCCACACACACACATGAATACATACAAAAAAATATATATTTTATTGCCTTTGTCATAATTGCTGTGGAGTATAAGTGCCTTTGGACTTATTTGTATTGTTTTCAAATTACTGCCCATAAAAACGATAAGTTTATTTGTAAAATTAATAATATTTTTTCATATATTTTTTTTATAATTTCCATATTTTTATTTTTGGTTTGCTGTTTTAATTTAATTATGTTGTTTAGTTATCGCCACTTTGCAGGTTCCGGTCGCGGCGCTAATTCGCACTTTTATATGTCAATATGTATACGAAAATGAGTGAATTTCTGACAATACTCCCAATAATTTACGTAACCTTGTGGCAGAGTTTAAAAGAACCAAACATTTTTTTCATATTTTTCTGATAACTTATTTATATAAGTAAATCGGCTATTTTTTTCAATCAGTGCATGACAATTCACATTCAAATTATCAGTATTTTAATGCTTCAAGAGCATTTGAGTAATAAAGAGTGATCCATTTCGAGGTGCCCTATTTTTCAAAAGAAAAAAACACAGAAACGTAAAATTTAATGGGAAATGTTGACTATCATTCGAAAGAACATTTTTGGCCATTTATTTACTGACGATAATCTTTTTCAAATATAGGCCGCGGCTACGTCTCAGATAATCCATACGTCGAGTCCAATTTGCGATGTCTCGTTCGAACATTTCGACTGGTAACTGGCGAATGACACGCGTGATGTTTTGCTCCAAGGCCGGAATTGAAGCGGTATTGTCCGCATAGACTTTAGACTTTATATATACCCATAACTCAGGTTGCTCCTCGTCCCAAATGCGAATATTTTGCTTGCTTACATACCCCCTGAGTCAGAAATTGGCCTCAGCGATGAACAGAATTTGGCTCGAAAACATCTCATCTTCTTGGAACTTTTCAAATGCGCATAGAGCGAGGCGATGGGGACGGTTTCACTTCTTGTAGGAGCTATATTTTGTACACTTTCAATTTACGATCTCGAGAAAAAATGCGCCTCGAGATGCGGCTGTATATTTTCACTTCACTGCGTGCTGGACGTGGTCTATTCGGTGGAATATTATCCAGTAGGCCGATTATGTTGACTCTAAATTGAGCGAAGAGCGCGAAACACAATCTCCACAGAACATAAATTTTCGTAATAAAGTTGAACGATTGGTTAACTTTGTTCAGGCGGAAGTCTTTCCATGATGAAATGCCAAACAATACTGAGTAAAACTAAATGACAGCTTGTACCGACACACGCGTGACTGTCAAAAACGGCTATAGATAGAACGCTGATTCTGAATTTTTTGTTATTAACTTGCAGCTATTTTATTAGTTTTAAGTTTTCTCCTCTTTGTATAAACAATCTCTAGTAAGAAAACATGCTACACGAGTGTCCCGTTATATGGCTTTTTTATCTTCAGCGCTTATTACTCGAAAAGTGTGCTTTGTATATGCGTCATCAAGTTAGCACAAGTCAAGAAGAGAAGGGTTGAAGAGAAAGTAATAATCGAAGCTTATGAAGAGTTCAAGCTTTCAACTATGAAATATCAACAAAGTTTGCCAGAAATCTAAAAGTTATATACAATTAGTTGAAGTACGGTCGATATAATAAAGGCGTTAACAACAAAATAAAACTTTGGAAATAGTTAAGAAAAGAGCAATTTCGTGAAAAGCATTTCACTGTTATGAATCGACCGCCGAAAATCGAACAAAATCAGGTGTTAAAGTGAGCTTATCTGCTGTTCAAAGGGTGCTAAGAAATGCTCCTTATTTGAAAAGAAAAAACTAACACTTACGATTCTCTGTAAAAAATCACGGCTTTGGTCGGATTGGCTATACATACATATGTTGTTTTTCAAATAAAAAATAATAATTTGCAAAATACTCGAGGCATACAATCATTTTCATGATCTTCGGATGGAAGAATATCAGTTGGAACGGTTACATATGTATGTAGTTGTGCGAGCAAGGTGATTGTGTGGGGGCCATTGTGTGGGGATGGTTGGCCTGCAAAGTTTTCGAGTCTGGCCGGCACTGTTTCACTAAAGAAGAATTAATTGAAGGTATTAAAAATGCTCTACAACTCTAGCCAATCGGATCCTTGAGATCATTGTTCAGAAGGGATCTACTGCTTTTAAGAATGGCAACTTAATATTTATAATTTCGTATGTAAATAAGTAATGCAGCGATTACAACTTTATACCAACCCAGACTACATCAAAGTCTTCATTCACACTTTAAATCGAATTTTGAATTTGCATAGAATTCACACCAAGTTGCCACCTACAAACTACTTTCAATCGATGCTTTCAACACACTTGTTTACGACTTTGTGCTGTCAAAATATTAAATGGGACACAACCAAGTTGATAGACATTCAAACAAAATTCTTCGAAATGTAAATGACAAAAACCGCAAGGAAACAATTTACTCAATTTACTAATATGAACAATTTGTGAAATTGCCTTAAAACCACACACACATGATTTATTTAGCATTCATATACTTTTGAGTGTGCACAGACTTACAATGTATTCGTTCACCTTGCAAACAAACAGATCAGGAAAAGTACTAGTTTACAATTCAACAAGTTCTGAATATCACCTTATAACAAAAAAGTTGGCTCCGAAAATCAACTGTTCTCGTCTAGTTATTAGGATAACTCACATATTGGTTAGTCGAAAAAGTCTTTTCGTATTTTGTCAATAGATGTCGCTGCTGTCGCATATCTCCAGTGCTACCAATCACATATCATATAGTGTTGGAAAGGTGAGATTTTAAGCTTCATTTAACTAAAAAAAATCGAACGATATTCCAACTCAGTTTGGCCTTAATGGAAGGAAGTTCACTGAACGTGGAAATAATACATAAATGCATATTTGCTATATTTATATATAATACTGCAAGTATATACATATGTACATATGTACAAGGTAAAAGAACATTTGAATCCACTCAAGCCTGATATAATTTTGTAGAATTCAGTTTAAATATTTTATGCGGAAACCAAGAAATATTTATTTGCAGCTGAGCTTAGCTGTTGTTGCATTTGTTTTTGTACTGGCAACATACCATTACACATATTTTGTGTGTAAACTAGCAATGGACAACAATTATTGTGTATCTTTATATATAAATTTATTATATTTTAGCATTCCGTGTTCATTGGTTTCGGTCAACGAATTTCATGCCGAATAGCTAAATTCGATTGCGCGTTGATTTGGAATAATTTAATTGCATAATCAACTTGAATTCATTGCAGGCCGAAAGTATTTGCTGGCAACTTTTTCACTCACATCAACTCATATTTTGCACACTCCAACCACACCTTTGTGGGGGGTTCCTCGCTATGCTTCCACCTGCATCAATTTATGCACAAGCAGCTCTTTCCGCTTTCTTCCGTGGCAATTTGTTGTTTGTTTACTTTACCTGCTGAAATATTATGATACTCTCACAAATGTGCCCCTTGTGCGCTCTAAAGTTCTTGAGAGCATAATAAAACGAGTATTTTTCAAGTCACTTGGCAACCACCCGCACTTCCACGCCCCGACAGTTATCGCCCATGCGCCACACCCACCGCGCTCTTGTCGTTCATTACTCGCGCTAAACGCCGTTCGCCAGCTCGAGCTGTCGCCGACACCTGTAGTATCGCGTAGCCTTCTCCTGCGCTTTCGCCTCACACGCGCGTTTGTTCGTTTCGGCACCGTCCAACGTCCTTTGCATTCAGCGCCTTGCCAGCGCGCGACGTTCGAATGCGAATACCCCCGGTTAAGTGCCCGAGTGTGTGTGTGCGCTTGGAGTTCGCCTTTTAATTTTCTTATTCACTTGATGTCCTGCCTGCATGTCCTTTCGTTGCTGGCGCGTGTTGAGATACTCCTTTCGTCGCCAACTACACCGGCAACTTTTATTTGCTGCAAACACTGTTGTTATTGCTGTTCTGGGTATTGCTTACGGAAATGTCCTGTCGTTCGCTTCGTTCGCTGTGTCCACTGTGACATGTTCGTGTCAACTGGCCGGCGGTTCAGTAGTCAGTCCTCTTCTCCCTGCTTTATTACCATACGTACGCGTCGCCGACTGAAGTGGCAGCAGCATTTTATGTAGTTGCTGACATTTTCGGGCGTGCTGTTGATTGTACTCGCCGGAGCGTACGCAAACCGGCTGAGTGACTGCCCGAGTGCCTGAATGACTGACTGACTGACAGCATGATTGCCCGACGTTGTAGTCGCCGTCCTTGTGTGCGTGATTTTTATTGCGCTCTCGGTGTTTTTTCGCATTTATTATTAGTTTTAACGTTGACGATTATTTGTCCCCCATTATTGCGTTGAAAGGTAAAATCTGATACTCACGTCCGACTGTCCATTTGGACATTCGCTTGTTCGGACATGGTGTGTAAAGCAAATCCTGGTGTCACGTACATTTGTTTAATAAAAAGACGAGAGACAAACATGTCGTAAAATTCGGACAGACTGATGTGTGGCAAGGAATTTAATTTCTCCCAACAAAGACGCATCTCATCGCCGTTTCAAAGAAATTTTATTTAACGCGCTCAATTTATTTATTTATTTCGGTTGTGTCGTTTGTGGTCGATTTAAGTAAAAATTCAAATATTCTGAAGTTATTCATGAAAGAGCGGGGTTTCGAAAATAATTCAGGAATACTTTCGAAATCTTTGTAAATTTTATGAAAGAGGAAAATAAACTCCATAAAATATCTGGAAAGTTGGCTTTGATAATATAATTTGACATTACAGTTTTAGTTAGCTAAGTCGGAGAGTGCTAGAAACATGGAACGTTAGAATATTCCACAAAAGATGGTTGCACGGCATATAATAGCTTGTCAAAAAAGGTTTGCGGTATTTTCGCTAGTTGGCGCTGAAAGCGCGTAGTTCTAGTTTTATTCGTCGCATCGGGTCATGCTATACCTTTTTGGAAAGCTCATTTCACGCGCTAACACGTGTTTGATTCATTGTCGTTTCTTTTAAGTAGTTCGTGAGTTATAGCGTCGCAAACATGGAGCAAAATAAAGAGAAAATACGGCATATTTTACAGTACTACTACGATAAAGGCAAAAATGCATCTCAAGCCGCCAATAAAATTTGTGCAGTTTATGGACCCGATACAGTTTCCATTTCCACCGCACAACGTTTTCGTTCCGGTGTAGAGGTGGTCGAAGATGCGCCACGCTCCGGAAGAACGGCATAGTAGCAGTCGTAGCATAGGTCAAGAGCTGGGCATGATCATCAAAAATTCATTTAAATTTCAATAAAAGAACAAAATTCAATAAAAATACCGCAAGACTTTTTTGACAACCCATTATATAGTCGATATCCGTGTGGCCGAAATATATAGATCATTAGTTGTTCTGCAAAAGTTTATTATCACATAAAATTAATATCTAATTTTCCTTTTGATAATACAAATTTTCTTTTTTTTTGAAGTCTAGAAGATAAATTAATAAAAAATATATCTCAATTTTTTGTTCCGTCGATTTAAGGAATATACAATAATTTCGTATCCAAATTCTGTTATATATAAATCCCAAAAAATTTAGATAGATCTTATGCTTATATAAGACCTTAACGTTCAACTGCGCACTCTCTGAATTACAGTTGGTTGAGAGTGTTTCTATTTCCCAACATAGCATTACTCCATTATCGCTTGTTCATAGAACGGTCGGTTTTGGGCTGTTCAGTTGGGATGCTTTCTTGTTTATTCAAATTTTTTTACGTTTTTTCTTAGCTGGTTATTTTACTGGACTCATAGCTAAATATATGTATATATTTAAGGTCCATGAAGTCGGTATACTTATCAAAGTTATAGGGTTGCCAACTTACAAAAAGTTCAATTAAATTACAAAGCAAACTGGAACCAGTAAAAATGGTTATTAATAAGAGATTTGGAATTAATAGGGTTGCCAACTTTCAAAAAGTACAATAAGTTTATATTTTCTTGGGAAACATAATATTAAAGGGTCAAACTATATTCAGCCCTTTGAAAATTCATTTTCCGACATTGTTCTGAACAGGGTTGCCAATGAACAAAAATATACTAAAGAATTATATTCACCTTTGCATTTAAAAAATCGTGTTTTTTAGTTGCATATATACCCTATGTGCATACTTGTTTCTGAGAATATTTTCCGAAAATTTTAAGTTCATTTCATCCGGCGAATAGTTTCGGAGATATGACCATATTTGGCAGATTTTTTTAGCGTTTCTCTCGAAACACTCTTATTTTTAGAGTAAAAAAAACAATTTCTTTGAAAAGTCTGTTCCGATCACTTGATATTATCACACGTCTTTCTTAGATATATAAATCAATTTAGTTTCGGTTAGATGGCTGATCAAAGATCGCACGTGGACTGCTATAAGTATGTAGACCTTTGTGAGGCCATAGAAAAGAATAACTCCTGTGTTCGAACTTATAAATAAGCAAAACGCTTAGTAGCCAATACAAATTTGCATAGGCGTTTAATTTCCACTCCCGCCAAATCGGTGGGAAGGTATGCGCTTCCAAATCTAGACTTTGATTGAGTTGTTTCTACCCCATTTTCTTCCATACAGCTTCTGCAGATGGCGTCTGGTAGGATTCCCAGCCTTACTGCGTGAACGCCAATAGGGCAAAAGCCTATTTACTGAGAGCAAAGATATCACTAGATCTCTTACTATCGATCTTGGGTCAAAAGGCTTTTGCGTCAGCGCATGTACCGATGGTGGCCTAGCGCTGGCCAATCTTCCGTGAAGTCTAGCTATCTAGTATTAGATCACAAGCGGATACTCTTGTTAGCTCATAACAAGCTATATAAAACCCTCGATTCCGCTAGGCGAGGTGGAATCATATTGTCAATTCCCTCTCTTTGCTGTTGCTGCGATAGATATTTGTCGCTTTAATAAATTTGTGTTAAACACAAAACGCTTGGTCGGTCGGCGAGGATCTGGTGATCAACCTTTTTGAAGTTTATGGATAACACAAAGGTCGAATTGCTGTCGAAGTGAAATTCATCGATTTTCGATCAACCCAACTACCTAACCTAACCTCTTGAAGCAAGAATGCAAGGTTATACTATATGAGTCGAAATATGAAAGTTGTTTGGAACAGTTTAAAACATATCTCCTTTATATCAAATCAAATGTTGCCGCACTTTTCATCAAATAGCCACTGCCAAGACTCTGAGCCCTGAGTCAAAATATAATAACTACTTTGCAGCTTGAGTACTTAAAGAGCAAATGATGCCACTAAGTATGTGACCGTGTGAAATTTACATACTCAAATGTGTCTGTATGTATGTTTGTGGCAACATTCCCCACTGTGGGCATGCATTAACAGGCATATTGAAGTACATTTCCCGAAACTGCCAACTTAAATCAACTCATGTCAGTCAGCGTGATGCTGTGGGTTCAGCAGGCATGCCCCTCAGCGCCACTGTCCACAATTTAATTTGATTTTTTCTTAAGCTGGCAGCGCGCAAACCTTCACATGTGCCGTTGCAACGCTGAGGCAAATGAACGAAATTCGCCGCTGTTGGAGCAACTTGCTTGTTAAACACCAAAAGCACCAAAAACACCGAAAGCGGAGCGACAGCAATAACAAAGCGGCCAGCCGTTGGGATGAAGGAAAAATCATTAACAGAAAATACTTAAGCCGCAACAAAGTAAACAAAAAACCCCAAGCAACAAAAAAACAGCAACCAACAACAACAAGTAAGTAAGTAAGGCAAGCAAGTTGAGCTGGCAGACGCTTATGTGTATGTGTGTTTCTCGACATGCAAACATGTGTGTAGGTAGTGAGGTGAACTGTCAGCAGGCAGCAACAACAATTGCAACTTTTTTAACAACTGCAATAACAGCAGGAACGAATAAATATTGCAACGTCACTCAACATGTTGCAGCGTCCCTCCGTTGCAGCAACGAAGGCGCAGGCTAAGGTATGGCAACAGCGGTGACGGCGGCAGCAACGGCTTTGCAACTGCCAAAGATGCCAGTATAATGTGCGAGAGAGCGGTGGCAGGGGCGGGGGCGTGTTCGGTATGTTGCACGTACTTGTTGTATGCACAATAAACTTCGAGTTCAATAATACCACAAATTCCGCAAAACTTTAAATTGATGTTACAGTGTGTAATACACTTTGACTGTCAAAGTGGACGGACAGCTGCAGGAAGCAACAGCCGAGTGATGCGGCGGGGAGGCGGGCGGTGTGTGCAAACAAAGTATGCTTTTAAGTACACACGCCGTTGCATGGCTGGCTGGACCGATGCAGGACGGCACTAATGGCCGTGTGGCAAGGTGCAGGGCATGAGGGCTGTGTGTCGAGGCACAGTACTCCAGCACTGCGAGCGAACTTTGTGCAAATGAAGAAAATGTTGCTTAGGCGAAATTTGTTTGCGAGTTGCAATTTTGCACTTTCATGCTTTTAAGTTGCACGAAAGTGGACTTGTGTATGTCTCTGTGTGTGTGTGTGTGCTCGCTGGCGCCCAGAAAACAACACAAATAATGTAATCAACAAGAATCAACCACAACAACAGCAAATGACAACAAGCAGCACAACAACTTAACAACAACAACAACAATGTAGTGCAATTATTACGCTTGCTTTTGTTGTTGTTGTGCATGTAGTTGCTGCAACTAGTCAAAGTGTTTTGTTGTCATTGCTTGTTTAGCTGCATACGCTCTTGTTCTTGTTGTTGTTGGCCACAGCCAGCTTGGAACTACAAGCAGCAGCCAACAATATCTTATTGTGTTGCAAGCACCACTTGAAAGTTGCTCGCTACTCACTTGCAAGCGTCAAATGCAGCAACAGCAGCGGCAGCAACGTTTTCGGCTGTGAAAGCTTCCTTCGAAGGTGGCAGCTTGAGTGGTGGAAATTTTCCTTTCAAAACGGCAGCAAACAATGCGGCCAACAACTGTGCTTTCGAACGGGAGCTGCTTGGAGCAGCAACAGCAACAGCAACAGCAACAGATTGTTGCTTTTGTTGTGAATTAACTGCTGTGGTTTTGTGCAAAAATTTCGGCCAGCAAGTTTGCGGAAAATTAATTACAAAATCGTGAGGTCAATCTTCTTTCAACGCCAGCAACACTGATGACGTCGACGATGAGCTGAGCGCTGTGAGCGGTGCGCTGTGCGGCAGGCAGTGCAGGTGTGTGTGACTGTTGCACGTTGCAAGTGTGCTGAACATCGCTGGCAACAAAGTCTACAAAAGTTTACGCTCACTTTGCACATTTCATTTTCGGGCTTTAGCAACAGTTTTCCACGCTCACGCCCCGCCAGCGCTGGCTGCTGCGCCCCCGCATGCTCAGAGCGCCTTCTCAGTTTCAGATTTTCGGGTTAATTTGCATTTTCTTCCATTTCCTTTTTGCCATATAGAGTTTTCAATTAATTTCTTCTGCATTTTTAGCGTGCTGCATATTTGAAAGTATTTCCTTCGTTGGTTCGTCGGTTAGTTGTTTGTTGTTCGGTTTCTGCAATGCTAACAACTCATTTTCCCTCCATTTCATGCACGCTCACACACACACAACTGCATAAATATATAGGTTTCTTACTTTGTTGTTGTTTTGAAAACATGAAAATTGAATTTTCGATTGGCAGCTCAGACTAAAGGTCTTAAATTACCTTTTAATTGGAGGATTTATGATGCCAGTAAGAAGGGGTGTGTAGGGAACGCTCAGCTACAGCTTACGCCACAGCAGCGTTTTAGTTTTCTGTAGAGCTTACATTTAGTTCGAAGCGTTTTCATCAGATTTTATTACATTTTTATAATTTTTATTTCGTGATGTTCTTTATACGCAGCTGCCATGACCTTCATTTGAGAAGTGGATCTTAAAAATGATATTAACACATTTCCCAAAGAGACAGTCATGTTGAAGCCGAAGCTTCTTCCAAAGTACGTTTTTGAAGTTATATAGGGTTATTCATTTCGAGGTTCCCTACTTTTTGAAAGAAAAAACACAAAAGCTTCAAATTTAATGGAAAATGTTTATTAATCATTCGAAAGAACATTCTTTGGCATTTATTTTTTGCAGATTAACTCTTTCAAATGTTGGCCGCGGCTACGTCTCAGATGGTCCATCCGTGAGTTCAATTTTCGATAACTCGTTCCAGCATTTCGACTGGTAACTGGCGAATGACACGCCTGATGTTTTGCTCCAAGGCCTAAATCGAAGCGGGATTGTCCGCATAAACTTTAGACTTTACATATCCCCACAGGAGAATGTCTAATGGTGTGTTATCACGTGGTCTTGGTGACCAATAACGCCTGAGAAATTGAGAAATTATCTGTTCACCGAAGAGTTCTTACAATAAATCCATTCCTTGATGCGATGTGTTGGAAATGGCGCTGTCTTGTTGAAACCAAAACTCACCGAAATCACGAGCTTCCATTTCCAGCATCAAATAGTCGGTTATCATGATGTGATAGCGATCGCCGTTGACATTTACGTTTTTTCGGCCTTATTTTGAAGAAATAAGGACCGATGTGACCACCGGCCCCAAACCACATCAAACCGTTGTTTTTTTCTGGTTTTTTTTCTTTTCTTCAATCTCATCAGGATGCACTTGGTGCCAAATGCAGCAATTTTGCTTGTTTACAAACCCATTGAGCCAGAAGTGGACCCCATCTCTAAACAAAATTTGTCTCAAAAACGTTGAAACGGATCTTCTTGGAACTTTTTAAGAGTCCATAGAGCGAAGTGATGTCGCTTGGGAAGGTCTTGCACAAGCGCGCGAAACACATTCTTTACAGAGCGTGAATAAAGTTGGAGCTGATATCGGTTACGATAAATGAGCAGCTTCGTGGAGAAAAAAGGGCTTGTGGAAAATTTTAGATCGATAGCTCCAAAATTGAGGGATTCATGTATATAGAGACGGCAGATAGGCGGTCTTGGCTAAATCGGCTCAGCTCGTCTATACGTTTCCTGTTGGGTGTTAAAAACTTCAGGGCCGTGGGCAAATTGCAAAAAATGGACGCGGTATTGTCTTCGCTATTTCTATTTCGGACATTCGAGATTACCAAAACTTTGAGTACACACTAATATTTGCTCGATAAATCACTCGATAATCACTACAGTTAACAGATGAAACTAAATTTTAAACTTCGGTGAATAACCAATCAAAGAAAAACGATTAATTTCTTAACGCCAATTCTTATCGCTGACGAACGCTAGCACGATTAACCTCGTTTTGTTACCCACGATTGAGTCAAACCCTCTGCTGTCAGCGAACCTCGGTTAAATAATAAAACTTTTAAACTCAGGAAGCCACACATTAAAGTAATGAGAAGAACGCTTAAAGAAACTGCGGGCATAATTAATATTTAAGACTTCAAACTAACATAGAGGGGCATATTTGTATGTGTGTGTGCGCTGTTTGCAAGCGTCAATGCATGAATGTAATTAAAGTAAATGAACTTTGCGGTTAAACAGTTGAAAGCAGCAGCAGTTCCTCAAACAATCAAGCGGCATTAAGGAAAGCTCGTGCGGTGGCACTTGAGAAAAGAAACGAAACGAACGCAGGAGCGCCAGCTTAGTTATGAATGCGATTAAAATTACAGTTAACTAAGCCAACAGCCAACGGTGCCGAGAAGTTGCCAAGTCTGAATATTCAGTTCCACATTCAGCGGCTATGGAGCGTTGGCGCTTAAGATTCATTGGAAAAACAGCAGTCTTTGCTCGGGTCTGAATGCATTCCCGCACACACACACACACACATTTAAAAGGAAGGAGGGGGCGATTTTGAATTTTACTTGCGTTTGCTTTCTTATAATTGTAAATTACAAGGAATTAAAGTGAAGTAAAATCTTATATTTGCAGCGAATGCGCGAAAAAATAGTGTGGTGGTTATATAAGTAAGCTTGGAGATTGAGAGATTGGTCCGGATTCTGGGGTTATAATTGTGCTGAAACGAATGTCTTAGAATTTAGATTCAAAAGAAAAAGAAAGAAGAATTTTTGCACTTCGTTCAGAACCCGGCTGATATTAACTATATCCTGAACAGGGTACATAAATTTTGTCACAATGTTTAATAACCCAAAAGAAACGTTGGCGACACTATAAATTACATGTACATATAAAAATGACTGGCATGACGAGCTTTGTCCAGTTAGCCTTGTTCGTCTATATGTTTTTCTTAAACCCAACTCATATATCTTCCACGGAACCGCCGGATTAAGTGTTACTTCATGGGAGAGAGAAAGGTTTTGGGTCTCCTTTATAGTATATAGTACGGACTACTTTATGCTACCGAGATCTGAAGCTTCACTTTCTTCCACGGGAGCGCCAGATTAAGTATTACTTCATGGGAGAGAGAAAAATTTTAGGTCTCATCTATGGTACAGACTGACCATCGCCTAAAATGCTGCAATGTCGTGGTTGTGCCATACCTAGAGCTAAGGCTTCGTTAAGAGCTCTCCATTTGAAAGAATACTGACAAATGAGTACTGCCAAATTTTCCACCTAGAAACTACAGCCAAGTGTAGTTTCTAACTCTCTCCTTACATTTGAAAAACGAGTTCATTGAAAGAGTTCGTGCTCAGAGTCTTCTATGCAGTTTGTGCATGTCGGACAGTGCGGACTGCGGTCGTGACCAAATAGGAATAGACGGCTTCTAAAGCATCTACATTCACTCATTATTTAGGTGGAAAACTGGGTCCCCATGCTGTATATCTAACCATGAATGAATGTCCGGATTTAGTCTGCGGGTCCACCGTTTTTTGGTTGAGGTTTGCCGCCTTTGCAGCCACATTGTTATCCTTTCGGTTCTCTTCTCTCTTTTACACCTGTCAATGGCTCTAATAGCTAGTCCAATCTTGTCCGTATTTCTGTCCGTTCGCCCTGGCTGTTCGTTCGTCTGTTACTACATTATCAAGTTTTTTGATATCGCTTTGAGATTTCTGAAGAACTGAAGTCCGACTATTGCTACGAATCGAAGAGTTAATTATAACGTCAAAGATGAGTGACTGAAGACATTCCAAAAAATATTTTGAGGAACGCTGCCGAGCTGACAGTCCGTGTCCAGATAAAAATGCCGGTCCGTCACGATTACGTAGACCCGACTGACAAGGGAACGGTGTAGAGGTAGTAGAGGTACTGGTAATCAGTTTGAAAACTTTGTTGTTGTTGTTTTAGCGGCAGAAAACATTCCCGAAATAAATTAAAAGAAGATAGCCTAGTGACCGGTTCAAAATTTGGATCCGTTCCGGTTGCGGTTTCCTGAGAACGGTTTACCTAGAACTTAAATACACTTATTTGGATACAAGCAGAGTGTGATTAACTAAGTAACAACATTATAGGCTCGTTTTTTGTACAATTAAATTTAAGAGATATCTGTTAAGCATTCCTTCTTCGATATGCTTCAAAAGTTTCAGACCCATATCCATCTCTAAGTACCACAGTGCACAGCAGTTTGAATAAATTTTCAATTAATAGATTATTTTTGGGAATCCCGAGGTTATATCTAACATGCTACTGCCCTTATTTGGGTCCACATAACTTTAGAGAGTCCGGCTTGATATCTAAAAAGAAAATCATTATGTAACTGACACATAGGTGGAAAACTTTGTGTCTTAGTACCACACATCGATCTCAGATATGAGTTTGTGTGCATAAGGACTCACCTCTTACATAGGTTAGGTTAGGTTTGATGGCTGATCAGAGATCGCACGTGGACTAATGTAGTCCTTTGTGAAGCCATTGAAACTATAACTTCAGTGTTCGGGCTTAAAGATTGGCAAACCGCTTAGTAGCCAAAACAAATTTGCAAAGACGCTTAATTTCTACGCCCGCCAGATCGGTGGGATGTCTGAAGGTATGTGCCCACAAGTGTCTAAGTCTTGATCTCCCAAAAGCCGGGTAGTCAAGAAGGAAGTGCTGGCTATTTTCTACCGCATCTTCTTCGAAGCAGCTTCTGCATGCGGCGTCCGCTAAGATTCCCAGTCTTACAGCATGTATGCCAATAGGGCAGTGGCCCGTCAAGAGCCCCATCACTAATGAGAGGCTAGCCTTACTGAGAGCAAAGGGATCACTAGATCTCAAGCCATCTATCTTGGGCCAAAAGGCTTTTGCGACCGCGCAGGTACCAATGCTGGCCCAGCTATCCAGTAGTAGAACACAAGAGGATGCAGGAGCACCGACCCGTTCCCATTCTACCGATAACGATTCTAGGGTGCCTTTCCTTGCTAGCCCATCAGCATTGCAGTTACCACCTCTTACATAATCCACACGAATCTATGCCGGTGTTTTCAATCTGTTTTTCAAGGTTCACATATAATCAAAGAGTTGCTCGCAAAGGATTCTCAGCGTTGTAGGCAGTAAAAACGATTTTATTGTTCTTGCAACATCGCTCGCTGTGCCAACTGTTACGGTTGGTCGTAAATTACATTACAAACTGTGTCTCCTGTCTTCACACACACACACATACACACTCATGCATTGGGGCACGCATTGCATTTCAATTCATTCGATTCGAATTTATGTGTGTACACACTCGTGACAATAAGCAGACGTTGAGACTCTGCTAGGTGTTGCAAAGACTAAGCGGCGTAACGCAAAATGTTGCCAGCTTGCGGGAAATATATCAGCAGCGACAGCTAAATTCAGCAGCGTCACCGTCACCGTCACCGTCACCGGAATGTGTGAAGCATGTACACAAAAAGAAAAGCACTCACATACGCACACACTAACACTCTCATACAAATGTGTACATGCAAATACTTGTGAATTCACTGACTGGCTGTCTGACATTGCCACAGCCTACACCTGTTGTCTAAGCAAGGGTTTTTCCTCAAACAATCTACAAATAGCAAAAGTATTATCGTGCGTGTGTGTGTATATGTGTGCATGTGTGCGTGCGTGTAACTCTTTAGCCTCCACGGTGTTGACGGTTTTTGTAGACGTGTGTTCAAAATTCGTAATTTCACTTGAAAGTGTTGAAACAATCAGCGTTGGTGGCATGCCACACACACACACACAGTCATAAAACACAAGTATGTGTGCGTGTGCGTTCTAATATATGCGCTGACACCTAAAATTTGTCTGCGAGTGCCAGAGAACTCATACATATGCATGCGATATGTGCGAGCGCTTGCTGTTGTTGTTGTTCTTGTGCAGGTATTGTAGCATTTCGTGTTGCAAAGCGGCGAAGATGGAATTGAAAGGCAACGCAATGCATTAAAAATGGATTGTACGTCACGTGAGTCGTCACAACAAAAACATTTGGCGAGGCAAAAAAACTGTTTGTTTGTGTGTGTTTTGAAGCAAAAGTAAGAAAAGGATATGTGCGTAGAAATATTTATGCCTGGAAGGTTGTGAGAATTTTCTATTTTTTTGCTTTTTCTGATTCTATTTATAGATGAATGTGTGTTTTTTGTGCGTCCTTCAGAAACCGTTAAGCCCTTCGAATATTCATGTAGGTGAGCCACAATTGTATGTTTAGGGAAAAATCATATTTAATAATGCGAAATACTACTGTGGGCAAGAAATAGTAAGACTTTTTAATGAAAATTTCTTACGAAAACCCATACCTCGTAATTTGTTTTTTATAGGTTGGCATGACTGCCAGTGCCATCTGTGCCAAATGTCACATCAAAATAATCATTAATGTTTAGTAAACGCTTGTCTTTCTGAAGTACATAAAGAGCATTCGGCGATTGTTACTACGAGAAAAATTATTCAGCAAATAAGTTCCATTAAACTTTGTACACGAAATTAAATTTCTGTTACCGAATTGCTCAGAGTGTTGGAGCAGAACTTCGGTAATAATTGTTTGTCGCGAGTAAGTGTTTTTGATTGGTGCAAATTACTCAAAGAGAATCGAGAACGCGTCGATCACCACTAGGACGGCCATCAACATCAACTGATACCCATCACGTCAATAGAACAAAGGAATTGGTACATGAGAATCGACGCTTAACAATCAGAGATCTTATTGGCATCGTTGAAATATCGGAAGGATCAGTGGAAACCATTTTGAAAGATCATTTGGGCCTAAGAAAAATTTAAGCAAAATTGGTTCCAAAATCACTAAATTTTTTCGAAAAACAGCTTCGCGTTAACGGCTGTAAAAAATGTTTTCCGACTACCAGGATGTTATGAAATGTATTATTACTGGCAACGAGTCTTGGATCTATTCTTAAGAACAGGAACCAGACAATCAATCGGCCGATTATCGTTGCAAAGGTGAGCCGAATTCCTTTCTCGATTATCGAGGTGTCGCGCACTCCGAATTCCTTCCGACCGGCCAAAGTGTCAACAAGGAATACTATTTGAGTGTTATGCGTCGTTTGCGTCAAGCTATTTGTAAAAAGATGACAGAATTATGAGCCGACAACTCTTAGTTTTTGCACCATAATAATGTATCGTCGCATACTGAATTGATTTTTAGTGAGTTTTTCGTCAAATTTCCAATCAGAACTTTGCTGCAAGCACCCTATTCGCTTGATCTAGTTCCGTGTGACTTCGGGCTATTCAGCAAACTCATACGACCGCTACGGGGAAACCGTTTTGAGTCAATTGAAGACATTAAAAGTGAATCGCTACGCGGTTTGAATTAAATAACTCTTTCGAGAATTGGAAAAAAATGTTGGCACAAATGTTTTGGATCCAAGGGGGATTACTTTGAGGGGGACGACATAGATTTTGAAGAATAAATAAAGAATTGTAGATATATGAAAGTCTTACTATTTTTTTCTCATATTAGTACATATCACTTCAGCAATAAAAAAAATTTTCCACACAAGAACTACATTATATATAAAATATCCTTTAATATTCCAAACTGAACAATATATCCGGAGTTCGAAGCGTGACTTCAGACAATAATTGATGTCAAATTTCGTGAAAATATTTTGCCAAAAAAGACAGTTTTTAAGATCAGAACTTATTTTGATCGATAAATTTGATTGACACCTATATCTTATAGTGTTTTGATATCAGTGGTTCTGATAAATAAAAAGCTTTTTGGTGAAAAAGCGACGATCAGAACGATATCTCAAAACCGTAGTCCCTCAGGTTCACGTATATACAGATATACAAACAAAGTGACTAAATCAGCTCAGCTGGTTCTGCTCATCATTTGCTTATATATTTATATAGTTTTTAGGCTTTCGACGTTTCTTTTTGAATGTTGCGAACTCCATGGCAAGTTAATTTACTCTGTTCTGGGTATTAATTTTTTTTTATTACAACATTGAAGCTTTAAGGATGAAAGGAGTCTATAGTATGTTATAACTATAGAAAGAATTTAGATATCAGAAAGTTGCTGAAAACTTTTTTACTCCTAATACTTGCGCGCAGTTTCTAAAATCCCGGGCTGCTGACGTCTTAACAAATTTTTGATTTGCTCCGGATTATGTTGTTATTATAGCCTTATAATAATGAATGTACTTACTCAAGGTGCCCCAAAACTAAACAGAGCTACTGTGAATCTATAATTATCTATTTTAGAATAAGCAGATCAGAGGGATGCCATACTATAAAAATGTATTACAGCCAAAAAAATTATTTTGGGTACGATTGGCAGTGTCATATCAGGGTTAATTAATGCTATAACTATAAGTGGAGCCATGTGTAGAACTTCATGTAATTGAGGAAAGTTCTATGATGGCCATTTAAAAAAAACTACCATTGAAAAAAAAAAGAAAAAAACCTCGGATAAGAGCCCCCTAATGAAAAAAAAGAATAAAAGTATTTTAAGTTTAATCTGTAGGTTAAAAGGTGAGGTCGAAAGCACACCTGACCGCAAGAGGTCGCGCTTATGGCATTAGGTTTATTGTGCTCTGAAGTGAATCCCAACTAAGCGGCAGTCAACAACTCGCCTTGTTTCATAAATTTCCTAAACTTTTTCCATCACAATTGCCCAACTTTTTATAATGAAATATTAATCCCGTCGAAGCCTGTTAAGGGTTTGTGTATACGCAAATATAATGTTCTAACAATTTATCATCCCTCAAGGTTACACTAAATTCTTTTGATTTCACTTTATCAACGTAAGGATTTGTTCTATAGATTTGTCTGCAACAATATAACTCAATTCCCTCTTTCTTAATAGTAGAACTCTCACGGACTGAAAATAGCTTTCAAATGAGCTTCCGCGCCCTGGATTATGACTTTTGGCTTTTTCTTAAAACGCATAGCTTTCTCCAATTGTTATACAGATTATTTGATGAATTGAGCCCATTAGAAAACTAGATTTTGCGTTGAATATTCTTATAAATTTTTCATATACATATTTTTAACTAATTCTATCAATCTAAACTTATTTAAAATCGCTGAAACATCTTTAATATATAGCTATATATATATAACATGTGCATGTGATTTAGTGTATACTTCTAATTAAGCTTTCACATAAGTCTTCACCAAACTTTCTAACTAGTGTCAGATTTTGATGGTGCCAGTAATTCCTCATGTTACCTACCACATTTTTAATTATTAGAAAGCTTATTCATCTAGATTATTGGCGAATGTAAGTTATTTTTGATCATGTCGCAAAGAGCTTTCGCATAAACTTTCACTAAACTATCTAAATAGTGTAAGCTTTTAGTTAATTTTCTCTTTCTTAAAAGTAGAACTCTTTAGAAATTTGAATACTATTCGAACAACCCCAAAATACCTTTGTGGGATGCCCGGTCTTTATGGTTCGTCAAGATCCGAAGTGTTTCTCAAAGGCTTCTATTGACGTATTTATTGCTTCAAGCAACTTTTAATAGAACTAAACGGTCTGGAGCTGCTCCAGTTGAATTTACTAACTTTAGACTTCATGTTATAAGTCTGCATGTTGGAAAGTTTCATTGCTTCAAGGTATATCTATCCAGGAGTAAATCACGTTTTTCTATAATAAGATTACCGATATTAGTAAAAAGCGCTCGTAAACCAAATTCCAGCCTTTTCTTGATTTATTAGGACCATTTAAGTTTCAGCTGATGCTTACGCAAATCTGTGCCCAGGTACCACATGAATGTATGTTGAGTATGTAAATAATTTCTAATATCACTGAATCCCACATTAATCCCGTTTAAATTGGTTTTATCGAAAGGTCAAACATGTAGACAATTTAATTTATATGCACACACACATATACACAAATACACAAATAGTTTAAAACACTGCTTTTCATGTAAATGCGCCACGAAACAGAATTTTTGTGCGTCCGTCGGGTTTCTGTGTGCATAGCGGGCGTATCTCCAGACAACGTAATACTTTTTACAATCAGCCTTTAAATATATATGCACATAAGTCAGTGTGTGTGCGAAACTATAATCTAAAAAGGACATCACAGACGGCGGCGCGTGCAGACCGACCGACATGATTATGATGTGCATAAAGGGGCAGAGCCGCTGGCTACAGACGACTGCCAGCATTCAATGTTGGCTTAAAGTTAAGCTAATGCAATACAACTACAACTGTTACTAAGCGTTTCGCATTATATTGCTACAATAGTGGAACACACATACACACTCACACACTAAACATACAGATGAAAAGCCTTTGTAGTCACGATGTGCAAGGGTAGTGGGGGTAGGCAGTACGAGGCGGGCATCCTTCAGCGCTTCATTTAGCTAACTGATTATCTTAATGCTTAAAGTAAATTCCTGCAAATACGCACTGCCCTGGGCGCCGGCTCTGCTCTTCACTCGCTCTCGGTTTCATACAAAGCCGTTTGCAACACATGGCCACGCCGCGCGCTCCGCCCAGTAGGCCGCCACCGAAATCCAATGTTCGCCGGTGTGTGAAAGGCAAGCGTGGCATTGCGGCGCATCCTCAATGGCACACACATACAAATAAATAAATATAAATATGTGCATGTGTGGGCATGTGTGTGTGAGCTTTGTCCATCTTTGCGTATGAAACTCGCAATGCTTTCAGTCATTTAGCCGAACAAACACTGCTGCCACGCACACACACACACCGCTCACTACTCATGTGAGTATTTAAGCCATTTTCCTAGTTTACTTTACAAATCTTTTGGTTTCAAGTGTAATTTAAGTAGAGCAGTTGGTTATATACCTTTGTAAGCTCGTAACTGTGTATGTGTGAAGTTGTGTTCTATATGCCACTTTTATTAAGTAGCAAGCAGCGCTGTTTAGTATTTAGAAAAATATGGGTTTCTAGTGCACTTAGGCTTGCATCTTTCTCTTAATCACACACATTTTAAAGCTGAGTAATTAGCCTGTTTGGAATTGTAGGCTATCTGTGGTGGATTTTGTGTGATGCCGTTTTCAGGAGGGCGTCAGATAAAAGTTCAAGTTCTTGCGCTTAGCAAAAATAAAAAAAAAGAGATTCAGGAAAATTTGCTGTGCTTCTATTGGGTCTATAACTATATTCTTACGGTTTGCCCAGAGATGTGCTGATATTCCGAACAATTTCGTTGAAAAGCTTCTTTTTCAGCATAAACATGTTATTCTTTGAGGCTTAAACAACCACACTTTTTCACTCAAATCTCTCGGACTATGTGTTTGAAAAAGTGCTTTTGCGGCCAGTTCTATTTTATGGCTTAATTTGACGAAAACCTCAATTGAAAACCAACTAGCTCTATCTTTGGAGTTCCTCAAGCAGCCATTTCGAAACGTCTAAAAGCAAGAAAGTAGGGTGGCTTATAAATTGAAGTCAGCTATCGTTGAAAGACGATCATGCATCTCAGAAATGCTGCTTGAATTCTGCTAAAAGAAGTTAGTTTTGCATTGGATTGTGATTACTAATGAATAATTTACCTATTAAGATAACCCTAGGCGTAAAAAATTATATGTGAAATGTGGAGAACAAGTCATATCAACGGCAAACCCGAATATCCATGACATATTTGGTCTCAGAAGAACGAGCTGTATTATAAGCTTTTAAAAATGAGTGAAGCCATTAATGGGCAGCTCCACCGACAAAGTCTCATCAAATTGAAGCAAGCGTTTGCCGAAAAAAATCTGGAATTTGCGACTATCTACGAGGTAATAGTTTTCCATGTTGGCAACGCTCGGCCTCATATTTCAAGACCGCTTAAAAACTATTTGGAAAATAGCGGCTGTGAAGTCTCGCCCTAATCGCCCCACACTTCAGACCTTTCTCCTTCTGACTACCAGTTTTTCCGGTTCCGCCCTTACTGATATATGGTTTATATCGGAACATGTTATCAAAATTTACTTAATTCATTCTGGGTTCTCCAGCAGGCTCAGTTCTTTGGGATGAAAACCACAAATTGCCAGAAAGATGGAAAAATCTTATAGCTTCAGGTGGGAATAAACTATTTTACAAAATCGCACGAGACAAAGACATTTATAAATGTAAATAAAGAAAAGAGCTTTCATATCAGCTTCAAACACTGCCTTATAACTTATTTATTGGCACTCTCTTGAAATACACAACTATTTAGATTATCAGATTATTCGATGAATTGAGCCGGTCAGGCAAAAATGCTAATAATTCAGAGTTTCGCGTTGAATATTCTTATAAATTTGTATTCATATTTTTTCCATCTAGTATTATCAGTGTAAACTTAAGGGGGTAATCTGGTTTAGAAATTCTAAAAAGTCGATTTTTTTTGGCATATTTTTATAGTATAACCCTTCAAGAAACTGTCCCTAAGAGGATTTTTCGAAATTCAAATTATTTTCCAAATTACAGCTCATTTGGTGACTCCGACTCCGACTGCGCGCGACTAGTTCTCAAACTTTAAACTCATTTTTCTTTCTTATACATTACATATGTACATTACATAATTTTGAAAGAATTTTTTTTTATTTTTAAAAAATTTCGAACCACAAAAACACAGGGAAAATACGAAACTTTTTTTTCAAACCTCCACCATTTTGTAAATTTTTTTTTTTCAAAAACATTTCGTAGTGCAATAACTACACTTTTACTCTTCACGGATTTCGCATAAATCTTCATTTTAGGTCACGGAAAGGTTTTATATCCTGCACATCAGGACAAGCCATTGTTTCATCAGTCTCTAGTTCGCCCACCTGCAGTTTTTTTTAAATTTAATGTTTTTTCTTATATTATTTATGTTTTATATTCTTAGAATATCAATAAAAAGCATGTAAAAAAATGGATAGTCAAAATAATTTTATCGCGTCATAAAATACCTAAAATTCGGGCTTCGAAACCAGAATACCCCCTTAAGTAGTTCTTAAACCGCTGAAGCATCTTCAACACATAGCGAATGAATTTATTTCTTCGATAAAAATGGGTGAATAAAAATTGGACTTTAATGAGATTAGGTATTCGACTACTTCTAATTGAACCTTCACATAAGCTTTCACCAAACTTTCTAACTAGTGTAAGCTTTTGATGATGCCAGTAATTCCCAATGTTTCCGACCACATGTTTAATTGTTAAAAAGCTTCCATTTTCTGAATTCTTGGCGAATGTAAGGTATTTTCGATCTTGTCGAAAAGAGCTTTCACATAAGCTTTCATTAAACAATCTAAATAGTGTAAGCTTTTGTTGTGATTAGTTTCTCATATTGCAGACCACAACTTTAAGTCTTAGAAAGCTTTCATTCTTTGCATCTTCGCTAAAAATAAACTTTGAAGTCATGCTTATAAGAGCTTTCACCTATGGTTTCACAAAGTCTTTAAACTAGTTTAAGCTTCTGATGATGTCAATATTTCCTGTAAGTGCTGAGCATATATTTAATAGTTAGAAAGCTTTCATCTTTTGTATCTTCGATAAAAGTAAGCTCCATTAGATCATGTCTAAAAGTGCTTTCAAATGCACTTTCACTAAAATTTTAAACTAGTTTAAGCTTGTGATGTTGTCATTATTTCCTTTTAATGCTAAGACGTTGCTTTCATTCTCTAGATCTGCGCTAAAAGTAGTAAGTTTTTTTTTAATTGGATATTTACTATTAATTTAATTTGGATAATCACTATCGTAGCTTTTATAAGTTAGACACATTAGAGCATTAAGCTTTCACTTTTGTTGGATAATCACTATCGTAGTTGAGTACAATCGCTTCAAATCCGAAAAGTTTGCAGTTATTCAGATTATTTTCAAAAGGTCAAATGCAAGCGTTCCAGCCGAAAGCTGAGCTTTAATGAAAGCTGCTGCTTAAATACAAATTTTGTACAAAAACAATGAAAATAACAAAACTATTTCGCATTTTATTTCATTTTCTGTTTTAGTTTATGTCAAAGTCACTCTGCAACTGTGCTTCCGTGTGTTCCTCATAACGGCATAATGTTGCAAACACAAGCACAAGCAAATATTAGTTATCCATGCATAAAATTGCAAACACACATACACGCACACATATGCATAAATAAACAGATAGCAGCTTTTTACTAAATTACAACGAAGAACTTCATCTGCCGTTATGCAAAAAAGGAACGTGCAACATACATATATACACGCGCACACACAAACATACAAACGAAAACGCATGTTGTCCGTGAGCCACATAGCAGACGACGCAAATATACATTTGCTCACACCAACAACAACACGGAGATTAGTTTTCATATATTAAATATACACACCGACACACACACATACAAATGAAAGTTGGTTTGAGCGCCGAACACACCCAAACCACAGCGCGCCTAATCATCCACAAACACGCATGCCACAATATGTTGCACATCCTTAATGGATGCCGTCGCATGGGGCTCACAAAACGAATGGGCAGCGGCCAAAAGCACACCAGCACACACACATACACGCGCACAAACGCTCGTTTGCTTATAAAAATGTGTGCGGAGCGCCGAGGACGCAAAGTACACCTAAGCTGCGTCTTCTTCTTCTTCCTTTTGTGGTCATTTAATGGGCAAGCATACACAACTAACTGTTACGTGTGCAGTTATGTACAGCGCCATGTCGCATATGTGTGCGTGTGACGTAATAATGTTGTAATGACATCCATGTGCAACATTTTGGTTTATTTTTATTTTTTATGCTGCCAAAATGACATTCAATCTCATTCCCTATGCACGAGTCTCATTCGTTATCCTCGAAACGTGCCACACACGAGTAACAGTTGTTGTGGTGAATTTGTGGCACGCAAAATTATAACTGTGCATACCGAAAAAGCCATGAAGCAAAGCTCACACATTCACCCATGCAAATGACTGTGGGAAAGTATTTTTGTTGTTGTCATTTTGTTCATATTTTATTTATATTTTTGCTTAAATATTTCATGTTTTATAATTGCAATGTTCTTTGGTGTGTTTTCTGGTTATGTAACACTTCAACATTTTTGTGTTCTTTTTCATGTTCATTAACCAGCGATTTCACTAAACTTTCAACATTTACATTTTTGAAATAGAAGCGCTTACGTGGGTGGCCTTTTAAGTTTCGCGTCCTCGAGCACTTATCGTAACATTAAATGAATTTTGTAGAGTTCATTGGAGCGTTTTCCCCTGCATCGGCTGAGAACAGAAGTTTTGAAGCGCTAAAACACCGAGAAGATTAAGCATCTCCGGTGCAATCGTGATTTGGACTCAAAGCTCTCTTTGTATTGCGCTCTTGGCTCCAATTTTCGATGACTCGCCCAAGTATTTTGACTGGTAATTGGGGAACGACACGCGTGGAGCTTTGCTCCAAAGCCTGATTCGAAGAGAGATTCTCTGCATAGACTTTAGACTTAACATATCCTCCCAGAAAAAAGTGGAACGGTCAGATATCACATGATCTTGGTGGCCAATCGACCGGCCCAAAACGTGAAATTATCTGCTCACCGAAGTGTTCTCTCAATAAGTCCATTGATTGATGCGATGTGTGGGAAGTGACGCCGTCTATCAAATAGTCAGTTATTATGGCGCGATAACATTCGCCATTGACGGTTACGTTCTCGCCGGCATCATTTTTGAAGAAATATGGACCGATGATACCACCGGCCCTCAAACCAGACCAAATCGTGTTTTTGTCTGAATGAAATGGCAGCCCTCGAAGCTTTTCAGGTTATTCTTCGTCCCAAATGTGATAATATTGCTTGTTTACACACCCATTGAGCCAGAAATTGGTCTCATCGCTGAATAAAATTTGGCTAGAAAACGTCAGACCTTCTTCGAACTTTTCAAGAGCCCTTTGAGCAAGGTGATGTCGGTTGGGAAGGTCGAGTGGCTTCAGTTCTTCGCTTTCTATTTAAGATCTTGTTGCTGCGTCAAGTCGAATCGACTCTCCACGGTCTTCTGTAAATTCTCAGCTACGGCGAATTTTCGGTGCTGGAATTTGGTCGACTCCACGTGATCACTAAAAAAAAAAGGTTTTTATATTCTTCTTAAAAAATTGAATTGATTTTTTTTTTAATTTTAACAAATAATGCATCACTTCAGAATTCTTAAAGGCAACTGAACTGGATCAGAAGACTCGAAAATTTTTTCAAATTTTAATAAAATTACAGTACTGAAACCCAAGTACTATTTAAAAATCACCAACAACATTTTTAATTGCTTCGTTATTGTTTCGGAAATGAGTGAAGAAGCGAGCATAAGCTGCTTAAAAACGAACCCATTACATACATAAGTACATACATATACCTGAACATGTATGTATTTGTGTGCGACCTCAACACTGAGCGCACTGTGTTAAGTTCATCAAAAAGTATGCGTTGGGAATGACTAAACATAACACGGAAAAAATAAAACAAAAACAAAAACAACAATCACGAGCAACTACGGTATCATCATACTCAATAATAATCCACGCGTCATTGCCTCGAACGTCGGGTAGAGCTGTTCGTGACGGCACATCATTCGAGTTGCGCGTTGCATCACAGTGCATTTGTTTGATTATGGCATTAGTGCAGCAATAACAACAACAGCATGAAAAGAAAGCGCTGTCTGCTGCATTCGCATGACACATCTGAGCGACACTACGCAGCGCAGCTCCCCGCTCCTCGGCACACCATGCTTCTTAACCGTCACATTCGCTCCTCACTCCTGCCTTGGTGCGCATTCAGTCAGGGCCGGGCCATCAGCGGTGGCATCAGTGTCAGCGCACATCGCATTATCTCGCTCATTATTCCGACATTCAACGCAGTGTTGGCATTCTCGACCCACATCGCGTGGAGCGGCAGGCAGCAAGCAAGTCGACAGTAGCCAGCAGCCGGCAGCCAGTTGGCCACTGCCGCCGCCGTGCTGTGTCGCTATCAGCTATCGCCGGCAATAATCATCTGCCCGTGCATGAATTACAGCGTCAAGTGCACTTTGCGTTGCGCCCCTCTTTGCGCCTCTTAGCGGCATTTCATTTGGGTTGGCTTCTTTAGTTGCGCTCACTTGAATATGTAGATATTTATATGTAAGTGGCATGCCCCAGTGTTGAACTCTATGCTGGTGTATTGGCTGCAGCATGCCACAAGTTGATGCCACATAGTGCGTGCGCGGCCTCGTCGAGCTACTGTTCATAAGTTTCCACTTGGCTGTTGTTCTTTTATGGTTGCTGTTGTTGTTGTTGCTGCTTCATGCGTAAGTGTGTAAGTCAAGTGTGTTTTCATAATCTTCCTCTGCTTCAGCAATTCTTCAATATATTCTTTGTTATTTTCTTCGCCATATCACTTCACACAGCCGCTTGTTCAAGCCCTGAGAAGCAAGAGAATAATTGTGTCGAAATGCGGTCGAATAATGTTAAATATAATATAATAATTCTTTTTCAGAAATTAATGAAAATAAAGAATTGTATTAAGAATCTTCTATATTCTTTATTTTGAATTAATATCAAGGTCTTGAAATAATATTTTTTCTAGAAATATAACAAAAACTTCTGAAAACAATATAAGAATTCTACTTTACCTTGACAATCTTAAAGAGGGTGGATGAGAACGAGAGTAATTTTCTATATGATATTCTCCTATAAACATTTCGTGTGTCTTTTTTTTCGCTATCTAACTTACCGTACGACTCAATCAACATATGGAATCTTGAAGACCAAAAAAAGTCATAATAAAAAGCTCCATGAGTTCTTCAATGATATCAGAACCCTATTTTTTGAAATTAAAAAATGAATAAAGCGGAGTTTTATCCATTAAATTTAGAAACATCGCTTTCTTTGCATATTTATCGAATGAAAATATATTTGAAAACAATTGTTTGAAAATTTGAAGGTGAACCGCTATATGATCTGAGCGTATTTTTAAGAGCTTTAAAATCGACTCTCTAAACCTTTTTTCTGTTTTTTTCCGAAACGTTGTTTCAGGGTTTTCTGAAACGGTTGGCTCCATCGACTTGAAATTTTCACTTGACCTACTTAGATATATTTGTCAGGTAATAATCGAAGGAATACAACTTTTGGGGATAAGAAAGTAATTTCTATTGTTTAAACTAATCAAAATAAAAAATGTTTTTTTAAAGAAAATTTTGTAAAAAAAAGAAAATTTAGACTAGTCCCTCGATCGGTAACTGTATTCTTCTATTTGCGATACTAATAATGGATTTAGATTTTGAATTTTAGGTAATTTTAAGCAGACAAATCTTCTGAAAGTCTATGCGAAGATCGGCTCGGGATCAGGGGAATCCAAACATTTTAAAAATTCATCACCGGTTATTAAAGTAGATTAAATTCTAACGGATTTTTCAATAGGGATGCTACAAAATTAGACCGACAGTAACACCAAATGACGCCATATTTTTTCCCCCTTTTTTGACATTTCCCTTCAGTAAGGTTTGCCATTTCATCATCGAAAGATATATGATCTAACAACGAGTTGAAATTATTGAAATTTACTACAAATTTCAGAGTCAGTGGCCTCAACTTTAAGAGCGCCACGTCTGGTGGAAATATTTGAATTCACAGGCACAGTACAAAATGTTCTCATACCAGAGAGACAAAGAAGAGCCCGTAGTGTGGAGAATATTGCTGTCGCTAGCGCATCAATTGAGGAAGCCCCAAATCAGTCTCTCACATGTCGTTCTCAAGCGTTGGGTATCTCTGTGACGTCGTTGTGGTGGATTTTGCGAAAAGATATTGGCTTACATCCTTACAATATCAAATCAGACGCAAGAACTGAAGCCGTTCGACCACCAGAATCGTCCTATGTTCGTGAATTGGGCTGAGTAACAACTTGAAAATTATCCGGATTTTCATCGAAAAATCATCTTCAGCGATTAGGCCCATTTCTGACTAAATGGCTTCGTCAATAAGCAACATATGTGTTATTGATCAGGCAGCAATCCACACGTACTCCATGAGTCACCATTGCATCCCGAAAAAATTACGGTTTGGTGCGGTTTATTGGCCCGCAGCATCATTGGACCATACTTCTTCCGTGATGATTAAGACCGGCATATTACTGTTAATGGAAATCGTTAGCGCTCAATGATAACCGAATATTTTTGACCCGAATTGAATGATATGGGCTTGGATAACATGTGGTTCCAACAGGATGTCGCCGCAAGCCACACAGCGAATGTCACAATCGATTTATTGAAACCTTGGTTTGGTGAACGTGTTATCTTATGAAATGGCCAAGGCAATTGGCCGCCTGGATAGTGCGATTTGACTCAGTTAGACTATTACCTGTGAGGCTACGCCAAGTCTATGATCTACGCCTACAAGCCAACGACGATTTATGAAATTCGGACGAATATCGAACATAAAATTGCAGCAGTAACGGCCGATTTATGCTTGAAAACCATCAAAAATTGGGTTCGCAACTGGACTTCTGCAAACTTTTGTAGCGCTCTTATTGAAAAACCCGTTATAAATGGAATTTATTTTTATTTAAATAGTAAATAAAATGCCTCTTCAGGAAAAAATCAGGAAAAAAACGAGGTCTTTTTGCCTTCAAGTGGATAAAAACCCCTTAGTGAGAGGATGAAGTTAGAACATTGTTAACTAATAATGACAAAGAGTACCCGAAATTTGAACCACTCCCGTTTTTTTCGAAATGTCTCTCATCTCTTTAATTACTTCCCTCTTTTCACAGTTCCTACTTTTTCACAATTAATTGGTTTCGTCGATTATTAATGACTACCAAACTTAGTGATGAAAGTGTTGAAAGATAATAGTGAAAAACTAAAAAATTAATGAAAGCCGAAATGAAAGCAAAACAGAAGCATTCAAAAATGTCAGCTTACTTAAAAGTCGCTTGTGATTGCGTTACGCTGTTGGTGGCGTAAGAGGCAGAAAGCAGCTTCGTTCTTGGCTTTTCAGTTAGCCGATTAGAGCTGCTGATTGCCATGTTGTTGTCGTTGTTGTTGTTTTTGTTGCTGTAGTTAGGTGAACGCGTAGGAGCGTTAAGGTCAGCGACGCCTCCGTGAGCAGAATGTGATAGAGGAGAAAATGAAAAAAAAGTTTCTTATGCAGGCGCAACACACTTTTTTACCGTTAATGCATTTGCTTACATTTCCATTTCTTCCCCACTTTTAATCTTCATTTCCAGCTTACCTCCAATTTTCCAATTTAAGCGTCTTTGGGCGCTGAGTTTGTTACTCAGCGGCCCTTTCCTTGGCTTTCGTCGGCCTTTTCGAGTTAACGCATCGCAATTAGAAGATTTCTTGGCCCTAAAGGTTGAATGATTCATGCAAACTTGCCTCGTCTTTCATCAGTTGCGCGCGCCGCGCTCTAAAGCTGATTCCGCCTGCTGGCGCTTTGCTGTTTTGACTCATTTAGCTCTTCTATTCGGTTGCTTGTATTAGCTCTCAGTCTCATCTGCAGCTAAGCAATTTTATAGCATCCGTTGCAAGCAGATAATGACCCAGTGCGTCATGTTGCAGCGTCTGCCATGTTTCAGCAGGCGCTTCGCACGCTGTGTGGCTTAAATTCGCGGAATGTGCGTTGTGTTTTATGACACTTTGCAAATCACATAAGACGATAACGTCATCTTGCACGACATGCCGTTAATCTGCTGACTCTTTGTTGCTCTACTGTGTCTTCTCGATTTTCCGCCGTAAATTTTTCGCTTCTTAGAAGTATACTTTTTAGTATTTCTTAAGCAAATCGTTTAAGAGTGAGTTATTATAGTCTGAGTTGGTAGCTTTCTAATTTAGGTTGTTTATAAAGGCTTCTTTTTAATTTTTAATGTTCTTAGTGAGTTCTTAAGTAATGAGTAACCTGTGTATATGTTACTTTCGAGGAAAAAAGTTCTATTTGAAAGCTGTTTTAAGCTGAAGTATTCAGCAATCCAAATCTTAAATTATATTGCATTCAGTCATTTGTTATGAGTTAAAATGGCTAGAGCATATTTCCTCACCTTCCACATAACACTGAACGGCCTTGAGCAACAATTTTTCAAATAACTTCCCATGAACTGAATTTCTCAGTCTAATAAATTCACAAATTTAGTTCCTAAGCTCTGTTTGACAGGCCAGCCACTACTAAATAATACTAATACAGCCAGCTAATGATTGTAAAATATTCAACACAGTAAAAAATTATAAAGCAAAAACCAAAAACACAAATAAAACTGAAAAACAATTTATCAAACTTTTTGTGAACAACACTCGAGCACAAATTTGACAGCTGTGTGAATTTCTGGGAACTTGTCGCTTACCAATGCGCTCTCAAGAGAGATACAATCAGCGCTGGGCTTGACAAGTTTAGCATGCGAGCTTTCCATTGAATCGCTAACACACGAATGTGTCCATAAATCAGACGAATGACATTACGGCAAAAACAATAAGTGCCAACAAAAATCAAATCGAATTTACGAATTGTAAATTTGAAACGAAACACAACACCGAAAACAATATTGCATAGGGATTCGAGTACTTGTTGTACTCGTACTCGTAACTAATCTGACATCTCAACAGGTGGCAACAATTACTCATTTGCCACAGGCAGCGCTGCATGGCGGTAGTGGTCCAAAGCGCTCGGCGGCAGAACACTTGAACGCTCGAGTGAAGTGCGACTTTCGGTTTCACTTTTTTGGCCTCCAAAGCAAAATGTTAGCTAAATGCACTTTAATATAGTGATACATTTGTCTATATGTATTTTTAAATACTCTTGTGAACCAATTCGTGCCAAAAGCCATTTAACTAAAGCCCATTAAATACTCAAGTGACTTTTCGAATTTAGTTTTTCTTGCTACTTTTTGATTATTTTTCGACTGGATCACATTTCCATGAAAATACCAAAGTTGAGTGCGAAAGAAGAGAGCGACACTTATTGTTAATGAAAATTTTATGAGTTTCAACTATTTTTATTTCAGTGCTAAATTTTTAAATTGTTTTCACGATTAGTTTTATAGTTAATAGTTCTCCAATAGCTATTTTAGATTAAAATACATTTTACTAATCTCAATATCTTTCTTCTCTTTACAGGTAAGTCACAGATATATGGTATACACACCGATTTAATAAAACAGAGAGTTTACAATAATTTGTAAGTCTTGAAACAATCTATAACTATATACATATATACAGTGCTCTCTAATAAAATAATGTCAAAGGCCAGAAACTCTATTTTTGATTGACGCTTGTAAATAAACTTTATAATATTTTTTTCCGCACTTTTGTCACAACTTCATCCTCCAAACTTAAGCTCAGGAAGTCCGCAAAGCTATTGGTATGAGAACAGTAAATTGGTTCGATAGTTTTCGTCAGTCTCTAACACATTTATGTTAGAGCTAAGAGACGTAGAAAATAAATCTCATAAGACGTTTAAGCTCACTTCGACTGCTCATAATCGTATCCGGGTATTGTCCATATCTGTAATGAAAATACTGATATTTGGTTCTAAAATTGAGTTTATATCGAAGTTTCACGTTTTTATGTTTCTTTATGCAGTTTAAAATATCATCGAAGTATGTTTAGTCTTGTTTAAATTAAAATTCAATCTAACCTATTCTTCGCGGCGTCTGTTTAAAGTTATCTTACCAGGTTTTGCTTGGAATATTAATTCTACCTGAGAGATTTCACCATTAGTAAGGTTCTTCTTTCTATCAGTGATGAATAAAAAGATACAAATAGAGAGAGAGAGGAATATACAGAGAAAGGAATAAAGAGAGATAGAGATAGAAATAGAGATAGACAGAGAGAAAGAGATAGATAGAAAGAGAAAGGGACAGATTGAGTAAAAAAATCGTTATCCGTAGTAGCGCCTTTTTCTTTGAAAAATTCAAGGTGAATTTTTGAGATTAACTTAACAAGTTTGGCATGGAATAAAAGTTATTATTTAGTCTGATATTTTCTAAGATCATTCATATTCTCTTAGTCAACCAATTTTTTCTTCCAAAAAAGTAGCTTTATCTCTAGACTTCCCGTTGTTATTCTTCTCCATGTGGTTAGAACTAGCGTCGACGCAAGTATGGTCGAGATTACTCTTCAAGGCGAATGCTTGAGGTTAACCTAACAAGTTTGGCATGGAATAAAAGTATATGAAAATTCCAACGTTTCCCTTAACTTGAGTGACTGAATCTATCAGAAAATTCATATTTAATGGAAACTTATACAATAATGGAATAATTATACTCTGAACTGGGTATACTCGTATTAACTTTGCCGCGATGTTTGTAACACCCAAAAGGAAATATCGGAGATCCTATAATATGCGTTTGTTCTTCTTTATAGGCCTTCTTCTTTTTAGTGGGGGTGTGCTTTACGGGGTTGGTCCCAAAGCAAGCGTACAACCCTGGGGAGGGATAATACTTGTAATAAAATATACCAATTCAAGTATATGTAAATGATGTACTGGACTAGCTGAGGCGAATTACCTATGTTTGTCGGTCCGTCTGTCGGTCGGAACTATATACGTAAACTGAGGGACCAGCGGTTTTAAGATGTGGACCTGAAATATTGCACAGATACGTTTATTAGCAGGAACCTGCTTATTTTTCAGCACGACCGATGTCGACCTACTATAGTATGTGGGTGCCATAGAACCAATCAGAATCCGGCCCTCGTAATGAAAACTATTTTATATGGAAAGATATCTTTACTATAACTGACCGATCGAAAACAAGTTCTTGTAAGGAATCTCGGGTATTTTTGAAGGACCTTATAGCTTTGGTGCAAACGAAGTTAACGCTTCGTCTTGTTTTTTTTTTTTAAATTTAATTTTTGTTTTTAGATTACGTCCACATTCTTGCATAGCTTTTCCTTAGTTCTTATCGCATTAGTCGAGTAGCTTCACTTGATTCGCACTGGCAGAGTTATTTCTTCGAGTGTTATGAGTGGCAATTGTATGATTGCCGATTGGCTCCATATGTGTGTTTTTCGATTCTAAAAGGTTCTGAGAAAATTTTACTCTCGAAAACCGCTGAAAAATCACGCTTGGTGCAAAAACAACAAATTCCATCTCTTTTATTTTCTCATCATATGACTTTGCAATTTCTATTATTGCAGTATAATGCCACTATTTCACTATATTTGGAAGAGGAGCAAATATCTGAATTTCAAATGACCAATTTTCCGCCTAAAAATCAAATTTATTGGCAATTTCACTTGCAGTCACAATATTATTTGTAGTTTTCAAATTGTATTTTTTTTTGTGTAGCATTTCAAAGCAAACATTGTGCATTTCAAATGGAAATTTCCACACACACGAACGCAAATTTATATATATATATATATACAAGCGTGTGTTTGTAAGCGCCAAGCTATTAGTTTAATATTTAAACATTTTTCGTCAACTCGAAAACTATGTAATTTGATATTTTGAAAGTTGCCGCCTTTGCGCGCTGCGCTTCGCCATATTTTATGTTGCACAAATTTAATATGAGCACTTTGTGAGCGCTGCAGCGTGAAAACGTGTCTAAAAACTTGTAACACATTTTATTTATATTTTTTTCGTTTTTATTCTTTTTTGATTTTTTATTTCAATTTTTCTTATTTTTTTTCTTTTAGTTTTATTTTCGAAAAAAGCAAAAGTCGAACTTTTTAAGTGCACCGAAAAACGACAAGTCAAGCAGAATAAAAGGAAATAAGCAGCACAAACACGCACAGGCACGCGCATGTGTGTGTAAAGTACGAAAGTGGAAAAAAGTAGTTTCCCAAAAGCAATTATAGCCGAACTGTTGCAAACGAAAAGTTTTATTTCGAGTTAACACTTTTGTATGCGACGCGCGCCCCACTCGCCCTGCGCCTCGCGCGCTTGTGCCAATGCACTTCAGTGTGTGCGCGCATATGCATGTGTTTACATACACACACATACACGCGCGCGCTTGGCACACCTGTAGGCTATTTGTGTGAAATATTTTGTAAATAGAGCGATCATAAAAAATGCACTTGTCGAAATGCACGATTTTTTCTGCAAATAAGCAGCAACAAAAAATGTCAAAAATTGCAAAAACAACAAGAGCACACAACAAACAGTCGTAGATTTTATGAAATGAAGAAATCATAAAAGAGGAAACAAGAACTAAGCTGCAGCTTTAATAAAAATGAGGTCAGCAAACAGCGCTTTGGCAGCGCGCCTATGAATGCGAATGAATGCGCGCAATAGAATAAAGCGCAAATAAAACGTAGCAGTGTAGCAGCGAGGGAAAAACGAAAACGAAAAATGCAAAACGGAGGCCGAATGGCAAAAATATTGGTGGAGCGTTGCGGAAAAGTAGTAAAACGTGAATTGCCTGCGCACGAATGCCTGGCGCTCAAAGGGGCCACTAACCCGCTGGCTGCGCGCGCGTATGTGCGTGTATGAGTGCACACGCACTTGCAAGGGGCTGCCAGCGCGCACACACATACTCACGAACAGAGGAGTCGCCAGCGCGCGCACAAACACACTTACAAGCACAGGAGTCGCCAGCGCCCAGCTATGCCACTTGCATTTGTATGCCTACTTGCTATTTATTTAGCTGCATTTACGTTTTTTCCCGCTGTTGTTGTTGTTTACTTGCCGAAATCTTTCAACTTTTCGTTTTTTCGCATTTACGCCGTGAGTTTATTCAACTTTTTGCGCCACTAACACGTCAACACTGTTTTCATTTAGACAATGCAAGTAAATACGAAATAAAAACTACTGAGGTGGCAGTATGCCTTGCCACATTTCGCACCGCATTCAGTAGCTAGCATTTTGTCCATAGCCAAAAAAGTGAAGAGAAAATGCTGAAATATTTATTTCATTTTTATTATTTGTTGGTTTTCATACAAAAGCGTTTGGGGCGCGCAAGCTGCTGGCGGTGGCAGCGGGGCAGGCCCATTGTCAAGCATAAAGGAGCGCTTCTTGCATGTGTGTGTGGCGTGCCGCGCGGATAGTAGGCCAAAGTAGAATGTACGTGTAGCGCTGATCTCGGCGCTGCTGCGTCGCTGTGAAAGGCGGTGAAAGGAGAAGAAAAGCAAGTGAAAGCACTCCAACTTCTGTGCGCTTCGAGTGGCCGAGTTTGTCGGTTCGAGTGGTTCCGGCGAATGGCCGCAGTGTGTGGCGGCAGCAACAACTCGGCTCCCCTCCCACCACCTGCTGGTGGCGACTGCATGAAATTGCAAGCGCATAGTTGCTGGCATTGTGCTGCTGCCTCCAACCAGTCCCCACTGCCAATAGCTTGTGCGCTATGTTGTTGTTGTTGGTGCACGCTCGACTATTTGAATTTTTTAAAATTGTGTCGAAATAGTTGTTAGATCTAGTTGAGCGGCTTGTATTTGCCAGCGCTTTCGCCCCTTACGACATGTCGTAATTTCGCTACAACCGCTGTTGTTCTAGTTGTTGTTGTAGCTGTTGCATGCTGTATTCATGCAACATTTAGTTTCACACTTCTGCATGCTATCAAATAGCTGGGATTGTACTAGCGAAAGTAATTTCGTTACTTTTTATGTCCGTTTGGAATTTGCTGCCGCGTTTTAGGCGCATTGCCATGTTGAGCTTTTCCCTCTCTCGCTTGCTGTCGCTACTAGTGTATATTGCTTGTTTTCTTTTAATTGCAACACAATTTCGTTGAGTGCTTTCACAAGCTGTTCTATTCATGTATGTGTGTGTGTTTGTGTATGAATGTACCCGAGTGTGTGTGTTAATGGAAAAAGCTGCATTTAATATAACAAACATAAAGCAATTAGCAGCAGATACAAATTAAAGCGAAGCTTTTCGGCACAAAACGGAATTCGGAAGAGGAAAATTGACACTTTTCGTAAAGCGAAAGTTTGAAGGCATCACCATTGAATATTTCAATAACTGTAATTTACGAATTTTTAGTTTAAAGCTCCAGTGGTAATTTTTTGGTTAAAATCTGTAAATTTTTTTACTGAAATATTTTGTTGAGAACAACTTTACTTGGGAAATGGAAGATCTCTTCTCATGTCTATTCGTCCGCAATCACTCTCTTCGCCTCTCATCCCGAGTAAACACGAACTCAATAACACTAAGCTCCACTTAAATAACGGCATAATTTTTATTTATGTTTTCTTTGTAAATATATTCCAAAGCATTTTAGGGTTGCCGCCTCTCTCGTCACCTACATTTCCGCCCACTATTTACAGTTGGCGTCATCATGTGTATAATTTACCAACGGTTCCTTTGCGGCAACACGCAAACCTGTAATTTTCAATTCACAATTTTTTAACGGTAAATGTAGCGTTTTGTGTGTGCGTCAGCAGCGGAAAAATAAAAGTAGGCAGTAAGAGAAAATTGTAATTATATGTATGTAAGAGGAAATATTTACTTGAAAAAGAAAATTGCCAATATTAGAAAGTCATGTAGTTGAATGTGCTGGATTCGATTTTTGGGTTTACATAATATTTATTGTTGTTGCTTTTGTTGTTATAGCGAAAAAAATAGAAAACATTCCTGAAGTGATTTCGAGCAATGATGCCGAGTTGACAGTCCTTGGCAGGAAAAAAATCCAGGTCCGTTCCGCTTACTTATTGTAGACCCGACTGTCTTGGGAACTTTGAATAAGCCAACGTAATATTTTTGTATTTTTTATATTTCTGAGGGTAAAATTATCAATTTTTTATTCTCTTTAACTTTTTGTCTCAGATGAAGTTTTATCAAGTCTAAAGTCGCAATATAATTCTCTCAACTCAAAATGAATTCTTTCAGTATTCTTGTTTGATCTGTTAGCGCTACATCAGGGTTGTACGAAGAGACTTCCTACTCCCACAAAAACTGAAAAATTAGAAGAATCTTTCCAAATTGACAGCTTTTTGGTTGAATTGGAACAAGAGAAAAAGCGCACTTAACTTCATAATTAAATTTCATTGACAGACTATCTTAGCAGTTGTGAAAGACTAGTTGGTGGTAAGTCGGCTTTTGTAGTGCCACAAGTTAGCGATACTGTTTATTCGATTAAATCGCGATTGGTGTGATTTTAACCTCATTGATATGAATGATAATGGTGCAAGCCGTCTCTGGAGTGTACCATGTTACAGATCCTGAAGAATAATTTCTTGGAAATATATCGGCTTCTGCATTCTTAATACTTAGAAGCAAGACTTACAATAAATCGATCGAAGCGCGATCGCTGTAATTTTAAACTTATTCTGAATTGAGCTCCTGGATAGGAAGCTTTCATGGAAGCCGAATATAGAAGAGATAGCAAAAGGCATCGATTGTCTCATACTGTTATATTGGAGCCATTGGCAAAAGGTGGGATCTCTCACCGAAAGTGATTCTCTGGCTCTACGACACCATTATGTTCTATGGAGTCTTTATGTGGTGTAGGGCTCTAGCAAAGACTACATTTGCAAAGAAACTCGAGATCGTTCAATGGGAGGCGCTCATCAGCATGTGTGGTGCACTATGGTTTACTTCAACTATGACACTTAACGCAGTCTTGCAAATAGTGACCGCTGCCATCGTCGGAAGGTGTAGTTGATATGATACTCAGAGAATCTGCGATCTTAAAACAACACGTATCTAAATACTCGGATATCCTCATATACTTTGACTTTGTACGAATCACTTGGATCATAGACTGAACTCCGGCGGCTCCTTCTCTACCAATATACTCACGATGGAATTGTAGATGGAAAGAAGCCGTTGGAAGAGAGAGGCAGTAAGCTTCTTTACGGATGTGTCAAAGTTGGTGGAGTTTACTCTCTATCAACTCCAGCTTCAGACTTCCTGACTATCGTAGTGTCTTCCAAGGCGAGGTTGTAGCCATTAAGGCAGCAGTAAATCTACTGCTCCGAAGTGTGGCCTCCTTCAGAGAAGTGATCATTAACTGAGCTAGCAGAGCGGCGATACTAGCATTGAACTCATTATCAGTGCGTCTTTGTGATTATACTGATACGGGTGCTATAACCGTGTAAGCGGTTTCTATGCCAGTAAATAAGAAGAAGAAGAGCTTGGCCACCATCAGTACATGCGCTGTCACAAAAAATCGTTTGACCCAAGATCGATTGCAAGAGATATACTGATCCCTTTGCCCTCAGTAAGGCTAGCCTCTCCCTAGATAAGGGTCTTTTAACAAGCCAATGTTCTATTGGCGTCCACGCAGTAAGGCTAAGAATTCTACCAAACGCTATCTGAAAAAGCTGTATGCAAGAAGATGAGGTGGAAACAACTCAACACTTCCTGCTTGACTGTCTTGAGTTTGGGAGCGCATAGCTTCAGATATCCCACTGAACTACCGGGAATGTAAATTAAACACCTGTGCAAATTTGTATTGGCTACTAAGCGTTTTGCTAATGTATAAGTTCGAAAAGTTGGTTACAAAATATTCTCTAGGACCCAGAGCACGAACTATATATTTAGTGATGATAATAGTATTCTTAAAACTCATAAGCCACTTCAAACAATCGCCAAACTGTCTGAGTAGTTATTTTACCATAAAATTATATCTTATGTAGTAATGTAGTAACCTAATCGCACGATTCAAGAGGTGAAAGATATAACATTTTGGTCTCAAAATCTCTCTTTTAAGTGCTTTTTTCGACGTTGTCATCGAACCACACTTATTATTTACACAACTTTATTTGGCAAAAATAAACAAATAATAATAACAGTAGATCCTTAGAAATATGGAACACTAAATGCATTCATTAAAATGCAACAAAAACACGCGCATTTCACATACAACAACATTATAACCGAAAGTTATTGACACAAAGGCAAGCATTTTCACTTCATTTCTTCTCGCAAAACAAACAGAGTTGCCAACGCAGCGCAAACAAAGGGGTGAAATATCTGCAAATTAACACCTCACAAAAATTTTCCCAATATTTCCGAAAACTAATGGTATTGGGCAGCAACAATGCAAACAATAGAAACAATAGCCATTCAACTGTTGTGGCACCAACATATTGGACAAGGAAGCCGAAAACAACACAACAACAACGGACAAATAGTCGCTGATGAAAATCCCGAAAAGCAAACAAACGCGAAACCCACACTATTTGAGTTTTGAGCAAATACAAAAACAAAACAAAAACTATAACAATAATGTGAACCACAGAAGTGTATGTGTGCGTGTTTGGAAAAATTGGAAAAAGTGGTCCAGTGAAGCACCGATGGACTTATTGGCGAAAACAAAATGAAAATCTATAAATAAATAACGGTAAAAATAATAAATAAATTTGAGCGCGCTGTTTCAGCAGTTACCCAGAGCTTGAGTGTGTGGGCGTGTGCGTTTTGAGACGTGATGTTTCTCGCCACTGAGGGCCGGCATGTGGCATGTAGCCGACACCGAGTGCTTTGCGTAAATATATTTGTGGAAGTGATAAATATGTTTGTATTTGGGTACATACATATGTATATGGGTGTATGTGTGTGAGTATAGCAAATTTTGCGCTTAGCTGATTGCGTTGCTAAATACGCGACGAAAGCAATAAGTGACAACTGCAAAAACAATGGATGACAGCCGGGCAAACAACAAGTCGACGTTGGAGTGACAGACAATAAGCGGAAGGATAAGCGGATAATAATCTGGATGTTCCATACATACCTATACTTGCTTACACCGTTATGTATGCAAAAGTATATGTGTATGTGCTGGGAGCCGCCAATTCGTTTGTGAAATAAATTCTCTGAAAAATTGTTTACTGTTGCATGGCATGCTAAACTTCTTATAGGGGATTAGACCCAGCTTTAGAATCCACATGTTAAGAATAATTGATTTTTAAATGTGATAATTACAAAATCATTTTGTTAAGATTTACATATATAGAAAGATGTGTAGATAACTATTCCATTTGGGTAATCTATAACGATCTTCTTAGAAAGAACTAATCGAGGGCTTCCATTAGATCTCTTTAGTACGAACTAATAATCAGGGTTTTTGCTGGGTACCTATCGCCTCTCAAAGTTACTGGAGTTTTGATTTTTTGATCACAGCCTTAGACAAACTTTTCAGGAATCTCTTACGAGGTTTTCCATGGATCTTCAAAAAAAGTTACACAGAAACTAGAAGAAGGTATTCAATGAGTAGACGTAAAAGCACTCCAACATTATATTGACTGTATAGTTTGAATTGATGAGCATCTTAAGAAATTGAATTTTTTGGCAAACCTTCGAAGGTGGGTAAAGTACCTGTCTATTGACGCACCTAGGCCTTTAGAAGGCCTATTGTGATACCACCAGCATTAAAGTCCCCTCACTCTATTGAGCTTTGCAATCGCTTAGAACATGTTTAATAGTCTTTTCCTCCTCTACCTCCTAACAACTTCTAAAACAGTCGCTATATGGCGTTCCTAGTCTACTGGCATGTCTGCCTTATATCATTACTTTTAATAGTCGGCATGTGCGGCCCATATTTTCACTCGCGCCAAGTTTGCCTGCTCGTTGAGCAAGTCGGACATTGTTTCGACCGAGATTCAACTATGTTTATAACGATATTTGTCGAATAAATTTCTGCAAGTGGTTAGAGGCATGTAAATTCCCTCTTTTGCGAAAACTAATTGTAGGGTTCTGAAACACATTAGAGCCCTCGAAAGTCCCACATAAAGTTTAAAGGAACACGTACTACTTTGATTCCTCCTATTGTCTAGTAGAAAATTGTTTAAAGTTTCTCGAAACAAATTCGTACTTTGCGGTCTTAGTGATGTACCTATAATATGATCTATAGTGTTCGAAGAAGGATTGGGAAATCAAATTTTGCAACCCTTAAACATATAAAATAAAAAGATCCGTTATCAGACTGCTTCTTAGTAAAAAAAATATTCTTTTTTCAGAACATTTGGAAAAATTTCGACTTCTTTCAAGTCGCTATATTAGTCAATTTTTATAAAGGGCTCTTAAGGTAACTTAATTCATAGCCTGTGTTATGAGAGATTTCGGAAATTTTTAGGAAAATCTTCAAAAAAAAAAAGAAAAGACTCTTCTGGGCCTAGGCTCTAAAATGTGGATCCGAAAGAAAATATGTATTTAGTGAAAGTAATCAAAAAATCAATCTATTCTTTTAATGTACTTAGATCCTTAGGCGGAGGGTCAGAGGGAGATCTTCTTCCTCTTCTTTACTGACGTAGACACAGATTATGCGGTTATAGCCGAGTTGCCAAAGCGCGCCGACGTTTCTTCTTTATGCCTATGTGGCGCTAGTGATACCAAGAGCGAGATGTAATGGGTAATAATTAGGCTTCTGGGTAAGCAGGTAAAGTTCTAGGACTATACCACATTTCTACCTCTGCGTTCTCGCCGCACCATGGAAACGTGAATAACCCTCGTGTAAGATGCGGTAGCCAACCCGTGTGGAGCCCGTGGTCGCGGCTAAAAGAGAAGATGCTTCAGCAGCGCTACTCGGGTATATTCGGTTTAAGAGATCGCTGGTCGGTCGGTCGGTCTTAAAACAAGCGGTCTTGAAACAAACGGCTCGCTCTATAAATGTTTATAAAGCTTTATACTACCCGCTCAGCGAAGTTGTGCGCTAGATTTAGGACCCGCCGCGTAGAAACCACTCTAAATGAAAAGAAAACAGAGATAGATCTACCGTATTAAAATATGATTCCTTTCTCTTTTAGCATATCTTCAGTTGGGTCGTTAGCAAATGTGAACATATTCGTGAACGTGACGACAATGTTGTTCGCCAGTTTTAGCAATTTTCGTTGTCCAAACAAAGACGAAATTCATAATTAGGTGCAAAATGAAAGTAAACCAAGCAATAGCGAAAGCCAAAACATAAATATTGACTCTTAGTATGTAGAACATGCCGTTATGAGTAAGAGGACTGACATCCAATTGTGGTTAAATGGAAAGCAATAGGAAAGGTAACGCGACGACGTCAGGATTTGGCTTAACTTATTGGCAGCCAGGCAGCTTGCGAGTGAGATTATGAAGGCCAAGGCACGAACACAACCATATGGCGCGCGGCGAGAGAAAAGGCAGCAGTTGTACAGCGGGATGTAGCAGAAGCTAAACCAGTGACGCACACACAAGAAAACATTGGCGTCCCCGAAGTAGTGATTGTTTGGGGTGTTTCTCCGATAACTAGCAGCGCTTGCATAGACTGGTCACAAAGTTTGCACGTGGATTATGTGTAGTGCGTCAATGAATCCGTCTGTCTGTGTGTGTGTGAGTCCGTCAGTGTATTTATTAATAAAGCATTTATTATTAGTTTTTCCTTCTTGTTGCTTCATTATTTTTCCGCATTTTCCGCAGTTTTCCACCCCTTCCGCGCGCCTCGCCAGCACCAAACGGCTCGGGTGGCTGTCAGCGCAGCGGATTTGCTGCTGTCGACTTTTCCGAGCTGTCGTCTTGTTTGCCCGCCGTTACTTTGGCGTTGCGAACTTCATCCCTTTTGGAAAATGTCGTTTTCATTTCTGTAGTCAACATTAAGGCGACATGTAAAGGATTTGTGCGTACGCCAGTGTCCCTTTCGCTGGGTCCTTAACGTTACATCATTTATTTTGTGTTTAACATTACTCAGGGATTTAGTCAACACACAACGCCCTTGTCGCCGGTCGCTTGGCGGGGTGGTACATTGTGTGGCTAAAGAGAGTCTGATGTGGCGAGGTCTCAGCTGCTTGCCACTTCTACTTAGGTGCAAATCTATCTGATGAAGATATTCGTTCGATAAGCGTTGACTAATGCACTCAGCTGTTGTGATGCCAAATAAACGATAAGTTAATATTGCTATATTTTTACCGTTATTTGTAGTAATTTATGAAACTGTGTGGGTTTTTGTACATATGTATAGTGTTTAACTTATAGCTGAAGACCTTCGAGGGCTGTGGAGTTCTCTCTGTTGATGTTCTAGTAACTGCAACAATTTTTTCGTTATTTACGCATTTATTGTTATATGTGAGCTGTTGTGAATCGAGCTTGGCCCACGCAGAGTTCATCTGAACTACAGGCCTAATCAAAATCTTCTGTTCGTCTTTCTGTCTGTCCATTTGTATATACACAAACTAGTCGTTCAGGTTTTGAGCTATCGATCTGAAATTTTGCGCATTTTATTTTTCTTACCGAGAAGCTGCTCATTTGTTTAAACCGCCGGTATCACACCAGAATGGAGTAAAACGGATCGATAAAAGCTAAGTCCTCAAATCGAAAACTTCTTTATTTGACAGATCATATTCAAGAGATTTGGCATATATTCTTGTTGTTGTTGTTCTAACGGTTATCGAGGTCATCCAACGGTAGGTCCAGGAAACATACTGTACCGACGGGGTCGGACCAATAGTGTTGTGTAGGGTTAGCTGGACATGCAAAGACATATATTTCTGGTTTCTCGGCGAAAAACTTCGCAAAATAATTTTCATAGGCTTCACTTGAAGCCAACTTTACTCCATTAAGGGAGTTCTACATTGACCGAAACAAATGGTAGTTCGATGGTGCAAGGCTATGTGGTGGATGCATCAAAACTTCCCAGCCAAGCTCTCCCAGTTTTTGCCGAGTCATCAAAGATGTGTTTGGTCTAGCGTTGTCCTGATGGCAAACCAAACCCTTTCTGTTGATCAGTTCTGGCCGTTTTTTCGACTGCTTACTTCAATCTCATCAGTGGTTGACAGTAAAATGTAGAATCAATCGGTCGACCAGGCTGGAGCAGCTCATAGTGGATGATTCCTTTCCAATTCCACCAAACACACAGCATATACTTTCGAGGCGTCAATCCTGGTTATGCGACCATTTGCTGAGCTTCACAACGCTTGGACCATGATCTTTTTCGCACATTATTGTCGTATTTGATCCACTTTTCGTCTACTGTTATCGTTTGCTTCAGAAATGGTTGGATTTCATTTCGTTTTAGCAAAGATTAAATTTTTCGGAGACAATTCATGTGGTACTCGAATATCGAGCTTCTTTTTGTAGCCAGTCTTTTTTAAATGATTCAAAACCGTTTGATGATGAATATTACGTTCCTTAGCGATGTCATAGCTGCTTATGTGACGGTCCTGGTCAATCTTTTCCATAATCTCGTTGACTTTTTCAATGATAGGTCGACCAGAGCGAAGTGCATCTTTCACATCGAAATTTCCAGAACGCAAGCGAGCGAACCATTGTTGTGCTACACGAACTGATACAGCATCATCTACGTAAACTTCTCAAATTCCATTGGTAGCTTCCGTTTTTCCCTTTTTATAGAAAATTTTCAAAATATAGCGAATTTCCTCATTAACTTCACTCATATTTGAACAGCTTCAACTGTTTTTCAACTTCCCCGAATTTAATTTTTTTCGGTTAAATAAAGCTTAACCTAATCTAACCTTTCCAAAACTATATAGTATGACACAATGTGATTGATAGCATTAAAGATATACGACTGCAACGACGTCTATTCACAAAATACGAAAATACTTTTTCGACTACCCAATATTATGAAGACTAAGCTGTTACCTCCGAGAAAACTTATTATGGAAATCTTTATCAGCTTGGGCATCAGTGTGGCTCCTTTCGATATTTTGTATTTCGTCGGAAATTCGAGGCACTTAGAAAAGACTACTCGTTCTCCATCTGTTTTTTGATATAAATATACATACATCCTTTCCCTATTCCTCTTCCTCTGTTTCCAGTTTTTATGACTTGGCCCTTATCTGCTTTTCGATCAACCATTGGGAATTCTTTGTGAACAGCTGCCACCGACTTTGGCCCTCAGTGGGTCTTCATAACGAATATGCCATGCCAAAATTTTTAGCACGAGTGTACATATAAGAGGTAACAGCAATTATTATTGGCCGCTCCAGGCAATAATAAGTTTTTCGAAAATATAAATAAATCAAAAACAAATGCGAGCACTTACATTCACACAAACACATACATACACATACACAATTGGCGTGAGTATACGTTTGACAATGGCAGCGGCTCGACCTTTAGTGCAGCGCAGCACAGCAATTTTTATGCTCGCCAATTTGCAGCGTCAACAGCTATTGATGGCGACGTTCAAAGTAAATCGCCAGCAGCCGCCAATTGACGCTCCATTTTCAGCTGGCAATTTTTTGCTTAAATTGAAATTTATTTCCTTGTTGCACACACGCACGCACACACATGAACACAGAGACGACAAATGTTATGTGGCACCGCTGCTTTTGGCTTTTATTTCGACATTCCGCTGCCGTTAGCTGGTCGTTGGCAGCGATAACTGTATTTTCGCGCTTTTGCATATCGGCATTGTGTGTGTTGCACGCCGCTGTGTGGCACAATGGAGCTATTTTTGTCACTTTGCCGCTTGTGCCGTTATTTTTATATATTCTCGCTTTATTTACTTTTATCCGCAACAATTTCGCCATGTCTCAGTGGGCGTAAGCACATCCATGGCGCGCAGCATGGCTGTTGTTGCAAGCAAGCGCTGGCGTTGCAAGTGTTTATTGCTGGGCCGAAGTGTCCACTACAAAAGCGCACATGTGTGTGTGTGGGCAACCTCCGGTGTGCAGGCATTTGTGCGCGCGATTTTTATAGTTGCCACTTGTCGCATACTGAAGTGGCACGGACGCACACCCACCGCGTCAAGCGAAGAATGAATGTGAAAATAAATTTTATATAAAATTGCAAGTGTGAGTCGAAATAATTGTCAATGGCGATAGTGCTGGCGTGCGATTGTTGTGCTTGTTGTTGCCGCTGTGTAGTGTTGCAACTGTTGACTTTGTAAGCGAGCGTGGGTGTGGCTGTGTGCGGCGTTGGTTCGCTGGCAGCTGTTAAATGCTATTTCGCAGTCCATTACCCTGTGGTTTTATTGTCCATTACTATTCTTTCTGACACTGAATCTGTTGTTGTTGTTGTTGTTGTTGTCATGGCTGGCTTTGTTGCTTTATTTTTATGCTATTACTTGTGGCAGGGGCTTTAGTCGTCGCTCTTATCTGTGTGCCCGTTATGAGAGCCACTTTGCAATTAAAAATATTCACAGTTATTTTTGAGTTGATGGACATGAAAGCTTGCGAAAAGCTGCAAAGAGCTTTCCTGCGTGTAATGGATACTGCTGCGATGGCTTTTTGGTCAGCAATAGTTTGCAGATTATTTATAATTGCCACTCAAATGGAGAATAGTGATAGTCTCACGCGTCTCTCTCTATCTCTCTCTCTCTCCCTCTCTCTCTGCTTCCTGTCCTGTCCTGTATTAGCCGCCGAAATTCCATCCATTCGATAATCAATCACTCCGATACTTTGTCGCCGCATAAATTAACGCTGATAACTGTGTATGCCCTCGAACAAAGCCCTCAATTAAAATTATCTTCTAATTGTCTTCTGCGCACTTAAGCACTTTGAATGCCACGAATCGGTAAATGTGACACAAATAGTTTGAAATTTGATTAATTGTTGTCTGCGAGCGCAGGAAGCCGAAAGGACAGTGCAAGCCGACAACATCGCCAAATGAGCTGACCTAAAAGAATATTGAAAATAAAACCAAAAAAATCGCTCTGTCGCCAAACTCGCTACCTGTGCTGGTGTTTGGGCAAAGGTCAGTGTGTGACACACAAACCAACTGCGCTGGAAAATATTTGTGTGAGGATAACACGTCTTTAAACTACAAGGAACTTCACTTTGAGGGCAGGTACATGGAAATCCTCTTTCGCTGCCACAAACAAGCAACAGCAGTGACACAAAGGCAAAGAAAACTGCTGGCAGCTGACATTTTGTGGACATTTAAAATTATAAAGGCACACAAATACACATTTTTATTTTCACTCATGCGCCTTGTGACATAATTCGGAGATCATTTTTTACTGAGCGCAATATGAGGGCAAAATGAGCAGAAATGTGTTGTGTAGAAATGTGCTGTAACATTTCGGTCAACATGAAATGTGAGCGGAAGCACGATATCGCTGAGCGAATAGATCAGGCAGAAATTCGGTTTGTGAAATCGAGAAGTTATTAAGAGCAAATATATTTAGGCATATGTATGTACATATGTATATTTGTTAATTTGAAAACATTTACCTAGTTAATGAGGCATAAATTAGGAAGATCATAATGTTATGGAATAAGAAAATAATTTCAACTAATTACTAGTAAAGTAATTGAATAATTGAAGTAGAATAATCCTTATCAGTTATAGAATATAGAAAATTATATATTCTAGAAACTAAGTGAAATTAAATACTCTTTTAAATTGTGGAGTGTGGGTGGAAATATGAAATTATTTTACCCGTTAGACGATAGTTTAATAACAGGTCAATTGAAAAGTTCCCGGCCTACCATAACAAAAGACAGTTTTTTGACAAAATTGTTTTTTTTCTTAATACGACATATTAGTTACTTTCAATGGAGATACAATGGATATAGCAACGCTACAATTTTTCAGCGATTGCCTTTTTATTCGACAAAAATTCCTTCCCAGCACACATTCTTTTAAGATTTTAGAACAGATAATAGTCGCTGGGGGCCAGATTTGGAGAACACGATGAAAGCGGACGCAATCCGAAGCACAATTCATGGTTTTTTGCCACAATTTTCACTGACTTGTGGCACCCAAAATACAGATGCTTTAAACTTGAAATACACTCGGATGACTGTCCATTGTGCTTCGGAGTGGAATGATGGAGCCATGTTTCATCCGTTGTCACATATTGTCGCAAAAAATCGGGTTTATAACACTTAAACATCTCCAAACTCTGAATCCTCAACACGTTGTAGTTGCTGTTGATATTTTTCTAACGGTATAAAACATTCCTGAAGTAATTTCGAGGAATGGCGGCGAGTCGACAGTCATTGGCCGGATAAAAATCAGAGTCCTTTTCTGTTCCTGTGAATGATCATCTCGTCGTTGTTTTTGGTCCAAAATGAACTCTCGTGGCATCCACTGTCCACAGAGCTTTCTCATAATATAAAACATTCGTGAATGATATGATGTACATGTTCGGTTGATATCTTTATAGTGTATGCCAACTCGAACAACTTCACTTTATGGTCATCCAAAACTATTTGGTGGACGTTTTTGATGCCTTCGTCGGTAACAACTTATTTTAAGCGTCCACAGCGTTCATCGTGGTCGATGCTAATTTCACACCATCGAAACTTAGCATACCAGTCCTTGATGGTTGATTTCCCTCGGACAAAGTTCGGGAACTCATCATCAAGCCAAGTTTCTGCTTCAATCGTATTTTTTCCTTCAAAAAGCAATATTTTTCTACCCGCGAAATTACTTTTTATCAAAATTTTTTCACAATAAGAAAAGTTGGTTCTCTCAAATTGATATAATTCACAAACAAATTATCCAACAGCTGTCAAATTTATAGATGCGTCTTTAAAGGTTAAGGCTAACTAAAAATCATATGGATTTAGTTCTAGTTACGCCATCTATGTTATGTGTCCGGCTTGGGACTTTTGTATTGACCTGCTATGTGGACAAGTCTACTAAAAATTATATTACCATCTTTGAAAAATTTACTCTATGACAGGGGCAAGTTACAGCTCGGTTTCTCTAAATAACCAACTCACCAATTATCCATATCGCGAAATTAGTCTTTCGGTTTAACAAAAGTTTAGTACCCTCTCTGAACGAATTCAAACCTCTCTCTCTTTCATTTAAAAGTTAGCTATAAAGAAACTATTACTCGGATCAACTTGAAAATCTGGAACAATATTCTGTTGTTATTTAATAAGACAATGAAAAAATCGATTTTTTGAAACCTGAAAACTCATATCACACCTTAATGACTGATTCACATATAGTATATGTTTCAGACTTTTGCTTTGACATTTAAAAAGTTCAATATAGTATGCATTTATATGAGTTCTATCACATCGAGACGAAGCAAAAGCAAATGCTTGGTAATTTTCATCTTTGTATGCTTTGGCAAGAAGCAGCTCCCATTTTTATTAGAGCGTTCACTCTGACATGAATTATGTTCTCTTCGTTTCGTTGTTGAAATATACTTGTAGACTGTCAAGCCATAGCGAGAAAAGTTTTAAGTGAATCGGTCATAATACTGGCACTGCTACTTTGTGAACGATATCTCTCGTGAGGGATATATACAGTATATGTACGTATAACATTACTTTCGTTGCAAATATCTTGTTTGGACTTTAGAGCAACACATAAGCTGTTCAATCAAAAGAGACACACATAGAAAAGTAAAGAACCTCTTAAACATTTGAAGCGTTATCAAAGTATTCCAATTCATTTCCTTAAAAATATCCTTCCATCTTTCTCACATATCGACGCATAAATACTGCCTTCAACTGCCATATTTAAAGATCATTACATAGCTGTCGAATTGATTTTCCACTTAAGCACGTCACTTTGACTTCATTAAAATCAAAGACGGAAAATGTCCCTTCGCGCTCATTAAAAAAAGCGGATTCTTGAAATCCTTTTCGTTACAGTTTAAAGGAAAATAATTAATCTTAATTATATACGGTAGAATTTCGTAATCGAATCAAATTAATGTGGCAGCATGCCAAACATTCCGCGTAGTACCCTTTTTGGATGGCAATGCTTTGTGCGCGTGTGTGTGTGTGTATGTGTCCTGTGCGCTGCTCAATCAAATACAATAATTAATCATCTTTTAATATGCACATATTTGGAAGTCAGCTTCAAAGCTGGGCGAAAGCTAATAAATTGCTGCAGGAACGCTAAGTTGTTGAATATAGCATACATATTTGTGTGTATGTGTGTCGCAGCGCCGCCGAAAGAAGTTAAAATTTGCTCAATGGGCGTGAAATATACGTATGTATGCGAAACTCATGGAGGACAACGCCGCGCTTAAAAGCGATTCAGCAAAGATGCAGTCAAGTAGAAATCCTTTCAGAGTTTTCGTTTGAAAGCTAAAAGTGTGCATGTTTGTGTGGCGTGGTTGGTTGATGGTTGCTTATATTTTGCTGTTGTCCGCTTTTCAAGCTGCTTGAAGAAGAAGGAATGAGGTTGGCACTTTAAAAATAAGTACTTCAATGCCAATATCGCAATAAAATTTAAGATTAGTTATTTTACTACATAATCAAAATTTATAATAGCCGCCCTTCTACTGTCATTTGGAGCAGAAACTGTTTGGCAACCTAACCTAGGTGAAGCGGTGTGAGATCCAGCATGACTTCAAGTGCCGCCGTCGGACATGTGCGCATGATTATTGCAGCTTTGATAGTTGAAGTCCTACCGAAGATTGCGATGCTTTCGAGGCCCAAGCCACCGCTTTGTACCATCCCTTGGCTAGGCCTAGACCCCTTTGTACGATATCGCATAGAGTGTTCTCAAATTTTCCTGTAGCTATGATAAAAATGTCGTCCGCTTATCATTGACAGTGGATTCTATTGTTAGTTAGCAAAACGAGCAGTTCGTCCTCTATAATAGGGCACTCCACCCTGTTGGCAGCCTCTTGTAGTGTCAAGACGAATACGCTTAGGAGAACTTCCTCTCTTTTCAGCGAACTCTGTATCTCTGTGGTCAGCTGGTACGTATGCTGATTCGCATGAAAGGGTTGCGGTTTTCAGCGCCTTCGATCTAATTTCATAGTGCACGATCTTTTCCATACTCTTTACTAAGAGGGAAGTTAGACTAATTGGTCTCAAGGATTTATTCCTTCTTTCTACTTTCGGTATAAAGATTTCCTTCGCGAGCCTCCATTGTTCAGGACTATTCGCTAGCGCTAGGCTATCTCTCATCAGCCGAGCCCTGTTGAAAAAGTGCTGGAAAGATACCGTCCGCCTCTGGAGACTTGAATTTCGCGAAGGAAGCCGTAGCCCACCTGATTGAGTCCATTGAGTCCGCAGTAGAAAATTGCTTTGCGATTACCCAATCTAGGCGTGAAGGCTTGTATTCGACTACAGTTAAACACTGGTCTTCCTTAATTGTCTCCGGGAAATGCGCACACAGAAGTGCTGTAGCTCTCTCCTCTCTCTGTTTCGCAGACCTAATCTCCTTGTTATAAGAAGTTAAATTGCAATACTCCTTTCAGTTCCCAGTATAAAGCTTCCGTACCTTTGTTCTGAGTACAGATTGTCTACTTGACCATTAAGGACAGCTGCGTCCTGTGGTGATCGTTTTTAAGCGCTCTCCAGTCCTAGAGCCGTTGCGCCTCTGTCTAGCTTCCCCTCCTCTTTAAAATCCTCAGGAATACCCTTATGTGCGAAACATTTAGTATATAAAGGAACCTTTCCTGGCTGGTACTTCTAAAATTAGAAAATATGATATTTTCTTCTCTAGTTGAATAAGTAGATGTACATATGTATGTATCTTCCGAATACCTCAAGCATAAATTCATCAGCAAATAAATATCACTTTATGAAGAAAAAATTATGAATAACCAAATACTTTTTTTAATAATAATATCAACAACTGCGCAATCGATTATTTATATCTCATCTCAATTATTCTAATGCCGAGGTTCACATATTTATTAGACGTTTCTCATGAATTTCTATCAATTAGCAGCAAATGAAATTTATTGCTATGCTAAACAAGGCAGTTCCGTCACCACACACGTGCCCCGCAGGGCCAACGCTCCGCAACAATAGCAATAAATAAATAGAAACGTCAATCCGTAGTCATTAAAGAATATTTTGATTTCTCATAGTTCTTTTGGAAAGTCTTCCATTTCGGCGCAAGACCTCGTAATCGCGCTTGAAGCAACGACAAATCAATTCAGACGCTACTAATTTATATGCGCTTGTCCGTACGCTTGCGACCTGAACCTTCCATGGCAGTCATTCCTTTTGCGGCTACTTGGCTTCGTTTGGCTTGATTGCCACACAATGGTAATTAACTCGTAAAAAATCAACACATTCGACATTATTTAGCATTAAATCGATGATCGAGGAGCGAGTCAGCGACAAAACTCGTCACTTGAAAGTCGAGCGCGCTGCTTTCACATGACTTAACTTGCGGCAGCGTGGGGAAGTTGTGTGTGGGGTGTACGCTACCAGCGGCTGCAATTAATTGAGTACCGAGTTGTGGTTTTTATTGTGATATATTTCGTTTCCACACTTTGCTTTGTTTTATCAATATTTCTACTTTATTTTATGATTATTTGCTTTGTGGCATGCCGATGAAAATGTGATTGTGTTTGTGTGCCACCGCCAAAGTCTTTTTATGCGTTTTTTCTCAGTTCAATCGAGTGCATTGAAGGCAATTAATTAATATGGCACTCATAAAAAATTTAAATTTATCGCCAGCTTCTTGAAATGGTGACAGCAGGGACCAAGGCAGCATCAATTAAACCACGAACTTGCCACGAACAAAGGCTGTAAAAATGAAGAGACCGTTAGGAAGTTAAAATGTCAATTCGAGAGCAGTAGCAGTTGTGTTTAATTGTATTTTTTAATATAACGTCTTACTTGATTTCAAATATACACTAGAGCTTCCATAACACGAAGTTCTATAACTCGAAGTTTTCCATAACTCGAACTCTTGAAAAGGCAATAGAAGTCAAATTTCATACAAATTTGCTTCCATAACTCGAAGTCTCTCTAAATCGAAGCTTTTTTGTGGATTATGATGTTTCCGAGTTAGAAAAGTTTAACTGTATTTCGCCAAAGCTTTAGTTATCGATCCGAAGCCAAAAACGTAGTTAATATTATTCCATTTGCTTAAGAATCCACATTTTATTACAAATTTGTTATAGATTTTCTCAATAAAATTTTCAATTTACTTTGCTACCAAGCGTTCACCAGCTTTCACCCGAATATAAAAAATTAATAATGTCTTTCATTTCCACTTGACTAATCAGCACAATCGATTCAGCTTGTGAATTCCATAAGCAAGCACGCATACTTATTCACAATTATCGTCGATTCCTTACACTTCGTCGCCTTGCTGATTCGCCTCTTGCCCGTGCTCATCCGGCCACCGGTGTTGCACGTGCGCTTAAAAGCTCTCCCACTCTCGGCAGGCGAAATGCATTTGTCAATTGTTTTTTTTTTTTTTTTTGTGCTCTCACCCACAGCATTCGAGGGCGTGCAGCGTGCGCGCATTGTCGGCAAATGTCATTTCACGCAGCTTGTTCTGAGTAATCCTGAGCGCTATTGACATTTGGCGTGACTAATGATTTTCGCGCTGCTCTCCGGTGTTTATTGTCGCGTTTGTGCTCTTCGTTGTAGCTTTTATCCCGAGATGCGGCGTCGTAAGCTCTCCTGTGCGTGCTGCTTATTGTCAGTTATTTGTCATATTTCTGTCAAATAATATTTCCAAATTAATATTATTAATGACTGCGAGTTTATCAGCTCGTAATTGACAAATTAAATATTACACTCTTGATGAGAGTAATCATCGTTAGTAATGAGTTGGGAGATTCGAGGAAGAGCATTGTTTAAGTATGTTTGTAATATGTACATATATAAAAAATGTATAATTTAAAGTCCTTACCTTTGATATTTGTGGGATGTCATTAATTTTCTGGTTTCTGTTTTATTTTTGTACCCTGAACCCAAAAGGAAACGTCAGAGACCCTACAAAGTATAAATTTATATATAAATGATCAGCGTGGCGAGCTGAGTCGATCTATCCCAAAACATACATACTTTGTGTCATAAAAGCTTTCTATATTCCTTTACTAGTTGAATCTAGTTGGATCTATGCGAACGGCATAAAACTGCGTTACATCCCGGAGGCTTGGAAACGAGTCAGAGTTAAGTTCATTCCTGACTGGCAGTGGTTCCCACGTTACGCTCAAGGACTTTAGGCCCATCAGCCTCTTCTCCTTACTAAAAACTCTGGAGAGATTGGTGGATTGGTACATAAGAATGCGCATTTCGAGGGACTATCTTTCAGAAGCGCAACATGCTTATTGTAGAGGAAAGTCAGTGGATACTGGCCTAAATACTATCGCGTTATGGTTTGAGGAAGCCATTAAGGTGGACGAACTCGCTGTTGAGATGTCCTTGATATTGAGGAAGCTTTTAATAACGTCCCACCGGAAGCTGTGAACGATCTTGGGATTGAATCAAACCTCAAACACCTTATTCTCAGTATTCTGTGTGACAGAGGAATTGAAACAGAATGGGACAACTCATGCGCTCGAAGCGAGGAGGGGAACCCTACAAGCTGCAACATAGATCATTAACGGTCTGCTTTAAAGCTTGAGGATAGTGACTGCCGGGTGATTTCCTATGCAGACAGACGATGTAAAAGTTTCTGAGTACCGTGTACGAGTTGATGCATCGTCATAAAAAATTGAGCAGTCAACTCAACACTTTCTTCCTGACTGCGTCTCGTTTCGGAGGCCAAGACCTAGATACTTGGGAGCGCATACCTTCAAACATCCCACCGAACTGGCGGGAGTGGAAACTAAGCGCCTGTGCAAATTTGTATTGGCTACACAGGAGTTCTTCTTTTCTATCTATTCTAGCAGTCCACATGTGACCTTTCATCAGCTATCTAACCTAACCTTACCTTTATTCAATCAAATTGCATTCGTGAATGTCATTATAGCTTCGTAACAGCCGAAGTTAAGGTTTTTGTTGTTTTTTTGTTTTATGTCAAATTTCATCCAATAGTAGTGAGTTCAAGTCGTTATAGAAGCAAATCATGATTTCGAAGCGTCTTAACTTTGTAAGAGGTGTGCACTCTTCGAGAATCGTTTTTGGTATGGAATTCTTCGGTGTTTTTGGGTTTTGTGCCGCCTTTACTTATGGCTCTCGGTACATATATGCAAATTCCGTTAGCTTTCACCGATGTGAAGTTCAAATGTAACTTAAAACGTTTTATGGCAATTTCTTCTAGAAATATTTGGTCGAATTTCTCATTTGATTTACCATAGCCGAAGCCTGACATATAATAAATGAGCTAATGCGCAGTTTGTTCTTTCGAAGATTGTAAGCCATGCGCCCTTTGCTGTGTTCATTTATATTACTATAATCCTTGTGCATCTACTTATTAGCCTAGCAATTAGTAAAAAGTATAAAAAGACACATATATTTTGACAACATTAGAATCATTAATAAAGCAATTAATTTGTTGTTCAAACAAAAGTTCTTCTAATCACCGAACTTTTACAAATCCAGCCGCTGCTCCAATGAATCATAACAAGCCCAACTGAAGTACGAGTAATGGTCTGCGCAAACATTAATTAACCATAAAATTATTAGGAACTATAAAAATCTAGTATTTTATTGCGCTGACGAAATATTTGAGTGAACTAGTGAACATTCGCCACGAACAAGTGTTTTGAGACTGATAAATACACGCACAATGTAGCACAGCTTTCCCACCGTACTCAAGTCGCAATAAAAGTGCCAAGAAAGCTCATCAATATCCAACTAATTAACTTGATTTCGAGATCGTTAAAACACCACAAGACATTCGAGTTATTAAAATGCTATATAATGTTTAGTTTAATGCGAGGGAAAACGTCAAATATAGCTACGCATGTACATATTTGGTAGTGGATCTGTGTGTCACACATGTGTTCGCGGCTTAAAACAGGTTGGAGAGGTCGTGTGTATGTCGATTGCGCTTCGAACCGCTCAAACGACCGGAAATCCAGCAAAGCAAAGGCACTCCAGTGAGGATACTTACGTGTATGTGTTTATATATACGCTGCCAAAACAGACCTTGTAAGGAATTTCGGTGGCTGTGCTTAATTACATATTTATGTCGATATTATTATACTTTGAGCTCATAATGGCTCTCTTCTACATCTCTCTTGTTACTCGCTATTATGACGTCAGGTAAGCTTTTGGTTAAAATAAATTCAATGTGTTTTAAGCATAGACAATCTTCCATACATGTGTTTTAAGCATGCCCGAGTATAGCCATAAGTTCTTTCAGTTGATTTAGGTATTTTCAGCCCATTTTGGGAGCTGTCTTCGCCAGATTGTTGGACAGCTTCGACATAAGATTTTCAGCTATGCTATCAAGCATCTCTTTTGACCCTCCACTTGATGTCATTTTCACAAAAAATTTAGAACTCTATGGATGAGTCTAGCATAAATACGCGTCGTATCCAAAACATTAACCAAAAGGTAACCAAAACATTACCCAAAATGCATCCAAAATATTAACCAAAAACCACTTGATGTCATTATTGCAATCGATTCAGGACTCTATGGAAGCGTCTAGCATTAATACGCGTCGTATCCAAAACATTAACCAAAAGGTAACCACAACATTACCCAAAATTTACCCAAAACATTAACCAAAAGGTAACTAAAACCTTACCCAAAGTGCATCCAAAATATTAACCAAAAACCACTTGATGTCATTATTGCAATCGATTCAGGACTCTATGGACGAGTCTAGCATAAATATGCGTCGTATCCAAAACATTAACCAAAGGGTAACCAAAACCTTAACCAAAACGTAACCAAAATATTAACAAAGATTTCTTGGTTAATTGATTTAATTTGATTTAATTAACATATGGAGCACAAACTTCAGACGAACAATGATAAGGGTTTACCAGTCTCGGAAATAATTTCTTCGGACTCGGTTTGCTCGCGCAGTTCATATGGACCAGTGCGGATCAGATGATATGTATATAGCTAAGCTTTGCTTCATCTGGTAAAAATTCTAAGCTATTCAAAGACGAGGTTCTTCACTGTATGCACTGAGGGTAGTTTTTAGATCCAAAATTCTTAATTTTATTTATTCAAATGATTATCAAAAGTTGTGGGTAATTTTCTTAAGTAAACAATCAGTTTTACTTAAGAATTTTCAAAACTCTCAAAGGAAACTAGGCAGGATATGGCGTTGCCCCTTAAAAGCAGTAATTCTGAAATAAAAATAGGCTAACTAGATGCTAGGGCATACCCAATAGTTTCACATAAAACGTGCGCCAAATCTAGAATATCTAAACTCACTTTAGTTTGCATTTCCCTGCCTGGTCTCACATAACCTTACATTCACCAGTGCGCCGCAGCGCTCATTGATATGCTCCAGTTAGCAAATAAGCGCTGCTATCTATTTACACATACATATGTATATATATACACATATATAGTATATATATTTGTACAAGTGCGCCAGTATGCAAGTGCGCGTATGCGAATTTGCCCTACTTTGCAAACAACACAAACTCCACTAACGAAGTTAGTCGTGAATGTTGCCAAATAGTGCTTAAACTGCTCGTACAACTGGTACTTGTGCAAGTAATAATTAGATTTGAAAATTGAGATAATCAAGTGGACATTAAAATTTTACAGCCTTCCCGCCGCCGCCCCACCGTTGGGTTGCCCATCGCTCGGAAGAGCGATATGCAGCAAGCATCCGGCGTTTGGTGTACGAGCGCTCGTGAACTCAATAAATTAATTACACAGACACTTGATACCAGCAACGATGGCACACACACACACACACACGAGCTTGCAAACACACTCGAATATCGTAAAACTGTTAAATGTCGTGCCGTTTTTTGCTCTCCGCAAAGTGTCACTGCTCATTGGACATTTGCTCGAATGTCATTCGCATTATTTGACCAACTCAATAGCGCCACTGTTGTTGGTGTTGTTTATGTGTCATTCGAAAGATAACCCGTTTTTAGTTGCACTGCTGTTTCTTGTGTCCTCTGACATGTTTCGACACACACACACGCACACATGCTTTCTGGTGCAGGATTGTTGTATTTAGAATTGAAAGTGTCACTTAAACTAAATGAATTCTGCAATTTGGCAAACGTTTGCTTGGAGAATCGTGGTTGACTCGTGCCTGCTGTGCTATCACAAAGTGATTATGGTTTCGGTATTAGTTACATTGCTCGGTTTAGTAAGTTTCAAGTGCAAATGCTCTGCGCCAGTGGTGAGCCGACTCAGGCTCCTCTTAAGCGGCAGCTCAATTGTCAATGAAAGTGGCGAATTTCACATTTTCAACTAACTTTACATAAGTGCCTGGTTGGTGTGGAGTATGGTTTGGAGTATAGACTAATGAATGTGGACTGACTAAGCAGGAGTCTTCCGCCTCAAGTTAAAAGCATACTTCGAATTCATAGAATGGTGTGGCATATCCCATTGAGTTGAAGTTCAAATTATTACTTACAGTTTAGCAGCCCTCTTAAAAAAAGTTGTTTGTCAAGTTCAAAAATCTATTAGCAATGTTAGGGATCGTATAGAATCGTTGGGGTATGAAACCTTGAAGAATAGAACTAGTAATTTATATGCCATGTCTACGTTCGTCACTATCTTTGACTCACTTCCTACCATTGACCTTACTGTATGGGTGATCCATTTCGATATTCCCTACCTTAAAGAAAAACACAGAAACTTTAAATTTAATGAAGAATATTTATAATTATTCGAAAGAACATTCTTTGGCATTTATTTTTTGAAGCTTAACTCTTTCAAAAGTTGGCCGCGGCTACGTCTCAGATGGTTCATGCGTTGAGCCCGCACAGACTTAAGACTTTACATATCCTCGCAGGACAAAGTCTAGCGGTCTGATATCACACGATCTTGGTAGCCAATCGCCTGGCCCAAAACGTGAAATTATCTACTCACCGAAGTGTTCTCTCAATAAATCCATTGATTGATGCGATGTGTTGGAAGTGATGCCGTCTTCTTGAAAGCAAATGTCGCCGAGATCACGAGCTTCAATTTCAGGCATCAAATAGTTGATTATCATGGCACGATAATAGTCGCCATTGACAATTACGTTCTCAGCGGCATCATTTTTGAGGAAATATGGACCTATGATTTCACCGTCCAACAAACAACACCAAACCGTTGTGTTTCCTGGATGAAATGGCAAGGGTTGGCGAGTCTGATTCGAAGAGTCTTTAAAACAAAAACGGTCAGGTGTGTTATCCAAATACTACCCGTGAAATATGACAACACCGTTTTGCCGACCTGTATCACTTATGTTTGTCATAAAACATTTCTCTTCTCTTTCGAGTGTAAATTCAAGTAATTACACTGAACTAAATATTTACTTGCAGCAAATTGACAGGAATCTTAGCATAATCGAAGGCATTTAAAATTTAAATATCGTGCCACATTTCAAGCAGAAATGCAGTTTCACTTATTAGTGTGCCAGTATATGAATACATACGCCTGCCAAATCACAGTAACCAAACCAAGTCCGCAAGTGAGGTATGCGGCAAAATGTTGCAATTGAATTAGGAATGTGGCACAATTGACTTTATTGGAGAGCAGCGAACGGCACCGAGCCACTTCGGCGACTTCTGGATAACCAATAACTGCGACTTACTTATGTATGTGTGTATATATCGATGGATGTATGAATTTGTGGCAGTGTTAAAAATTTATATTTTTATTTGCAACCAACTGACAGGCATCACTGCAGCAGCGTGTGGCACAAGCGCACACACTTGCAAATGGATACGTGCACGTAGATATGTGTGTATGTATGTTGCACGTACACCACCCACTTGAATTGGTTTAACCTAATTCATTTGTAGGTTCATTTACCCGTGAATAGGAATTCATCAATCATGCATTTGATTTTGTGTGCAACAGCACAGAATGCAGTGCGGGGCAAGGCACACAGATAGTTGTGGCAGAGATACAACACTGAATATGCATACAACGCGCGTTTGCATGTGTGTGTGTGTGTGTAAGTGCATTAAACGCACTTCAAACTGAGATTGATTCGAAATTTGCCTATGCGATTGAGTGGCTAGAAACAAGTCAATCGAGTTGGTGTGTGTGTGTGTTTGTTTGTTTGTGTGACAATTGCATGTTGCAAGAGCTCAAGTGCTCGGTATATGCATATGTAGCGTGTGTCAAACGCTGCAATTGACTGTGCCCCGCTCGCCTCTAATGAAAATCCATAAGCGTATGCAATTTCGAGCTCTTGGCCAGCAACACAGTGTCGCTGTGAGGAATGCCGTTTTGTTGCGCCACAATAAAATTGCTGATTGGCTTCGTTTGTTGCTTTGTGCTGCGCGACGGCATGGACGTCGAAACTTAATTTATTACAAATTAATTGTGTGGCATTATGTCACTGACGTTATTTGTTGCACTAGAAATTAAGGCAACGTGCCACAAAATCAAAATTTTTAATTAGTGGATCTATTACACCGAAAGAGGTGAGTGACACACTTAGCTTTCTTTCACATTGTTATGTGTGTAGGAGGCGAAAATATCACAGCAAAGTAGGAGGAAGTAGAACTCTAAACTTACTTGAAGATCTCTGGTTCTATTGACCATTATTGGGAATAATGCCGCATTGAAGTTTGAGGATATTTCTACGATCCTCCACGATGCTTCTTCGGTCAGTTTGTAAGACAGCTATATGCTATAGTCTTCCGATCCAAACAATATTTTTAAAAATTGTAGCGTTGCCGTGCATAGTAATCGGTACCAAATTTCATGACGATATTTTGTCAAACTGAAAAGTTTTCCATCCAAGGTTTTGGCTTAGATCGGTCAGTTTGTATGGCAGCTATATGCTATAGAGGTCCGATCTGCACAATTTCTTCCGAGATTGAAGCAATGACAAGAAAAATAATATGTGGCAAATTTCGTAAAGAAACCTTGTCAAATTAAAAAATTTTCCATACAAAGATTTGAGTTTGCTTGGTCAAATTAAACAGAGATTGAAGCAATGACAAGAAAAATAATATGTGACGAATTTCGTGAAGAAGCCTTTGTCAAAATAAAAAGTTTTCCATACAAGGACTTGAGTTTGAGCGGTCAGTTTGTATAGCAGCCATAAGCTATAGTGGTCCGATCTGTACAATTTCTTCAGAGATTGTAGCGATGGCTAAGAAAATAATGTGTACCAAATTTTGTGAATAAATCTTGATAAACTAAAAAGTTTTCCATACCAGGCCTTTACTTTGATCGATCAGTTTATATGACAGCTATATAATATAGTGATCCGATAACGGCGGTTCCAACAAATGAGCCACATTTTAGCAAGAAAAATACGTGTGCAAAATTTCAGCACGATGTCTCGAAAACTTAGCGGTTAGTTCGCTGATGCATAGATGAGTAGACAGGCGCAGAAAGCTAAATCGATCTTAATAAGTCCTGTTCACTATATAATTGAAAAAATTAGAACATTTTGAGACTTGCCAACACCCAAAACAGAACCCAAAAAGGCCTTACAACAACTTTTTCGAACCTTAACCGTTATACCGTTATGCCGTTATTATTGGACACTTCATATTTACACTTAAACAATTAAGTTTATCGATGAATGTCACAATTTGACAACTAAAGTTCAAGTGCTCACTTAAGTCATCAGGCAGCCACAGCCGTTATGGCTCACAGCGCTTGATTGCACTGATTTTCTGCTCTCTGCTTTACTCGGTAGCCAGTGGAAGGCCGCCGCCGCAACGACCAATGCAAACAAAAAACCACAATATAGTTAGGCTTTGTGGTGAAGCAATAAACGTTTTGTTGACTTTGTACTTCAATTTAGTAAATAAATTAGATACAAATCGACGCAGTAATCAATCAATCGCCGGTTCGGACTACTTGTCGAGCGCAAACGCAAAGGCAGGAAGGCGGGAATAGTTTGCAAAGTTTTGCATGGAAATTAAGTGAAATACTTTTCAGGCAAAACGGAATGTTGGGTTTTGGTAAAGGAAGCAGTGTTGACTTAAATAAGTGTAAATATTTTTTAAGGCAGTTATTTAATGCTTATAACAAATTAATTGGGGGTTTAAACAATTATTAATGTTTGAAATCGTCCCTAACTTTAAATTGCCGGATCAAAATAGTTTCCGAGAAATTTAAACAAGCTTGAGGATCAGTAAATGATGGTACGTGGTGTAGCTAGTACTTGTATTTAGAAAGGCACTGGCCAAGATATCTCACTCTTAGGTATTTCATTGAAGGCGCCCTTAAATAGAGACGTTGAAAGTATCACACATCCCATTCTGATATTTATTCTGTGGCCATTCAGGGGGCTCATCCACTCTCAAGTTTAAGTAGGCATTATTTGGAATGATCTAGTAAGCTTTCACAACAAAATATGGCAATTTTTTTTACTCTCCTAAGTGAAAAAGACACACATAGGCCCGGCATATTGATAAAGTTCAAATACATCGCTAGCTGCTAGTGAAGCGATGTGATCCCAATTTGGATTCATGCAACCTAGAGTCTTGATCCTGTGTCTGCTGACTGCTATGCAGTCAATTAGTAGGTATTTTGGAGTTTCAGGCTGCCTATCGCGGAACCGGAATATTGCGCACAGAATCTAGGTCCATGTACATAAGAGCTTCTTCAGTTTACAGTGGGTGTAGAATGCGACAAGTAGCTTGAGTTTGTCCCTGGGGCGGTTGATTGATTAGCAACTGAGTATTTCGCAAACCTTGGAGTTACATCTCTCTTCCTACTCCTGCTTCTTTGCGGATCAGCTCCTTTATTTATGATATGAGGACCCACCGCGATAAAGGGTTCAGGGTGAGTTCATCAGGCAGTTCATTCCCGGTTATACCTTTGTGACCTGGCACCCAGATGAGGTGCACTTGATTACGTTCACTTGACTGTCGCTAAGCATGATTATACGTTCGATTCAATAGTTGCGTTGGAGGTTTATCTCTACGCACCGACTTATAGCAAAGACTTCTGCCTGAAAAATACTCAGAGAACTTCCCATAGGTATGAAGAATTTGGTGCGTAGTCCAGCAACTCCTTCGACGTTTTTGAGCCGTCAATGTACCACTTGATTGTGCTATCCCTAAGCATTAGCTCGAGAGTGGAGTCATTCCATTCAGCCATGCTGCTAAGGGTAATCTGGTGGAGTTTACTCTTTTGGTAGTGCTGGCGCTTAGGTCAATGGTATTACACCACTTAACGTATCATGAGGGTGTGGCAGAGACCCTTCTGCTGTCATTTGAAGCAGTCTGTGTTTCGCTACCTGACCGATTAATAGGTAAAGTGGTGTGAGCTCAAACTTGAGTGCTGCGTCGGGCATGTGCGCTTTGCACCCGACATGCAGATGCATGCAAGTCCTCGCAGCTTCGTTAGTTGGAGCCCTACCGAAGTCTGCGAAGCTTTTGAGGCGTCGTCCACATCAACATCCTCTAATTCAGGCACGAAAAAGTTATTAATCTTAGCTGTATAGCGTTTCTTCATTCAAATGTGGACCAATGGTTCCCTCCGCCCCTAGAGCACACCAAACCATGACTCCAAATACGATCAATTGCTTTATTAACAACATTTTCAGGTTGAAAATGGGGTCGATGGCAACCTCATTTTGGGCCTATTCACCGACTGTTGTTCCGGAGTAAGTCCATTCATTATGAAATGACAAAGCAATCAAAGACAAGTTAAGTAATGGCTCTAAAAAAGACCAAAGACTTGCCTCTTTGAAAACCACACGTTCAAAAGGCAAGGGAAGGCTAACTGTACTAATTTTTAATTCCCAGCAACATATGTACGAATAATTAGGCCACTAGAGTCTCTCAATATGCAACTCAAATTACCAAAAAAATATTGTTCGTCTCGAGTCCACTCAACAAGCATTAAGGGTATCTAAATATGTTTATTTAGCTTTATATCAATTGATGTAACTGTAAACAAGCAGTCATGTGACAGCTTGGCAAAGACACACTGCTTGCAAGGAGACTCCTACGCTTTCGATTTATGCTCCGCGTTCGGTCCATGCGGCTAAGAGCAGCTGATTCAATTATTTTCATATGCTGAGGCAAACAAATAGCGCATGAAAGGAAAATACGAAATCGCTGCATAATTTGTTGGGCTTACGAGATATAAATTGAAAGCTTCGATAAACACACGCTGAGAATTAAACAAATAATTCGCTGAATTGACGCTTATTTGCTGGGTGAATTGTTTTGTTGTTATTGTTTTATGGTTAAAGCTGTGTTTATATATTTTCTGATTGCCTGCGCATTTTCGAAAGTGATTGTGCATTTACTTGTTGTTGTTTATACAGTTGTCATACAAGACAGAAGCGAAGATTCAGCTGGGATGACAACAAGAACAACAATTTGGTTTGCGCAACAGCTCCACGTATGGATCCAGCAGCAAGCGGCAGCGGCAGAGTCCAGCGTCCGGCTTTCGGTTCGATTAGGCAAAAAGCCGCAAAACCGGCTAATGCTTGTATATGTGTGTGTATGTGTGTGTGTTTGCGCTTATGCTTATCTCTGCACATAAACAATGTGTTGTAATAAAATATTTATGCACTCTTGCTGTTGTTGTTTTAACTTATTAACAACGCTGGTTGCTGCGCGTTTGCTGGCAAAACAATGGAATTAATCACGTTCGCAGCAATCAACACAAGCTCTTAGGTACACACACACACACACACCCATACGTGAATTGACAGTTTGTTTATATTTGTCAAGAATATAGTTGGTGTCACTGTTTACAGTGGATCCGCCTAGTTCTGCAAACTGCCATCCCCCTGTACTGGTTGTGCGGCCACCTGGCTGCGCTGAGTGGTTGAACGTGTGGCTTGAACGGTGCCAACGTCGTTCTCAAATTGACTTTTAGCATTTTCCAGCGTCGAAAAGTTCAATTAAGCCAAAAAGCAAATCCGTTTGTGATTGCCTTTGAATTTGCATTGCGATAATTAAGCGGGTGGTTCGATGAGGCGCTGAAATTTTGTCTTCAATTACAATTTTTTGTGATTTTTTTCGATTCGCAAGCAGATTAAGTATGTCTGAAAATGTAGCCGGAATCAAGTGTGTGTGTAAAATTTCAGTTCAAAATCTCAAAAGCAAACAGACAGATAGGTTCCTCGTTACATTGACAAAATCTTTTTTACAGCTTCGATTCCTTTGAATATTACTGGTTAGGATCGTTTCATCAAACAAGGGCAATAATCTGAATGAATCATTTTTGTGTTTTTATCAGAATGTCAGTCATGCTGCCTGTTTGAACGCCTATGGACGTGGAGATCCTCTGTTGGAGTGGCGGCGCAGTGAGCGAACTATGGCTCCATCCATTGCACGTATTACACCTGACAGTAGTGGAGTTTCAATAGAGCCTTTTAGCGTAAACGCAGCAGAAAAGTTCCTTCGAGCCCGGGTAGAACTTAATGACGGCACGAGTCAGGCGTTGCTCCAGTGACGACACGCTTAAACTAAGACTTACTGGTCTAAACGGGGTTAGTTTTCCGGGTCAGTTCCGTTGCGTAGAACCGGCTTTTGTGGGAATTCAATCGGCTGTTGCAATGAGTCTCCCTACTCATCTGACACCCCTCTCCCTTTGGTCCGACTCGACGAGACGGTACGTATCTTGCGCCTACCGTTGGATGACGCCGACGACCATTTTTCTAATCCTTACCATCCTAACAGGGATTAAGTACCCGTTAAACCAACAACAACATCGGAAAGGATCGTTTCATCCAACCATGGCGAAGAATGACCTTACACCATGATTTCTTTTCATCAATTAATATTTATTTTCAGGCCTTTTATTGATCTTTGTAGTAAAGTGCGCGAAGTAATTAATCATAATCCACAGTTGTTTGAGAAGTCACTGACTTTTCCAGCCACACTCGTATTTAGCGCAATATTGCTTCAAGCGCAACCAATAATTGCTTTCGCGTGTATTTAATTCAATTTTTTAATATATTTTTTCTCGAGTATTTAGTTGCTCAGCTTTATCATCACCATGGCATCTCTTGTGTGGCATAAACGCTTTTGTGGCGCTGAAGCGAAGGTGAAAACCTGCAAAACCGCGAAATAAGAAAAAATTAACTTTGAATATATTTGCTGAAGTCAAAAGTTGTCATTTAATTAAATTCTTTAATTAATTTGGTATTTTGTGAATGTCACGCCGCTTCGATGGGTTCAAATGTGATTGTTGGCTGTGCGAGGTTTATTTGTGAATAGTTTTTCATAGCCTCAAGTTGTATAGCGAATAAAAAATAGCATTAGCAGTAATAGCGGATTCTCAAAAAGAGGGTTCACGGTGGTTTAGTGGTTTGGGGTCTGCCTTACAGTTCTATGTTCGAGCCATGCTCTCGAGGAAACTCTATTTCGTGCTCATGGTCTTAAAGCCAGAAAACTTTTCTTACCTCCTAACAGCAACTTCGGTGTTTACAAATTATATATTATTTCCAAAAGTTCTTACCTCAAAAGGTGAACCTTCTCACAATAATATTCTTAATTAATTGAGCTCATTGATTTTTATTATATTATATGCTCACGCTCGCGCCGTAAGCGCACATTTAGACTGAGCGCCAGCAATAATGATTGGCGCTGTTATCATCTCGGCGCAAGCACACACCTCATAACTAATGATACTATCAATTATGCCCACATGGCCACCGCCAAGCCCCGCCAGTGTGTTGAGCTAAGTGTGATTTTCACACAACAACCAAATCGGGTGAGCGGAATGCGTATGGACTCGCGACACAGGGTTCGAGTGCCCGAATGTGGATTCCCCACATGAGCACATACAAACAAAGAGCGAAGTAGTGTGTGCCCGAGACACACAGTCGCTTGCTGCGCCCCCTCGAGGGGGGTGCGAACACATGCCACCAAACTCACATCTCTAGCTACATCGTTATGTATGTGATGTTGCACGTTTGGTCGCTTTGAAAAGTGGCATGCTTTGGCAATTTGAGCGCTGCTCGGTCACAATGAGCTGCTGGCATGCGATCGAAATCAATAAATGTCTTCGATACTTGTATGCTGTTCTATTTGCCATTGGAAATAACAGTTAACGCAGATACGAACGCATGTATTCATATGTTTCGTAATGCTTGTGTGTGTGTGTGTGCATGGAAAGTCGCTGAAGTTTTCGCTTTTCAAGATTATTCCTCCACTAATATTTGTTCGAAATGAATGAACTTAATTAATTTTGGTGTTATTTGTAGAATTTTCAAATGTTTTTTGACTATGTGTGTATACATACATACATATGTGTATTCATACGTGGGTACATGGGTGCAGCTCGCTCTTGGCTGTTTGCTGTAATGAAGATGACGATTGTTATGTTGATATTGATATGATTTTCTGTTGTTGGTTTTGTTAGTTCTTGGGAATTTTCTGTTTAATTTTGTGGGTAATGCACAGTGTTATGCAAGTGTTAAAAGTGTAGCTAAATTTTTAAGTGATGTTTTTTTTAATATACCTAAAAAATAAGTTTCAAAAAAACAAATTCCTTGAAAATGGCGTTTTTCGTCAGTTATCGTCAGCGTATGTGGAGACTTACTCTCATGAATACTTGAATGACCATTATTTGGAAATATGTAAAAGGTGATCCATTACGAGATTCCCTATTGTTTTAAGAAAAAACACAGAAACTTCAAATTTGATGGAGAATATTTATTATGATTCGAAAGAACATTCTTTGGCATTTATTTTTTGAAGATTATCTCTTTCAAATGTTGGCGGCTACGTCTCAGATGGTTCATCCTTTAAGTCCCATTATCGATGACTTTTTCGAGCATTTTGACTGGAAACTGGCGAATGACACGTAAGATGTTTCGCTCCAAGGCCTGAATCGAAGAGGGATTGTCCGCGTAGACATTAGACATTAGAGGAGGTGATATCAAACCAAAAGAGTCTATCGGTGTGATATCAAACGGCTCAAAACGTGAAATAACTGCTCACCGACGTGTTCTCTCAATAAATCCACGTTTTCCCTGGCATAATTTTTGAATAAATATGGACTGACGGTTCCACGTTCCCACAAATCACACAAAACCTTTGTTTTTTCTGGATAAAATGGCACTCTTGAATCTCTTCAATTGCTCGCAAATGCGGTCTCATCGCTGAGCAAAATTTTTCGCACCAAACCGTAGTTTTTTCTGGATAAAATGGCACTATTGAATCTCTTCAATTGCTCCCATATGCGGTCTCATCGCTGAGCAAAATTTTTCTCGAAAACGTCGGATCTTCGTGAAAGTTTTCAAGACTACATAGAGCGAAGCGATGTCGCTTGAGAAGGTCAAGTGGCTTAGATTCTTGCACAAGCTGTATTTTGTACGCTTTCAATTTAAGATCTCGACGCAAGATGTGCCAAGTCGTTCCATACGTCAGTCCGAGTTGCAGGGAATGGCGCCGAATCGACTCTTCACGGTCCTTGTGTACGCTCTGGACTCTCACTACGGTTGCTATATTTTCTTCGCTGTGTACTGGACGTGGTCCATATGGTCGAATATTATCCAATAATGTGTGCTGGATCTCAAGATGGGTGATGGTGTTGGGAATAATATATTCAGTAGGCTGATTATGTTGGCCATAAATTGAGCGAAGCGCGCGAAACACATTCTTTACAGAACGCTGAGCTGAGTGGTCCCAGATTAACAAAATTTTCTGTGTAAATGTCACATAGGTGAAATATATTAGAAGGATAGTCAAATTCAATAGTTTTGCCCCACAGAAATCGCTTTTGAAAGGCCACAGAAAAACCAAATTCGAAAGGTGTTGGGGATAAAAGAAAGAAAATACCTTCTGATAGTCTTACTTAAGATCATCTCAGGCAGAGATCTCAAGTTGACAACGCTAGCTCCAAAATTTATTAGAAATTAAAACTAAAAATGCTTGGCAGGATGAAATATATAGAGGAAAATCCTAGGTATAGTTATTTGAACTCTGACCTCTAGCCAAAAGACAAATAGGAGTGAGTAAAGCAAAATTAATGAAACCGTCATTTCAAAAAAAATGCAAGAATTATTTTTACTACATATATAAAAAAACCCTCACAAAATTTACAGCTACTTAAGACTTCTGTTATGTTTTTCTCAAAGATTTTACAAACAATTTAATTTTTCCTCTCTCAATACTCAATTTTCGTCAAATACCGACCCACTGTAGCATATCAAGCTTATCTTCGACTGCGATTGTGAGTAGCCTGGGAACATAACTGTGTTTATTAATATGCGCGCAGCATATTTATTTAAATTTATCGAAATGTGCGACTTTAACAATTGACAGACATAAAATTTAACACTTCTGCTTGACCCGAGAATTTGTAGAATTTGGGACTTTTTGATTTCGCATAAATATTAATTTACATTCATTTAAGTCAATGGCGCGTTAGACGCAGTTGGCCTGCGTCCTTGTCAAAATAGGTTAAATGAACATTTTTCATTGCCACTTAAAAACATTTATTTCTCACAATGTGCATGTGCAAGAAGTCAACCCTTGAATGAAGCGAGACTCACACAAATCTCTCACACACTCTCTCTTTCTCTCTCTCATTGCAGTGCATCAAACGGAGAGCGCAAGCAGGCAGCTGAGTGCACAGTGGCGGCATTATCAGCAGCAGAAAAGCAGTGAAACAGTCAGGCAGCAACAACAACGCGCGGCAGAGGATACGCTCTGAAGATGAACCTGTGTTAGAGCGAAAATGGCTGTGAGAGACGTGGCCGTAGCCGTCTTCTCAGCAGTAGTCAGCCCGCGACCGTTGAAGCGTTTGGTAGTGTTTGTGATGACAGTCGGCGCGTGTTGAGAAAATGTAAGGATCAGTGCGCGAGTCGTTTTTAAGGACCGTGGTGGAATATTAAAAAAAAGAGAAATAAAAAACAAGTGAATGTAATTACGCGACGAACGTGTCTGCAAAGTAACTACTTATGCAAATACATAATTTTACGATTATTTTTATTAGCAACGCGACCGACTGCGTGTGGCAAGCGCGCACATATACAGTTATCAAGAAAAGTGCGAAATTGAATGAAACGCCGTGACGCGTGTGTCGCCGCGACATGCACGTATTTGTGTTTGTGTGCCACCGTGTAGCCTGAGCTGTGAGTGCCGTTTGGCAGGTCAACCGTCTGTGCGCGGATCTTCATTGAGTTTAATGCCGTTTCAGGCAAAACAACACATTTCTGCCACATGCCACCAAAAACCAGAGTGTTGTAAATTTTTATGTTTGTACGCGCGTTTGTAAAATCTTATGAGCGCTGCCATTAAAGCTGCGCATAACGAGCGCTCTACACAACGAAGCAAAAAACGCTAAGCGCTAGATCGTGTTCGAAAGAATTATAAAACGCGCAACAAAAATAACAACTGAAAGTGTTTCAGCAAAGCACCACTGCCAATTGGCATTTGTTCCTTAATGCGCCTACGAAAATCGCTTTCTTCCTGCCCCAACGCACGAGTGTTAGTGTGTGTGTGCGTGTTTGTGTGCGCGCGCCGGTGCTTAAGCGAAATTGCAGCGATTTTAACGATAGAAATGTGTGTGTTCAAGTGTTTGCTGCCAAATTGATTTAAACTGCCACTTATGTAGTAAAGGCAAAAATAAATTTGCACGAAAAATGCGCCAGGTGAATTAGCGCGCAAGCAAAGATTTCCCCAAACAGTGGCACAAAGCAAAAAAGCAAAAATATCAAGTAGCGCCAAAACGAAATGTGCAACGCCCCTTGACGCGCCACCCCGACAAACGACGGAACGGTAAATGAAAATATTTTCGCGGAAATTGCATGCCGTGCAACATTTACCACCAATGTCCATTAAAAGTTGCCCCTGCGTGTAGCTGTGTGCATGTGCGCCTAGCAGCCAAGTGACTACTGCGGCCATAGCGCGCAACAATACAAATAAAAATAAACGAATTTACAAAATTTAAAGTGCAAAATTAGTGAAATAAATAATATAAAGTGTTATTATCGTGCGAGTGCAACAAGCCGCGTCGCGCCACCGCTTACGTTACAAGCGCGCGCGCTGCCACATGTGAGCGCGCCCATATACACGCGTCCCACCAAACCAACCCAACCCAACGAAGCAACCGACCAACCGAGCAAACCGACCGTCAACAGTAATTACGCGCGCGTAAATTGGTCCCGTTTCGACATTTTGTAGCGCGTTAATTGCCGCATACACGCTAAATTCGCACATCAACAACTCGGGTACAAAACTTCGCGCCATTAGCGTCCGACCTCCCAAGGCACCTGTTCGTGTGGCATTGCACTCTGTGTGTGTGTGTTCACTGTTCACCGTTAATCGCTCGCCTGCGAACTTGCCACACACACAATGGCCGTTAGCAATATCGTTTGCGAGTGGCTACGCGCCCTTGGCCTGTCGCAATATGCGGAGAGCTTTCTGGATAATGGCTATGATGATTTAGAGATTTGCAAGCAGGTCGGCGATCCCGATTTGGATGCTATTGGCGTGGAAAACCCCGTGCATCGTCACAAGTTGTTGAAGAGTATACGGCAATTGCGTGAAAAAGGTGCCGCTTCCGTTTATTTCATGTTGAACGATCCGAGCTCGCTGTCGGGCAGTATGGAGATTCTGTGTGAGACGCCACCGAACGAGCTGGATATAGTGTTGCGCGAGCAATTGGAAACCGATGGCATACGCTTGACAGCGCATCCTTATTCGACACCGGTGAGTACTGCACTTATTACACTATATATTGAGTAGTCGAAAAAGTTTTTTCGTATTTCTAATCAAACTTCAACTTATTTTTTTCTTTTTTATTTATAATGTACTTTAATGAACCAAATATGTACCATTTTGGTCAAACACTTTTTAAATTTTCTCGCTAGAGACATTATTCCATCAGTGAAAAACTTTTCTGGTTTTTCGGCGAAAAACTGCGGCAAGTAATTTTCACAGCTTCTCTTGAAGTCTACTTTACGCCATTAAGGGCTTGTTCTTCATTGACCGAAACGAATGGTAGTCCGATGGTGCAAGGTCAGGGCTATATTGTGGATGCATCAGAACTTCCCAGCCAAGCTCTCCCAGTTTTTGCCGAGTCATCAAAGATGTGTGGGGTCTAACGTTGTCCTGATGGAAGACGACGTCCTTTCTGTTGATCAGTTGTGGCCGTTTTTTTCGATTGCTTGCTTCAATCTCTCACTGTTGACAGAACAGATGTAGAATTATTCGGTCGATGAGGCTGGAGCAATCACTCCAAATGCTCAGCGTAACTTTTCGAGGCGCCAATTCTGACTTTGCGACAATTTGTGAAGCTTCATCACGCTTGGACCACGATCTTTTTCGCACAATATTGTCGTATATGATCCACATATCGTCTCCTGTTACCGTTTGCTTCAGAAATGGTTCGATTTCATTTCGTTTGAGCAAAGAATCGCAGATGTTAATTCGGTCCATTAAATTTTTCAGAGACAATTCATGTGGTACTCGAACATCGAGCTTCTTTTTGTAGCCAGCCTTTTTTAAATGGTTCAAACCCGTGTGATGATGAATGTTAAGTGCCTTAGCGATCTCATGGCTGTTTATGTGACGGTCCTGGTCAATATTTTCCATAATTTCAGCGACTTTTTCAACGATAGGTCTACCAGAGTGAGGTGCATTTTTCACATCGAAATTTCCAGAACGGAAGCGAGCGAACCATTGTCGTGTTACACGAAGTGATACCGCATCGTCTCCAATAACTTAACAAATTTCATAGGTGGCTTGCGTGGCTTTTTTATACAAAAAAACTTTCAAAATGTAGTGAACTTTTTTTCATTATTTTCTCATTTTTGAACAGCGTGAAAAATATTTTTTCAACATTCAAATTTAATTTTGTTGGTTAAATGAAGCTTAAAATCTCTTAAAATAAAAATCACTGTTATTAGTTTCAGATAACAAAATATTTGAAGAATAAAATCAAATCTGGTTTATCTCAGCTTCGCAATCAGCGCACCTAACAGTTGTGCCGAAGACCCAACTTTTAACTCGAGTTTATGCTGAAAATAGCCTCTCAAATCGACAATTACAAGCTAGCCATCTGATATGTATTTTCTACTCACTAACTATGACTTCCATACGAACTCGAACGGGTAATTAAAATGCTATTGATTTATTTATGAAAGTTTCGCCTCACCGCAGACCTCAGTCCTCACCTGTGGGTATGTACATATGTATGATGTACATATAGTATATGCAACATGGCTTTGGTGAGATTGCTTTACTATGAATCACAGCATCAGTGACGCAGAAATCACGCTCCATCACACACGATTCCATCAACAGCATGACAACACGCATACACTCTTACACACACACACAAATTGCATGAAACCACAACAAACCCAGGCAGGAGACTGTGCAGACCAACTACAACAGCTAATATATAACAAAAATAACAGCAACAACAATGCTGCATGACAACAACCGACAATCGACGCCAACATGTGGGCACTACATCTACCACCGCCACCGCCGTCGCTGCTGTTGAGTTTTAAGCTTGATTTATTATGTAAAATCTGCAGAGCGCCAACAACAACTATGCCAACCACAATAACAACAGAAATGGCAATAACTTCAACTTCAAGGCAAATTAATGTCCGTCTTCAAAATTTTGTGATTTATATCTATTTCACATGGTTTGACTGCTGGCCGTCGAGTGTGTGTGTGTGTGTCTTACTTGCGAAGATGTTGAAGGTGAATTCTCTGGGGGGCTGCATGTAGATGCGGTGAAAGACATCGCATCGCGTCTGAGTGTGACGACAATGACCGGCATGACGCTCAAACACACGCATACACTCACACACGCCGAACAATCAGGAACAGTTAGACCGACTGACATAGCGACGCAACGCTGATGAATATCTCCGGCTCAAACTGGCAGGAGCGCGCACATATTCATGCATATCCATAATACATCTCTTCAGCATGCCCCTGCCAGCTTCAGATTTGCATTTATGGCGCCGCCTACGCAAATAAGTTTTTAGTACATAACCTCACAAATTGCAAATTCACTTGATTGTCGCTACACATGTGTGTTTGTGTGTGTGTGATTTTGCAGCATTTTTGTTGTGCACATTTTGACGTTATCTTGTGCCTCCGCCTTCGCTTGCGCCACCCATACTCGCCGCTCACCTGCGCTGAAGCTGGTTTGTGTGTCAGTAATTTATTTATTATTCATTCAACTGCAAAATTGTTCCTTAATTGCCCATATCAGGCGAAATGAAATTTATTACCTGCTGTTCTCCTCCACTTTATCATCGTCATTAAGTTTCTCATGCATCGCCTGTGTGTGTTTTGTAAGCGCGCATAATGGCCTGTTGGCGAACGGCTAGTCGATTATCCTCGTCAGCTGTTGACGTCGCCCCTCGGCGCTTGCCCTAGCTGGGACTACCACTAACTCCAGTGCACGTTTTCAGCCCTTTAGTTGCAGTACCACTATGTTATCTGTCATTTGTGCACTATTTTTTGTCTTCCTTTTCGCTCACGGCTCTGCCACAGATTTACAAGTTCTTTGTCCACTTATTTTTATGCCATCAACCTACGGATCAAAAGACTCAAAAGACACTTACTTGTGCTTCCTGCTGCTGACATTGTTTTTGTATTTAGTTTACTTCATTCTCCGTCTTTCGGTTTCTTTTTGTTCTCGCTGTCTTCGGCTTCGCTTGATTTTATTACGTTTACGTGCAACCTTGACCAGGTCAGGCAGTTAGTTATTTGCACACGAGCTTGCCGCTGCTATTGATTCGCCTTTTGATCTTTACCTTAAATCGAGCAGATGGCTATTAATGACACCGAGGGTCGTGGTAGTGCGGTGGGTATGTTTGAGGCGCTCACATTGGGACACTGGAAATGGTAGTATCGAGCAACGACAAAATAATAAATAAATTACGCAGTCATAGCAGAGATTTATAGTGAGAAGCGTAGAGAGAACTGAATCAAGTCGCATTTCTTATGGGGGAATCGCTGATTTTCTCTCTTTTTTGTCCATCCTATGGAACCAAAGTATTCTTCATATATAAAAATTACGTGTGTCACGGTGTTTGTCCGCGTTGGACTCCTAAACTGCTGAAGCGATTTTAGCAAAATTTAGCATACTGTGTCCAGTTCGAAGCAACTTAGGAGATAGGATAGTAAAAATTCAAAATAAAAAATACGGTGAAAACTATACTAAATGGACGTTCTATTAATCGGCCATCTCTATTAACCATGCACTTTGGCCGGTTCCACAATTTGTTGAAGTTTTATTAAGTACAATCTTCGACTGTTTCCTTTACAGTAAACAATTTTGGTCCCGGTGGAGGACATCGCTTTTCACATTGAAAGGATCCCTCACTACTTTATTTGAATTGCTTTTTGAATTCGCTGCACTACCCCAGATTTGAATGTAATGAATTGAAAGGGTTGCCACTCGATGCTAGCAGTGCAAAACAGGAGATTGAGCGTATGTTTCTTGAGTTTAAACCTTTAGAAAGGCCAGTAAGTTGGCTCACAAGCAGAATGACACATTACATCATTTTTTGTTCCAAATGCAATTGAAAAATACTCTACCTTTGGTATTTGTGGGCAATGAACCCCATGATGAAATTATAAGTTAGAAATGAGAATTTTATGTATATGAAGCTCGGAGGACTCAGAGAAGCGTGGGACAATATTATACGAAAAGGGTAAGAGCGAATTCTCCCAAATTTTCTTATTGCTCTCGATCCAAACTACTTTAATTAAGCTTGCAAATTAGTTACTTATACATAACTAATTTCTTTGAGCCTAGTGTTCCTTCAAAGTGTAGTCAAATATGTACTTATGTATGTATTACCCCCAAACATTTTCACCGAAACGCTTTTAATTACACTTTAAAGACTACTTCAGGACGCTTAATCAAATTGAGTTGGAAAATAATTGTTCAAACGAACAACTATTGAGTTTAATTTGACAAAACCGTTATCACGCTGTTAGACATGCAACCAAATAATTGCAAAAAAATACTCACAAACATGCAACAAGTCGAATTAAAAGCGAGGAAAAAAGCATAAACTAAAAGAGAAATAAACAGCGCAATGAAAACTTTTCGAAGCACACATTTAATTTGTGAAAAACAGCAGCATATTTAATTAATTTAATTGCGAACTAATTACGCTTGCTATTTAATTAAAGTTAGGTGGCAAAGTAAAAAGTCCAAAAGTTGAAACCAAAACGACGAAACAAAGCAAAAGTGATAATATCTATGGACTAACGGTGGCGCGTCAGGGTATGGGTGCATGAGCTGAGTGTGGATCAATGAGCACTCTGCGCAGATTGACGCTATCGCTGGCCGACTGCAATTTATCTAATGCAAGCGCAATGAGGGCATAACGGCGTTGTTGTTTAATAAGTTTGCACCTAGCAGTGGGTTAACCGAATTTGGGTCATTCATTTTGCAATATTCGACATAAAAAGTCAGTTTTTTAAAGAATTATATTTACATTATATATATTCGAAAGAAAATACATGGCATATATATGCAGTTTTTGAGTATATGTTTTTCCAACTGGAGCTTAAATCAGCTTTAAGAATTTTATAAAAAAAATATAACTATTTTTCCGGAAGTTCATATAGGTTATAACGCAAACTCAAGTTTAATTTTTGTGTTAATGAGCAAGTTTCACTCATATTGGGTTTTAAAATCGTCTAGTTTCAAACATTATCATAAAAATTTGGAAAGAACTGTAAGGTTATGCGAGAGCTACCTTTTATATTTCGATATTTTCCAGATTGAAACATGACTACTCACAACTCTAACATAAAGTTTGACATTTTTCTTGCTGTACATACTTAGTACGTTTTGACATACGTCGTTTATTTGTCTTGTTGTTTACAGTAACTTAAAATATTCTTCTCCACAAAAAAATAGAATTAAATCGCAATTGTTTTTACAACTTTCAATGAGGATTAATCTATCCACAGCACATTTTGACGTACGAGCGCTATTTGTAAAGTAACTTCAAATATTCTTCGAAGCCAAAAATAGACTTAAATTGCGAACATTTTCGCTCAATTATTTTCTACAACTTTGAACGTGGATTAACCCATAAGCAGTCCATCCATGAACTTAATTAAATCTTCGGCCATTATTATCGGATCAAGTGTTTAACGATGAAAAGGTCGTACATCACTACCCGATCGCTTAAGTCGTTGATCACTGCAAGACGTCGAGGATTATTTCGTCCAAAATCAGGTCTTGTTGGAAACTATTTATGCTGCGCTCACACTTATATACCAAGATCGCCATGTGACCTATCGTGAGATTGAGACTACTGAAGGCTTAATGGGAATGTGTGCTGGATTCAATATTGCATGAATATTTGGTTGAAGAAACTTTTTTATACGTTAGCTCATATCGATTGTGCGAGAGAAATGTTAAACAATACGCTAACGGTGCTTCCAAAGAATGTCTCTATACTAAAGTTTCAAATTAGGACGATTGTTTCTAATAATCCTCCTTATCGCAAGAAAAAAAACTTTCTTTGGTAGAAAATATAATCTTCGACCTTTTGGTCGGCATGCCGGACTGTGACTCCAAAAATGACACATTGCGTTCAAATATGAAACGAAATAAGATAAATAAAAATATATTTATGTACTGTCTGCGGCCGTAATCCGGTCATATTTTCCCACAAGCGCCGCAATGTGGACCACGCTGTCTCATTCCTGTCGCTTTAAATTTATAACTTTGGCTTTCGAGTTCAACGATTTCTCAGTTGAGACGCTGTAATGCGGTCGTTTAGTGACATAATAGCAAGGAATTGCAGCAATGATTTATGGTAAGCAAATGCTCGTGTCCAGCAACAACAGCAACAATGCCGAGTTGCGGCAACTTCGAAATTCGTTGGTCACTCTTCGGTATAATAAATTTCTTGGCAGGCAAAAGAGCATCTTGACTGCTTTCCACAACTTAACTGCAGTTGCATATAGTAATCTGCTTTATTCCCAAATGACTGGCTGTTATTTTAGACGGCTGTGTGGCAATTGGCTATTGCTGCGGCACTGCAGTGGCTCTCTTAGGGTCAAAATAGCATTTTTGCGCACAATACCCCTAATTGACTTGTGCAAGACGTCGGCGCCTGAGCCAGTTAAGTGAGAGGCTGCAGAAGCATTTCAAAATGCTTGCATGCGCCAGTGTTTTAGTTTAAAAATGGAAACTTTTAAATTCTGCTTGCAACAGCCGAGTTTTGTTTTTTTTGTTTTTGTTTTTTTGCTAAAGTTTAAGCTGCCACATTTGCAGCTTTGTATTTTCTGTTAATTGTGTTCTCAACTGTTTTAAATAAGTAAGTTCTCCGACTTTCACTTCACTTTGCCTCCAAGCTATTCTCGTTTAAAGAACGTAAAAAGAAATGTTGCAAGCAGATTGTTTGCCTCTTTTTGCTTCAACAGAAGTTCCATCAGCCCAATTATACTTTGAAGTTGCTTATTTATGACAGTACAATGTGCCCTTTTCATCGTCGGCAATCATTTCCTTGACAGGCTCTCATGCTGCCACAGCAATGTTCTGGCATTTGCTGAGTTCCCGTAAAGTTCATACTCAAGGCACACATATTCTTTTGTGCTCAACACTGTAAAGTTTTTAAAACTTTCTCACATTTGCTTACAGCGCATAGTTAGCAATCGGCGGCTTAAACGACCCTGTAGGAAAAATGTGTGAAGGTGATATGCAATGGATACGCAGTAAAATAGAGAAGGATGCCTTTAAGATTGCCCGAAAAATGTTCTATACTGGGAGCAGCTTTGGAAGATAAAGCAGTTAGAGGAATCCTGTCCCTTTTAAGTGTAGATTAGCGAATTCTATCACTTTGGCTCTACCGATTTGAAGACAATTTTCCAAGTATAAGATCATTCGCTTTTGAGTTAAAATCCATCGAGAAAGCTGGTTAATTTATCTTCTATAACCAGAAAAAATATGAGTATTTTATAAGACTCTCAATTAACTAACCTTTATGACAATCTATTATTATTCTGTAGCAATGTTTCCGTTTGTTAACTGTAACTCGAGATTTATAACACGAGGACTTCCCTATTTCCCAACAATAACTTCTCTCATAATCTCTCAGATATATTTTAAGCAGCATACGACTTAGTTAGTATTAAATTTCCTGTAGGCTTTCGTCCGAACATTCGCACATACTGTGCATTTGCAGCGCGCGATGAACTTGCAACTTCTGCTCACATACCAAATACAATTTAATTTGAGTTGCCAACAAATTGACAGGTTTTTAGCAACTGCGCGCTCTTGCCGATGAGATGTAACTTTAACTCAGACAAAAACCGAAGAAAAAACTTCGGAACTGTGCAAAGCAGGCAATAATAGAAAAGTCGAATTGGAAGTTGCAAGTTGTAAGTTGTGTGAATGAGATACACAGCGTCATTGTGGGACAAGTATTTATTGGCATTGTGCGATTGTCAGGCGGCCGTCGACCATCGGCAGTTGCCAGCTCGAGCGCTACCTACATGAAGTGGACAAAATTCTTGAAGACTTTTCAACATTTCGACGAGTGGACATTCAACTACGGACAAACACTTGTGAACGCTGTTGGTGTAGTTGTTGCCACGACTTGTCAGCGTCTTCCCACGTACGTCGCATGTATTTTGTTACACTGCAAGGCGGCCAAGGATGAGAGTCCAATTGACGGTTCGTGCTGAGTGGGCACTGTCAACGACACACACAAACGTAATGACAGCGCACGCCAGCGCTTTAAACGATTTTGACATTCATTACAGTTGACAAACATTTTCGTAACTGACACATTTGGAAATTAGGAGCTTCCGCTGCGCTGCGACATCCTTAACGCAGGTTCGTGAGCGCGCTGCCGGCACGCGTTCGCTTGTTTGCTCTGCTGTAAATGTCACTGTTGGCGAGCGCTATACGAGCGTGGGTATGTATGTATGTGGGATCACACACATTACCAGCAGCGCAGGAGCTTTAGTTTGTCAGTCAATTTGAAAGTTTAAATGTTCTCGCTTCCGCTCCGCGAACAAGCTTTATTATTTATTTATGTCAATTAATGTCACATGGCGTCAAACAAACAGTTACGTGTAGCTTCTAATAGATATATGTATGTACACAGGAATACATGCGTTTTATGTTGTCTAACTGTGAGAAGGTTTTAATTTTTTATGTGGTTGAAAAATGGTTCTAAATTGTTAACATAACTTGAACGATTAATCAGTATTTGTTAGAAATTATTATTAAAAGTATTGGTTTTGATAATCGCCACAGTGTTTTAAGGTGCAAAACAATTATAAAAATGTGAACGAATAAGCTGGAAGAACCTCTCCGAGCCATTCGATACCAAACGCGGTCTCAGACAAGACGAATCTCTATCGTGCGACTTCTTCAATCTACTGCTGGAGCAAAATAATTTGAGCCGCAGACTTGAATCGAGAAGGTACAATCTTCTATTAGAGTGTACAAATGCTGGCGTACGCCGATGACAGCTATATCATTGGTCTCAGCTGCCGCACCATTAGTTCTACTTTCTCCAGGTTGGAAAAAGATGCGAAGCAAATAGGTCTAGTAGTGAACGAAGGCACGACAAAATCTCCTGTCATCAAACAAACAGTCGTCGCAATCGTGACTTGGCGCCCACGTCACTGTTGACAGTCATAACTTCGAAGTCGTAAATAATTTCGTCTGTCTTGGAACGAGCAATAACACCAACAACAACGTCAGATACAGAACGTAGAATAACTCTTGCCAACAGGCGCTACTTTTGATTCAGCAGGAAATTGAGAAGTAAAGTCCCCTCTCGATGAACGAAGACCAAACTCTACAAGTCACTCACCATACCCGACCTGCTATATGGTGCAGAGACAAGATCTGCTTAGTTGGGGTTAATGGTTTTCGAGAGAAAGGTTCTGCGGAAGATTTATGGTCCTTTGCGCGTTGGCAACGGTGAATAGCGTAGTCGATGGAACGACGGAACGTCATCTCGTTCGAATAGATGAAAACACTCCAACTCTGAGAGTATTCGACGCAGTAACCGCCAAGGAAAACAGAGGAAGAGGAAGACCTCCACTGCGTTGGAAAGGCCAGGTGGAGGAGGACCTGGTTAAACTTGGAATCTCCAATTGGCACCAAACAGCGTAAAGGAAGAACGACTAGCGCGGTGTTGTAAATTCCGCTATAACCTCGTAAGCGGTTTCTACGTCAGCAAAGAAGAAGACAAAGAAAGATATCTAAAGGAGGAGTGAGGGAGAGAGAGAAAGAAAGCGCGCATACAAGTTGAATTATGTTGCGCTTTTGCTGTTAGAAAGGTAATAGAGGAGAGCTTTCGGCTAATAGATTTCACTCTAAAGTAAATAATAGCCTTTTCCACTTTTAAGTTAGAAGTATAGGAAGAAGTTCTGAAATATAATCTTACAAAAAATTTCTCCAATAGACATTTTGTCTAGTAAAGTAATGGCTGTTAAAGGAGGAATATAAGTGATCTCAAGCATAACATGTAATTTAAAAAGTGTCAGCTACAGAACTAAGCGTTCTGTCAGAAAGATATTGTGCCCGTCGATTGAGGCAAAGAGAAGTGATATTTTGGTAACGAAGGGCAAAAAAATCAGTTAATATAATGCAGTTTAGACCAGTCTGTCAGTAATATTTCTATCGAATATAACTCGATAATTTCTGCTTATAAAATCGAAAAGCTCTATGGATGAATATTTCCTAGTAATACGATATAGAGATTATAGTTTTTCACTCAATCGCAGCTTTTGGACCTCTCTCATTTTCAAATGTGCAAATATGTATATGCTTAGCTATCCTAATTATGTACCATAAGCTTAGAACATATGCAGCAAAATGGAGCAAAAGTAACAACAAATTATGCATTTTTGTTGCTATAATTTTCCACTAACTACTTCGAGTTGCGTATTGCGGTCTGGAGATGTGCAAAACTCTGAATGGCCACCGCAAATGATGCAACCACAAATTTAAAGTTGCCCGATTAAGCGAATAGTTTTGGGACGCATATTATGTGCACACATACATACACACACATGTGCAGTCTGACGTATGCAACTTTCCAACACGATGATAAATCAGTACAGCAAACCAGCAGCAGCAAAAATGCTCACTGCTCGGCTAAATGTCACACAAGCTGACTTGGGCTTGAGCAGTTTAACCGGCTTACAAGCATTTACATACACGAATATGTACATATGTATGCATGTGTACTTAGGTACTTAGTTGTGTGTGTAAGTGTTTGTACAGTGTATTAAGGTTTTAAAGCCTTCAGCAGTTTGTGCAACTCGTATTTTCGGGATTGCAATAGGTTACGGGACAACTCTTTGATTTTGGTTTTCTACTTTTATCGATCATTGAAATAATTTTGCGTTGTAGATCGTTTGAAGTCCGCTTTTTGAATAATTTAACAATTTTTCGAACAGTTAAATGATGGTCGATTTCTGGAGGTAACGAAGTGGCGGAGGCTTTTAAAGAATAGGAAAGCTATAATACGCTTTACAAAAGGAAAAGATTCTTTACAAGAATTTGGAAGAGTCAGTGTATGGCAGCTATATGCTCCAGTCATCCGATCTGAAGAATTGCGTCGGATATTGCCGTGTTGCCTTGGGTCATAACCCATACCAAATTACGTGCAGATATCTCATCAAATGCAGAAGCTTTCCATGCAAGCGCTTTATTCCGATCGTTCAGTTTGTATGGCAGCTACATGATTTTGTGATCCGATTTAAACAATTTCTTCGGAGATTACATTGTTGCCTTAAGTAATAATCTATGCAAAATTTCTTCAAGATATCTCAACTTTTCCATGCAAGACCTTGATTACATGCCTATCGTTCAATTTGTATGACAGCTATATGCTATAGTAGTCAGATATCGGCCGTTTCGACAAATGAGCAGTTTCTTGTAGAGAAACGAACGTGTGAACATTTTCAGATGGATATCTCAAAAACTGAAAGACTCGATCGCGTATATAAAGACAGATGAACGGAGAGACAGACGGGCATGGCTTAATCGTTTCAGCCCGTAACGCCGATCTATTGTATATTGTATTGTATAGGATTTCCGACGTTTCGTGCACAAACGTCGTGCGAAACTTATTTACCTTGTAAAGGGCATAAAAATATTTAACTGAGAAGCTGCGAGCAAAAAAGCTTCGTACCGAACATTTCATACTCACAAAGCTTTCGGGATTGAATATCTCGACCACTGATTCTGCGCGCATTGTTGTTTCTGGCAATTGTGAGGCATAAATATGTCCGACTGTGCCGCGTGCGTGTGTATGTGTGTGCGCACAAATGTTTATGGAATAGTAATCACCCGCTTAAAGCACTCACCAAGCACTAAAATTGGGCAAATATATGGATAATCTTGTCAGAGGACATAACGGGGTGCCTACAGCAACAGCAAACGGTAACAACAACAACAAGCAACAAACAGCAAACAGCAACAGTAACAACAACAATAGCAGCAGCGACAGCAATCAAGGAAACGAGGCAACTAACGTGGCACGGTCGTCATAAAGCTTAATGACGTTCATTTGAAATGGTCATAAATGGCGCTGAGTTGAAATGTTGACAGCAGTACATCCGTTACTCGCCCCTGCCGCACCACTGCCCGAAGGCTCCTGCAGCTAAGCACAAACCTACAGCTGTAAGTATGAAAGGCTTTCGGTCAGTTGTTGCCCCGAGCCCCAGTCACGGCGTCTGTATGTAAGGCTGTAATCATTAAGGTGGCTTCTACGTTTGTGCCACGATTTATGAGCGACAGCTTCGACGAAGTTAGTTGACAATTTCCCGTCGAATAAGCGGCACCGAGTCAGGGTCCGAGTCGGAGCCAAAGTCGAATGGCCACTGCAACTATTGTTTCACAGTTTTTGGCAATTGTACGGTGTATATGTGTGTGTGCGTGTGTATGATGGAGGAGATTGCTGACAGCACGGCCACCGCTTGTGGAAAAATACGAGCGTTTTGCTAGCGAAACTCGTGTGTCGCTTTAATTTTGCGCAAATAAAGTAGAAGCAGTTTCGGTGCAACATGCTTTACTGCTGCCACTTCTATATGTGTCACACACACACTTAGACATGCAGCACATTAATAAATGCTTGCCACATGTGTGTGTCTGTTTGAGTGGCTAAGTAAATGTAAACGTGGCAATGCAAATAAGGACATTTTCCACTTTTCCACTTGCGCGCTGCAGCCAGCCTCGGTCTGCCGATGGCAAGTGGTGAGCGGGCCTCAGCGCCGTGTCGCTTGCGGGACCACTGTGGCAACAACGTGCATACAAATGCTACTGTAATGTTTTTAGCGCTGAAATGAAATACTACATTTTTGTTGTTGTTGTTGTTGTTGTAGATATGCCTTTTTTGTTGTCCCCGGCTGCTACTAATTTCGGCTAGCAGGTTTTTAGCTTGCATTTCATGCGCAGCGCTCTCCGACTCCAAGTTACTTTACACGTTTTGGTGCTTTTGGCCCATCATACATATCATACATACATACAATCATACATACATACATATACAAATATGTACTTGCTCGTGTGTGCAGGCATTTCATGTTTTAATCGCTTCATATTCTGTTAATTACAGCAAACAAGTGTGTGTTCCCTCAGCGCCGCAGAGCAGTGCTGCCGGCCGGTGACGCTGCTGCTGCACGCTCTTGCTTTGCTTAACCACTCCCACCCACACACTCACATGTGTGTGTGTGCATGTTTGATTTGTTGAACTGTCCTAATTAGGCGGCCTATTTTCGTTGAAAAGATGCACCCGTGCAACCTGCCACATTCCCAGCAAACACACACACACCCACCCACTCGCACGTGTGTGTGTGACCTCCCGCTGCCCTCAAGCGCTAGCTGTGACTAACGCTCAGCAATGACTTATTCTCGGTTGACAAACACCGTGACAGCCGGCGAAATGTTTGTTGCCACAGCACGAGCACAAACGAGCTGGTGTTCAACTATGCACTTGCTTTGCCAGCGAATATGCAGATGAAGTGCTGCTTGCCGCTGTTAAAGCTTGAGCTCGAGCTGGTGCTCCCGCTGCTGCTGCTACCGTTGCCGTTGATGTTGATGGATTCTGGTGTATGCTAAAGTGGCGGGTTTGTTTTGGGCTGTCTGCTTTGTCGGCTTATTCAGTCGGGCGTTTTTAGTTGCCTAGTAATTAGGATTTGCTCGCACTGCTTTAGTTGCTCGGAATGGGGCCAACGACGGATTTTCAGATTTTCCATAAGTAAGTGTCAGTGAATGGTGATTCGCTGAAGCTCAAGTGGTTTCTAAAGTCGCTTGAGGAGTGACATATTGCTCTTGTGCGGGTGTATGTGGACTTTTTGGAGGAACTTCAAGTTGATCCACAGCGAGTTTTAAGCAAATTTCGTGGCTTCTCAAAAAAAAATTATAAAAATATTCGGTTGTAGGAATTTCGAATTGCCAACTCACACACGACTGCCTTAGAAACCCGATCTAAAATGTCGGTAATGTTAAATTTCAGCATAAGGTTAAGTTAAGTGTCTAGACCTGGGCACCACGGAAACATGGAGCATCCCTTGTGTACTTGTTACATTGATAAGACTACGCTGTAAGCATCTGGGACCCACGGTGTGATACACTGGAAGAGGTATCGATAGTGAGGCCACAGAGTCTGTTAAAATTCGAGTCAAGCGCAGGCATCCTAAAGGATGACTACTCATCTTGCACTTAGCAACTGAGTTCCGACTGGTATCGCAAAAGACCAAACTTTTTTATGCGTGGCTTATTGAACTACCAGATTAACCTAACCTTTTGGCAGAAGATATTGTCCCAAAAGTCCTAGTGTCCGTAAGCTAAACTTTGCAAGTTTTTTTTTGTATACATATACCTTATCACTACGTAGACTCGACTTTATATACCAGATCTTTAGAGCTCATATACTCTTAAGACAACGCCTCGTTCGGCACTAAACGCCAGTTTAAGTTAGCTCTCAAACCGAACGAATCCTGCCTATGAAGCGCCTATCACAAGGAACATGCTAGAATACTTAGTACGTTCCTGTTTCTACCCGAAACCACGGATTTTCTTAATCCTATGGAATTGAACTTGAATCCGGTTCCCAATAGTGCTTTTCCTTCCAGAAGAAGATTGAGAAGGGAGCGAAGTGCACAGGGACGAAAGGATAAGCATCTATACGTATGGATCTATACTGGTTAATCGATTGGAAGGTTGTGTCTTTTCAGCAAAGTTAGACACCAAAATCGCATTCCGTGTACCTCACCACTGCATTTTATTCCAAGCGGAGTTCACAGCAATTAAAGAAATCCTTTTTGTTCTGAGGAGTAGAGTACTCACAACAGCTGTATTCATATACTGTATATACAGATATATATAGTACAAATATAACCAAGCGGCTTTGAAAACAAAACTCTTTTAGCGTCTCGTGGAAGAAAGTGAAGGAATGTCTTGATCTCTTAGTGGATCGAATGGCCTATTGAACAATAAACCTACAATGCGTTCCAGGAAATAGTGAAATTCTTAGCAATGGTGAAGCGGATGAACTAGCCAGAACGGACACCACCATAAAATCAGAATTCGAGAAAGAAGGAATCTATACGCCTCTGGCTACTTGTAGATATTTAATCCACAAACAATATGTAAATTGTTCAACCAGCAAGCAAACGTTTCATGAATAGAATGCCAGTAAGAAAGTACGTATCTTGCGGTTCATATTTCGAGTTTTGGCACTCCTATTATTGTAATCTAAGAACTCACAACTTTATCGTAAATTTTGATATTTTTGTTATTACACTTACTTCAGTTACAGTAACTTAAAAAATTCATCTCGCCCGAAAGTGTATATAAATTTTAGTCCATGAAGCTCCATCGTGGTCCAGTGTTTACCGATGGTATGATGAATTCAATCTAGGTCTTAGATTACGCCAAGACGAATTTCGCGAAGGTTGTCAAAAATCATTTGTTGTTCCGGAAACTATTGATGGTGTGCGCAAACTGATATTGGGAGATCGTCATGTGACCCCTCGTGATATGGAAATAACTATAGACATAAGAGGGACCAGCATATATTGAATATTGACGGATGAAGCGTAGATTTACGCGCATAAGAACGAAAGTAGCAGCAGCCGACTGTATCGGTTTGACCCGAATCCAAAACAAAACGTTGTTCGGTCACGAAGCACTTCTAAGGCCATATTTTTATTATATTTTTTTCTGAAAAAGTGGTCATGTTGCAACCATTCCACGAGAGCAAGGCTAAATACTTCAACCAGCACTGTTTTCGCTATTCCACGAAGGTTATAGTTGTAGGCGAAAGAGGAGTAAGGAAAGTCAGAAGCTATAATGAATGAAAAACATCTTCAGTTCTCCCCTTTTCACAATTTTCTTCGAATTAATTTATGTTTCAAAAGCAATATTTTACTAACACTTTGAAGTTCATTTACTCCATGAAAGCCATGAATGAGTATAACCGAAACACGCGGCCATAAAAAAGAGAAATGTTGCAGGCATGCGCTGCAACACGGCAATGAAATGCGCTTCCGCCAAAATTTAGTTGTCAAAGTCACACAATATGTACTGTTAAATGGCAACACAGCGCACGGGATGCTGAAAGCATCACACACACACACACATACACATAAATCGCGGCAACGCACTCTAATGTTCAAATAAAGCGCGCTGCATGCTCCACACAATTACCACAACTGTGACGTGGCGGTGCGCTGCTCGCAACGACATGCGACATGCAACATGCCGCCTGCATGCAGCGCACAATGCCACAGCATTGCGAATGCAAATGTTGTGCCCGTTTGTGTGGCAATAAATTTTGTGGCTGCGACATTTTGGCATTTTTATGTACTTTTCCACAAAAACACATACACACAGGCACACATACACGTATATGCGGTGTTTTTTTGTGCGCGCATATTTATTTACAACAATTTCAAAAGCATCGGTGGCATTTCCATTCTGTGCAACACGCGCGCCTGCAACAACATGCTAACTTGTTGTTGTTGTAGTTGCAAGGCGCACGCATTATGCGCCATGCGGTGAGCCCAATGTGACGTTTAAAGGTGCAACTATGCAACGCGCACTGCCTACAACCGCTGATCTCCCCCCTCCGCGGCGCGTCAATTAAACTTTTGCTTTGTCATTGCCGTTCGGGTTTGGCATGCCGAGCGCCATTTCGAACACTCGTAACGAAATGTGAATTTATATTTATCGCCTACAGTTATGCGCACACATTTATGTACTTGCAACTAAATAACGGTTATTTTTTTTCGCTGCTTACCGTTAACGCTGGCTGCTTGCGCATAATTCACACATTTCACGAGTGATTAGCCGAGCGCCGAGGCGCATATTATTCAGCGCAGGTATTTTAGTAGCAACAACAATAAGGAGAAATATGAGCCAGAAATCATTCCCCAAACTTTTGCTCCCTTGCCTTCTCAGACCAAATAGTCGAGACAGAGGTTAAAACTCCTTCTCCGAACTCCAGAAGGCAGTTTTTTTTCTCTTCACATAACCTAAAAATAGTTTTTCTTTCATACCACACGAAACAACAAATACTTCTAAAACTTGCAACTTGTATGCGCGAAATTCGCAACAACAACAACTGTTGCGGCAATAACTTAGCCATGTCATTGCAACATACACAATTGCGAAGATTAATTTTTAATTGCCGGCAAATATGCGGCACAAAGCAGCGTTTAGGCGCTTGTAACAACAACAACAACTGCCAGCATGTAAGCAGAATTCAGTAAATCATTGTTGCCACAGCTACATATCGGTATGGCTGCTGATTTGTTGCATACAAATGATGTTGCACGCCAATGCACCTGTGAGACATGCAACAAGCGGCAACTTCCTACAGAGCAGCAGCAGCTGTGGCACAACATATGCGCTACAATTGCTTAGCGAGCACCAGACTAAATGCGGCAAATTAGCGCCTTGGCGCAACAACACAACAACACACACGTACAGACACACGTTTTTGTAGACAAATGTTTTTGTAGATATGCTGCAACATTATGCAAGTGCATGCAACATAAACAAAGGCCGAACATAGCAAGCAAGCGAATTAGCATTGCGATGGCGGCATTTGGTTGTTTGTGTTGCCACCGCCTACCGTTAATGCAGTGAATAATTCCACTATCGGACGGACGGACACTCGCCTTCCCAGGCATAAGCTACATATTGTTGTGGCATGCGTTTGATTGAGTGAATTTGGGGATTGAGCTGCTTTCGCGCACACAGGCCGCCTTAGTCTATACATTTGCCCCCGACCCCGAACGGCCGGAAATTGTGACGACCCGCGACCAGTACCTAATTACTTGCAAATAAGCCGCAAACATTATCGGCCAATTGTTCGTGTTTCGGTGTATGCGCAGGTGTAGTTCCAAGCACCGAAATTCCCGTCAGTTTGGGTGACTGACTGTCCGACCGCCTGACTGCACGACTGACTGGGTATCAAGCTGCCAGCGGCGTCTGGTGTTAATTTCCTACTCGAAGGTGAATATCCTGCAGCAACCGGAGAGACTTAACACAATTGAGCCTACTTAGCTGTTTGTGTGGTCGCCTTAATGCATAGCGGTATTGTCGACTGTCGACATGGATCAGTCAATTATGCTTCTCCTGACAGTGCCCCGCGTGGGCATATAATACGGCTTGTGGGCGCTGTCGGACCTTCACTTCGGCCAGTTGATTAATTTATGAACACGCTTATTTGCAGCTGTTGTCTCACATTCCGGCCGAATCAGAGGCACGAACGGCCGCACCGTTTCTCAGCCAAACACACCGAAAGCTACGAGCTCAGCCTCGCCATGTCTTGCTTTCAACTGGGCCGGTATATCAAATTTCATTGCCCTTGTACTGTGCCTCACATGACTGGTGTACAAAGTGTATATGTATAATGTCTTAAGCATTTATGATTATATATTTGTCTGTATGTATGTATTAAGTGTAGCTGAAATATGGAAATGTAGTCAGGGCATTTCCTTCGCCAGCTCCTTTGTGTCAATTGCATATCAACTTCAGCCCTGGCATTATTACCTCCTGTGGTGATTACAAATGAAAGCAATGTGGTGCAATATATATATTATACTTACTCATGTGTGTGTGTTCTACGCACGGTACCATGAACTATTAATTTCTGTAATTGGCACCAATATAGGGTTAATAATATTCATAAGACGCGGTGTTTATCTAATTCCGCCTTCCTTGTTGGATCAAGAAGCTCATATGCCTATATATGTAAGTGGTTATGTATCCCTCAAATAAAATTAAGTCTCTAAAGGTATACAAAAGAAGAATCCATGTGATCTGTTAGCCAATAACCTTCTGCTCGGAGTTTTCTGGGTCTTACACAGCTTTGCTGACTTGGAAACTATAAAATTTGGCGCTCTCTGAAAAGCTTTCATACATCAGAGCTTTCGCAGAGCTTTTGAAGCACTTTATTTTAAAAGCTTTTCAAAAGAAGAATGTTTATAAACCCGAATTCGAATAAAAGATCCGCCATAAAATAAAGTTTTCTAAGGTATACAAAATAAGCATCCTGAGAAGCTTTCACACATCACAGCTTTCGCGGAGCTTTTAAAGAGCTTTCATTTTAAAAGCTTTTCATAAAAATAATGTTTATAAACTCGAATTCGAATAAAAAGAATCCACCATAAAATTAAATTTTTTCAGGTACTCAAAATAAGCATCAAGAAAATCTGTTTTCCAAAAATGTTTCGCTCTGAATTTCTGGGTCTAACACAGCTTTGTTTATCTCGAAACTATAAAATTTGGTGCCCGCTCAAAAGATTTCATACATCAGAGCTTTCGCGGAGCTTTTGAAGAGCTTTCATTTTAAAAGCTTTTCAGAAGAATTATAAACCCAAATTAGATTGAAAAATCCGTTATAAAATCTAACACTCTTGATGTCACTGAGAAACTTTATTACTGTCGAATTTAAAAAAACAAAGAAAACACGACTTTTTAAATTAAAAAAAGCTCCAAATCAATATAAAACCATGAAGAGTCTGTGTAAGGTACAATAGGTTGGGTTAGCTAAATAGAATAATTACTCGTGAGGCCACGTGTACTCCTACTTGGTCTTCGCCTTGCCTAAAAAAGCTCCAAATTCCTTTAAAACCATGAAGAGTCTAAAAAATGTTTTTTAGCACAAAAGGTTAAGTTAGGTAAAATGAATGATGACTCGTAAGGCCACAAGTAGTTCCACCTGGATTAATATACATAGATGCTTATCTGTTGTGATGCACAGAACCCTTAGGTATGGATCAAAACGGTCATCCTTATAGTACAATACTTTGCAGAATACTTTTAGCCTCTTGGTTCACAACAGTTTATGTGCGATTTCTCGAAAGACCACTCTCGAGGTTAGAGAATCGTGTTTTTCTTATTTTTACATTGAAGATAATATTTTCCAATATCAACTTGGCATTCGCTTAAGTCATGTTGTAAACTTCAATCCCTGAAAGTTCGCGCAAATATTCATGCCATTCTCATACTCATATTTAGTACATATCCCTCCACACTTAATTACAAAATCATTTCCTCAACTTCCAAGGTTTTAAAGAACGGCAACATTTAAAGAGCATTAATTAACACACAGCAATCAAATGCGAAAAATTGCCTTAATTTGCAGAAAAAATGCGAAATGAATGTAATCCACAGCCAACTTAGCATATCAGAAGTAATTTCCTGCGAAATTTCACATGCCAATTCACATATCTCGATGTTGTATTTGTGTTTCCCCCCCGCACATTCGTCGCTCGTCCATACGCGCTCACACATTCGGGGATTACTTTATTTGTAAGCCCCAATCGCGAGCGTATGGACTACTTTTGCTTATCTGCTGACATGCAAACAAGCGAGAAATTAACCTGTTGCCCCTCATTTTTCAGCGCAACATGCAAGCCGCATGCCACACTCGGCTCGGCTGCAATGCAGCAAATGTGTAAAGCGAACGAGGCGAACGGAAAAAGAGTAGGCAAAAGGGAATTTCACATTTCAGTCCGTTTAAAACGATTCCTCATGCATATGCATGTGTGTAAGGGAATACCGTTATAAGCAGCGAATACTTGCCATAATTACTTGTTGTACGAGCAATGTAATGTGACCTCTCTTTTTTGTTGCGCCTCGAGGTTTAGTGGGTGAAAAACATTAAAAGTAGCACTAAAATACATTGCGAGATTAGCCTGAAATTGGCACTGGTGAGATTTCTCGTAATTAAAAGTAGCAAGTCATGTTTTTTGCGTGGATAGTGTGGCATAAAAAGTGCGTTTCTCAATATCACCAAAATTACTGATTTCTTTCCACATGAATACTAATTTATTTCTCATTTCTTTTACTTTCAGGTAAGCATCTCTGATTGTATTAACTGTAATCCATGTTTATAATTGTTTTCCTATGGATTTGTATAAGCATGTGGGTGAGTAGATTTAATTTTGTTAAACCTTCGTTAAAGAAACGGTAAAAAAATATAAAAACTATTAAATAGCAGTATCTATTGGACCCTACTTCCAAAAAGACTAGATAACCTTGGAAATAGTATTTGTATATAAAGCGGCAAAACAGACTGAGTACTACCTATCTGAGTACTATCTGTCTGAGTACTATTTGTCAACTAAATGTGACTGTGTAAGAGAATAACCGATTTCCCCAAAAGTCAGTCAAAGTCGTTAAAGAAAGAGACCCAATTATATTGAATGAAAACAGGAAACTTCTTGCGAAATCTCAGCTAACTTGATGTTATCTAATTTGTTCAGTCTTCTTCGAAGTATATCGATGTGAGATGGGAAATATGAAAAAAGTATGACATGGTTAAAGACTCAAAATATTATTGCTGCTGTAATTAGCAAAATTCATCGCTGTTACTAAGCCAACGAGGTTTTAACCTAAATGAACACATGGTTAAGACAGTACAAAAGTTAAGAGTTCGATCATAAAACCAATCTCACTTGAACCGCTTAGAACGCCGATCCGTTGTAGTACCTTAAAAACTTCGTAATACTGTATCATAAGACCAGTACACATTGATGAAGCACCTTGAACCTCCCACAAATTTGTTGGGAAGGCTTATACCAGTTTTTTTTTTTTTTTTAAGTTTGGTAACAAAGAATCCAACTACGGAAAATATTATAAATTTATTTATTTTTTCATTTATTTAATAATTTACTTTCCCGAAACACAAAAAACAGAAGTTGACCAGTTTTTCATAAACATTTTTCATTTTATAGCTGTGTTTTTAATGTTGCTTGATTTTTTTTTTAATTTGGTTGGATTATCTAGCTTATTTTAAACTTCAACTTAAATTCAGTCATCATATTGGATTTGAGTTATCAGGAATCTCCATACCACTTTTAAATTCGTATGATATACTAGGAATATGAAATCCGAAATCTTGACTATTTTTCTTATCCGAAATACTATACACATGTATGTATTCTCTTGCACAATCTTTATACATACAACTTGACCAAACGTTGTAGAGATTTCTGTTAAGCAATTTCGGTTATTTGGACTTACTTGAGGTGATCTCTTTATAAAAATAATGGGTTTTCATATTAGGAAAGTTCTCTATAAACTGAAGAATGTTTAGAATGTTCTGAGACTGCAAAAGTGACATAAAGTTCTTTGAAATTATTACAAATTATAGCTTCTTTCGAAAAAGTTTTTACAAAGTGGTCTAAAAGACCTTAAAATAATAAGCTTTCATAGTGTATTTTACATGCTCAAGAAGAAGTCTTACTACACTTTCCCTAATTTAAAGGACTACATGCACTTATTATCCAAAACAAGTTTTTTTTTTTGTTTTTCAAAAGACTGCTTTTTGTTTTAACTCGATGCATGAAAAGTAGGGACGGATTAACAGCAATCAAATAGAACAACAGTTTTCTTTAGTTTTCGTATATCATAGCCTCATGTATTTACGAAGGATTTGCCGAAATAAACATTTTTGGACAAATTGTGATAGTTTTAATTGAAGAGTTCGATTTTTGAAGGTCTCTAATGTCAAAACAAAACTTTCGGCTGAAATGAAAATTCCCTCGTTCAAGTATGAGATATTGCAATTTTAGAATAGACTGCAAAAAATTATGTCGATAGGTCACATGATGCTTGAGAAGCCTGCTCAGCGCAACAGGAGCCTTGGAAAAATTTTAAGATAAGTTGGCAGTGTTGGTACGTATTTAGAGGGACTTGGAAGGAGCGCGCTATTGACAGCTATAACTTTGTCTCGTGTGTTCAGATCTTCATGAAATTTATGAGCATTAATCTGTAGAGAATGTGCTTTAAAACAAACGCAATAAAATATTTTGGATTTTTTCAACAAAAGCAGTGTACAATAAAGTGTATAAAACCCCTTAATCAAAAAGAGAAAAATACTAAAATTTTATAAATATGTAAATGAAGTCACCGATAATACTTTCTAGTAGATCGGTGTGAAAATATGCAGGACACTTGTACCCCGTGCTACCACAGCAAGGTTAAGAAATGTAACAAAATGCTAAAATGACTGAACACCTGTCATGAAATCATTTCAAATTGGAAAAGCTTGCTTTGCACCATGTGCACTTAAGCGAGAATTTATTCATAAAAATACAATTAAAAAAATGTTCTTAAGCCTTACATTAAGAAAAATTCTTGTCCAGTAGCTACCAGTGTTGAATATTTTGATGTAATCTAACATAAACTTCAGTTTAAGGAGTTACATGTTCGAGAAACGAGCGAAAAATGGCTTACTTTCAATAATTATTTTTTCATATAAAAAGGGGAATATTTTATTCAAAGTTTTTTTTATTTTAAAAATACATATTTTGTAAAGATTTTGTAAAAATTTTTAAAGGAAAATAAATGATAACTTGAAGAATTGTGTAAAATGTCATTAAGAACTGTTGAGTGCGCACGAGAAACCTTAATAACCGACTTTGGAAACACGGTTTCGGCAAACACGCGTCTAATATTACAAATGGCTATATAGCTGACCTCGAGCTACAAAACTATTAACCAGATCAATATAAAAATTTAGAACAGTATTCTAGAGATGCTACAAAATTTTATAAGTCAATAAAAATAATATTTTTTTTGAAGCCGTGAAACCCATGTAACCCCTTAAGCTTCATTAGACACAAGAAACAGAATTTGTACAATTTAAAAGAAAGCCATTGGCGCCTAAAGTTCTTACCACGTCCACACTCAACACGAAAGTGAACTATTTCTACTCATCAATCTCGCAGTTGTCAATCAAGTTGATTGAGAGATGTTTCTTTAATGAACGACACCATTAATGTCAACTGCATTTCGGAAATGTGACTAATCTCAGCTTTTCTGCTGCTTGTGGTCATTACTTTACCAGCATGTGCGTTTTTCCACTTAGCCATGACAATCCTTGCGCCGTTTACTTTGCATTCACGTGCATTTAGTCAATCTCTATCACTGTCTCTTGTCCCTCAGACTTCGGCTACTCCCAACCATATTGTAATTAGTCAATGCACTTTGTTTGCTTTGTTCCCACCGCACAGCCGATTCGGGACGCACCAGAGCCGTCCTGCAAAGGATCGCTGTCAAACGAATTAAGTCGAAATTAGTAGCCCAATCTAGAATACAAACTCGCAGCCGTATTCGTAGTTAGCGTTGAATAGCCGTCAGCTGGTGCTCTGTCTGCTCCACTTCACACTGCGTCGGCGGTGCAACAGTCGCACAAATGCAATTAAGAAACCAATTTCAACAAGGAAATTCACAAATTCTCACACACGAGATAATTAACTCTTTGCGAAGGCTCGGCGAAACCAACACACATACATGTGTGTACGTGAGAGTATGCGCTTGTGTGTGCGTGTGTCCGGTGTAAGTAAGTGGAAACGCACGATCAAAGGATTGGCTGTAGCGAAAAGGTTCAACTAAGAGACTGTTAGACAAAAAGAAGAAAAAGAAGTTAGGAATCCAAAAAAAGAAGTAATAACAACAAAAAAGCGCATATACAGACTTGTCAGCCACCCAGGCGACTCTGCGCTGAGGCTATTTGAAGTGATTGAGTCAGAACGAAAATGACACAAAGGATGCACACACACACACACACGAGCAGGCGCTGAAAGAAACCAAACAATGCGCATACAAACCTTTATTAAACCACGTATGTGTGTGTGTGCTTGCAAAAAAAAACTCCCACTAACGCTGAGGCAAGTGAATGCTGCCGGAACTGTGGCACCCCAGCGACTCGTAATCTCCCGGCGCAAGGAAAACGCGGCAATGTGTCAAGTCATTCGAATTTGTGCAATAGCACTCGAGCATGTGTGTGTGTGTGTGGGTGCACGTGGGTGGACTGGTGAAACTAACGCATAGTCACTGCAACACAATGCCACAATATGCCGCTACTTAGGAGGCGCTGCCACGAAAAGCTAAATTTTTCGACATGACAAGCGTCGCAACGGTGTGACGGCGCTGACGACGGCTGCCACAACCGCGCCAAGAGCACACAGTGCGACGTTGCGCATGTCGCAGCGGCTGTCGGTCGGTCTGCTGGAGTACTTCTAATTGGAAAAGCATGAAAACGCAGGAAAATTGCAATTGAATTCGTTGAGTGGCATGCAACGCAATTAACCTACTCGCATTCATACGAGAGTATATCGCTCCACATATAACCCAGCCTATGCGCGTATGCCTCTGTGTGTGTGTGTGTGCAAATTGGCAACGCCAACTGTCGCGCATCCTTTCACGCCGCCCCGCTGACTGCTTCCGTCGCTGTGCTGAGCCGTGTTGTTAGTCACTCGCACAACGGCTTGTGGGCGGTATGTTGCATGCAGCATGTGGCGCGCTCGAAGTGACAAACGTGAAAATCAGCCAACTGCAAAAATGTGCGTACGAAAAAACGGTCGTCCATGTGCATATCAGACAGAGTTGGTTACTATGTGTTTATGTATATGTGCGTTTTCAGAGCCAAGCTGTTGGCTGCGTGGCTGCAAGAGCATCGGAATTTGCCAGGCTTTTGGTTGCGCTGACGAACAGGTTGTGACTGTGTGGCATGAATACAACCAGGCACATAACTGTCAGTAAGCAGGGAGTTGCATCGACTGCTACACCAGCTAGTACTCGCATTCACCGGCACTTGTGGGTTCAAAAACCCCAAATAGTGGGTGATAGGTAGCTTCTTTTGATGGCAGATAACCCAAAATTCTGAAGATCAGTAGGGAACTGCTATTCATATCTAAGCAGCCTCATTAAACGGATTCACGATTCCTCAGAATGTCTGTGAACCTTCACAAAATCTTATAATATCTCAGAGGTCTTTCCAACTCACAAAAAAATATGGTTTTTATGGCTGTTCGAGAGAGAGTTGTGTATAAAATTCTTCACCAATAGCCTTAAAGGCTGCTTTCTACCTTTCATTGGGAGTGTTTTTCACGTTTCCCCAAACTCAGCCCACAACCCTGGAAATGAATGATTCGTCTTCTATATCGCCTTCAATCGGATATTTTTTGGGTACCCAGAGGATACTTACATAGTCTAAGATCGGTAGTCGTGAGCTGTTTGACGCAGATGTAGGAGAACCGTTTTTGGTCAATCCCAAGTAAATGACGCTCAGAGAACTTTCCTCACTTCCGTGAACATCTTAACATGGCTCCATGCTCCTGTCAATCTACTGTCGTTGTAAGCTCGGTTATAACCGCGTAAGTGGTGTCTAAGCCAATAAAGAAGAAGAATAGCTTTAAAATAGTCTCTAAAACTATTTGCACTAAAGCTATAAAAAAGTTTTCAAAAAGGAGAAAAATGTGTTTCAAGATGTTGTTTCGATATGAGAGTCAGTGGCTGGAATGAACTCAGTAAAAATGTCCTGCAGATCTCCACAACTTTCACTATTCTTTTCCATAGAGTATTTAATAAGCTTCCTAGCGAGCACCCTGTACTGGAACTAGCCCGCTGTTATAGCAATCACAAGCCGGAAGTAGCTGCTTTTAGCTGTTTGGCATACACATACATTCCCCTCCCCCGCCATTCAAACACATAGTCACATCTGCGCCGCGCTTGCATGTATCGTTAATGAGCGTCAAAATACCTAAAAGTATGCAATGTTTATCAACCGGTCCCTTGGCTGCTGCAACTTTTATTTGCAAGCTTTAAATTCGACAGCAAAATTGCTAGTTCCAGCTCCACCCCTGCTTGCCTTTTGGCTGGCTGACTATACGGCAGCGCCAAACAATAGTTTGCTTGCGAGTACGCTGCATTTGCCAGCCAGTTCGTCACGTGTTTGACGCTTAATTAAAAGTGTCGGCATCGTATGTACACACACACACACACACACACACACGTGCGCACCTACACAGCGCCGCCCACGTGTGGGACAGCTGACATGTGGCTTATGGCATTGCCAACGCCAGCTTGCCGCCGCACCGCCTGCCATCATTTACAATCAGTGTTGACTGCTGACAACTTTATTTCTGTGTTCTTGCGGCCCTTTCTTTGCTGCAACGGCTCAGCACCTGCTAGCCAATTTTTTGCCGCTCTCACCATTTTTATAACTTCATATGCGCAAGCAAACCCGCATTTCGCTACATCTTCGACTTCTACTACCGTTAGCGCCCACAAGGCTGCGGCAAAGTGCACAATGATGTCGTGCCCCGCGTGTATAGCGCACATATGTGTGTTGCTATGTTGCACATACTGCTTTGTTGCACCGAAAATATGCGCCAGGTCGTCGGTGCGCGCCCGTGCTACTCCATTTCATTTCGTTCTCCGGCATTTTTTCCGTTTTTGTTGCGCGAAAAAGCGCGCTCACATTTTACAATTTAGTTGCACACCCACTCAGTCGTTTAATTAACAGGCAGCGGCGGCGGTGGCGTGCATGTGCGCGTCTCGCGCGCTGTGTGGCAGGCTGACTTAGTTAGCGCTGGTTTGTCGACTGCACGTCCGCCCACCTTCCGGCTGCCGTTGCTGATATTTGTGCTTTTTCTTGGCTGTTTCTCGTTTGTTGTTCATTTACTGCCACATGAGGCTGAGGCGCGCTCCAGCCGCTCTCCGCCACAGCGCCCTCCGCACACTTTTAACTGACTTTATGGCTTTCACCGGATTTTTTACGAACTCCCGCGTGCGCGTGTGTGTGTGTACACAACTTCATTCCGCTTCTTTTCACATACTTTAATTCTTTCACATGCTGCTGCTGCTGCCTTTGCAATCTCGCCGTCTTCCTTCTGCGCCGCCCGGAGCCTTTGCGCCAAGCCATTGGTGGCACTAACTATGCATCGTTAGATCTTAATTATGAATTATAGTTTTCGGAGTGCATGTAAATGAGATAATTATACGCAACTCGCCGGCTCGCGTTCTGGGAAAGCAGCAAGTCCATAAAACTCCCAGAATGCAGACATGTGAATTTTTACAGCGCCAGAAGTATATGTTTTGCCATTTTCAGCTTTGCAATTCGAAATTCGTCTGAAAGCGCGCAGTTGAAGACATGTGCATGTGCGGAAATGAAGTGTAAATAAATTCCAATTATGATTGCGTGTAGCATACACGCTCTCCAGCTCGCGACTCTTGCCACAGGCTCCGCGTTTCAAGCAGAAAGCTCTTGCTTATATAGTTATTTATTGTATAAAATGGGTTTAGCTTTCATTCCCTTTTGTTTGTTAATTCAAAATTAGTAGTAGACTGAATTTTAAATTAGACACCTGCTGGCTGAACTGTAATTAGAAGAGACCTCTCCCAAGGCAAGCTTAATTCATGCACATAATTTAGTGTTTGAAAAGAATAAGCAAAAATACAGTTGTGTAGAAATGGGAATTCTAGCGAAATTTCCTTCAAACATTTCTGCTAAAGAATATTACAGATTTGCTATGCCATAGTTTGTAGGTTCTTGAATTGAGCTTAAAGAAGGGTTGAATTTCGAATGAAATGATAAATTGTCGCCCAGCCACAATTTTTCTTCTCAGAATCTCTTACTGCATCTCGCTTCTTCTGTGAACAGTCGATCCCGAACATGGTAAGCAATTAGCCTTTCTCGTAACTTGAAATTCACGTTCTAACCGCTGATGGATATTCAGAAATCATTCATTGCGTCACTAATTCTGAAAATTAGATTTTCCAAACGGAATTGTGAGCTCAGGAAACAATACGAATATATCAAGTGTCAGAAATCCAAGAACAGCCTAATGTCGTCGAAAACAGTGGTCTTCAAAACTTAACGATATTTAAAGAGATCACAGACTTTTGCAAACAAACGATCTCGAACTTATCTTGCAAGTGAGCTCTCTTATAATTTTAAAGCCACGTTTTACCAGCTGACTGAAATTCATTATCATATTTCATAAACCGTGGCAGCTTATTGTAGAAGCTTACAGTTCTACTATAAAACTCTCGGGTTTTTTTACCAAACATCCGGGCTCCAACTTAGCCACCAATAACCGACGCTTGTTGTGGAAGCTTATAGTCTTACGCCAATACTTGAGGGATGTTCACCTGGGCTTTTTCCCGAAGAGCCAGGCTTCACCTTAGCCCTCAAGTGATATTTTTATGATTTTACACCCACGGATTAAAGGCTGCAGGTATTAAATTCTGGCATTTAGAGCTGGCTACTGAGATGTGAACTTTAAAAAATGTTATTGCTTTGTTATGAAGCTAACAATGAAATCCGGAACAGCGGCGTGAATATCGCACTCTTAACCCTTTTCGACTTGGTACGATAGGCCTCAGAGAAAGGAATAGTCTTCAAGACTTTGTGGCATATAAAGAGGACGAGTTAAGACACTTTAGAATTGTTGTAGCACCTCATCGGAACTGGCATTTATTCATACTATATTGTCGCGAATTCTGGAATCACTTCTTAGATTTTATTGGCATAGACTCTGCTTACGCTGTTATAGCCGCGTCTACTACAGCACGACAGTCGTTATTCCTTTTGCCTGTTTGGCGTCAATTGAAGATTCCAAGTATAGCCAGGTCCTTCTCCACCTGGTCTTTCCAAAAGAGTAGAGGTAATCATCTTTCCCTGTTTCTCCTTGCGGATACTGCGTCGAATAGTTTCAGAGCTGGAGTGTTTTCATCCATTCGGACGACATGACCTAGCCACCTGGTCTTTCCAATTGAGTGAAGGTCTTCCTCTTCCACAACTTTCCCTGATGGTACTGCGTCGAATACTTTCAGAGGTGGAGAGTTTTCATCCATTCGGACGACACGACCAGCCAGCGTTGGCGCTGCCTTTAATTTCACTGTCAATGTCGTTGAATATCTAGTACAGCTCATCGTTGCATCGACTGCGGTATTCGTCGGACCATAAATCTTCTCTCGAAAACTCGTGACACCGACTCATCAGATATTGTCATCAACCATGCATCTACACCATATAGCAGGACGGGGAAGATGAGTGACTTGTAGAGTTTGGTCTTTGTTCGTCGAGAGATGCTTTACTTCTCAATTGCCTACTCGGTCCGAAGTAGCACCTGCTTCGTTTATCTTAGAACCAGCATTCTGGAATCACCATAAAATGTAATATATAATAATAACAACAGGATCAGTCGCAGGTACTCCGCATGGTATACATAAGAATATGGATATTTGAGCTCGTCTAGCGCCAACTTCGCTCAATTTGGAAGTTTATTGCATGTACAAACCGGCCGCTCGTACGCAAGTATCCATCTAATGCTCGAAACGAATGTACAAAGTATGCGAATCGTAAAAATGCAAATGTATTTGTTTTGTGTGATTGCATACGAAATTTTACGATTGCCTCGAATCAATTCCAAACAGGTGTAGCTGCTAGCGCGCTTGCTGGCAGAAAGGCAGGCAGGCAGGCAGTGCGCCGAATTCCACTCGAGGCCATAAAACCCACTACGCCTAGATTGATGGATCGGGAAGCACTTCGATGGGAAATTTTAATGTGGCAAATTAATTGGATGGCTTGTTGCGCATTTATGGCCCGAGTGAGTGTGTTGCAACACGGGACACGTACGCAGTATTTACAACAGTTGAACGCCGTTGAGGAACAATAAAAGCTCATTTCGACATTTGTGGGCCATAAAGCGCGCTGCAAGGCGCAATGAGTATATGTGTGCGTGCGTGTGTGTATGTGTGTGCAAAGCATCGATATGGTAAATTCGCAATTAATACTAACATTTTATTGGCATATTTTATGAGTTGCTCCTAAAAATGTTTAGCAACCCGCCGTGTGGTGGCAAGGCAATGAGAAAGTAATCGCAATCACCACAGAGATGTTGCAAGTTGCTGCGGCCGCCGCGTAGGCACACGTGTGCGAATCGTAAAAACGCCGCTTGAACGAGAACAACCGAAAGTGAAGGTATGCGGCTTGATAACAGTTATGCAAAGCTTAAATCAGAAAATTAAATCGGCAGGCAGTTGCGAGAGCAAATTCGTTGCAACATTGTAGACGTTGATAGCTGGCAGAAGAGGCGCGCAAGGGTTGAGCCTTTCATTTCTTCCGTGAGATTTGATATTATAACAATTTTTTCCTTTTTTTATAGTTTTTTGTGTCGTCGTGTAACCAAAATTCCGTTAGCGCATATCATATTTGCAAATTGGAAGCCCTCAGACATATTTATGGCGAATGAAAATGAAAACTAAAAATCCAGATAATAGTTCTTTTTTTCCTTAATTTGAAGAGACCAAATGCGACATGGCAACCTCTGCCCCTGCTTAAGGCGCTACCGCCGCGTTGGTAGCTGGAGTGGCGTCCTAATGCCGTCGCTGAAGCGTTAAAAATGTCTGCGGCGTCGCACGCATAATCCCTTTTATTACAACCAAATATATGTGCTCATTTGAATATTTGCGAGTGGGCTGCCAGGAAAGCTCAAAAAAAGCATTATATTAACAAAAAAGCACCATTGCACACACACACACACATATACATAAAAATGCACAGCTTCCACACATGCCACACACCCCGTCTGCATGCCGGCAACAATAGCGCGCTGTAACGAGTTCAATGCCAAATATTCACATGCCGCAGAAAAGCAGGAAAAAAGCATGCCACACAATGCTCGTGGCGGGTGGCTTGCGGTCGCTGCCAGGTTTTGCTTTTTGTCCGTCACATGCGCATGGATATTTTCTGATTTTCGGTTTCTGGGCTTTTATCAGCATGTGTGTGTGTGTGTGTGGATATTTCATCTCCAAAAAACGGTATCGAAATGTGCCGTCATAAAATGCCATAAAGCCAGCAAACCAATGCGCATTGCAGGCATTTTTCCAGCTGAAGCTGGCGCGCAGCTGCGTCGTGGTGCGAGCGCAAAAACGCCACACTCGTACGACGACGTACTGTAATCAGGAGATAGCAAAAAATGTGCTATTTGTGGCATGCTCGTGTTGTATGCATGAGCATGTGATGGTAGAAAAACAGTCATATTTGAGGTAAGGACACACATGAGTAAATTTTTTTTTGGACCCTGCGAGAAATTGCCAAAACTTTGGACCGTGTTGGACCGGCTGAAAATTGTTAGGTTTCAAAGTTTGGGAATATATCAGTGAGTTTTTTGTTAGTTTAATGGATATATGTGGAAGAAGGCATTAAAAATAAATAAGAGATTTGCCGGCAGCATGCTAGTCGTATTGAGATTACTACTTCAATGGTGCTTAGCTCAGCAAACTTTGCGTCCCAAAGTATTTCTTCAATGGACTTTTCATTTCATAAGTTCGCGTAAAGCAATGTTTGCCTATTTAGTTGTTGTTGTTGTTCTAGTGGCAGAAATCTGCCGAGTTGTCAGTTCTTATAAAAATCCGGGTCCATTCCGGTTACTTAAGCCCGACCGTCGTAGAAACGGATATTCGATTTAGTCGCTACCTCTCGTCTCGGAAATGTTCTTACCCTCAGACCTATGGTTAGAAGCCTTTTCTTTGCCTATCATTGCAGTACGAATTTGAAATAAAACCCCTGAGAACCAATTACCAATTATTGGAGCTCAAACTCAATGATTCCAGAAAAAGATTGATAAAGGCGAACTCATCCTTATCAGCGTTGATTTAAACCTGTTCAACGGACTCTCAACTATGTATATTAATGTCGAGGTCAAGTGATGTTACGTATATAAACATTTCTATTCACGCACTTGAGGTATTTTCAGTTTGGAGCTGTAAAAAGACGCGAGCAAGACGAAATATCTCCTGTCATCACACAAACAGTCGTCGCACTCTGGACTTGGCTCCCACGTCTCTGTTGACAGTCATAACTTCGAAGCCGTAGATAATTTCGTCTATCTTGGAACCAGCATTTACACCAACAACATCGTCAGCCTTCGAAATCCAACGGAAGATAACTCTTGCCAACAGGTGTTACTTCATACTGAGTAGGCCATTGAGAAGTAAAGTCTTCTCTAGACGACCAAAGACCAGTCTCTACAAGTCAGTCTTAATGTATATATCTTGCTATATGGTGCAAAAACAAGGACGATGACAACAGCTGATGAGTCGGCGTTACGAGTTTTTGAGCGAAAGGTTCTACGGTAGCTTTATGGTCCTTTGCGCATTGGCAATGGCGAATACCGTAGTCGATGGAACGACGAGCTGTAGGAGATATACGACGACATTGACATAGTTCAGCGAATTAGGATACTGGGACAACGCAGTGTAGGTCTTGTCCTTCGAATAGATGAAAACTCTGGAGCTCTGAGAGTATGCGACACACGCCGGCGAAAGCAGAACCTTTTGTATGGCGCAGAAATATGGACGATGACGACCCGAAATGAGAAAGCACTTAGTGCATTCGAGAAAACTGTTATTCGCAAGATCTTTGGTTTTTCGAGTAAACTGTCTTTCGCAAGATCTTTGGAGCCGTCTGCTTGGGGGATGAATATCTAATTAGATGGAACCACAAATTGTACGAGCTCAAAGGCAACATCAATACTCTGGTATCTAGTAAACTTAAGCGCAGGTTAGGCCAAGTCGTTCGCATTGAAGATGATGCTCCAGCAAAATAGGTGGAGAATGGAAGCAAGGAGGCCCACGCATCCAATGGAAGTACAATTGGCGAGAGCTCGCTATGGACAGAGGCAACTGGCGAAGTTTTGTGTTCTTGACCCAGACCGACTCACGGTTGTAGTATCAAAGATGAAGAAGAAAAAACAGGGTTCCCAATATCGGCACTTACGGAATAGTATTTTCGCAACCGCCGGTTCTACGTTCTCGGAATTCATCGAGATTTTATCTTTATCCTTCGGCGATCTATTTCTGCTTAGATCGCTTTGTCGCAAGTCCTTGCGGAGACCTAACCTAAGCTCAATTTTTTTAAAATTCCTCAACTGTGCTTGTCAAAAAGGCTTGCAAACCCAGTTATTTCCCGCCTGGCTCTCTTATCACATTTCTGCTATTAACGAAAATATTCCAAGCAGCACTCTCATGCGGTTTTTAGACACAGTATTTTATGCGAATGCCGAAAAAAAGTGTGAGATTAAATGTGCAAATACATTTTTTATGCATTTCCATTCTTTGCGCTTGCTAATAACCTTCAAAAGGGATTATTGTAAGCTTTTTATTTAATAATTCATCTATTCATGGCTATGCACAGGGACTTTTTTCACTCACGCGCACATTAGCGCGCTCAGTCGGACGCTCAATGCCGCGCCAGCAAACTTTATAAATTCAAACATTAAAGCAAAAGAAAAAAAAACTGTGCAACAACAACAAATGTGGCAGCTGAATGATTGACAAGTGCTCAATAACGCGCAACACTTTTATTGCACTTTAATTATGGATTTCTGTTGGTGATGGCCAATTGGACTTTGCTGTGAAAATGTGGCAATAAGCACACGCACACGGAGTTCTCTTTGTGTTTGTGTGCGTGTGCGCATATCAAATGTCATTGCGAGCGTTATTGCAACTTTAATATGAATGCGATTTGCCACTGCGGCTAATTGTTGCACTTGGCTTATTGATTGCCTGCCTGCCTGCCTTACTGAGCGCTCGCTCGCTCGCTGGCGCGGCGCGAGTATTAAATGCTTTCGTTATTGCATTTATCCAATATCATTAAATTGGCATTGCAGGGCTTAAAGTGGACTTCAAATGGCGCCAGCGAATCGATAAAAGTTGAATGGCATGCAACGCACACTCACACACATACACAGCTGTGTGCGCCGCTATGCAATATTTCCCATATTTATTTAAATTCGAAAACGTTTACGAACCTCGCCTCTCCGTGTGTATGTGTTTGTGCGCCAAGTAATAACGGCACAATTTCATATCGCTACTCCTTGGGCCATCGGTCGCAACGCCACGCCGTGCCTTCGCATATGCCGTACCTTTGAGCCGCCCAATCTGCCTTTGAACCGCCTGTCAACATGACGTGCATGCCCTTCTATCCATCAGCGCCGGGGTTCATCCGGTCATCCGACACCCGCCAATGCTTGCCCGGCCCCATCAGCTTTACTCGGCCGGCCTTTATCAATTCCACTGCATACTTGCCTACATATTTGTGCCTTTATCACCGTTCACTTGCACACACACACTTTATCTGAGTATTTATGTGTGCGGCTGTGTTGGTGCGCGTTCATAAATAACTGTTTGCCGCTTGTTGCAGCCATAATTATGCTTTACTTTTTGCATTTCCACCCATACACAAGCACCGTGCAAGCACACACAGCCACCTATCTCACACACATATGCACCCACTTATATGCCCGTATACTGTATCCCTGTTCGGCGTCGTGCACCTCCAGCATTAATTCCACAACTTTAATAGCCGCAACTCGTTGCATATTTTTACGCAATATTGCGGCCGTAAAGGCTTTCATGCCGCCACATTGCAACCCCCTGCATCCCCTCTTCACTCTCTTTCGCCTTTTGCTGCGCTCCTCCTCCTCTTCCGCCTCCACTTTTGCTTTAACGAGCCAGATTTTTCATGCTGTTGCATTTATACTTTTATTGGTTATTCTTGTTGTTGCTGTTGTTTTGTTGCGGTATCGGATAATGCCAGTGTAACTGTCGCTGCGGTGGCTATAACGATTTAATCGCTGGAATTCATATCCTTAATGATGTGAAATATAGTACACTTTAATTGTGATGGCAGGCGGCGCGCATGGCCGGTCGGTCGGCGGGGCACGTACGTGCTGGCGTGGAGTCGCAGCAGGACCGTACATTCGTTTTTATTGCATTCAATAATGGTTCGAAATTCTCAACGGTGTTATTAATGTTTTGATTTGCAAGCTTTCGATATTTTTTTGTTAAGAAACTTCTTTACAGTCGCTTGGATAAGTGCGTTGCTTGCCAAAAATCGTTATTAAAAGAAAATGAATAAATTTAGTTTATTACTTAATGCAAAAATATGGTATAGTATTGTAGGCGTATAGTGATCTAGGAGTCTAGGGCTTAGTTTTATAATATATATAGAATCAAATTCTATCCGGGCTAACAAAAAAATACTTTACTTACTATTGTGTAGTCGAAAAAGTCGTTTCGTATTTTGTCAATAGATGTCGTTGCAGTCGTATATCTTTAGTGCTACTAATCACATTGTGTCATACCATATAGGGTTGGAAAATGAGGTTTGTGTAGTTTACAGAGACGATGCTGTATCAGTTCGCGTAGAACAACGCTTGCTTCCGCTCTGGAAATTTACGTTGATGAAACTTTTACACTGATGGAATAATGTCTCTAGCTTAAAAATTACAAAAAGTGGTCGACGAAAATGGTACATATTTGTGTCTTTATTTATTATTATAAATATAAAAAAAGTTGAAATTTAATTAGAAATACGAAAATACTGTTTCGACTACCAAATATTATTTTTTTTATAATATATTACAAATATTTATTAACCTCCAAAATAGACTTCTATTAAACCAATAAAGCATGCCCACGCTTAATCTAGTTTTCTTAACATTTCTTATAAACCTCGGCAGGGATTGGCTTCAGTGACTTCAGCTTGTTTTGGTTTTTTCGGTTTCAGCACATTTTTGGAGCGCCATTCGTTAAATTGTGGGACATTTTCGTCTAATTCCATAACTCACGTCTCGTCACCAGTAATCCTGACTCAGCCACGATGTCAAGCATCGGCATTTACGACGTCATTTTTGCAAAATATTCAAGTCATTTAGTACAAGTGTAGCATTCATACCCAAAACATTAACCAAAAGGAGTCACGTTCATATCCATAACGTTAACCAAATTGTTGGGTATTCATCCCAAAACATTAACCGAAAGTATAGGGTATTCATACCCAAAATTAACCAGTTGTATTGGGTATTCATTCCAAAACGTTAACCAAAATGTTTCGAATATTCATACCCAAAACATTAACCAAAAGTTGTTGGGTCGATACATAACAGTCGATCTGGTATCTCTCTGATGTCAACATGATAATTTTCGAGCAAAATTGTTATCAATTCGGTTTACGCGCACAGTTTGAACGCGTCAGTCCGAGTCAAATTTGATCAGATGTATATTACAGCTACTCTTCGAGAGATATACTATTCTTTTTTCTAACCAATTTTGCTTGAAACTGTGACATCGCATCGATTTAAGTTTATCTGTGTGCTAAGTACTTAACCCGTTCAAACTTTAAGACATGTATAAGCCTTCTTCTTGAACTATGCAATTACCAGACGAAGTTGAACTAAAAGCGCTTGTGGTATGGAGAACTCTATCAGCTAACTTATGTGACACGCTAGTGTATATTGATTTTGCCAAAAATTGGATCAAAAACACAAAAGCTCTCGCAATAAACACTCGATTGCTCCCAGCGACTTCAGCAGAGCGCAGATCAGAGTTGCATTAAAAATATGACAGCATGAGAACGATGTTACGCTGTTTAGGCATTTTTTCCGTTACAAGTTTAAGGTTGATGTGTGATGAGTGGAAGCGAGAAGCAGTACGAAGACTGAAACGTTAAGAGTTCAAGCGAAGACCGAAGCTATAAGATGTCAGAAATAGTCATAGTAAAGTCGTTTTGGTGCTCAACTTTCTCACTCTCACTCTGACAACTTTGAGCGATTAACATAAGAAAACACGTGCAGCGAGTTTTAGCTTGAAGTAGCGTCATCCTATGGCATCGCTTCTCGCTTCTACTTTGCCTTTAGCCTAAGTGTATTTTATGAAAAGCTCAGTGACTGCCGTAGACTATAGAAACGATTTAACGGAAGCTTTTCGGTATAAGACATCGGTCGAATAACTTAATATTGTTGTTGTAGATGGCTGTATGCATGATTTTAAATATAGATCTATCTGCAAAGTCTGATTCCAATTAAAAAAAGCAAATCTAAGAAAAAATTAATCCGTATAACTCACTATTCCTCAGTGAAAGCGCTTACTCTACATTGTAGCAACCCTTCAGCTTAACTTACAGCAATATCCGTTGCTTGCCGTTACTTGCCGATGCTTAAGTCGCCTTGTCAGCTGCTTAATTTCGCGCAATCGCTGCTAATTTCATGCTGATTAATGAATCAAGCTCACAGTTAAACTTTCGCATTGTCAGCGTTAAGTTCTTGGCGTTCGTCCTTTCGTGCCCGTTATGCTAATGTCTGCGAATCCGTTATATCGGCCAGCAATCCATTTGTCATTCGTTGCATAAATGCGCGACGTTTTTTCACCCGAACGATTGTCTCCTACTTGAATATTTCAATACAAAACTCATTATTCTTGCTCGCTTGTGACACGAGCGCTTAATTTGGAGAAAGGATTCTTTTGCAAATGCATGCAAATACGCACACACACACAGATTTACACACGTATGTGATCATTCATTATAACTGTATTTTATGTAGTCACGTTTTTTGTCTATGCCGGTGCTGCCAGTAGGAGTTCGAGTGTGAGCGCGCAGCCGCTCGTTCACCCATTTCAATTGTGAAAGCAATCATGCAATTACCCATTTAATCATTCGCGCGCTATTTGTTTTCGTTTCTGCCTCTTATTGCCACTATAAGCGCGCCTCTCGCTCCTGCTCGCGCGCTTTCACTTCCGCATAGGTATGCGGCGCGTTCCCACACTCTCTGCGACACTCGCGGCGATAATCAAGTTAATGAGCTGCGCCACACAACGCTTATGCCCCGCCGCGCCGCGCCGCTGGCGCCTACGTTTTCACACTCTGATTGGCCCATTTGGCGCTAATCCGCGTCGCCAAACTGTCGCATTAAATCAATAAAATTAATTATTTTATTTTATCGTAATTGTTTAACCAGAAAATGTCCTTTCATTAGAGCGGCGATCCATTAAAAATGCGACGGGCATTGGAGTGCGAAGCATATGCTGGGCGCCTGGGGCAACTATTTGCATTTGTGTGTGTGTTGGCAATTATCCGAGCGGGATATATGTATGTGAGGCAGAGCACATAATTTGTTATTCATAATCACGCGCATTTATAAATAATTATGGCACGTCCGCCATTTTGACCCCTCCAGCAAGCGCCTCCGCTGGCGTGCCGTTTCGGTAGCAATAATGTGGAACTTCGGGCGATTAAGGTCATATTTTCTACTGATTTTGTATGCAAGGGATTTTTTTTTTACCAGTGTCCATATATTTTGAAAGTCTACTCTTTACATATTAAGAACGTATTTTCGTAATTTTTTGAAATTATTTTTTTTTTTTTAATTCGAGTGAAATTTGTCATGTTTATAACAGATTTAAAACAATCAGTTTGGCTGTCGGCAACTTGATTTTCCATATATAATAATATTCTACATAGCATCACCAAATATTATTCAATTGATTAAATTCAAATAATTTTTATATAAAATTTATTTTTTTATAACTCCATCTAATATTTCTCCAGTCCAAAATTTACCTTCTGGAAACAACGTTCTCTTTTTAAATCCTTTGTTCTTGTTATTGAAAAATTAAAAAATAACTTTATGGATAAAAAGCCATGACTGGCTGTCTTGGAAACGAGTCTTGTTCAACTCTTTCTCCTGGCCCTTTGTAGAGAGAGTCATAATTTCCTCTATATTTTGTGCAGAGTGCATTTACGATTTTTTATTTGCAGCCGCCAAAAACCATTAATACTCCAATAAGTGAGTTTTATTCTAGTAAAAGGTCTGAAAAATTGGCGACTTCTCTTTTTTTTATTTTGTAAAAAGTTTACAAAAATATTTTTTTTTTTCAAAATTCAAAAATATTTTTTTTTCAAATTTCAAAACATTATTTTTTGGAAAATGATATCAAGCTTTCAGGACTGTTTTTTAGTATTTTGGAATCTAAAATTGACCGCAAATGCACAATTGGACTAAAAGCCGGTCACTGAACTTTCATTGAAGTGAATAGCCAGGCGAGATGTGTATTTGGGGTCGTTTATCTTTCAACAAGAAAATTTAATTTTTTCTGCACTTATTGTCAAATTTTCGTTAAGAGTGCATCCTATAAAGCAACCGTCATTCATCCATTAATTTTAACTAAATTATCTACACTAAATTTTGAGAAACAACCCCAAACCATGAGAGAACCTCATCCATGTTTCGCTGGGGATTGTATGTACTGCCATTTTAAGCGATCAGAACATTTTCACCACACTCGCTTACGTTTTGTTTTGAACTCTTTAGCTCGAATTTATCTCGATATGTGATTGGCATATTTATGTATTGTTTGGCAAACTCTAGTCTTTTTTTCCTATTCGCAATGGTGATTACAGGTCGCGACATAGTTTTTCAAGCCAAATTTTCGTAGTTTCCTTTGCATTGTACTAATGGCCACATCCAAACCAAAACTTTCGATCGACTCCCTCGATGAAATTTCAGAGTTTTCAGCAACTTTTCTTCGTGAAAATCATTCAACGTATATGGAAATCTTTCGGTTTTGGCCGATTCTATAACCTGCATTGAATCTTGTATGGCATGTCTTCCAAATTTGGTATAGATTTTCTTCAAGTTAATCTCGAAAAAATATTTAACTATGTCTTCTGAACACATAGTTGCTAACAGAAATGCACCTGTGAAGGGTATTTAGCTTGGGTCACATATTTTTTGATACGTTTCACCCCTCTTTCTATCCTCTAAAATTAAAATTATGCACCTTCTTAACACGCTTTAAGATTTATTCGTTAGCTAAAATGTGGGAAGTAAATAAATGCTCTGAGGTTTGCCAGTATGTAATATATTTACACTTTCATTTGATGCCTACTGTAACTCTCGTGATCTAAATCACAAACATTTTGACCAAGCCAAAATTATTTTTTCTCATTTAATTTTTAAATTTTTTGTGACGTTATTAATTTAGCCAATAAATTAAGCATTAAGAGCTTGGTATTACGTAAAAATTGGAGAAAATCGGCAACGGAAGGACACATACTGAGTATGAAAGTAAAGTATTGATTAAATTTTTTCTCAAGATTTCATTGGTATAGAAGTTATAAAAGACGTATTTTTAATTATTATTTTTATTATTTAAGCTCATTACAGCCCTGAAATTGGTCGTCTTATCCTTAACAATTTATATGCGAAGTTTTCATTTCGTCAGCAAACAGAATTAATTGTTGCTTTTTTCGCTTTTGTTGTTGTTGCTTTTCTTCTTCTTGTTCTTGTTGGCTTTGTTTCCTACTGAGTTTGATTTTTGCACTGCCATCATTGGCGTTCAATTAACGATTAAATCTACTTTTTATGAACTTTGTTTGATAACTCCCTGTGTGTGTGTGCTGTAAGAGAATGTGTAACGGCTTAATTTGATATACTCAGTTTCATATTTTTCCCACTTGACCTTCCGCCACTCAATTATTCATTGCACTTTGCTGGTTATTTACATTATTTCCGATTTCTTTGAAATTTTCTTGCTTTACTTTATTGCTTTGCATACTTCAGGGCGCAAGGGCAGATTATCATAAATATTTTATAACAAAATTAAGTTAAAAAGGATTATTTACAACATAACTGTGAATCTGCTGTAATTGCCTGAGCAGTTCTTTCGCCCCGCACAACTGATCTGCCGCCCGTTTCGCCGGTGGATTTCGGCGCAAGTGTAATTGTTGTTGTTGTGTTTAACGAAGTGTGGCAATTAAGCTTTGATTTAGTTGTGCGGTGATTGCAATGGAATTATGCAAATTTCTATGGAATAATTTCGAATATGCATTCGGCTGTGTTCAGCATGGCTGTGTTCAGCATGGCTGTGTGCATTTTGAAAAACTTTAATTGCGTATGGATAATCAGCTTTCCAGTGATGTTTTTATAAATGCTCGCATGTGAATTTTTCATTAAGCTGGAACTGCATAAATTTCCTTTAAATAGTGTCAACATGCATTGCCCTGTTATTTAATGAAATTATGACCGAGTAAAGTATTAAATATTTTGTCCAAGCTGCATGTAAATTCATTAGGCAATTTAAATTTTAAATTAAGCAAACAAATATTTTAATCTGCAAATATTTTTCGCCCATAGCTGGAAGCTGAATTTGGTTGAATTTGTGGGAAAAAGTATTATAATAAAATGTGTGCAATATTTATTAAGGTGAGCAAGAAAAATCGATTGTTTTTTAATTTGTATGCTGAAAAATTGGTAGACAACTCAAAAAAGATATTCCAAGTATGTTATATAATCTTGAAAGTCCTACGCCTTTCAGCTTCCTAATGCCATAACCTGAACAAGGTATATTAAGTTTGCTATCTAGAAGAAAGCGCCTGTGGCCCTATAAACTTTAACCCTCTGACTCTGTGGTCTCAGCATCAATACGTTGTCCAATGTTTCATACCGTTAAGACCGCAGATGCTTACAGCGTAGTCTTGCCAATGTGGAAAAAGTGATTAAGAGATGCTCCATTGTTTCCCTGGTGCCTTGCTCTAGACATTTCTTGAAGTCCTTTCGATCTGTTAGCCCCATTTTGCGAGCCTGTGTCGCCACCAGACGAGCTGGTATTCCGATCATGTTCCTACAGTCGCTTCTATCGAGTGCGAATAGGAATTTGTGTGCTTCCGATTTACCGTTTTGCACCAGGTAGCACGATCCATCGGGTTTTGATTTTCTTAACCATGCTTCTGTTTCAGATCGTCGTATAGACAATGCTTGGGTTTCACAATGTTGATCACGTTTACGGGTGCTGGTCGTGTACCACTCTTGGCAACATTGCCCAGTATTTTATTGCCCTCGATGCCTTTGTGACCTGATACCCAGGTGAAGTGAAGTTTAATGCTTCTGGCAGCAACTTCCACTGCTGCTCTGCTTCCCAAGACACTTCTGGCCGATATGCGATACGAGGTTACTGTCCTGATTGCTGCTTGGTTGTCTACGTAGATGTTGACTGTGGAATTGCCTGTAGCTGCAACAGAGGCCAGCTCCGCGGTTTTTGCAATAGCAAAGACCTCAGCTTGAAATATACTGCAGTGGGCCGGCAACTTAAAAGGATGCCTTGTGCCTAACTCTGGCCAGTATATTCCCGTGGAGGCATCCGTATAAATGTTTGCAGTGTTGCGCGTAGCTTACATATTTTTAGGCCAGTCATTTTTTTTCTATGTTTACTTTGAATCTTCTGTCCCAGCTGAAAAGTGGGATCATATAGTCGGTTTTGTCAAACCCACCGAGCTATGCCCGAAGGTTTTATATGCAAATTCTCCTGCAGCCAATAGTCGTCTCGCCGATTTTGCTGCGCAGTTTTCAACAGAGAGGTCTATTGGTGGCAGGTTAAATACCAGTTCAAGAGCCGCACATGCACAGCTCTGCGAGCCGCTGAACCCTTTCCACTGACTTCCTGAGGTGGCAAATCCACCGTAGAGCATAATTGGTCTTGCAATAGCTGTATAGCACCAGTGCATGAGAGAGGGAGAAAGCATTTTGCTGTCCAAATAATAGTTACTGAGATATGCATTTTCCTTCCAATAATAAGAATAAGTATACTGAACTGAATACTCATACTTGGCGAAAATTTTTCAAGTGTCTGTCTACCAAAGAATTTTTGCGAGTAAAAAGTGAAAAAAATCGATTTTTACCCACCCTAATAAATTTATATAAAAACATTAAATACTAAAAATTACAAAATTTTCGCAAAATGCTTAATCTCAGCTTACAATCGTTGAATTAGCTCTTATTGTTGCTGCAAATAGTATTTAAAATGCATACAATGTTTCAGTGTTTCGGGACCTAAGTGGAAAGCACACAAATTACATGCATATAAGACAACTACATATATTTATATGTACACCTTACACTCACCCTTCAGTGGCATGTTTTCAATGCCTGCCACTTGTCGTTCATCATTTCGCACAAAAACCGACACTCAATTGGCATTCGTTAATAATTTTCAACTTTGGCAACGCATAGAATTTCGCGCCTGAAAACATACTTATCGCGCTTTTTCCATTTGCTGCCAAATTTTTTCGCATTTTTTCGCCTTTTCCGCAGATTGGCTGTTTTTATAAACGCTCTTAATCTATCTTAAATTCCGCGCCACTTCTGCGCGGCCGCCGATTGTTGGTGGAAATTCGCATTTGCGATGCCTGAAAGCGCCGCTTTTGTGCCAAAGTGCGCGCTTTGTTTTTGTGCTGATTACATTTGCTTTATTTGCTGCTGTTGTTGTTGGTGTTGGCTGCTGCAAATGCATCGTTGCTGCTGTGCGCCGTGCACACTCAATTGCTCAATTTCGGCAATCGAAATTATTTACGAAATTCGCGAAATTTAATGAATATTCATAAAACAGCGGGAGGCAAAGTTTTAAGCGCATATTAGCAAAAAACACGCCAGCGTTGCTTTTATTGGCGCGCGCACAAAGCGGCAAACAACAAACACAAAACGGCGCGAATGCAGCGCGGCAATCAAAAAATTATGAGAGGAAATCAATGTTTTTCGCTGGCGCTTTGTTCATCGCTTTGTGCGTTGTGCTTTTTTGTTTTTGTTTGTTTCGTGTTTTTAGTTTTCGTTGTCGTGCTCGTTTTTTTCGACAGATCATTCATATAATGGCATATGTTGTGGTTAAAATTCAAATATTTGCTTTTGTAGACACCAAAATTCATAAGCCTCAGTTTGCAGGATTTTGAATTTTTAATGAAATGTTTGGTCAATTTATTGGAAGATTTGTGGAAAAAAAATTACTTTGCGAAAAAAATATGTATTTTAGGAACAAAGCCGTGCAATCGTTGGAAACTGGTGAGTGATTTTATTCACAAAAATCTTTTTGTCAGAGGGAATTTAAATATTGAAAATTTTTCATTTCATTTTCATTTTTGGATTAAAGAGTTTTTGGCGCATAAAGTTCTTTAAAGTGTGGAGTCTGAAAATTCAGATGATTTAATTTTTCGAACATCTCATTTTGACACGGATCTATATCATTTTTTTCTCAATAATGATAAAACTTGGATTTAAACTTCCTCAGCAAATGTATGTATAGCAAATCTCATAGATATTTTCTGAAAATCAGATTAGGGGAAGAGATTCGAATTTGATATTTGAAAGAAGTGAGTTTAGGTTTCAACAATACTGCCTCTTAATTACAGTTACTATAAAATTAAACTTCTGCCTACCGTACCGTTGCTTTCTTTACTGACAACCGAAAATTAATTGTTAAGTGTTCCCGAAACATCAAAATATTTAAGACCACAACCCTTAACTACAACATAGCTTATCTTGGCTCTGAACCTTTTCTGATTCCATGTTTGTCTTGATAATTTAGTTCAGGTAGAAACTGTGGAATGACTAAATCTGTTCGGCTTTTAAAAACCCCAGTTGCTGGAGCAATGCAGCAAATTTCAAGCTGAGGTCTTTGCTATTGCGAAAGTGGCGGAGCTGGCTTCTAATGCACCTATACGCAATTTCAGAGTCAACATCTACGTAGACAGCCCACCAGCAATCAAGGCAGTAACCTCATATCGGCCGGAAGTGTCTTGGGAAGTAGGGCATCAGTGGAAAGTGTTGCCAGAAACAAGCAACTTCCCTTCTACTGGGTGCCCGGCCACAAAGGCAACAAGGGCAATGAAATAGTGGACGAGATTGTACAGCTATTACCTGAAAACGTGATCAACATTGGCAAATCCATGTATTGTCTATACGACTGGACAGAAGCATGGTAAAGAAAATCAAAACCCGATAGAAGGAGCTACCTGGGTGCAAAACTGTAAAAGTCATGTGCAAAACGATATATCGGAAGTACACAAAATTCTTATTGACACTCTATAAAAGAGACTGTTGGAACATGATCGGAATACTAACTGTTCACTGTCTGGTGGCGACACAAGCCTGCAGAATGGGGCTGACAGATCGAGAAGACTGCGGGAGACTGGGTCCCGCATTGGCAGGACATCGCTGTAATCATATGGTGTCCCAACGGTATGATACACTGGAGAAGGTATCGATAGGGAGGTCATAGTGTCTGGTAAAATTCGCGTCAAGCGCAGGCATCTTAAAGGATGACTACTCCTCATGGACCTGAACTTGTCTACGCGTGACTTATTGGCCTACCATATTAACTAACCATTCAAGTTATATTCAATCATTACCAGATATAATCTCGGATGTAGAAAAGGTTAGGTTATACGTACTGATCGGCAGTTACGCCATACAGAGCCGTAATGGTCTTAGTAATGTCAGAGGGAGGTTCAGTTTAATTTGAGGTAAAGAATTCGACATCATCAAAATTCGTTTAGTCATGAGCTCCGAGATATCTAAGAAGAGTTCTGAATGGTGCTGGACAGAAGCATGGGAGGTGTTTCAACGTTTTTCTCATGCCTACTTCTCTACTTTTTCTGCATATGTATATATGGCTCGCATGTGATGTCAGAGGTTGTGACCTGTGAAGAGGCCAACAACCATTCGGCAGTCTTTTCGAAAAATAAGCATAGTGTTTTTTCTATGTATATAGACTACTACCTTGAACCTCTAAAAGTAAGATTGATGTGAAAGAGATTCCCAAGAAAGGAGGAGCTGCATGTAATGTACTCCGCAAATATTGGAAAACTTGTTCTAAACGCAGATGTCATCTTGAACTGCCGTTAGCCAATCACTTTAGCAATCATTTAAACCTTCAATCTTGACGATGCATCAAATCTTAATGCAATCGAAATTGGTTATGTCGTTGACACATGCAAAAATTAAATCAAGCGCAAATAACAAGAAATGTAAATGTGAAAAAATACAAAATCAACAATAATCCCTCCGAATTGGCGTGATCTTGACAGTCATGCCACAACATATGTGCAACATCACGCCGCCTGACTCGCTAATGTGCCTCTGCACACATACAAAAATACTACTGAGAGTGTCTGCTTGTTAATTAAATTGCGTGCGAGAGCGAAAAAACAAAATAAATAAACACGAGCCTTAACGAGAAGCAGCCGGCCGATGATCTTGATTGAAATGCTTCAACAATCGAACTTCAACAGCCAACGCAGAAGTCGAAGAACTACATATAAGGCGACAGAAATGTAGTGCTTTCCGTCAAACATCAATATTTTGTTATTCGTCACTTCATAAGTCTGCAGCGAAGAGCCGAAGAGACTGTCTTTGTTGGTGTGCTCTCGAATTGTCTGTGTTGCACGTTGCTTTTACGACCCAGCAACGTTGCTCAGACGGCAAATACCAGCAGCAATAAGAATTTTATTGCTTAACGCACAGCAGTTGCAACAACAAATGCAACAGTAATGCATACATGAGCCCACATATCAATCAGCAAGCGCACACAGAGGCAGGCTGCCTGAGCGCCCAAGCACCGTCGCCGTAAGCAGTTCCATTAAAAAATCTTTAAGCAAACAGCGCGCTGCTTTCGAGGCTTAAGAAAACAAGCAACTGTTGCTTTTTAATTAAATGCCAGTGCATGGGTGTGTGCGTGTGTGTGTGTTAACTCCATATGGTCGCCGTAGTAAGGCAAATTGATGTTGCGCAGGGCAAAAGTGTAGACACATGTGCAACAGTTTTACAAGCCGTTTATACGGTTCAGCTCGAGTTCGTACTTGAACTTGCTACACTGCTTGCTCTTCTTACCAAATACCTTTGTACACATGGATCTGGATATATGCAGATATGAAAATGTATTTGAGTTAATGGCAATAATTACCAGCGCACCTGGCATTCGCGTACGCAGCAGCGGTCTGAATGAATAAATATATGAAGACCGTTGGGTCTATCAACTCAAAGTAACTCGTATTCGAAACCGACTAATTCAAAGGTTTCAGAAAATATGTGAACTTATTTGGTCTTCTCCATATTGTACCAACCAAACAGGACTTAAAAAAAACAGAATAAAATGGTCTCCTTCTGCTTCAATACAGCTTTTTGAACGGTCCAAAATCATGTCGAATGAGTGTTTTAGCTCGTTGGCGGGCAGTATGCCGGTGCAAGCCTTTTGAATGGCCTCTACGTCTGCATAACGCTTTTCTTTCATGGGCAAATGCATTTTTCCGAAAAGGAAGAAGTCGCACGGTGCCATATCAGGTGAATACGGGGAGTGGTTAATGGTTAAAATGTGATTTTTGGTCAAATAATCGGTCACAAGATGTCCTTCGATTGTTGGATTCTGAGCAATTTTAGGCCGTCAATCAATTTGTGCGTACACATCCTTTCGTAAGCCCAAATGTTCGGTCAAAATGCGATAAATCGATGTTTTGGAGATGTTCAATTCCATTTCCATGAATTTCAATGATGATTTCGGCTGATTTTTGATGAATTCACGCACAGTCTCGATGGAATTTCCGGTGATCACGGATTTTGTTTGGCCCACATGTTGATCGTCGTTTATGTCCTCACGACCACCAAGAAAATGTTGAAGGCACTCGTGCACTCTGCTACGAGATAGGCGATCATCGCCATAACTTGTTTCATCAATTGAAACGTTTCGATAAAAGTTTTATCAATTTTAAAACAAAATTTAATGTTGGCTCTTTGTTCGAAGTTCATTTTCGCACCGATAACACAAACATACTGAGACTTTAAACGCAATAACTTCACTTCCAATGGATGAAATTCCAAGACACTTTCACTGGACAATCGATAAAGATAGCAGATTCTTTCGCACCAGTCGACAGGATTCAAAAAGTCCTGTTTACTTTGGAACGCACCTTGTATATTGTATTGTCTGGCCTCGCGGGTTAACAAAAGACCAACATGAAAATTTTTAATTTATTTCAATCTTTCCTCTTGATTTGATTCCAATATTTTTGGATCTTGGGTGGATATTTCGATTTCCGAGTTTCTGCTCCAAGTCAGAGCGACTTGGCCTTTCCGTTCTTGTGTTAACTTGCGGGTTCTAGTCTACAGCATTCCAGGTTACTGTGTCTGGATCTCGTAAATCTTATTTTCCCCTCAAAAATTTCGGAATTCAGAGGAGTGTTTAGTAAGTCGATGTTAAATGGAAAATTTTACGAAAGCATCGATTTTTGAAACTTGCAGTTTTTGGATATCAAGTTGATGGTAAATATTTTTATTTTAGTACGCTGCGTAGTAATCGTTAATTTCCAATATGGTCGTCTGGATGCATCTCGGACCATAACAGGATGCCTGTTGATGTCTTCTATCGAACCTCTGCACAGTAGGGCCCACATGCAGAACCTCATCCCAGGAGCATCAAAAAGTCTTTCTTCAACTACGTTGACCAGACTTCGGGCGCAACTAACTTCAGACATGCACTGACCGCCATTGACAGTGGAGTCACAAACGCCTTCACCGACTCAGTGAATACCGTACTCGGAGTCAAACCAGCTCCCATAGCAGACGAACAGCTCGAGTTGCCGTGAGAATTTGAGAGTGAGCTTTGCGCCTTGCGCCTACTTATCTAGAATCGACCCCGATATATCAAATATATTTACTGCATGCAACGAGTTTCCGCATGACTTTAGTCACCTCTTTGCATGCCCAGCTAACTTTCCTAAGGTCCGATCCGGTCGAAAGAGCACGTTTCATGGGTCTACGATGGATGATCTCAATGGCAACTTATCTGAAACTTACCACCCTAATGGGGACTAGATAACCGTTACGACAACAACGGTCGTAAAACTCAAGACGAAACTAAATATGTGCGCGAAGATCTTGCTTGGTCGGTTTATATGTATAGTTGATGAAGTCTTCCTTTCATCCGCGATTTCTCCGAATGTTTCGACAAAGGCGAAAAATCGAGTCACACAAAGCGGAACACATAAAAATATTATTTGAAGAAGTCTCGAAAGCTGTCTAAATCTAACAATAAAATCAGTGAAAAAAAACGACGAGCAAGACTAGCAAAAAATGCATCAAATCAAATGAAACCCTGAAGACGTCTAGTACAAGGTTTTGGAAAAATAATACCTGCTCAGGTACATATATTGTTTGTTTCGAACCTTTGACCACTTTGCAATTAGGGAAACACCGAGCGCCGAGCTATGCGTATAGTTTTCCACACCACTCAAAGTGTTACCAACAGGACAACTTCAGTTCCTGAACTCAATACCAACAACAACAATTGCAACTTACTTACAACTACCGCGAAAGTTGCATTCGGCTTGCATGTAAATAATTTCGCCTGAATGAACCGGTTGATGACTTAATTGCTTACGCAGTGCCGCAATAACTTTGAGCTGAGCGCTTGGAAGCACCTGCTGCCGCGCGCCAACAACAAAAGCACAGGCGCCAATTCGCAAAAGTCCACATATGTAGCGACGCGCAGTCATGTATGCATTTGTATATACATATGTGTGTATATGTCTGTGTGTGTCAGAAATAACTCTTTATGAAATTTTAATTACACTTTTTAATTGGCGTATTCTCCTTAAGAAAACACGACGCATAAAGAACGGAGCGCGTAAACGCCTAAGGATATATGGCATTCAACTTGAGTGTTTTTGTATTGAGTAATTACAGTTCCACAGTAGACATAACATATGTATTACCAAATATAAGCTTGCAACACTGCTTGCCGCACTTAAAATTTCCGCGCCATATCCTTGACAGCTGGCAACGAAGTGCGAATGCCGAGCGCGCGCAAATTTTTATGTCTGCCTGACGCGCGGTGCTTATATGCGTGTATGTGTGTGCGTTTCATTCCCATAATAAAAATAAAACCAAATGTCATAATTGTACGCGCTTCGGTCGTCATTGCGCGCACTCGAAATAGCCATTTCGCCTCATTATGTGAGCGCTCATTTGCCTGTTGAATTTTTGTGGCAATTTTCGCTTACTCATCGCCGAATATGCTGGCGTTGTCACTCATTTTCACACTTGCTTAATGTTGCGTTTAAGCTCCCCAGCTACGCGCCACACACACAGCTACATGTAGCGTTTAAGAATGCTGTGCTTTAGTGCCTGCCACATGTGGTATGTGATGGTGTTGCAACGCCCCGTGGCATTTATGAGCTGCCAAGCCAATGACAATTAAAATGTAAATTAACATTGCACCACAATTTATGTGAGTTTCCGCCGTTGCAGCCGTACGCCCGCGCCGCATCGCCAATCACTTTGTTACCTTTGGCAAGCAATGTTGCCAGCGATGATTTACGAGTGTTTGCGCCACCGCGCACCACCGCTGCCACGCTCCCGCACGCTCAATTTACAGCAATGTATGTGTATGTGTGCTCGTGTGCCGATGTGTTTACTGCCATGCGGTTGCAGTTGTAAGTTCGCAATTGTCACAGCGTCAAGCAGCAAGGATTTATGTATGCACTAACTTGCCACATGCTCGCAAATGAACTGTTGTACTCACCATGCGTGTGTGTGTGTGTGTGTGTGAGCTTTAGGATGCTGCATGCGCGCGTAGCTTCTTGTAAATTCTCAGCCACTTTAATTTAATTCCTCTATAAATTCTGTTAATTTGTCAAACTGTGACACCAACTTGGTGCGCGCCCATAAATATGCAACAATTATCTGTCAACTTTTCACAATGTAAATTTACATTCGAAAGCGTTTTTGTTTCACTGTCAGCAAATACTTTGAAATTTTTTATTGTTTTGGTTGTGCGCTGAAAAAAGTGGCGTTGCAACTTTTTGTGGCACAAAGCTGGCACACGCGTCGCTTAATTTGCATGAATTATTGAGCAACATATTTGCTGATTTGCCACTTTTCACGCGAAATTCACGCAGTTAATAAATATTGAAGCGAGTTTTTATTAAAAATTCATAGCAAATTAACGGCAATTGCCTTGTACGTTAATTAAACAATTAAAAAAATTATTTCAATACTTTTTTTTTAATTTTTCACTTATCTCAAAAATTGAGAGAACAGTTCGCGTATATTCGCACAAACAAATGGACAGATGGACAAACAGACATGGCTAAATTGGCTCAGGTCGTCACGCTGTTCATTTACAAATGTATTTTATGGAGTCTAGTTCTTTCTGGGTGCTACAAACTTCGTGCCAAATTTAATATACTAAGTTTTGGGTATAAAATATACTACAAAATTAATTTTGGACACCAAAATTTTCGATTAATTGATTATATGCCGATATTTTTATCGATTTTTGATTTAATCGATTATTTTATCGAATATATCGACAATTAATTATTCATGTTTTCAGTGCATTTATCGATTTTCGAAAAAATATAAGTTTTATATTAACTTCCTTTCATCTTATTATTAATAGACAGCGTGGAAGATTTACGAATAAAAAAAAGTTATTTTGAATTTTTTCATTTCTTCCCGTCCATTTTCATATGAAGATCACGTTGTAGATCACAATTTCAATACCACAGGGCATTTATAATTTTTCGCATTACTTTATTTTGGAATCCTTGCACCGCTTTGATGTATAACAATACCACACCGTTATGTGATTCAACGTTTGCTTGTAGACTAGGTTTTTATTTGAGGTTGTCAAGGGTGATTTGTTGCCGATAAAATAGCTTATTTTGTTGTATTTTATGCGTAGGCATGTCGCTGGTGAATAAAATGTAAATTATACGAGTAGTTCCAGGACACTTCCTTCGGCTACACCGGTTTTTATTGGCTGTAAAATAGTATACCATTGTTCCTGCTTGATTCTGAAGTAGCAGTAGCTCAGGTAAAAGCAACTAGGTCGTTTAAATACTGTGGAAAAATAAGTATTAATTTATAAAGTAAGCCATAGTGCCATACTTTATCGAACGCCTGGGATACGTAAGAAAAACAGCTGTGCAATCCTGCTTTTTTCCATCGCATCTTCTATTATGTTTGTTATTAGATGAACTCGATCGATTGTTGCGATCTATGTAAATCCAAAATTCATCAGAATTATAAGGCCCTTTTCTTCAATTTTATTCTGAAGTCTTCTTATAAGTACAACTTCAAGTAGCTTGGATAAAAGAAGCAACAGTGAGATTGGACGATATTATGAGGTCTCATGCGCGATTTTCCCAGGTTTTTTTGATCATAACGTTTTCAGATACCTTCCATGACAATGAAACGTATCTGAGATTTAAGCAAGTGTTTATTATCGATGTAAGCTTTGCTAATGCTTTTCTCGTTAGACTTTTTACTACATCACCAGTCACAAAGTCAAAGCCAAGAGCTTTTTTTGGTTTAAATCCAGTTTTAATAGTTTTAATGATACTTTTCACTTCTCTATTTGTTGCTGGTTGGATTTCACCAACGCATTGCCCTCATTCCACCTGCGGTAAAGTACCATGGAACATAAAATTATTAAATGTTTTAGTTAGTTTCTCTGAAAAAACATACGCTTTTGGCACAGGATTCCTTGGCTTTCGGAGGGGTGTATTCGACAATATTGGCTTTGCAACATTTTTTAGAGCTTTCCAAAAGGTATAATCTGTATTTTTGTTTGACGTTTATTTCTCAATATGAGGAAATCGCGTGATTTGCCATTTTTTACGTAGTTTTTTTCTTTATGAAATCTAAAATGTCTGATAAATATTTAGTATAAAAGTGTTTTTGTTTGGTAAAAGGAGGACTTTTCGATAAGTTTTCGTATTTGCATGAACTTTGTCTTCTAAAATATCCAGAGTTGTTATATTTGCTTTAAAATCAATATTTTTATCGAGCATAACGTTGACATACCCCCAATCAGTATGTCTATTAAGAAGGTAGGCGGTATGTTGATTTCTTTTAGTTGGCCATTTGGTGAGTGCTTTGAATATAAGTCCAATCCATTTTCCATCGTAATGAAGGGCTTGGATATTTGTCACGTGATGATAATATCGATCAGTTTAGTAATTTTCTTGTGTCGGAAGGCCAGTAAGTCGTCTTGCCATTAGACATGAAGTCGCATCCAGTGGCCATAGTTGCTTTAAAGAGCTCTCTTCCTTTCGGTGTCGTAACTATTGAAGCCCATTGCGGGTTTTTTGCGTTAAAGCCACCAGCCATAATGAATTTCCCTGTGATTTAGAATAAGTTCTGTGTACAAGTCCGCTTTGATATTGAGTCTGGGTGGACTATATATTACAGTAAAACTTAATTTACCGAAACTAGAACCAATTGGTATGGTCGCGGTTTCGAATTCTGAGAAAATTATATTAACTTGTTCGTAGTGGGAAATATTATCTGTCAAATAACAACTTTTTCTGCAATACGAAATAATCGATTAATTGTATGAACAAAACAGCCGATTCATATCAATTACGTAATTATTTAAGAAAATAATCTTACAATATTTATCTCTACAACTTATTTTTAAACAAAAGTACGTTTTTTATTCCCATCTTTCACAAAAAAATTAATATACATATATGTATTTTCTTTTCTTTCAGGTGAGTTTGCATACACATAACCTCTTATTGCATAAAGCATGAGCATTTAGTAAGTATAAAAAACACTAAATTTTCAGAAATACTTCAGATGCTTCATGTTTCTCCCCTGGGGTGTGTTGGCACCCAAAGGCAATGAATTGCTTTTAAATATTCAAAGCTTTCGAAATTTCCTGCGATAAATTTGAACGAAAAGCGATATGCAACATGTCCCCTCACATTTGGCGCCTCTGCACTCCCAATCCAAAATCACTTAAAATCAGATGGCGCAGGTATTTGGTTACCAACAAAAACAAACAAAAAACGAAGAGTGTGAGCTGCAACCGATCTTGCGCTGATTAACAACGGAGTTATGTGACAGCGCCAGTGCAACTTTATGGGGCATTTAAAAGTGCATTTCGTGGAACTGGATGCCACATTAACGCATTCGTGTCATCCACTTTTATTTTTTCTCGCCTCTTTTCCTCCTAACACCGCTGACAGTGCCAGCGCCTAGAACAATTGTCAATGAGCGCAAACTTGCTTTAGTGGGCAATAAAAATTAGTGATTTTTTTATCTCTACATTTTTGTTGGTGTTGTTGTTTGTGTTGATGCAAAGATGACAGCGGTTTGATATTTTGTTGGAAAGGCCATAAACACGTGAAAAGTGGGAAAAATATCAAATTACGCGTGTAGAGTTCGAGGTGAGCCGTTTAGCCGTGTTTAAGGTGTAAATGAGCTGGTGAGGTGATGGTGGTGTGCAGAGTTCAAAATGGTGTTGATCTCCTCAGCTAGTCGCAGCGATTTGTTAAAGGTGGGCATTGCTTTAAGTTATTTATATTTGTTCGACTTTTTAGTGCGTGGAAATGAATTGTTGGCGGCGGATACGAGACGCCAACGCCGCGTTGGAAAGTTCTGTAATAATTTTGAATTTTTTTTCTGCTTTTTTGCTGTTATTATTTTCTTTTGATACTTTCTTATTTTCTTCTTCCGAGTTCTTGTTATATTTTTTCTTCTGATTTTTTTCAAGTTTTTTATTTTTTTTTTTTGAATTTTTCCTGATTTTTTTTGGTTTTTATAAAATAAATATTTTGTGTTTTCATGTTGAGTTCTTGTGTAGTCTCCCTCGCACATTGCTAACAAGCTGGCACGCGCGTTCGTGCCGCACAGCGGGTTGCATTCTAACTGTAAATCAGTGCGATGATCTTTTTATCGATTTGTTATTGTTGTTTTCCTCTCTTTCCTGAACAACTGTTGAACCATGATCTTGAATCGCTTGAACAAACATATAATAAGCACCACGCGGCTCATCTCATTCCATTTGGAGCACAACAAACTCTAAATTGTTGTTGTAGCATTGAAATTTACAACATGTTCATTTAATTTCAGTTGCTTCAACAATTTTTTAATTTCTTTTTCCTGCTTCACTTTATTGAAGCTTTCCAATGGCTTTGTAAGACAGCGCTCTCACGCAATGCCAACAACAAAAACGCACCCGCTACAAAGCTTGGGATTTGTTTAAACAATTTTTGCGTGGACGCAGCGTTATCTGAGCGACGGCGCTTAATAAATTTGTTGCCACAGCCGCCGCTACATCGCCAAGCACGCATCTTTAAGTGAACATGACTGCCGCAACAACAAAAATAAACTTATCAGCGGGTGTTTTGTCTTCCGCATCTGTTGCTTGTATCTTCTGCTTTCTTCTTCGTCCCAATTCAAACTGTGTTAGTCCGATTTCATGGCGTTTTTGTTTCGGCGCGTTCAACAGACGCACACACAATTGAGAAACCCATCTCCGCATTGTGTTGTGTCAGTTGCTGCTTGGCGTTTTAATTGATGATCTGCGCATGCGCAACAGTGTTTCTCACATTTTCGAACCTTTTTTGTTTGACTTTACCTTTTAACTGGCGTTTTTTGCTTAATCATACACACCCAGGCATACATACACACATACATTTGTTGGACGAGTCTCCGCTGGCGCTGCTTTTGTGCGCTTATCGCAGCCATTCAAATCGATCGTTTTGTATTTATGTGCTTTTTAATGGCGTATTAATCACGTTAAACAATTCGTTTGAAATTATACATATTTATGTAAGCGTAGCTCACATCGTATTTAATTTATTTACCAACAATAAATTTCAGTTCACGTTCACGTTTTTTATGTGTTTTTAATAAACTTTCGTGTTTCAAGTGGGTCTGGTTGAAGAGTCGGTTTTTACATATAAAATCAATAATTTAATTTTAATGAGCTGCTCCTCAAACCGATCTAATGACCAAGTGGCTGCAGACAGGTTTTGTAGAGCTGACTTTAAAGATCTTGTTAACAATTTTACAAAGCTTGTATTAATCGTTTTGGAGGGTAGAATTTTTATGAATTGATTCGGTCCACTTTTCACATAAAAAATATATTCACTTTTTTAATTATTATTTTTTTGTATTGAATAGTCGAAATATAAAGTTTTATGCTACCAGAATAGACTCGTCTTTGACTTGACTCGAAATCTGGAATATTCATCTTATTAAAAGGGAAGCTCGCAGATCGGGGAACCAGCAGACTGTTAAAGTGTTAAAAATATTGTCTTTTATTTTTGAAGAGACACTGTATTGCTCCTGAAAACTTCATAATATAGTGTCTTCAAATAAAAAAAAAAAATACTTTATAAACAAGTGAATTGTTGAAGCGATAAGACGTTGGTCTCTTTTGCTGAACTCAAGCATAAAATCTAATACTTGAAGACAGCATAAATAAAAGTTTCTCGACGAAGGCGCTTTTGTAGACATTCTGACATTCTCTGGAAGTCCCTAGTATATAATATCAGATAACTTTGTACAGACTTAGAACCATACTTTTTTCAATTCTGTTGATATATTTTGACTGACATACAGATTGCATATATATTCAGGTCATTCTGGAACGAATTTAATCACAATCTAACTTTTTGAGATTCCTTGAAGATCTGTTTTATCACATATCTTTTAGGCATTTTTCGTTACAAATTGGCAGGGTTCGAGGCCCATCTAAAATCTCTGTCGTGCTTTGGGTCCGGCACTCGGTTGCAATGCAAATCCACTTTAAGTGATCAAAACATTCTGCCGTGTTCGGATATTAAACCACAACTACCACGATACTCCCCGAGGGGCCCGTTCGCATGAGCAGGTTGGAGCGAACTCCAAGGGTTCCTGTTCCCCGTGGTACCAGAATTAAGTCTCCGGTTGGACCTCGCAGCCGAAACTGCAACATGTAGAGCTTCCATACTGCTCTGAACTAGTGACCAGGGTTCAACAACATACTTTCATCCAACGCACCCACAATCACACAAGAACCTAACCTTAAGTTTCAGCCAATTATCTTCGCCGCCTAAATAACTTACGCGCTAACCTTTCAAACGGCCCCAACTGTTCGGCAGTCCAATTTGTGATGATAACATCGCTTACATCTAACCGTTCATCTGTCATTCCCATTCCCTCAAGGCTCCTGATGTCCGAGTACATCCGACATTCTGTAATGCTATATGCACGATCCTCAATGCGTGCTCCACACACACATTCAGACCTTTCCTTTAAGTTGCTCTTATGCAAAAATGCATTCAGAAGTCCACGGGCAGTAAATAGGAAGTCCAAACTCTGACAGAATCTGAAGTCTGGGCTTCCTTCTACAAACCTAACATCCCGAATGTGCCAACGGTTTTGTCACATACTCCTAACCCTATCATCTAGAAAACTCCTGCTCCGTAGATATCCCTCCCTCTCCACATCGTCAGACATTCTGTCGCAATGACACACTCAAACCCCTTCTTAACCTGAATGGAACAGCTCGCTGTATGACAATCAGGTCAAGAGGGGTTGCTCCTAACAACACCTGCATTGCATCCGTTGAGAAGGTGCCACATGCAGGCGAACAGACAATCATCATACAATTCCGTATGCAGAAGAGTTTTTGGCGCCCCAAGACTGTCGTGGCTGCTTCCCACCAGACAGCGGCTCTATAAGTGGCACAGGCCACAAACAAGCCACGATATACGGTTCGAGACTTCAATCACTCCGCTAGACGCGCCTAACCCTGCCCACGATTGCTTGCAGTCGCGTCTTCACATTTACCAAGTGTGGAGTGAAACACATTCTTTCACTTATGGTATTTGACTTGCGTCATATACCTGATGTTGACTACATTTACCCAGGTAATTGGTGGTCTAACCAGTACACTATGTCTTTCAGAAAAATTGTCACTGTTTTGCCCATCGATATGTCCACACACACACCTTCACAAATTGAGGACAATTTCTAAAAACTGCCCACCGGCCGGTTTTATTTCACTCCATCGAGAGTTTCCAAATATATGAACCACAGATAGATCCCTGGGGGCAGCTACGAGCCACTGCAATCTCAACACTCCCGTTAATTCAATCGATAGAGGCCTTTTTGCTCGAAAAATAACTCCGCCAGAGAGTAATTTCCGTTTAGCCAAGCTACTCCCATCATTCAATCGGCCGACCCCAGATTAGGTAGACAAATGTCCCCTTGAAATAAGCCAAGAACTCTGAACATACATCCAGGTATCCTCTACACTGCGTGTTTTCTTGAATCCATAATGCCTATCCTGAAGGCGTTCCATCATAACTTTTCCAGCACTTTTCGAAGTACTGGAAGGAGACTGATGCCCAGATAAGAATGAGGATCGCTCCTGATCTTATCAGGTCACTTCAGGAGGGGAATAACCTTCGAACTTTTTAACTCACGTGGAAAGTATCTCTCACACATGCACATTTCGTAAATGGCCTCTAGGTATTTCGGGATGAACTTAAGTTTTTGCACATCTATCCGCTTAAACCATCAAGACCTGGGAACCGTCATCCATCCTATCACTCCCCATCATCTAATGCTGTTTGAGGTGCCTGTACCTCCGACCCAGGAGAGATAGTAGAAACGGCTGTCGACAGCTGATCTCCATCTTCTTGTCTCACAAAGAACTACCCGTATCAGTCTGATTGTGATCCCCCGCCATTTAGAGAGATCAGCCAACCTAACTTAACTTGAAGACTCCAAGCTGCTGAGTGGAGTTTAATGCGAAACACTCAAACAGCCAATAAACTCGAGTTCGAGTTTGTGGTGGACCGAGACTATGAATGTGTCAACGAAGCTTCCACTTTATATTTCCAGCTAAACACTCAAATAAATTCTATTGCTCACACGGAGAAGCGACAAAAAGTCTTAATCAATTGGCAATAAATATTTAAACTGCAATCTTGTTGCAGTTTGCTGAACTTCGACTTTGATTAATAAACGACCTCAGCGAAACTCGTGTGCTGTTGAAAAATTGATGAAACACTTTCAGCAAGCGGACAGCCGACAAGCCAGCAAGGAAAACTTCAAATTTGCTGTGCATTCCCAGAACCCGTGTGTGTGTGGGTGTGGGGGATTGGCAGGGGGCGGGGAGCGAATGCGCTGAGCAAATAGCAGCTTGCAAGCGTTGTACCCACACAAAGTGGATATTGCCGGTTTTCTAATACTTTATTACTCGTGCAGCGTTGCCAACAACTGTGAAACTGCAGCATTGCCGTTTCGCCGATTTGAACGATAAAAGCGCATATCCAACAGAAATTGCATAAATAAATCATTTCTAATGCCGCAAGGAGCATGTTGCAACACCACAAATGCGCAAAAGTGTAGGTGTGTGTTTGTGTGCGGGTGAGTGCATATGTGCGCCTAGCCGCCTCCACCACACACATGTCTGCGCGAGAATGAGCATCAGAAAAACGCTATTTGCCACGTCAGCAAAGGCGCTGGTAAGCAACTGTTTGTCGCCGCAAACAAAAAGGAGAAAGCAAGGTTAGATGCCGGCGCGAGAAGCTGCCACGGCAGTGTCTGCTGGAAATCCAATCAATATCGCACATTGCCACCGTTATTGCGGCAACCACATCAATGGCGCGCTCGTAACTGTGCTTTGCAAACGCTATCAATGGCGGCATGCGCTGATATGGCGGCCGTGACCATAAAACGCCGACTGATTGCCAGTGCCAACGCCATTGCTATTGTTGTGGTTGGCACAGCCGCCTATGCAAGCGCCTAATTCGTCACTAAATGTTCGCCGCACTTAATTTTTTCCAATTTTCCCAGACATGCTGACCAAAGTAACGGGTTTATTTCGTGTATGTGGTGGTGTGGTCCTGCAGCCGGTCAGTGTGTTTGCAAACAGCGCAACAACAGCAGCAACAAATGCGAATGAGACAATGGCGAAATGAGCAACAATCATGCCACATAAGCTCCTATGCCACAGCCGAATGTGCGGGTGGACCACCCAGCCAGCAGCTTCCACTGGCGGCGCCCCCGACCGCCTGCCGCGCCAGGATGTTGCCAAGCAATTTACGGCACAAAAAGGCAACTCTCCACAGCCAATGCAGACACTTCATAGACGCATACGTAGGCGACCTTCATATGCCGTTAAATGTTGCCACGGCACTTGCCAAGCAACAATATCAATACAAGCAACGACAACAACAACAGCGCGGCTAACAGCAGCCACTTTGCAATATCAGCGTGAAATTGCAACGCCAAATCGAATCAGTCCGCCCGGGAAATTCGATTTTCAGCAACGATTACGAACAGACAATTGCCGAGCGCAGACAGCACACACGTAATGTACTCTCACATGAGGTCGGCAATGCGGCGGAATGAGCATAGAAGAGTGTACAAGATGAAAGTGGAAAATGAGGCAAAAGCGCAAAATATGTGTGGGTGTGTATGGGTGTTGAAAGTGATGGCTGAGCTGAAAATTGTGGCAGATTGTTGAATATTGGACGCCTTCGTGCCACCGCCGCCTGCGTGTAGGCCGGTGGACGATGGCTTGCTGGAAGAACCACAATGGCCAGTTTGGTCGTTTACTAACAATGCAATTTGCGAAGCGGAAAATCATTTTTACGCGCTGGCAAAATGCTTGCAACACGGCACAGCACTAACACATGCATAATCTGTGAATTGTTGCTGAAGTGTTGAAGCACATAGACAAAACAGAGCAATAAAATCCGCTCCAAAATATAAACACAAATAACGAAAAGCAAAAACAAAAACAAAATCACTTTCGGCCAGTTGGGGGCACTTACGTCCTCAGCGCGAGGAGTGTGTGTGTGTGCAGCAAAACAAAAAGGATTATAACGAGTTTTATGGCTGGCCACCTAACATCGGCCAATTCACCAAATGAGATTTTCCAGCATAAATGCGAGTGCTGTGCACGCCTTCCTCGCACACCCCGCCCGGCTCGCTTGGCCGTGTGCTTTTAATGTTTTATATCCTGTCTGATGTGCTGCTTTAAAATTGCACCCATGCTGTTGGTGTATGTGTGTGCGTGTACACGTGCATTTTCGCCAAAAAATTTTGTCTCGCTCGGCAGCAGCCATGCACCCACTTGTCCCTCAGCGGCGGCGGCGCCCCAGTTGCACTTGGCTTTGAAACGGTCGCGTCTGGCTCGGACACATTATGTCTCGTTGCTGGTTGCACGTTGCGCGCCGCATCACAGCCCGTTCGCGCTCATCACGTTGTGTCTGTTGTTGATTATGAAATGCAATGAAATGAAATTACAGCAAATAAACAGTTGATGAACATAAAACGAGGAGCCTTGTGCTTACGACATGTTAGTTGCGGATTTGCAGATTCGGTAATGGCCACACATACACAAGCCCACTCGTGTGCTTCAAAAATAAACAAGAAACGAGAGAAAAACGTGAAGGGTATCACTTCAAAAATGAAAGAATTTTCTCTGCAAGCACTTTTTTGGTTTGGATCGATCTGTTTGCTTGGGAATTATATCCCACAGTAATGCAATCTAAAAAAATTTTCGAAAATTGCATTTAACCCCACGTTTCGTGAAGAGGTCTCCTCCTAAAAAAGTTTCCATTCAAGAACTTCATTTAGATCAATTTGTATGCCAGCTATATTCTATAGTGTTCCGATCGGAGCATTATGTATGGAGATTGTATCACTGATTTGGACAACTATTCTTAACTACGCCGGGCCAATATGCTCGCCTTGATGCAGTGCTGTGTTTCACGAAGAAGCTGCAAACATGTCAGAACACTGCACTCTAGCCTACGGTTGGATGCCTCTTGATATCTCCCATCGAACACCTGCATAGTAAGGCCCGTATGTTCCCAGTTAAAGATTATTATAAATTCCTCTTCAAGAAGTTTCTGCTGGGGTGCTTTCGCACTCCTAGGAGCATCAAGAGGTCCTTTCTCAACAACGTCGACGACATAAAACAATACAACGACCAGACTACGGATGCAACAAACTTCAGACATGCACTGACCGCTATTCACAGTGAAGCCATTAACACCTTCATCGACTTTCTCTCAGTGAATGGCGTACTTAGAAACAAACCACCACCCATTGCAAACGAAGAGCTCGAGTCGCCACCATAAACGAAAGTGACCCTTGCGCAACTTCGTTCTGGATGCTGTACCAGGTTAAACTCCTAATTATCCAAAACAGATGAGTCCCTGCATGACACTAGTCACTTCTTTGCATGCCCTGCTGACCCTACACATCTAACTTGTCTTCCTTTGGTCCGACCCCGTCAAAAGAGCACGTTTCTTGGGCCTACCTACCTACCTACCTACTGGATGACCTCGATAACAACTTATCTATTCCCCACCTTACCATCGTAACGGGGATTAGGTACCCAACAACAACTATTCATGCCAAGTTTCGTGAAGATATCTTGTCTTTTACTTCACAGTATGCAAAAAAGGCACGAATGAGCATATGGAAAAAATACTTTGTACAAATAGTGTCTTTAGGATCTTACCCGAAAACGGTCGAAATCAGACTACAACTTTTCAAGCCCCTAAAAATCGAATATATGGTCGGCAGTGCCTGTGTCGGACCGATCCGAAAATATCGCCCTATTTGTGAGACATGTTCATGAAATACAGAAAGCAACTTTCCATGACATTAAAGGGTCTTGTGTCAAAATCTATGAGCTAGTTGCAGAAACTTGGCAGAACTATTTTCCGATAGAAACTATCCAAAACCCAACTACCCACTGCTCCTTCTACAAACGCCAAGAATTACCTCAGTCCTAACCTTAATTCATTTCAACTATCGAAATGATAAATGACGCTCTTAATTTCAACCGATAAATTCAAAGCGAATATTTAAGTGCTGTCGCCCAGGCAGCCGGCACATGCCAACAAGCTGCCAAGTGACCAGTTCGCGCTTAAAGAACAGCTAAAATTCCATAATGTTGGCAATTAAGCAGAGACAAAGCCGAAATCCCGATATTCCAATTATCCGCCTTTTGGAGGAGACATTTTTCATTTATTCTAACTGCAAGAATTCAAAATTCCATTTCACTCAACAACCGTCCATGCTCGGCCGTCTTCCCGTTGCGCGCTCTTCCATGCCATTTAGTGCTGCTCGTTTGCAAAATGGACTAAAGGAATTTTAGGCATCGCCATTATACAGTCAATAACGGTTGGCAGCGAGGCAATGACTTTGTGCGCGAGTCACTGGACGGGCGGCTGCCAGTGTGAATGCAACAAATTCGGAAGAGCAGTCAACAACAATAAGCAGCCATAAGCGCCATACAACAACAGCTGTTGCGCGCCACGAAAAGTCGCCATGGTCCATGGAGGCAAAGTCACAAATGGAAATCAGTGTGACGGCGAGTGCGATTTTTTAATCGTAGTTCGCTTTTTGCCACTCGCGCTCCCTCTCTCTCTTTCTATCTTTTTCTCCTTCGCTTTGGCTCCTACACACTAATGATGTTGCTAACGCTTTTGAAATTAAATTGTTGCTTCGCCTTCGCGCGGCGCCTGCACTGAGCATGCGACATGCAAAATAACTTCGTGAGAGTTGCCAAGAATTTTTCATTAAGTGACACAGTGGCTGGCAGCAGTGGCTTGTGACACTTCGCAGCGCCGCCGCCGCGCGCGTTCGATTAGGCGCAGTTAGCAACATGAAAAATTTACGCCGGCATTTTAATGGACACGGCAATCAATCGACACTGTGCGATAATTATCGGCAACTAAGCGCGTTGATAGGCAGGCTGTGCGCTGGAAAATGATTGTCTTCTGTCACAAGAAGCTCACAAATCGAAGTAATTTCGCTACACAAAAATTTCAATTTCGCTCAACGCTCCATTTGGGCATTTTAATAAACATGAAAAATTGCCAAAAACAAAAACAAGACTATCAAAGCGAAAAGGCTGCTCAATAGACGTTCAATACACTAATAATGATGATTGAAAACAGGATATCATTTCAGCGCGCCCGTCCTTTCGAGTCATTTAGAGTCCTTTGCTGTCCCTTGGTGTCCAATGATGTGTTCAATGTTCAAGCCAGCTGTCCGTTATTCCTCATTCCCAGCAATTACTTGAGCAATTTTATGTTATCGTTGATTTTTTGTTATCTGCTACTTGCTGGACTTGCAAGAAAGCGTACAAAAAGTGCGGCAAAAATTGCTTGAAATGGACAGCAGTTGCCACTCAGCGCAGCGAAATTGCAGACGCTTCGGTGATTAATGTAGCGTAGAATGGTTTTCAATCATTCGTGCAATAGCTTCCAGACTAAAAGAAGCTTGGTGTTTTTTTTGTAATTTTTTTATGGCAATCGGCATGGGAAAAGCAGCGTTGCAGCTAAATGAATACTTGCAACATTCTAGCTTTGCGAAAACCAATTCGCAACTTTAACTTTTTCATTTTACGGCTGAATTTTTTTTTGTGTTTGCATTTTCGTTGCATTTGTAAGTTCTTACTTACATTTGTTAAACAAACTGCTTTTAATTATAACTTTAATGTGTTTCAAAGGTTCAAGTGGATTAGATTTTTAAGATTTTATGACGCCAAAGCCCGTTAGTTGTTAAGTCACTCTGAACTTCCCAAAGAAAAGTTGTCGGATAGTACAGTGAAGCCACCCATAACCGGACACTGGCGAGCAGCCTTTCTGTTCGGTTGTTATAGTAGTCCGCTTAATAGATTCTCCTTTATAAATATCAAAAAATGTTCCAAACCGGCCAATGTATAGTACACTGTTAATGGAGGCGCCCGCTTAATAAAGCGACAGTTTAATAGAGATGACCACTTAATAGATGTCCGCTTAATAAAGCGTTCGTTTAGTTGAGCTTTCATTGTAGTTCTCGTGAACTTGAAGAGCGTTAAATGCACAATCTAGCTATTGCAGAGCTTCTCTCACTTTCGGTTGCCTGTATTAAGCTACTTTCATGGATATAAACTTGCGCTCTTATGATCTCTCGTTAGAAAGGTACTTGGACACAGCACTATACCACTTTCATATTTCAGATATTTCTAAATCAGCTTTAATACTCTTCTCAAAAGTATTTAATATAAACCAGTTCAGAAACTGCGGAGTTGTAAAGGTTTTTTTTTGGTTTTTTAAACCAAACCTAACCTGTTAAGCTATTAGCCCCAGAACATTGATAATCATCCGATATGCTTGACCTGAACTAGATATATTCCTGTATTTCAAATCATTGTTATATCTTTATTCCAATTTTTGATTGCTCAATAATGTAAAAGATTTATCACCTGACCCGAAATTATATTCTCGTTACCACGGCAGAAACTCTGAAAAAAATTTTCAATCATAAGTTCAGAAAATAGGAGTTGAAATAATAAAAGATAGAGAGATAACAGAAAAGTGTCTTTCAATAATTGCCTCTAACTTATCATTAAAACAACAATTTGAAACCTTTTAAAGCAAGTAAAAAAACGCCAATCAAAGTCCAACGAACCACGAAGTTTTCAAAGCAGGATGCCTCAACCCATCCCAATGAACAATGACTTTGTTCGAAAAGCAATCCAGTATGGGAATGAAATTCCCAGATATGATCGCTAGACTAAATAATAAATATTTCTTAGGACATATTCAGTTAGTCGATCTTTACTTCAGTCTTCATATACCGATTCGTCTGTTTTAGAGTCAGACACCGTCATTGAGGCGTTATATCCACATATAAGTTAAAAAAATTTTTTTTTTTCTTGTTAGTTTTTATAAGTAATATTTTAGATAACTAAATGCACTTTAACCCTTTCGATCCGAACCGGGACGTACGTGTCCCGGTGTATTTTCGAAGATACGTAGCGTAGAAAATAAGTGGTTGACAAATATTTCTTTGGAAAGTTGTGAAAATTTTAAGTCGATGGGCCCCTTAAGGGGTTACATAAGTTTCCTCGGGTAAAAAACCGCATTTTTTCAAAAATTTTTTCTCATATAAAGAATTTAATATATTATGAGAATGTTGAGTAGTTTTCGGAAAAACTTGCCAACCGACTTCAAAAATACAGTTTCGGAGAAAAAACGCGTTTAAAGACGGCGCACAAGTTTTCAATGCTGTCTCTCCGAAACTTGGTTTTAGTTGAATTAACGAAGGTCTGTGTTATGTGGTTTAATCCTTTATGCCCATTGAAAAATGATTACCTAGAAATCTTTGAATATTATTTCTAATATATTTGCTAACTACAAATCTACATACATATACCTAAATCCTTTTTATAAACTACAATTTTCAATAATTTATTCATTCAATAAAAGTAATGAAAACTAGTCTCCTTTCCTTCCGTCTCTGATGAACACATTCAATTTCAATTGTCAATTGATTAATTTCATATTTCGTTCACACTTCGCAAAGGCATGTACATATACCGCGCTTGTTGTTGTTGTGAGCCCGGTAATAGGCCGTTAAACGTTGTGTATGCTTTGTCATAGTGTAATTGGAAAATTACGTCAATTATACAGTTAGAAGCGGCAATCGACAGTTAGCTACCGTTGGCCAGCGCTCTGCTGCAGCTGCTAGACTTTTAGACGACGTTGTTCTGCCACGAAGGTGTTGTTGTGGGCGTTTTGAACACGTGTCAGGAAGTTTGATTGTCCGTGGGCTGGTGTCGTTCCACTTAGGGGTTATGGAATGACGTTGCTGTGTGTAAACCACAATTTTGTATGTTTTATAGTATAAATGAATATTGAATGAATGTTTAATGAAATAATATATTATGAGAGAGCAATTTGTGTTGTATATTGAATACCTACATATGTATGTATATTAGGTTAAGAGTCGATTCTATATCAGTAGTGTTCTATGTAGGATGGCATTGTCTGTGAAAAATTTAATGGACCGAATTAACATCTGCAATTCTTTGCTGAAACGATATGAAACCGAACCATTTCTGAAGCGAATGGTAACAGAACACGAAAAGTGGATCAAATACGACAATAATGTGCGAAAAAGATCATGGTCCAAGCGTGGTGAAGCTCAACAAATGGTCGCAAAGCCAGGATTGACACCTCGAAAGGTTATGCTGAGTGTTTGGTAGGATTGGGAAACAATCATCTACTATGAGCTGCTCCAGCCTGGTCGAACGATTGATTTTACATTTTACGATCAACAACTGATGAGATTGAAGCAAGCAATCGAAAAAAAAACGGCCAGAACTGATCAACAGAAAGGGCTTTGTCTTCCATCAGGACAACGCTAGACCACACACATCTTTGATGAATCGGCAAAAACTGTTAGAGCTTGACTGGCAAGTTTTGATGCATCCACCATATAGCCCTGACTTTGCACCATCAGACTATCAGTTCTTTTGGTCAATGCAGAACTCCTTTAATGGAGTAAAGTTGACTTCAAGAGAAGCCTGTGAAAATTACTTGCCGCATTTTTTTGCCGAGAAACCAGAAAAGATTTACACTGATGTAATAATGTCTCTAGCGAAAAAATAGCAAAAAGTGTTCGGCCAAAATGGTACATATTTGGTTCATTAAAGTTCATTGTAAATATAGAAAAAAAAAATAAGTTGAAGTTTGATAAGAAATACGAAAAGATTTTTTCGACTACCCAATATCATTCCACAATTGTCTTGCTTTCGTTTAGGGAATTCGACTAACAGCACATTGATGTTTTTTCTAAAACTACTTTTTGATCCTCCTTAACACGCTTTGCTCTCTCCCCTTTGACTCTTGGTTACTGCAATTTGGTCATTTCATATTTGTAATTTTTGAATAATTTTGAAACTTTTGTTGTAATTGCTAATCCTTTATCCCAAAGGCGTGCAGACACCGAGCTGACCCCGCGGCGATTTGTATAATTACGACTGTAAAATTAACATTTTATTCGCATCAAATGTTGAATATCTCGCAATTGTAAAATCGCATATTTTATTTGCGAAGCGCGTAAGTTCCCACAGCTGACTCGCATTCGCCCGCATAATTTGCGCAGTAATATGGCAGCGCTGTGAAAATGGCGGAAATTTCGCCCAGCCAAAGCGTAATGTGCAACTACAATTCTTATTAGCAGCATAAATTGCCGCAGCTGCGCCGAGACGCCGCTTACCGCGCCTTCGGCTGCCCGAACTTAACGAGCTTTGCAGCATTTGCGCGCATTTTGTAGCGCTAATTTCGCCATTTTCCACCTACAGCCGCGCAGCGTTGCAAGACGCATTCGCACCCTTTCTGGCCGCGCGCCGCAGTCGCGGCACTTGTCAATAGCCGCTGGCACATTTGCGCGGAAACTTCAAATTACACTGAAAATACATTTACATTTTGTGTTTTATGCAAACAGGAAGGCGAAAATTTCCGCTCGGCCGTCCGTCCAATGTGGCATGCAACACGCGCGCATGGCGGCCGAAAATCGCAGTCATTGTGCAAGTTTTGAAAAGTTAACTAACAAAGCAACAAAAACGCGACTGAAAAATAGTATTTCAAATGAGTTACGTAAGCGCAGCGCTGCTGCATTTGGCGTCACGCTCATTGTGCTTTCCCCAAACTACAACAAAGCGCACCCGCGCCAACATCGGTCACAACAGTTAGAACTACAATAATTGCAAAGCCATCAGCGACGACCGCTTCCGTCAGCCACATCCTTCGTGTCACTGCAGTCAGTATTCGTCCGTCTGTCCGACCACCCGCCTGCAGTTGACGCGCTCGTCTTCCTAACCGCCGCTTGCAGGTTGCGGCTTGTTTTGCTCTCGCGTCGCTGTGCGCCGCCCACGAACAACGGCGGTGCTGCTCGGCAGCCGCAACATGCTGTTGCTTATTATTTCTATGCCGCAGGCGTAATTTTTAAATATTTTAACTCCGGACAGCGCCACTCAACGCGCAGAAGGTAGATGCGTGCACCCAACGAAGGGAGGAGCAAAGTTTCTAGAAAAGTTGGATACGAATTGGAAATGGAAACTGTTTACTCCCGTGCGGCACCACTCTCGTTGCAACCCCACTTTTGTATGCTGCGCGCCTTCGCTGCGTTTCTAATTGGGGTTAACATTCTCAGCGGTGGCCGTGATACGAGTGGTGACTACTCGGCATGGCTTCTGCCTTGCACAAATAAGCGTTGCTTGCAGTCAGCTACTCGCAACCCGCTGTGGCCTTCCACACCTTTCCACATTCAGCTGCTTGAGGCCAGAGGAAAAGCTCAATTTCGCTAATGTTCGCGCGCGAAACCCTAACAGCAGCGTACTTAAAGCGAAGTAGTCGGCTGAAATATTTGGTAAAATAATGTTGTGGTCGCACCGTCGGTACAAATGCGTGGAAGTAGTGCAAGAAAACGCGCAAAAATTTAAAGAATGCATTTGCAGACGGACCCAGATGTTTCGCTGCTCTGTGGTCCAACAGATTTACACGCGTTATTGTAATGGCTTTTTGCAGCTATTTAGTATACTTTTAGGTGAAAAAGTGAATATTTTGCAGAATTCCACAATGGTTTAAGTGTGCCGCTTTCATTAGAAATGAAAGTTGCGCGAAAGTAGCCCAGGAAATGCTGCAAAAATGTGGTACTGCGCACAATAAGAAGAAATTAATGTTGCTAAAGCGAACTGTAGCCGATTTGTGGTAGGCGCCGAAATGTATGCTGCGGAAGAGCCACAGCCATTAATGCAATTAAAGAGCGCGTTGCAGGGAGTTTTAAACTGCCAAAATTTTAGGAGCTTGAAAGTCCTAATTGAGTCACATAACGCAGTTCATTTAAGTGCACTGGCGTGATATATCTGTTTTAGTTATTGGATTGTCACCACAAATCTAATAGCGAATACAATTCAATCGGAAGAATTTCTTCTTCGATGTTAAACAACTTTAAGTTATGCTGTGTGTTTTCTGTTGGATTTCAAACTTCAAATCCGTATTTTACGCACTTGGCTACTTGATTTCTCAATCGCTGAAGGAAAATATTAAGCGAACCTTCATAAAGTTTTATTTCCTTGCCGCATATCTCTCGACGTTGGGGCTGCTTTGAATATCCTCAAAATATATTAATGTGTTTTCTTAGTAAATGCAAAAATAATAAAGCAGTAGCCACGTCAACTGCACCTCCAGTGCTCTTGGTTTGTTGCCCCGTCATTGTTTGCGTCGTGCATATATACATATATTTTATATGCATGGTCCGCCGTGTTCTCCTGTGCCATCATATTCATGGCGTTATGTAAACAATTCCGTTGATAATTATTTTTGCACCGCATCTTCATTAAAAATGTAAATGGCAACACTTTGCCACTTTGTGATTTTTTTCTTTCTGCACTCACTGTTGCTGTGTGAAATTGTGGCTATGAGGTAATTGATGAAGGGCGAAATGAGGAACTGTGTTTTGAATCGACGGATTATGGAAGGAAAAATTATAAAAAGTGGAAACTTTGAAATATTTTTACCGAAAAACGTTAGACTTCCTATTAGGCTCTCTTAAACTAGCACACAAGTTCATCCAAAAGAGGTATACATTTAGGCTAGATTTCTCAAAGTTTGGGGATATGCTAAGGCAACTGTTTTTAAAAGTCGTTCAATGAATAGAACAAAACTTTTCTTTTAAAATTATTTAAAATGAAGCTCTTGGGAATGAAGCTATTAATTTTGCAGTTTCTAAAATTGTTCAGCCCTCTTCTCAACCAGGAATACCCCAAGAATTTGCTTCAAATGGAAATCAAAAACTCTTTGGAAGGATTTCGAAATTTTCACAGTCACATATTTCTGCTAGATTTCTCGTCTTCTAAGTTGTACAAGAGCTTAAGGTATCTGAACTGAAAACTTTCCATTCATAACATTCCAGACTAAACTTGTAAGCAACACAACAGATGGCGCTGGTATCACCGTATTTATAAATCTTCTATTTTCGTGGATTTAAGTATATTTAAATCACAAATTTGCAGTCGCAGTTTTATTCGAGATTGCTTGTTATCCAAAGCTATCCGAAAATTATATTAAAACCGTTATTTTTCACCTGTTTATTGAAGAAAATGTCAGTGAACCCCACTGTTAACAAACCAAAAGCTCATTGACTGCATGCAACATTGCCTTACGAGTGCCACAACAGGCATAAACGAAGTCGAAACTGGCGGAAGGACAATTGCAACAAAATGTACGCAGCAGCCACAGCAACGCGTATGATTGCTACCATAAGTATATATACAGACAAATGCGCCGTGCGTATGCCAATGAAACGCAGGCCATAACACAGAGAATGCGAAATCAAAAAAAAGTGGATTTTCAAAAAGTGAAAATTAAATAAAAGTTCCACAAAAATATTGAAAACTCGTCAACTCGTTGGCATGGCACACACTCCAGGTGCGCTGTAGTGCCACGGCCGGAGTGCCGGCATACGAACTTTTGCTTGCATTGCGGAATATTCACGAACATTCATTGAAAAAAGCGAAAATAAGCGAAAAAAAGCCTGCATTATTAATTATTGTGTTGGAATTGCACACACACGCACGCACACGCACGCACACGTACGCACATAGCGCGCCTTGCATTGGCATTTATGCACGTTGCCAGTCGCTAGGAGCCGCCGCATGTCCTGGCTGGCTGTCACCGTTCGTCACAGATGTGCGGTCGCGTTGCGTGTGCGCTTGCCGCGGCCTGAAAGCCGAACGCGGCGCGGTTGGCATGCGGGGTCTGGCGTGCGGCGTCAATGTTGTCATAGCTGTCGTTGCGGCAACGGGCTGCTGCTAATGCAGCGCCTGCTCTCCAGCCACACAGTGCAACGCACGCGCTTGTAAGTGCCGAATGGAGAATGTGTGTGCGCGCGCTCAAAGAAACACCGTGCAAACAACAGAAAATTAATTTTAAATTAAAATTCGCTTAAAAATTAATGCATTCGCTGATGCAAGCGTTTTTCCGCAAAACCAATGTGGCATCTCTGTTTGCACGTTGCAACAGTTCTTTTTTTAATTAAACGCAATGTTTTTTTCCCCTCTTTTGGTTGTAATGAGAGAAAAATGCGGGTTTTTGGTAATTCATGTTCAACACGCAGTTGTCAAATGGCTTGACGCCTGTCAGTAGCGACGCGGGGCGCAAAAAAGAGCAACTCACGTAAAATTTATTAGCAAGAATGTAACTGCATTCGATTCATTAAAAAATATATATTTTACTTTTACAAAATTTGGAGCAGTTATGAATAGGTCCTAGCTTGGAAAGGCAGGGACTGCCATATAAGTTGGTTCAGCTTTAAGTGGAAGAATATCACTGGCCTACTTGATCGCAATTATTTCCGAGGAAATTTTTGTATTTGGAAAATTTTAAAATATTTTTAATAAAAAAAAGCCTCTTTAAAAGGCCCGGTTACAGGGCGCTATAATCCAGCTGCTATGAATATATACTATATTTCGAGTACTTGGACTGAAATATGCGAAGGGTGATGCTGCCTTTTTAAGTTCCTTTTTGACTACAGAATATTTAAAGACCCATAAAAGTTGTTTGAAATCTCTCTGAAATGATCTCAGCTTAGCCTAGACATGAACCATGTCACTGGGGTCGAAATTCTAAAAACTCTGCATCACAATGTTAACATTTTATTTATGCATTATTCATATGGGAAAATTTAAAAGCCGCTAGGTGGAGCTGGCAATCTGAATACCATCTTTGTAAAGAAGTTTGCGAGGTAAGCGCTGAAGTTTCGAGCTAGTTTCCTCCTTTATCAGATCGTAACCAAGTGCACCTTACCTGAGGTACGGTCACAAAGTTGGTTGGTTCCCATACCAAAAAGAAGCCGCCCCGCAAGGATGAAGAAGTGGGTGGAATGGGGTATTGGCAACAACTTCAAGGCATGCGCCATGCTACGTTACTAATGATTGGTTACCATCTTAAACGGTTTAAGTATGTAATCAAACCCCCATGAGGCAAATTCAGGCTACTTGTCGCCTTCTACGCTGACCATTGTAAGCTCAAGAAGCACTTATATAGCATGAGCCTTGCTTCTTGTGCGAATTGCCGTCTAGAAACTCCAGAACACCTGTCTCTATGCGTAGGAGAAATACCCTTAGATCCGTGTCTCAAAATAAGGATCACATCGCTTCAATAGCACCTATCAGTATATTAGAATTTATCAATATGCTGAGGCTAAGTGAGCGGTTTTGACTTAGGAGAGGGCACAATAGGCCTTAGACCACGGTGCAATCCTCATTTATTTATCTAGTTTCCACCACATCAATTAGTTTGGATTCTCATGAAAGAAGACTTTGACGTAACTAATATCTCTGAAGACTAGATATCAAAAACATCTTCGGCACAAAACTGAGATTTTATTCAATCAACTTTCAGCGTGGAAAAAAATCCAATTCCGCTAGGTGGCGCTGTAATTCAGATACTATAAAAATGGTGTTTATAACAAGGTTTACCAGAAACACAGCGAAATGTTCGAGCAGAGTCAACTAATCGATATTCCTTTGCAATTTACAGTTATTTTCGTTCACCAAAAGGTTGGATTGGTCTTTCAAGTGCTTATTATCAAACAGATATCAAAAGAGCGCAACTATAATAAGGAACTGCAACTTCTACATATCGCTCATTTGCTGCAAGACCAGCATAAGTCAAAAAATCGATTTGCCAGAAAACGCTTTAAAAGTTTTCAACTGACTCCAAACTTACACGGAAAACAGGAATCATATTCTCTTCTCAAGCGGAGCATATAAGAGTTATTCATATGAATTTTTCACTCAACATGAAGTATGATATAAAGAACAATTCTGCATCATTAACTCAAAAATCACGTTTTTTGATTTATGCCGGTCTTGCAGCAAATGAGCGATATATGTAAAATATTCAACTACGTATTTTACGTCGCAAACGCCAATCAACTGTAAATTCATTTGCTCATTTTTAAACATTTGCAAATTTAATTTCTGAACAAGACAACCAAAACGCTTTCTCCTGCATAAAATTGAAGAAAAACCGCGCTTATTGCCAGCTCACAATTTACAATTTTCCACCACCAAATATTAGCTCAATTCTTCAAGCATTCGTTTACTCATTTGCGCTACTCGCCCCATGCAATGGGAATGTAAGCGTTTGCGCGTTTATTTTCTTCGGAATATTTATAATTAACTTATGCAAATCTTGAGTTACAGTTCTGCGCTCGCGGCGACTATGCAGTTATATTCGTTAAAATAAATTAAATTTCCAAATATTATTTTTAATTCCAACGAAATTTCGTTCAAATGGATTCCGACTGCGCTTGCAGCGCAGTTAGCGCGCGCTTGCCACAAATAAATGCGGGAATTTATTTTCCGATTTCATTTCGCCCACAAACGAAGTTGATATGTTGCAACGTGAAATGTAAATAATTGCTTTCCTTTACCTTGCGGCTTGACGCTGTATTTGTTATTTACTCGGATTGCGCCAAGAAAGAAATTATTTTATTAAATATATACAAGCATATGTTTTTTTTATAGTATTTCACGGCTTACTTAGTTGTTGCATAAAGTTGTAATTTATATCATTGATGTTATTAATTTGATTATAAGCAGCTAAGATTCATATACTCGCCTCATGTAATAAAACACTTCTAATTTTTTTTTTCAATCTGCCAACAAATTTATTCTTCTGTGCTGTTCAAAAAATCTTGTCGAACTTTAGTTGTCAAAGTTGTAAGGAAATATCTAGAAACCTTCTCCATAGTCCAGGCTTTACTAGAGACATCGAAGCACTTTCTTTTCCATTGTCCAGCTTTAACATGACCGAGTCTGCAACATCTCGGTAAACTTACCTTCTTCAAACCAGAAGATATAATCGAAACTGAAATCGTCGTTTGAACAAATTTATGGTTTCTCAGAGCGCTTTGTTGTTTTGTAAGGGTCTTAAGTTGCAGTATATAAGAGTTTCTTAAGCACCGCATGATTCATGATTAAGCTCTCCAATTGAGATGCCTCTTGGTATCGCCCTCTTAACCTAAGATAACCAATAAATTTTTCGATAATAAATAAAAAAAAGACAAAATACATTTTTTATTGAAACGAAGAGCAGAAATTTTGAAGCCAATAGCTTTTTTCCTTTGCGCCAAAATGTAGGCAACACCTACCATAACCCATGCTAATAGCCGTTTATCAAGCTTAATATTTGGAAAAACCGTAAGTTGACTAATCAACTTATATTGAATGTTGTAAAGTATAATTTACATAATTTTTTGGTTAGCGCGGAAATTTCATATCGTCACCTAATATACAAAACAACGTATTATCAAAAAATAGATATAAATTTTATTGTTGTACGATTTACATCAAAGATAACATTTAAGTATCTATGTGTAATAAAATTTATATATAGCCATATTATAACCAATATGTAACCATTTTATAACCAATATATAACAATATTATAACCAAATATATTCAATATTAGTAATTTCTGTTATCAATCTATGAAAGGGGATATATGTTATGCAAGTGAAAATTAATACATATATCGCTTATTGAAAATATAACGTCCAAAGATATATGAAATTGCAAGTCGGAGCTATTATATACAGCTTTTATTAACACTGCTTACAGTTTTAAATGTTTTTTTTTTTTTTTGGACTATTTAAATTAACTTTCCTTCAAACCTTTTTAAAGAGCACTAGTCTTTCATATTTTTTTTACTGTTGGAATCGCTAAGGTAAACGAACTGCGTACAATATTTTCCCAAACTGTTGTTTTTTGTTCTAAAAAGAGCTGGGTGCAGTGAACCTGTAAAGCAAAAGTGCTCCACACAAATACATATTCATACCCAGATAGACTCAAAAGAAGTGAAAAACTAAAACAAAAATGCGACATGCGAAAAAATCGAGTTTCAGCAGATAACTGATGACTTAGTCCAACGAAAAAGTGCCAAAAGATTGCAGCAGCACACCTTAATGGCTGTGTCGAATGAACTTACGCTGTAGCCCTCGCAGCAAAAATGCCAGCGAAGGCATTGGGAGGTAGTAGTGGATGCGAAATTACTATTCTCCAGGGTGTCTTACGTGCGAATACTAACAATGCAAAAAATTACCACGTCGGGTGTACGAGGGTAGCAATAGAGTGAAATATACGCAGAAGAGGAGGGCAACTGGGCGAGCGAAAGCGTAAGGTACAAAAGATCGTACAAACAGAAGCGGGAAAAAGTGAAATAGAAGGGAAAACTGGTGAAAAATGACTGTGTGTGGCGCAACAACGCCGTTTACTGCTTAAATGTGGAAACCACGTGTACCTAACGGTAGTTTAGTTTAAGGGATGTTTAATGTAGCCACTCGAAATTGTTGCATTTCCACCGGCGCACAACGGTGGTTGGAAAAAATCGAACAGATGAATCATTTCAGCAACATTTTAATTCGGATTCGGTTGAAATTTCATAGCATACGCGCCCAATGGTATGCAACGCCGAATGAATAAAGTTGCCATCGTAAATAGACACCGAATGAAAATGTAATGAAATTGTGAATTGTCTGGACACTGCTCCCGCGAGGCAAGTGTGTTAAGGCGCTGCTTTGTTGGCGGCTTTGCTGCTCAAGTGGCGGTGGCTTAGCAAAGGAAAAAAATACCAAAGCAATTTTGCTACTGTGTCACCGTTGGCTTGTGCATGAGTGTGTGTATAGTCGCGGCGTTGACAAAGCGTACGCAGGCGAACAAATAAAGTGTGACAGCTAATTAGATTAAGTTAATGCCGCATTTATTGGCAATAATCAAATGCGCAGCTTGAGCACGCAGTCAAGGCGGCAGCGGCATAACGGTGCGTCGAATTTCGGAATTTTCACGCCGCAAAGCATATTAGCTACACAAAAGACTGGCTCGTACATCAATGTGTGTGCGTGTGTGGGTGTGTACGCAGAATTTATGAATGCCAGCGATGATTTATCGCGAAAGGCGGCTATTGCTGGCGCCGCTGGTGCTTGTGGTGAGCAATGGTGTAGCTCCAGCGGGATTTGTTTGTGTCTGTGGAAGTACGTGTTGAGTCTTAAGCAAACTTAGACATTGCATTAATTAGCTGGCTGCCATAATGACTGGCATGCCAATCGGAATGGCAATATTGTAGGAGGGTATGTCTTACTGCTCAGAGCGCTAGTTATTTGAATGCCAAGCCTTCGCAAGTGAAAGTTTTTTAGTTTCATGGATTCTTTAATTAATTTGTTGCTATTTCGAATATAGCTTGTAAAATTTTAGCTCACAGAATGCACATTAAATTTCTGTATATAGAAACAAAACCGTTTAGAACAGCCATAGTAACAAAGAAACAATGCGGAGGCAAAGATAGGACAATTGCAACTCGGCATTGTTGATTGCATTGTTGACTTACTTCTCGCTTATGGAAGCATCTTAGTGAAAGAGTAGAATTTTGATACAATTTTAGGTTTTTTGATTCTTCATTATGCGAGTGTGTGTGTTTCTTCAATGAGAACTGCACTTAAACATATCTTTCCAAACGAAAAAGCGGTATAAAAACCGCTGAGTATCTACATGAAATTGCATGCAACGCTCACAAATGCTTATATAAAAGCATTTTCTATAAATTGTGAAAGCAGCCAGTCTTGCAGATATGTATATAAGTATTCAAAACATGTGTTGGGAAGCTACTTTCTGAGACGAATATATTCCAAAGTAAGAAAATTGAATGCCATATCAAATGAAGCCAAGAGCCGCTGAACGACGATAACAAAAAGTTGTTTTTGCAACGAATTGTGACTGGTGATGGAAAATGGATTCCTTATGATGACATTAAACGCCCAAAATCATATGTAAAACTTGGCCAACGAGCCAAATCGACGATAAAGTCGAATACCCTTAACTGCAAGGTACTGTACTTGGTGGGATAAGAAAGGTATGCTGTATGGGCTTCTAAAATCGGATGGAACCATCAAAGAGGAACGCTGCCGACAATAACTCATCTAGTTGAAGCGAGTAGTTGCCCGAAAATTTCGATTAGACGAGACAAAAATTTTCCGTCATGGCACAGCTCGGCCTCATGTCCAGAGAACTAAAACGAACCTAAAAACTAACGGCTGGGAAGTTTTGCGTCAACCGCCTTATAGCTCCGACGTTGCGCTTTCTAAATACCGTGGTTGCGGCATCATATCAGTTGAAAATTTGACGAAAAACTCACTCAGAGTCAATGCAGCACACAAAGTGTTCCGGCCTTGTTTTGCGAATATGACGCATAACAGTCAAATAGTATCCCTTGTTGAGTGTTTGGCCGGCCGGAAGGAATTTGGAGTGCACCAAACTACAATAATGGTAGAAAACTGTCAACATAACCTTGAGTTTTGAGCTGCTTTCACATAGTTTTTTCGACTTCAGCTCAATTTTGTCACGATATTCGACCGAGTGATGACCTGTTTCCGGGTGGCAATAGATCCAAAACTCATCAGAAGTAATAAAACGTTTCATGGCATCCTGATCGTCGGAAAGCATTGTTTCACAGACTTTAGCGCAACGCGGTTTTCGGAATCGAAATTAGGGATTTGAATCCAATCGTGCTTACGCTTCTCTTAGGTCCGAATGCTCCTTCATAATGGTTTTCACAGATCTTTCCGATATTCCAACGATGCCAGTCAAATCTTTAACTGTTTGTTCTCGATTCTGAAGTACCAATTCCTTTATTTTAAAACAGCAACAACTATAAAATGTTGTGTACGGTACTTAGATACCTTTTTCCAATAAATATTTGAAATGCCTGCCGTTTTTAAAGCCCATTTCTCCAGTCTTTAAAACAATTTAATTAACTCTGCGCTATTTATAGAACAACAGCAACTAAAATGCACACACATATAATACATACATACACACATACAAGCGGCCGCTGGAGTGAACTCTTCAACAGCGCTTTGTTTTACATTCATTGGCTTCATTTAGCATTAAAATAAAAATTAAATTTCCAACAACGCCGCAATTCATGCTTCATTCACCCACGCGCACTCACACACACACAAACACACGCGCAGAGTTAACACAGTGGCATAATGAGTAATTACAACATTTATTTGCATACAAGTCTTTTCACTTTCACTTTGTGCGGCTGCCTTTTGTGCTTGCCACATGACGAGTCGCCTGACAGACACGCCGCTGACGGCGGCAATTTACAACTTTCAGACTCCACCACTGCGCCACTCGGCCACTTTTTGGCCCGAATTGAGGCAGCAGGGCAGCGCTATCGGCCAGCAGCTATCAGCCGTCAGTCAGGAGTGAATGGCATTAATTTTTTACTTCAACTAAAAATACAAACTAATTAATTTATTTAAATTGCACTCATGAGTCTTGCAATAAAACTTAACGCACACACACACACGCATACAAGCACACAAAATCAGCTTTTTAAAGATGTTGTATTTGTTGGCTAAAAGGGGAAGACAAGCCATGCTTGTTTTTCGTTATTGTACACACACGACTCGACTTGTGTTGTTGCTTTTGTTGCATTCGTCTGCCAGTTTGTCTGCACACACAGGCTGCTTGCATTTGCATATGCATGGCTGTATGTGTGCGTGTGTGTGGCAGTTGCCACGTCTGTCGGCAACACTTTTGCAGCAAAGTATTCGAATTATTGAAGCAAATCGTTGCGCAGTAGACGCAACAACAACAATTTGAACAAGAACAACAATTTAAGCAACAAAAAGCGGGGGCAAAGCTAAATTCAGCAGCATCGTCGCGGCAAATTTATCACATTCATGCACCTTCACACACGTGGCTCATGCAAATCAGACTTGCCACCACGCGGCTGGCTGCAGATGGTTGCACTGGGAGAAAGAACGTTGATTTTTCGGAGCAAGAAATATTTTTTACTTCCGTTTTGATATTTGAAATAGGATTTGTGAACTTCAAAAATATTTTAGAGCCAATTTTTGGAGCTGAAATAAGATTCTGGGACTGGAAAGAGTCTTATATAAATGTTTAAGAAAAAAGTTTGTAGAATCGAGAACTGGATTCTGCTTTCCATAAATCAAAACTTCTTTGGTTGAATTATAAATAGAACAGGGCTGAAGCCTTCGAAAATTATAAAAAAAATGATAAATCCAAACCCACTGCACCACTATTTTAGGTAAGGAATTTCATTTGAATATTAATTTTTGGTTCCAAAAATAATCGACCCTCAGCTAAAAAGTAAATTTTTAATAACCAATTCTGGCTTTATACTTTTTCTGAGTATAAGCAACAACACTCTGCAAATTTTATAAAAAATGCCACTAACTCCCCAAATATTTCTTCCAATACTCTCTTTGCCAAGCACTTCTGCTCCAAAAATCGCGAAACTATTTCTCAGCGTGTAGGTTTGTCACGGCATCACCTTCACTTCCAGCACCTCAATCACTCGTCGCCTGCGTTGAACACAGTGTATGTAGTTGTTGTTGTTGATTTTTGTTTTTTGTTGCTGCACATTTATCAACGCATCGCTGGCGTCTCATAGGGAATTTCGCATTTGGCCCTAAATTATTGCCTTCATTAAGATTGCGTTGTTGATTTGATCGGCGAGTGAACGCACTTACACAAACATACACACACACATATACACCCAAGCAAGCGCAAGCATGTCAGCAGTTTAATATGTGTACACTTTTGCTCCGCAACAATTCAAGCGAGCGAGCCACCAGACAGGCAGCCCTCATGCCCAGAAGTCACACACTTATGTCGCGCATGTGTGTGTGTGTGTGTAAACATGCCACCACTGCCATATGTAAATACCTTGCCTTATTCATCTCGCAAGCGCCCACTGTTTGAGAAGTTGATTGACTCGCTGCGTTTTCCGCTGCTTCTTCAGCGCTTTCTTTGTGTGCTTGTGTGTGTGTTTTTGTTGCTGTTGTGGCTGGTGCTTTGGCTGCTCTTGTGTGGGCTGAGAAAATTCCTGCGTTTCACTTGGTTGCAACTGCCGCACGCCAGCGTGGCAAATGTTGTGTGACTCCGTTGCAAGGGGCTCTGCTTGCCACACTCAGTTGCCGCGGCGCAGCGTATTTTTAGCCCGATAGAACCTCGGCAACGGTCTGATGGGAAATTGAGTAATTCATCTGTGCATTAGCTGAGCATAATTGTGATGCCACTTGATGTTTTTATAATTGCAATACAATTCCATTTTTATGCCGCCGCTGCTTGTTCTATTGCACAGTTGTATGTAGATGTGGTAATTATGTGAATATTTATGCTTGTTGTGCCTTTCAGCTTATGAATATTGATTGTATTTTATTGCAACGCGGAAATAGTTATTTCCCTCTTTTCGCAAGAAAATGTAAAGCCCCTCTGATTAGTTTAGCATAGAAAGCGGGCATTAGAGCTGATGATGTCTCTCTATAATATTAAATATTTTTAATACCTGGTTACCTTAAGACACTGCATGCTTAATAAGATAGAAATTAATAATTGAAATATATACTTTAAGTGATTTTTTCGTTAATATTTTACTATTTAATGCATTTTATTCTGACTTTCGAAAGATCATCGACTTGGTACAGGAAAGCAAGAATAGCTTGGGAGAAACTCATAAGATGTTTTCATTCTCAAAGCAACTCCTTTAATGAGAATGCTAGAAATTGTGGATACAAGGAAATTCGGAACTTCGTCTATTTTGACCTTGATGGTCATTCCAAAAATAATTCAACTTTGAAGCACGCTTTGCACGTTTGCTCATAAAGTCAGCCTGCTGTCTCTATAAGCATCAATATATCCAACAAACCAAATAAAAAGTCATTAGTCAACACTTGTACTAAGTAAGATCTTTATTAGGGCTAGTGGTTTTGTAAAAATTTTATAGGAGAGAGAAGTAGAAACTTAAAAATGTAAAACCGCAAACGTTTCCAAAGTCTTAACGGACTCTCAACAAAATTTAAATTTTGAAAATGTTCTGAGGATGGTAGAAATTGTTAACTAAAATATTTTTGGATCCCATTGGATTAATGCTAGCAGAAACTTTACCAAAATAATGTTTTATTTACATAACAATAAACTAACTAAAAAATCTTAAGATCTAACCTTTTTTAGGCGCTTCGCTTCTCATTCATTCTAGTAGAAAACTATATATCAATAAATATTAACAAAAATTCATTTATTCTTGTAGAAAACTATGTTGAATTTGTCTATTATACTCAATGATGTTCGATGTAGACTGTAAGGTAAGCATTGAGTTAATGATAAACATTTAATGGAAAATGGTTTTGTAGATTTTCCAGTTCCCCGCATTAGAACCAATTCATTTTATATGTTTTCGAAATAGTCTTAGAATAAACGCTTTTTCGGACGTTTAAAGCTGCTGAGATTACGTTTTGGTTTTAATTTTTAATCTTTGAAAACAGGAAGAACTTTGAAGGTTTCATTAAGGCTTTGCGGAGCATAACCAATTACAACACCTATTTTAAACAAAAAAAAACAATCGAATTGTTTTGTGCAGAATATGAACGTGTTTCGAAGCAGCTTGATGTTGATTTTAATATTGATTTTAAATATCTAGACATTCTAATCACCATATACGATTTCTGAGGTGATCTAAACAATTCGATGGTCATATCCTCACGCTGTATAGAATGTATCGTTTGTAACCAATTAAAAAAAGCCATGAATTTGGTCTGGGAAATTATTTTTATTTATTTTAAAGTACAAAATGTGTGAAAATAATTATAAATTCAGGACCAATTCACTTTTGCTCGATATGACCACCTTTTGCCTTAACTATGGCCTTGAGACGGTTAAAAAACGAATCGCAAGCTGCCCGAATGGGACTTGCCGGTATTTTGGCCCACTCACGGACAATGGCTTTCTTCAGCATCTCGAGACTGGTGTATTTTTTACTTCGGACCTTCCTCTCCAAAATGGCCCAGAGAGAATAATCCATTGGATTCGCATCTGGTGAATTCAAAAGCCATTGTGTGTTCGAAACGTTGTTTTTCAGCCATGCATGGTTCACTCGCGCTTTGTGAGACGGTGCTGAGTCTTGTTGAAACGTCCATGGTTTGCGACCGAAATGTTTGTTTGCCCACGGATTCAAAGCAGCCTCCAGAACACTTTACCGATAATATGTCGCATTTACTTTGACGCCAGGCTTAATGAAAACAATTGGAGAGCGCCCATCTGCCATGACAGCGGCCCAAACCATTATTTGTGGCGGGTGCTGCCTCCTGGTGGCCAACCGATGACTTAGATTCTCGTATGAACGGTCGGTCAAGTAAACCCTATCGTTTTGAGAGTTTACGAATTGCTCAATTGGAAAAATTTTTTCGTCAGAAAACACAATGTTTGGAATTTGACCGCTTACGAACCATCTCACGTGACGTTGCAGTCTTTTGATGACCACTTCCATGGCGTTTTACGATGCTACCAGTATCATTGTAACGAGTGATGGTGCGATAAACAAAAACTTTATTCACATTAAGGTGTTTGAGCTCACGAATAATTGTTGGCTGTGATTTTCCAGCTAAATATAAAGCAATCACACTATTACGTTTGAATTCCATCGCTGATCACTTTTTTTTGCGCTCACTTTTGGCAAAACGCTTTTGTACACTTGTGAATAATACTCCGAACTGTCATTCAGCAAATTTATATACAGCTGATTCCAGTGCGACAGCTGCGCGAACGGTCTGAAGTTGGTTGCACTTCGAGTGCCCTGTAAAAGTTCGCCATAACTGAAAATTTGCGAAATTTGTAACAGTGACTTGATATGTCCAAACGTGTTAACGTTATACCATGAATCGATACTCGCACAGGTAAATTGCTATCACAATAAGCCTTCTTCTGTCTTCCTTAAAAATTATAAACAACCTTAAATCAGTATTTAATTATTTCTTTACAAAAAACACCTATTTTTAGTTCTGTACCACTATGAGCAAAACATAATAGACTTTGTGTATAATTTTAAAATTCTTGATTTATTCTTTAAAAAATTATATCAATCCTTAAATCAGTATTTAATAATTTCTTTCAAAAAACACCTATTTTTTTCTACCACTATGAAAACTCGTAACGTCGACTCATCGATTTATTCTTTAAAATATATGTCATCCCCCTCAAAATATGATGTGTAATTAATGCCTTCAATTGACTCAAAACGGTTCTCCGGAGCGGTCGTTTGATTTTGCTGAATAGCCAGAAGTCTCACGGTGCTAAATTAGATGTATACGATCGATGCGGCATGAAATTAGTTGAAAATTTTGCCACAAATTCACGAAGAATCAATGCAGAATAAGACGGTGCATTATCGTGGTGCCAAAACCATGAGTTGTCGGTCTCTATCTACGAACTCAAACGACGCATAACACTCAAATAGTCTTCCTTGTCCAGTTTGGAGAAAGTCAAGAATTTTGACCTGCTTTAACGTACTTTTTCCGATGCTTTATCAATATCTTTGGCATATTCAGTCGATTGATTGTCTGTTTCCGGGTCGTAATCATAGATCCAAGCGTCGCCGGTAATAATACGTTTCATGATACGCTGATAGTTGTTTTACAAAAAATTTAGTGATTTTGAAACCAATCGTGTTTTAAATTTTTTTTTTAGACCTAAATGATCTTAAATTTGTTTTCAGTGACCCTTTCGATATTCCAACGATGCCAGTAAGATCTTTGACTGTTAATCGTCCATCCTTCAGCACCAATTCCTTTAATTTATTGACGTGTTGATCAGCAGTTAATGGCCGTCCTGGACGCGGTTCGTCGTCAACGTGTTCTCGACCCTCTTTGAATAATTTTTACCATTCAAAAACAATTGCTCGCGATAAATAATTATCACCGAAGACTTTTTCTAAAATTTTGAACGTTTCGGCATCAGAAATTTTATTTCGCTTACAAAATGCAATGGAAGTTCTTTGTTTAATAATTTTGCTCATCGTAAAAATCGCCGAATGCACTTTATGTACTTCAGAAAGACAAGCGTGTACTAAATACGATTGATTATTTAGATGTGACGTTCGGCACATGTCACTGACAGTCAAACCAACCTAGAAAAAAAAAAACACTTCGACGTATGGGATTTCGCGCAAAATTTAAATTAGAAAATCTTACTATTTTTTGTCCACAAACAAACTGATATTTCTTTGTTCGAAAAATACACATTATAACTTCAATAATTCATACAATTTTAATACTTAAATAAATAAAATAGCATTTATTATATATTCACAGCAAAGAAGCCTCAGGTCTCAGGTCTCCGTGCTGCTTTGTATTGCTATTAACCGCTTATCAAACATTTACATTTGAAAATACTTTGAGTTCAAATAGTTGCAGGAAAATCCTTACTAACTTTGCATGCTCATTAGGTATGCGTTTAATAACAAATCTCATTACGGTATTTATCAACAATTTAACAGTTAAACTCTATTTGCACATCAATTGACATGCAATTTCTAATTTTCTACTATTTAACTATTTAATAAGAAATTATATAACACTGGCAGCACTGGCAGCTAATAACTCTGGTTTCTGGTTAAGTAAGACAAGTTTGTGAATGCGGCGCGTGTGGCAGTTGCAACATGAATTTTAATTAAAATCGTCTGCTGGCGCCGAGCAATTCGTCTTTGCATTTCACTTAACCTTTCATTATTCGATTTAAGTGAAATATTAATTTTAATTAATCCACAAGAAGCCGTTAAGCAGTTGCACGTAGCACGTTGCAGCCGTGCAACACAGCTTAGCGCAGCAAATGTGTTCATCAATGAGCAAATATATTATTTACACATTTACTTAAATAGACTTGCGGCATAATCGCATGCATATTGCAACTGCATGTGGCAAGTTGTGCGTGTTTGCACATGCGGCAGGCAGTTTGCTGACGACAAACAGCTACATGCTAACGGTTATATTTAACAATGCCAATGCCAACTGTGTGTGTGTGTGTTGCATATTGTCGAATAATAATGCCAATAACAATAATAATAATCAAAATGCAAATCAGCATGCAACGTGCAACACATTACGCCTAACGCCAAATCAAACACACATTCAAGCGTGTATGTATTTAACTTAGTATGCTGCACGTTGCACGTCGCACGTTCCTAATGCATTGCAAATTCATTTAATTGTCTCGCCCAAAAGAACTCAAATTACAGCTTCACACACACACACACGCATGCCTTTGCAGCAAGCACGATTTAATGCAATAATTGCGGCAGCTTCCAACCCCCGCTTGCACTTTTCACCTCATTCTGCGCGAATGACTTACTTTTTCCGCCGGAACAAAGGGTGTTCACCGCCATTTCTGTATTAGAATCCTCAATTTGTTTTGTTGTAATGGCGTTAGAACTGCAATTGTGGCAACAATCACAGCGCGGTGCGAAATCTGTCTAAAACAAAAACAACTAGCACAGCGCTGGGAGTATTGGTAACCAGATATGGCTATTGCTCTGACCATGTTATCAATTACTCACCACCCAAGCGTCATTTGTGGTGTGTGCGGGGAGGAGTATCAGCGCGTTGCGTTAATCTGTACCGCCTTTGTGCACCCTGCCACAATGCAACACTGCAAAAAATGTGAGCAGATGTCTTAGCGCTCTGTGGCACAGCTGGAGAGGTGTGCCGATCAAGAGTACAAGGGAATAAAAAAGTGACGAAAAGAACAGACAACTGGCGTAATGCAAGTGAAATGGCTCAGCGAAGAAGATGTGGAGTATCCAGCGGTAATAATTTAAAAGAGATATGTGCTCTTTGTTTATACTTTCAATTGTTTTTCGTGCTTTGCAAGAGAACAAATCTCAGAGTGCGAACAAACGAGTTGTGATTCGAAGACTGTTGTGTTGAATTTATATGAAAACCCCATTCTAAACTTCATAGAGTATATTGTTTGCCACGCATTTTGTAACATTTAGCAAATAGATCCTATAAAGTACATAATGTCGCCTGAAATGCAAAAGAACGTCTCATTAAAAAAATCGAGTTTGAGTTTTTTATTGCTTACGATTCCCTACACATCATATTGTATATGTAAGGCGTAAAATTTCAAGCTTCTGCTCTTATATAACCAATATATAACCGATATATAACTATTTTATAACCAATATATATCCATTTTATAACCAATATATATCCAATATATAACCATTTAATAACCAATATATAAATTTTGCTTCAATTTAAGTGCTTTCTGTTAAATCGTCTTTCTTCACATTTTTTCCTGTTATACAAGTAGTTGCAGCTAATATACCATATCACTTTGTCTCAGTGTACTGCAATCAAATCGTGTGCATTTATGCATTTGTGTCTGCGGTATTGTTCAAAATTGATTAAACCATACTCGGACTCCCAATCCACTGTCAGCTGTCTAATGCTAGTATCGTTAACCGGCTATCACTATGTGAACTCGCACAAAGCACCAATCGACGAACTTGCCACCAGTGCTGCACAAATAAATATGCTCACACACACACACGCAAACAAGTGCGAATACAAATATAAAACTCTTCAGCAATCGCACACGAGTGTCTACGAGTTTGTGGTCCATTTAATATCTTTGTAACATTCTTGCTTGTCCGCACCGCCCACTTCCATGCAAGCGCCGCCATCCTCTGCCTCATTTGTCCACATGCACTTACCATTAACAGTTACAGATAGAGGGGACGGAGCGCGGGTGTGGCGAGCAAATTTCAAATGGCTGTCAATGTCAGCACAGCTGTTACATATGATTTGATTTTTCACCGAAATTGCCATGAATTTGACACTCTAGTTATTTTCTATGGCACTGGCCATTTCATTACTGCAGCAATATGCAAAATTACTCTCAAAGTGCATGCCATATGCGAGGGGGTAGGAGAGTGATTAATCTAATTTTGGACTGTGACGACATATTGCTGCATTACGGTGCTTTCGCAGTTGCAGCAAGTGTGGTAAGGGATCAAATATTCGTATATCCAAGTAATACTTAATGAAAATTCATGCCAATTTGCTCTCGGGCGGAACATTGCGAGGCGAAAGCTTCATAGCATATAAATACGCAAATCGCGAAATAATTTAGTTATTCTTTTATTTCTAAAGGTTTCGGTTGAAATATGATCCATCACCGATTTTGTAGTAATATTAAATTGTTAATTAAAACAATATTTGCTTCGATTCGTCTTTATAAAAAGGAAACTCTTTCTAAACAACAAAAAATGTTAACTTCGGTTGCTCCGAGATGGATTACCATTCATATAAAACAGTTTTTTATATAAAACATTGATTTTGTTGGTGATGAATTTTTCTATTATGTTATCTAGTACTTCATATTTCGGGCTTCGGCGAAGTCGATCAGCCTCAACCCATTTAGGAATGTTTTATCTTTTCCTTTCCGTCGGTACGTGGGTGAAAATCAACCACCGGGGAGAATGCCAATACTCGCCGAGGAAGGGTCTCTCTTACCACGAATTCCACAACGAATTTGTGCCCCTTTATGTGTATGGCCACTGTAGTAAATGCCAAATTGATGTTTTTGGGTACCCAGAGGATAGTTGGTCATTGACCGGAGGTCGTGAGTTGTTTGAGCCATATGTAAAGGAATCGTTCCTGCTCATTCCCAAGTGAATGATTCTCAGAGAACTTTCCTTATTTGCGTGACCTTCTACACAAATAGTTAAGTTTTCCCCACAAAAACCTGATTCCGATAATTAATTAAAGCTAAAGTGGTCCGATTTCGGCGGAGAGAAAGAACGGACAGGCGAACATGGCTAAATCGACCAGCGTTTCTCTCTAGATTTTACAAACTTCGTGGAAAACTAAATATAGGCGCCCTGTTCAGGGTACAATGAGTAGTAAAGCTAGCTGTATAGCGATTCAAAGATTCCATGAGATTTTGGGAGTCGAGAAATACCTTAAAAAAATTCCTATTCGACCCGGAAACTGTCAGTCCATCACATTGCTTCGTATCTAAGTTTAGCCACTTACATTACCAGAGAAAAGTGCAGAAAACAAATTCACGAAATTTCTAGTGACAGACCTACACCCAGGAGCTCCTTTTCAATAAACAATTACACGAACAAAAAAGCTCTCTTTGCTCACGTTCACCAAAAAACGGTAACAAGTAATTATCGGTTACCTATTGATTGTTGGTTTGCTCGCTTATTGGCAGCGCTGCAGCGGCATTGTGGCTCTGTGGCATTGTGCTTGCCAGGAAGCCTTCAAATTGATTACTTTGAATGCCAATAAGCAGCACAGCCAACCGACGGATTAACAAGTTGTGACATTTCCTTGGCTGCGTAATTTGCTTTGCATACACACCGCACACAACCCTACATATACATAGCTAACTATTGTGTTGCATGCCTCATGATTTTTCAGTTTTCTTATTTTTTGTGTGTTTTGCTTTCCACTTCTATTCCGTGCAATCGCCATGTATACAGTGTAAACAAGCTGCATTGCCTTTCGTTTTTTTTCGCTTCTTCTTTTGTTAGTTGTTTACCGAGGTCCTTGGGCACTTTGAATGCAGCAAATACTGAAGTGATATGTGTGAATGCAATGTTTGCTGGAAACAGTAACAAAACACAATTTTTTTCGACAGATTTGTACGAACCTATGTAAGTGGTGCGAGCATATTGACGGCTTTGAAAAATTAACTATTTTCATGCAAGCGCACAGTGGGCCGTTTTGTATTTTTTTATTCTAAAAAAATTAATGTTTAGCGCAAAAAATTGAAAATTAGAAAATTTAGTGCTAAGAAAATTAATGTAAAATTTTTGAATTAATTTGATTTTAAATTAAAAAATTTTTTATTATTTTCTTTTATAAAAAATTCGAATGAAGGAAATTAATTAAAAATCAGAAAAATTAAAAAATGTTGAAATTGGCGCATACTCATAACTTACAGATTAGGCAAAATAGCTGCTAAGGATAATTTGTAATTTTGGTCGCAGAAATTATTAGGGTGTGTAAATTTCGTATTAAATAGGTTTTCAAGAATTTTCAAAAAATTTATAATTTCAGAAAGCATTGCCAATATTTCCTTATATATTTATAAAATCCACTTTAAATATTATTAAATGAATAAAAAGCATTAGGGTGTGCCTCACAAAAATAATTATAATATTTTTTTTGAACAATTCCCTCAAAACTACAGCCTTGAGCGAGAATATATGATCTTTGTTACTTTTATTTCCGGTCGATTTAAGAACCACCTTAATAATATAGTGTAGGGTAACTTGCAAATACTTTCTAATATCAAAAGGAATTACCTAATATATCTTATGTTCTTAAAAAATTTACTTAAAATACTTTTAAATGTATAAAAAGCATTAGGGTGTGCCTCACTAAAGCATATATAATATTTTTTGTTCAATGCCTTCAATAACTACAGTCTTGGGCAAGAATATATGAGCTAAGTTAAGTAAATTTCCCATTCGTTTAAGGGCCACCCTAATAATATAGCGTGAGTGGCGGTTTTTTCACACACCGTGCCGTAAAACATTGAACGGTTGTTGCACGAAACCAACAACAATTTCCACCTAACTGTCGATAAGCCAGCTGAGAGCCTAATAAGCGGTAACAGTTTGACAAACAAGCAAACACTTCCCGCCCGCCCAACAACTAAACTACCAGCACACACACACACATACACACAAAATTACTAGGATCTGTGCACGAGTAGCTGTTGCTAGTCACTTATGCGGAGCAATTGAAAACGTGCCACACGAACGGAAACAATGCACTTGCAACATGCTAACAAGGTAAAAACGAGCGCAAAAGAAAACAAGCGAAAAAGCAAGAAACTAAAAATAGAAATAAATTCAAATGTGCCTGTATATGTGTGTGTGTGTGTGAGGAAGCGCAAATTTGTATTCCAAATAGAGCATATGATAAAGGGGCGTAACTGCAAATATGTGCACTTGCAGCATTAGAACCTGGTCAAAAAAAAAAAAACGAAAACGGGAAACAATAGAGGAGCTCAGTTGAGTGCACTCGCATGCAGCTTCCATGGCTCATGCCTCGCAAATTACCTGAGGCATGTTAACCACTACCACTGCGCTCGCTTTCGAGTGTGATCAGCAGCAATTGCTGTCTATTTGCCCAGTTTGTTAGACAGTTAGATGGACATTTGGCATCCGCCACCTGACTCCAAGCAGCTGCCACCTGGCAGGGCATACATGCCACAGCACGGCACGACATGGCATGGCACGGCAACAATGCAATGTTTGTGTTGATGAACTGCAAATATTGCACTTGCCTGTCCCATGTCTGTGGCATATCGCACTGCTGCTAAAATGTTTTTTTCTATGTGCAACAACAATGCAAACGCTTTTTTCATATTGATAAATCCGCTCGTGTGTGAGTGCTTATGCATGTTTGGCCAGTTCATCAACGCATTTACAGGCAATTTCCACAGTAATTGCCTGTGAAGGTGCGCTTTTTCACTTTTCGTTGGGGATGTGTGAGCGAAAGGCATAATTGAGGGATCAGCACTGCGATAACAAAGCATATGTGTTTAGATTTTTGTAAAATAATAGGGTATATTAAGGTTTCCACAAAGCTTGCAACACCCAAAAAAGTTACTTCCGAGAACGTATAAACTATATGTATATAAATGATCTCTGTGGCAAGCCATGTTCGGGGGATTAGAACCTCAGTTTTTGAGATATAGATCTGACAATTTTCACATGCCCATTTCTGCCCAAAATATTGCTTATTTGGCGGTATGGTCGATATCAGACTACTATGGCATATAGCTGCTATACAAATTAACCCATCAAAATAAAGCCCTTGTATGGAAAACTTTTTTGTTTGATAAGATATCGTTACGAAATCTTACAAAGGTTATTGTCCATTGATACCCCATAATCTCCGAACATAATGTCTAGATAAGGTCACTATTGCGTATAGCTGCCATACAAACTGAACGCTCGGAATCAGGTGTTTGTATGGAAAACATTGTTATCTGACAAGATGTCTTCACGAAATTTCGCATGAATTATTACCGTAAGAATTGCTACAATATCTGAATAAATTGTTCAGATCCGACCACTATAGCATATAGCTGTCATACAAACCGACCCATAAAAATCAACACCTTGTAAGGAAAACTTTTATATTTATATTCGATAAGTTATCAGCAACGAAATTTGACAACGATTTTTACAAACTTAACTGTCGAAATCATGTTTTTATAAAACTGCGCTACAATTTGCGAAGAACATATTTTTCAGATCGGACAACTATAGCATATAGCTGCCATACAAACTGGTTTTGACGTTAACAAATTTTTCTTTGCTTTTATTACAATTTATCTCTAAAGACAATATTTCTCCAAGCCTAATAAATGCAAATAACTGCATATATAACCTTTAAACACACCAAAACCTCATTTGCGCCCACAAATATGCTACATTAATTTTCCATCAATATTTTTAAATGTAAATACATTTTTTTCTAATTCAATTTTTTGCTTTATCTCTTTACAGGTAAGTGATCTAATGCTGGCCGCAGGCTGCCTATTTATCAGCGCGTATGTATGTGAAGGTCTTTCCGATTCATTTGACCGTTTATAGTTAACTGCTGCCGCGCTTTAGGCGCAATCATGCAACTAGTCACAAAACAATTTGAAATAATTGCGTACACGACACCGCACAATAATTTACACCGAAATTTATTAAATATAATAAATCATTGTTTTACAATTCATTACACCGCCAGACGGACAGACAATTGCCGGCAGTCGGCCAGGCGCAACAACACACATGCAATTGCAAATAAAATGCAAATAAATAAAACAAGCACACATGATTGAAAAACAAATACTGGGAAATTTACATACACACATACATACATATACAATGGCGTCGTGACAAACGCGAAACCATAAATATGCTCGCAGCTAAAGACCGCAATAAAACGCTTGTAATTAGAATACATTAGTTTTTTAAACGCCGCAGAACATGCAACACAATTGCCATATGAACATGTCGCTGCGCACCTACGCCGCCGCCCCGCCTAACGGGCCATTTAACAAGCTGCTAGGCGGTTTAGTGTAATGACATGTAAACACATGCAAATGCCCAGAAACAAGCTTTTCACAATCATATGCTCGCTGCACACACACACACTCGCATGTTTGTGTGGCTTACCGCTTTCAGCTACTTGTGTGTGCGTGTGTGCAGCTGAGAGACTTGCGCGCTGCCGTTGGCTGTAAACAATGCCGCCATTCAATAAATGAAAAATTATTGTTTGATATTCTCTAATTGCGATTGTAATTTTATGCAAAGTGTCGTGTTTGCGGTTGCGACTTCGGCAAATTTGTTGTTGTTTCTAAATTTATTTGTGTTTCGCCTTGTTTGTTTTGTTTTTTTGCTAAAATTTTTTATTACATTTTACATTTTTTTATATTTAGAATTTTTAGACAAATTTTTTTATTGGGAAAAGCTTAAAAAACTTGGAAGTTTTGAAAATATTAGTTTTTTCTTTTGTCTTGTTTCGATATATTTTTAAGATTTGTTGAAGCAAGAAAAATTTTAACCAACGGTTGTTGTTGCAAACATATTTATTAATAGATATATCATTTAAACCTAATTTGTTCGCTTTCTTTATCATCGAATGGAATTTCTAGAAAAATCCATGCAATAATCTGCTAAATATGTTATAACATATGTACATAGTAGCGCATTGCTTAATCTTTCAGTACTAGCTCTTCAAGTTCTATAACCAAAACCTTAATGATATCTGCTGAGCTTGACGAGACTTTCGCATGAAAAAATTTAATGCCCATATTTCGTTATACTGAAAGGGGATAATTTGATAAATCGTCACTGTTTTGATTGGCACACTTTCCTAAAGCTCATTGCACATAGTAATTTACAATTGGTTATCCAAAAATTGAATATTTCGTTCAATGACCTTCCATTTCCCTCTTCGGAAATTCCTTTTTCAAGGTGGAAGGCAAAAATTATGCACAAAGCAGCGACTAAATCTCGAGAATTTACTTGAAGTTGTTATATACTGACTTAGTCTGGTTTTTGATCAGTCTGAAACACTTGCTTGTGTTCGTTTGTATAGTGTCAACCGTCAGCTATTTTTAAGCTCCTATCCTGTGCGGCATTGCACTGGACCCCGATTACATGCTTTTCTGAAATTATAATAATTCTTTATTTGGACTCCATCTTAGTTTAATTAAGGCTCAACATGCTTTCATCAGAAAATTTAGTTCTAGTTTTTATTGAAGAGCTTTTGGCGGTAAATTTAAAATGATTGCAATTTTTCTAAAATTGCAAATTTGATCCTCATAAGAAAATTGATATGTGAAGGGAGCATTATAATCTACAAAAAAATTTTTAAAGTTTAACTATTCAAGAATATGTCTATAAGAAACATTTTCAAGTTAATTCAAATTATTTTCGGATATATGAATATTTTAGCTGACCCGGCTTCAAAACTATTTCGGCAGGAACTGAAGTTTTAGACGCGTTTTTCTCGAAACTGTCTATTTCAAAACGATACCCACGAACTCTCACGTTCTATTGGACCCCTTTACCGAAAATTTTTAGAGAGTCTTTTTTTATAAACTCTAGTATGTCTATAACAAGCCATATACCTAATTTTTGAATTTTACTATTTTTTAAATGCGAAACTGTTAAAAAAAAGTAGAAAAATATTTTTTCTTTGCCCAATCACAATTTCGTAAAAAAAAATTTCCAATTTTTCCTAGTACCAGACTGCGTCATTATTCTAGCTTAATAATTTTTTTTCTATCCGATTGCTAGGTGTGTTGAAGTGGAAAGATATAGGGTTTTATATTTATGAATAATCAGGATGACGAAACGAGTTTAGAACTAAGTTTGACAGAGCACATATTATAAGATCTCCTACCGACAATCCGAAAATGGCTGAAATCGGATGTTAACCTCGCTCACTCCCCATATAATGGTATTGTTAAAAACTTCCTAAAGCTAATAAATCAATAACTAAATACATGAGAGACATTAAATTTTATATTTAGTCGCGGTTGGATGAGTATATGACCTTCATCTGACATTTTAATGATACAGTGTGAAAATTGGCGAAATCGGACTACATAGGCGTGGCCTACTTCCCATATACATAAGGGTACTTCTATGGCTTTAACCCTTGCAAGTATGAAATGTTCGGTTATACCCGAACTTAGCTGTTCCTTACTTGTTATTTTTTTGATTTTTTCCCCTATTCTTATAGTCTTTATAAATAACTAATAAAAGTGGATAGTAAAAATGTAAATTTTTAATTAAAAAATTACCTGAAATTCATGCCTCTAGAGTAGCGTACCACTTTAGGTTAACCCTTTTTATCATCATCCTTTGTTGCTTCAGCTCATTGTGAGCTTTGATCCGCTGAATGAGTAACATCCGTCATGGGCACTTTTGAAATACCATTCTACCATTTTTTATACCAAGCTTTTTCATGTCTTTCCCCAATTCGTCGACCCCCAGAACCTTGGTCTTCCACTTGCCTTCCGCTTGCCGCTTTTTATGTCGTCTCTCATTTGATTCAAATATTTTGTTTTATTATAAATGCAAATGTGCAGTTTGAAATGAAATACAATCTTCTGTTTCAAGCATACTTTCAAGCGCCATTTAATTGGATATTTAGATGCCCAATATTTTCAGTAATGCTATTAATTTTCATAATCCGCAATGATTCGAAGTTTTTAGTTTTAATAAAATAAAAATAAACAAAAAATCATAACTAACTTGTAGATCAGTTTTTCATGGATAAAGACATGGACATGGACACAGACATTAACTTGAATTCGCTGAAAGTAGAAATTTGCTCTCAGCTACTTAGTTGATAGCAACGATGTTGGCATTGTCATCAGAGTGGCATTTGCCACGAAATTCTTAGCAGTGAAGTTTACTACTAAGATCTTCGAGCAGCATTTGAACTAGTATCAGAAAAAAGTTCGAGTATAAACTTAATAATTTTTTTTTAAACATAAAGCGAACTTACAATCATATATCTCCGAGTTTATATCAAAAACATTTCAAATTTTATTCAATTAAATTGAGTTTGCCATGTTTATGGCAACATTACGGCTCAAAATGTGTGCGCGACTTTCGGTTTTCATTGCTAAATAAACATATTTATGCGGCTACACCGTTATTGCACACATTTATCGATAGAAGATTGTGTTTGAGTTTCATTTTCAGCAGCGCTCGACCGCATTCTTGTTTTACCAGGTCGAATGAAGCGGCAATATCAAATATTTTCTGAAAGAAACCTACACAAAGTCACCGCAAAAAGCTTGCTGAAGCTCATTCACAGCACACACTCACACATGCATACACACACACACATAGATAATGCCAAAAATGCCGCACACACACACACAGTCAGAACTGATGACTTCACAGTTGACTTTCAATTTGATCTTCACACAATGGCAATGCGTTCACGTGTCTGTGTGTCTGCGCTTGTGTAGAGCAATGTGTGTGCGTGTGTGTAGTTTATGCGCCTTTTAGCCATCAATTTACCGTGCATTGCCTTTCGTGGTTGCTGCGGTTTGCTTTATGCGCTTCATTTGACAAGCCCCAAACCGACTTGCAAACGCCACATGCCACATGCCGCATGCCGCACACCGATGGCAGCATGTACACTTACAACAACAACATGGCGACGCTGCACTGTTAGCTACATTTAACTGACTTTTGCTGCTGACATCTCAGCGGTGACCTTGTTTCCTCTCGACAATTGCAAACTGTTTTCTCAGATCCACCACACACACACAGACGCAACGATAGACACACTTGTGTGTGTGAGTGAAACTCTATTTGCTGTACAAGTAGTTGCGTTGGTTGGCTGCCATGTGTGCTGTCGATTTGCGGTTGCCGGCTGAAGTTGCAGCCGAGATAGATTAAGTGTTGCCAACCCAAAACTGCTCTTAGCCCGAATATAATGGCGAAAGTTGGTGGCAACTAAGTTTATGGCAGCATTACGTTGCAAGAATTTCATCAAATTGTTTCGTTCGCAACTTAGACAAAAGGTAACGGCTTTGTATTGCTTGCCCGAGGCTTTAACTTTTCCACTTGCCGTGCCTGCGTGCCTGTGTGCATGTGTGGGTGTGTGGGTGTGTGTGTTGCGCAGCGTTTATGCAAATTGAAAAAATTGCTACTTCATTCGCATAATATTTTTAATGCAGCTCATAAAATTAACTATTTACTTTTATTACTTTGTAGCCGTACCGTTAATAGCTGCTCTTTGTGCCACACGGCAATTCTCCTTTATCAATTTGCGCTCAGCGTCAAAGTGCTCATTGTTATCCTTTCATTTTCAATTTAAAATTGTCTGCCGCCGGAGATTATTCCTACAATAAATTTTAATTACAATTACTTACTCGCCCATATGGACGCTGTAACTTTTACGAGCTTTGCTGGACGGCTTATGCTGGCTTTGCCTGCTTCCAGGCGCTTTGGTAGGCACAACACCAGCTGGTCAAGCCACTATTGTGTGCTCTCATAATTGTTTTGACTCTTTATGATTTTCAATTAAATTTTTATGCATATGACATTGCCGGCTGTTTTGTGGCACAAGCGTTGACTCAGTGCGCCCCAGCCACGGCGTCAGCCAGAAGTGTTTAGCTGCAAATTCCTATTAAAATGTTGTTGTTTCTAGGAAGAGAGGGAATTATTTGCGGGCTCTGCTGTAAAGTACACAATTACTTAATGGAAGCTAAAATAGGGTTTAGTAAAATGCAAAGAAAATTTTGCTGAGAGGATGCACCCAAATGCAGCGATAATTAGTTATGAAAGATGTTTACGATTAATTTTAAATAAAATAATCGATTTTTTTTTTGCATAATACAGCTAAGTATCTCATTGAACGAAAATTTATAAAAAGAAAAATATTTATTTAAAAAATGTTCAGAGTCCAAACAGTAAAAAATTATACCTAAAATTATTAACCGATAATTATCGATTTTTTTTTCACCTAAAAAAGTTCTGTTCTAGGTATCGCGTTTTTAATAATAATCGATTATCGATTTTTTTTACTATAATATTTAGTCACCTGTCAAGACCATGTACCAAGAGGAATCGATTATTCTAGATTTTCTTGAATCGATAAAAATGTCACCACCAAAATTATTACAAAGTTAAGAGCGATTAATATCGATTATTTTTCAATCGATGAAATTTCCACCCTGCAAATAATATATGTGTTTGAAAAATTGTATTAATATACAAATAGTTCCAACTTATCGAAAGTTTGTACCAAAATTAATCCATTAATAACGATAATTTTTCAATCGATGAGATCTCAAACGTGCAAATAAGTATATGTATTTGAAAAATTGCATTAACATGAAAGCAGCACAAATCTTAACGAAAGTTTCAACCAAAATTAATCGATTAAAATAGATTTTCTTCCAAAGAAGTGCCACCACCCACCAAACGCGCTTGAACAACAAAATATAAATTATGCATAAAAATTTTACACGCCTGTCGAGACTATGTACTCAGTATTATGCAAGCACGCGAACGCCTTTGCGCTCAAATTACCCGAACATTTACGACCCCACAGTATTTGAAATTTTTATACTTTAACGCCAGCCATGAGCCTCATCCGCTAGCGGCTTCGCCATATATCTCATTGAGCCATAAGCGCAGATCATGTCATATCACCAGCATCTATCGCATTGAATGATTGAAAGGGTATCATGCCACATTCCCGCTGCCTGTAATTGGCACTTTGGCAACCCCGCCACCGACGCAAAAATGCGCGCGCTGCGTGCGAATTATTACCGTAAATTTCGTTTTTTACAACTTTTTGATGTTATTTGCGCGCGTTTCGTAGATTTTAACGTTAAGCGCGTTCAAGCATCAAATGATTGACAGCATGCAAGTTTAATCCCGACGAATTGAACAGGCAACAAAGTACTGTTAAACCACAAAATACTTGTCTGGGCGCATAAAAACGAAAAATAAGGCAACAGCAACAACAACAACATCCATAGAGCGCACGAAGTTCTGTATGTGTGTGTATGTGTTTTTGCATGGCAAAGTGTTAAAAAGCGTTTAAAACCATTGTTGCCAAGCGCCGTAACAACAAATGAAAATATAAATAAAAAATGTTGCACCAACCGAAACAAAAGAGGTGTTGAGCATAACAAAAACGGGGGAAAAAGCGGCGCGCCGCCCCCGCAGACAAGTGCTTTGCAGTATAAAACGCGCGCAGCGGTTTGCAAAGTGGTGTTAGCATGGTTGTTGTTGCAACATGCCGCAAACACTTGCACACACACACATACACACTCGCAACACTTAAATCACTTTTATGCTTGTTTATACCGCCGAGTGCACTTAGCAAAATATAACACTGCGTCAAAGAAGTTGCACGAATAAACACTAAAAAATATATATGCATTCAAGCACTTGTGACAGTCAGTCTGTGAAAGTGTGCGTGGGATGAACTAAAATTATGGAAAGAAATTGCGAAAATATTAAAATCTTGTAAGAAGTTTTTTGGCGATAATCAGCAAGTTGCCGCGCAAACCCAAACACATACACACACTCGCCTCTTCCCGAAAGCGCTTGATGAAGTTAGTTGCATGACAGTTTCGTTGCTGGCACTTCACCGCGGCTAAGGCATGTCTTATCTGAGCGACCGCAACCACACCCGCAGCCTCAGCTGTGGCTGACCAGCGCCGCCGCGCAGTCCAACTCCTTGAGCGAGTATTGCTTACTTAGACACCGTTACTTTTATTCTCACGTTGCAACACCTGCGCGCCGCTGCGGCCATTGATGGCTCCGCATCCAATGAATTCTCTTAGCGCGCCTTCCCTGGCGTCATTGCGGTAAACCACTTGAAACCATTTCGTGCCATTCTTTGGCTGCCTCACGAACTGCTGCAAACAACGGTTACTTTACCCGCATATCAACATGCCCAGACCGAGAGACCGAGTTGTTCTTATTGCTAGCCTCTTCAAACATTAATTCTGCCACATTTCTTTTGATAACGGCACAGCGTAATGGCGCATTGTTGCATGCCATGAACAATTTGTGAAAGAATTCAGTGAAATCGTAGAATATTGTCATCACAGTTATCCTCTAGGAACATCAAGTGAGTGATGTCGGCCTGTTTGTGGTAGAAGATACATATCATTTTGGTGAATTATCAACGAATGTTTTGGCGAAATTAATCCGCTAGGTTAGGTTAGGTCGTAGGGTTGATCCCAAACCGATCCAACTTGGATAGATATTTGACCTTTGTGTTATTCATAATCTGCTAAAAGGTTGATTACTAGATCCTAATCGACCGAATAGCGTTTTGAGCTTATCACAAAATTATTAAGGCAGTTAATATCAATTTCAGAAGCTTCGCTGAGGTCGCCAAAGGTGTGTCTACAATGATATTTCTATCTTAGGGTAGCAAAAGCCGGGCATTAGCGGACGAAGTAACAAGGCGATTCCGTCTCACCTCATCCATACAGCTTTGGTAAAGAGTATCCAATAAAATATTTAACCGCACTTCGTGTAAACCTATCGAAAAAAGTCCAGTCAGAACATTTGTAATTGGGGCGAGGTTGACTTTGCTAAGATCCAGTAGTTGGGAAGACCTATTGCAGTTCTCTGGGTCAGAATGATATCTCAGTGGCACAAGTTCTGTTTGTGGACCAGCGCTTACTCATGGCAGGTCCAAAGAACCAACCCCAAAACAACAGTAGACATCAAAAAACCGAATCGCTTCCAATCAGCTGAAAGAGGGAGAAATGTGGTTTTGCAAGCTGAAGAATTTTACTGTTTTCGGTGATTCCGCTGTGACCTGGTACCAATACAAGTTTAATATGAGAGAAGATTGCAGCTATTGCTAATGAGCACACTGTCAACGAACTCAAAGCCAGGAGTGAATGCGTACTTCATTGAAGGAAGCTGCACTTCGGAGGAGTAAATCTAACGCTACCTTGATAGCAGCACTTGAACTATTCTACAGTTGTATGGTAGTCTGAAACTAGAGTCGATAGAGAGCTTCCGACAAAGACTCCCCCTCCCACTCCCCTCTTAACCAGCTCATTCTGCTACTAATATAAATCAATTAAGTAAAGTTTTTTCTGAAAATTGTTAAAATTTTCCTACTGGCATGCTCTCTTTTACCTCTTCAAAGGTAGCACAAGAATTAAATACAGTCTTCAGCCGGTAGGAAGCTCGTGCAACGCGAGCGCGAAACCAAAACAAATCGAAGTCTTCGGGTAGATATAGAACAAAGGAATTGCGCATGCCGTTAGTGTAGCAAAATTGCGAGGAAAAAGATTATATGTATGTGTGTATGTATGATAAAGCGTAGGAAGTAGAGGAAATGTCTATAAGAGCGTGTGAATATTTCCACTTCATCCACTTATGTGCCAGAAATGTGACAAATTGCACTTCATTGCTACGTGTTGGTATAAAATTTTCGTTATTTAAAAAAAAAAAATGGATTGCACAAAATACTTGCCGCAAAGTTGCAAAGACAAAGTAGAAATGAGTAAATGCATGTTGCATTTTTATCTGTGCCACATAGCTGAGTAGTGCTCTAGTGGTGGCACGTGCAGTTGTTAGACTCAGACTCAAATCATTAGCATTCCCCAAGCGAGTTTGATTAGAAATATGAAATATAGTTTTAGATTTCCTAAAAATTAGAAAAAATATTTACCGACTGAGAAGAGAGTTTGCTATGGAAAAAGAGTTTAGCATATTATAACGTCTAGTTGCAGTTAAATTTTTAAACAAACAATTAATAATTATGTAAATATTGAAAGTCTTTAAAGGGAGTAAAAACTCATGCAAAGAGGAGCAATTTCAATTTTCGGCTTCCAGAGGTTTTCGCTGTTCTAATTTGGGGTTTTAGAAAATGAAATTTGAGAAACTCTAAGATACCAATATTACATGCGAAGCATTATGAACATTTAAAGATCTAGTCCGGTCATAAAGGGATGCCTCTTGAGGTCTTCTATCGAACATCTGCACAGTAAAGCCCGTATGTTCCCAGTTAAGAAGTATAATGAACTCCTCTCCAAAGAGTTTCTGCTAGGATGTTTCCGTAGAAAACATTTCTGCAGTCTCCTGCTTGTAGCGGAACTGTCTCTTAGCAGCAAGAAAAGGTCCTTCCTTCGACGACATAAGGCGTATTGACCAGACTTCGGACGCAACTAACTTCAGACATGCCATTCGCAGTGGAGCTATAAACACCTTCACTGACTCCTACTCAGTGAATGGCGTACATGGAGTCAAACAACCACCCATGGCAGACGACAAGTTCGAGTTGTCACTAGAATCGAGAGCGACCCTACCGCAGTCTCCTTCTGGATATTGTAGCCGTATCAAGCCATATCAAATATATAGTATGTCGAGCATGAAATAAATCCGCGCATGACACTAACCACCTCTTTGAATGTCCAGCTAACACTACACATCTGATACCGCTCTCACGACTCCATCCAAACATCACGTTTCCTGGGCCTACCTCAATGACAACTTATCTGAACCTTACCATCCTAACGGGTACTCGATAACCGCTACAACAACAACATTTAAAGACAGACCTTCTCTTTTAGTACCTTACGTGGCGCCGCAGTCTTAAGTTTATGAACAAGTAAGGAAGGGCTAAGTTCGGGTGTCACCGAACATTTTATACTCTCGCATGGTAAAGTGATAATCGAGATTTCATTATCCGTCATTTACATATTTTTCAAATACCGTATTTGTGTAAAGTTTTATTCCGCTATCATCATTGGTTCCTAATGTTTATACTCGTATTATACAAAGAAGGCATCAGATGGAATTCAAAATAGCTTTATATTGGAAGAAGGCGTGGTTGTGAACCGATTTCAGCCATATTTCGTACATGTCATCAGGGTGTTAAGAAAACATTATATACCGAATTTCATTGAAATCGGTCTAGTAGCTCCTGAGATATGCTTCTTGGTCCATAAGTGGGCGGCGCCACGCCCATTTTCAATTTTTAAAAAAAGCCTGGGGGCAGCTTCCTTCTGCCACTTCTTCCGTAAAATTTAGTGTTTCTGACGTTTTTTGTTAGTCGGTTAACGCACTTTTAGTGATTTTGAACATAACCTTTGTATGGGAGGTGGGCGTGGTTATTATCCGATTTCTTCCATTTTTGAACTGTATATGGAAATGCTTGAAGAAAACGACTTTGTAGACTTTGGTTGACATAGCTATAGTAGTTTCCGAGATATGTACAACAAACTGAGTAGGGGGCAGGGCCACGCCCACTTTTCCAAAAACATTATGGCCAAATATGTCCCTCCCTAATGCGATCCTTTGTGCCAAATTTCACTTTAATATCTTTATTTATGGCTTAGTTATGACACTTTATAGGTTTTCGGTTTCCGCCATTTTGTGGGCGTGGCAGTGGGCCGATTTTGCCCATCTTCGAACTTAACCTTCTTATGGAGCCAAGGAATACGTGTACCAAGTTTCATCATGATATCTCAATTTTTACTCAAGTTACAGCTTGCACGGACGGACGGACAGACGGACGGACGGACGGACAGACGGACGGACAGACGGACGGACAGACAGACATCCGGATTTCGACTCTACTCGTCGCCCTGATCACTTTGGTATATATAACCCTATATCTGACTCTTTTAGTTTTAGGACTTACAAACAACCGTTATGTGAACAAAACTATAATACTCTCGTTAGCAACATTGTTGCGAGAGTATAAAAATTTTGAGTTGAGGTGAATTGGGACAATAACATGGAAAAATTTCTCAACTCAGAGCCTTGAGCTTGGCACAAATTCATAGAGGTGGCTAATATCAATTCCGGCTAATTCATCTGGTTCGTAGAAAGAATGTCACCACCTTGCCTCAGTTTATTTTGGGGAAAGCTGGACAGTGCTAGATGCTTCCACCTCAGCTTCCTCCGTCAAATTTGACAAGTTGCCTCTGCCAAGATCTTTAGTCTCATTCTCTCTCTCGATATGGCTCACTGCAGCCAAATGAACCTTGCTAAGAGGAAGCATTTTAAATAGAACTCTTTCAATCTACCCTGAGCTAGAAAGGTTTAAGGATGAGATATATGCTGGTTGTGGACTGACGCTTAGCTCAGGCCAGATCCATAGATCCAACGATAGAAAGCAATAAGATATGTGAGCATCGACTCTCTCCTTTCCTAATGGGATTTGGGTTCTTCCAGCGATTCCGCTGTGATCGGTGATCTAGTGCTAATAAAGTCGTGCGATTCTTCTATTATAAGCGTGCTCAAAGCATGTATTGTGGCTTTGCATTCAGAGTTAGGGCTCACCTCTGTGAAAATAAGCTGAACTTCGGAGAAATACTAATGCTGATACCGTGATGGCTGTCATTTCTGCTTTAAAGCCACTACATTTGTTTGACTAAAAGTTGATTGAGAGCTCCCCAACCTTCTCCTTAAACTTCAATCCATCGACGAAAAATCTCAATGCGCTACATACAAATGGCCCACGTTATCGAAGTAAGAGAGATTTTCGGCATGTTCTCTAGATGTTCAAAGTTAACCGGTTGTCCAGAGTTTGGTGGCTTCACTTCTTCCAATATTTTGTATATTTTTATTACTAGAGTTAACTGTAAACGAGCTTCGAACATACAAAACTCTGCTAGTTAGGCTGTTCTCTCTGAGCTCGGTGATCTCCCAGAAAAGCTCATCTAGCTCCTTACAAAGTCGGCGGTCACATTAGCAGCTTTGTCCATCTGAAAGTAACAAAGACTGACTGCATCAGCTACTCGGGTTCGAACGAGTAGCAACGTCACTCTTTCTTCTCTCACCTTTAGAAAGTACCAGATTCAGACTGAGTATCAAATCAAAATCTTTGTGGGTCCTTGTTCGAAGTTCTCGTTAAACATGCTTTTGCTGAATATATGGAGAAAGGAGTTCAAAGCAAATGAAGAACTTGCTCTCGCTCCGGTTTTGAGCATTTAACATTTAATGCGCTTAATTTAAGCCCTTTCGAAATTCCAGTGAAAAGTGAGAGTTATTGTTTCGTTTCGCGCCGAGTTCACACTCGCGAGCACTCATTTGCATTTGCTTCGGCGAAATGAAAAATGTAAATAAATTAAGCTTGCATATTAAATGAGCCGCGCATAAATCTCATTTGAGGCTGCTGCCAAAGCAACCTAATTCCTCTTTAATATATACAATGCAAATAACTACAAGCGCTAAGTTACTCACGAATTAATCAAGTTAGCAAGAATGAAAATAACTTAAAGCCCAACAACAACAAGGTGTGCAGTGCCACCAAAGCGCTGACCACAAAAACAAGTTAGTGAAACAAAAACAAAAATAAAAATGAAAACAAAAACACAAAATAAATAAATACTCGCAAAGGACATCGCTTACAAAATAAATAAAGCCGAGAAGCGACACAAAAACGCAACTTCAAACTTTTGCTGAGTCGAGAACCCGCGCCGAGCATTATTCATATTCATGCACGGGCATGGCGCGCGGGGCCAGTTGAGGAGGAGAAGGAGGGGAAATTTGCATTTCCAATTTTGCATAAAACCCGTCATCAGCTGTTGTCAGCTGCAAGCTCACTGCGCCGCGCGCGCGCTTGGTCGCCACAGCAACGGCGAAAGTGCAACCGCAGCTGCCCTTTCACAAATAAATACGCCACACTCACACCCCCACCCGCTACGCCGCTCGTAGCAGAGTGAGCGTGGAATTTAGTTATCAGCGTCAGCCAAGCCACCAATGCCACCGCTGCCACCGCTGCTGCTGCTGCCTTTAGAAAACTTCTAAACTAAATAATGTCTCGTTATCTTCGTCATTTGTGGTCGCCACTGTGTTGCCTTCACAACTGCTGCCAGCGCGCGCTACAAAGCGGCAAACGAGAAGAAGCACAACAACAACAACAAATGCTACACGACAGCGTGTTGTAATGAAGTTGTTGCCGCTCGACATTTGCTCGCATTTTCATATTTGCTCGATGTCAACGAGCGCAGGCGACAACAACGGTAGTACCAACAACAGCAACAACAACAATCTTGGTATCAACAGCAGCACAAACACATAAGAGTAAAAGCTTGTCGTAATGAAGCAAGTGGCAAGGAAAGTGTGTGCAGGCGTCGCCGACAAACTTAAAGTAAAATTAATATTCCGCAAACATTTTATTGCATACCTTAAGGCGAATTAGAATAAACAAACAGCTGAACACACGCGCACAGCTGCCACCCTTTTTGAGACGCACGCACACATAAAGAGCTCTGTGCGTGTGGCATCTGCCAGCATTGCCAACTGCGTTGTTGTCATTGTTGGCGGCGGCAGCCTCTTGGAGCGAGTCCACTGGCGTTCAAGCAAGAAATTTCTTTGTAAATAACACAGAATACTCTCTATTTGCACTCTGGTTTAAAAAGTGGTTGGAGTTTGTCAAGCTTTCGTATTGCTAGCCTTGCCAGGGAGTGCAAAAGGAAGCTAAAATTGCGCACAAAATTTAATTTTCGTCTCGTAGATATTTTTATTAAGTTCAGGGTTAGTTATTTTAGATTTTTGGTTAAATCAATTGCTGATTTCATTTTTGTTAAAGGTTAATTACAAAATATTTTCGAAAGCAAATTTTAAGGAATTTATTGAATATATGACAAAATTTTTGTATATAATTTAGAAGAATTATACTAACTGTTGCTGACTTAATCTCTTTTGCTACCTCTACTCGATGTCGGTTTTGCAAAAGATTCAGCTCTTTTAACACGCTTTTTTTTTGATACCCAAAACATTAACAAAAATATATTGAGTCCTTTCATAAGTAAATTTGAGAACTTCTGCTACCTTTCTGATGCCAACACGACGATTTTCGAGCAGTGTTTCCTTAACTTTTCGAATGTATTCATCATTATAAGGGGTTATCTCACGTGAAGTAAGCTTTTGATCACTTTGCGATCTTCACTGATTGCTTTGCGTCATTCAAATACTTGTGTTCCTGCTAAAATAGTCTTCCCAAAACACTACTTCAACAATTTTAACGTTCATGTAGTCGTCATTCGAAACAAAAGCTTTCAAGCAAACTCATTTTTAATTTTTTTTCATGGTAAAAATCGCCGGACAAACTTTTCGCAGCTTAAACAAACGGTTTGCAGCCGACCAGCATTAATTGACGTACGAAGGTCAAACTCCACACGAACGTAAAACAGATTTTGCTACTCTAGTGAAGATATTTTCTCAATTCGGTTTGACACGAAGTTTAAATTCCTCAGTCCGAGTCAGTATTGATCAGATGGTATCGCTAAAATTTAGTTTAGATAAGTTCCAAAACCCATTAAACCATTAAATGCACCAGTCCGAGTCAATATTGATCAGATGGATGGTGAAAAGTTAGTTTAGAAACTGAAGATAAGTTCCAAATAAGACCAAGATCCAACTGTCAAAGTGGTGTAGAAAGAAGTAAAGTAAAATTATGTCTGCAATTTCCTCAGATTTATTGAGCTTTCATAAGACTAAGGTTCAAACAGCTCTGATTTTATACCCTCAGTCATTCAGCCAAACTAGCTGGAATTAAAACTCGTCTCCTCAAGAACAAGTGACAAGAGCAAGCGGATCTGTCGATTATTGAGGATTTTGATTCTCTTTTTTTCTTTAGGAGTTTTTTATAGCAACCATGTAGCATCCAAAGAACTACGAACCTTTTCAACAAAGTTTCCAGGCTCCCCTTACATTAGAACACGCACGCAGCAAATGCAAGGGCCTTGGCTTACACACACAGTTCGTCTTGCCACTGCTGAAGAAGAGCAAGGCACAAAGTGATAACAGCCGAGTGGTGCAACGGGGCAGACGGTATGACAGTGCGTAAGAAAGGCGACAAGAGAAAAAGCCAATTTAAATTAAGCGCCACAACTGTCAAAGAAGTGAGATAAAACTCATTAAAGACGAAAGCAGTTGGTGCCTACAACGTAAATGTAAATATTGTGGAACTCCGAAAGCGTATGCAAGCACACATACATACACACACAGCTGTACATATATACTGGCAAAGGAATGTCTGCTGAAATGAGGCATAAAAGGCAGGATGTGCGGGCAAATGTCGACAAAGTTTTTGTATTTAATATGCTGGGCGAGCACGAGGCTGCGCTTGCAGACTGACTGCTTGACGCACTGACTGACTGTCTGTCCCCTGGCGGCTGTTTTATTGTGAGCGTTAATTTTTTGACGGAAAACTTGTCGTTTCGGCATGCCAGCTTTATTAACTTTCCGTCGCAATGCCGTTGTTGTTCTTGCTGTTGTTGCTGTTGTTGGTTACGCTTCATTAAAACGCCGTTTATAAAGTGACGAGCCGGCATATCTTGATTTCCATACAAGCAACTACCGACCGCGCTCTCGCCTGCGCGCCACTTGCCCCCCTGTGTTTGTGCAACGCCTGGCGGAATGCCATTGATCATGCGCGCGTGTGCCGCCGCGAGTGTGCGAAGCATGAATAAATGGGAATTTAAAACGCCGCGGAGCAATGACACACACGCGCTCAGGCTGGAATGCGCTTTGGAAAAATCAAATCAGCGACTGTTTTGGGCGCAAATCGTCATTGGACGCCGCTGGGCTCATGGAATTATGACAGTGTGAAATGTATTTTAGATTTACGAATGCCGATAAGCGCGCCGATAAGGCATTGTGCCCAACGAAATTTAAATTCAACGCTGCAACAACAAAGCATTTAAGCGTATAAACAAACAACAACAACAACAATGGTTGACTGATGGAATGAAAAAATGACTTCAACTTAATAAAGAAAATTTATTGCCGCTCACTGTTGCACACTCATTTCGCACCACTGCCACACTCACACACACACACCGCCGGCGCAACTCCGCTTTAAAACATATTCAAATTGCGCATAAATTTAAATTTATTGCCTTTGCGTACAGCTATTAGTCGTCAACGTTGTTGTAGCGCTTGTTATTTGCCTTTATTGTTGCTCACGCGTACGTGCCACACAACGTTGCCACAAGTTCGCTGCCTTTCTTCGCAGCTATTGGCTTCATTAAGTGCCGAATTTGAATGAAAGCTAGTTTTAGTTGTTGTTTTTGTCCGTTTTGGGCTACAAATTTGAATTCAATTAAGCTCTCGCACCAGAAATCTTTTCCGAAATCTGTTTCCTTACAAATTATTATTGTTATTGTTGCAATATTGTATTTCCGTTAATTGTGGCCGTCGGCGGTCTGCTGCCCTGTCTGGGAAAAGTGCCACAAACTGGTGCATGAGTGCTCTGGCGTAGTGGTGCCTTAATGGTGGTTTTGATTTTGTTAGTCTAAGCATATTTTTTGAGTTGAATAAGCAGTGAGTGGGTCTAAAATGGAGAAAAAGTTTGTGTATTCTTAAACCTCCAAGAAAATGTTTGATAAGACAGAATTAAGCCCAACATGTCCAAAAGAAATTTTAGCAGGACTAATTCAGTATGGTACAAGTATTCTTCTTCTTCTTTAATGGCGTATTAGAAGTGTTAGTATCTCATATTTTTCGTCAGCATCATAAAAACCAATTAACTTTTGTAATCGTTTTTCCATCAGCTGTCAAATTATAATTATATTAATATAAATATAATGATAAAACAGTCTTCAGATATCAGTGTTCATTAAGTATTGAGCTCAAAATATAAAATATACATATATACATACATACGATCAAATTTGACCCAGACTAACAAAAAACTACATTTGCACGTATTTTTCATCATTTGTGAATATTAAAGTGATAAAAATTGTTTTCGAGTATCCATGTCCATTAACTATTGACTTAAAACTATAAAATACACATACATACATCTGAGCAAATTTGACCCGGACTAACAAAAAAAAAAAAAATAATTTGCCTGTATTTTTATGCAGATATTTATCAGCGACTTCTCAGTCTTCAGTGCCTTCAGTTAATTTTTTCTCGGTTTGCGCTCATTTTTTGAGCGCCATTCTCTTGATTGTTGGACAGCCCCGACGTTTTAAAACCTAGGTACCAACAAGTACATCTCTCTTGCGATCTCCAATCGACATTGTCTTTGCAAAAGGTTCAGCTCCTTTGTTATGAGTCTAGCGTTGACAAGCTTCATACCCAAAACATTAACCAAAATATATTGGGTAGATCTATAAAAGTTATTCAGATCTTCTTTTTTCTCTCTGATACCAACACGACGATTTGCAAACACTGTTTCAGAGGTGGATGGCCGACTAGCATGAGACAATTTTTCGATGACTTTCCGGTCTTCCCTGAATGCTTTGTGCCGCTCAAATTCTTATGTTCATAACCGTAAATCCATTGGAAGCATAAAATTTCCAACCAATCCTGTTCAAATTATTTTTCTTGGTATAAGTACCAGACAAAGCACAGATTATATGGATCAGTCCGTGTCATATGTGATCAAATGGTATCTGTATAAATTATTTTATATCATATTACTTGTATAACCTGAGTTAAGTCTCTGCGGCTATCTTAAAGTTAGGTCGGGAATGCAGTGATGAAATCTTCTCTCGTGTGCCCTTTGGGATTTGACAAGAAACGTTCCAGATTTGGCGGGTTTACCCTTGTACTTCCAAACACTCTGAAATGACTTTTAATATTTGCGTGTAACTGCGGAAATACTCACCGGAAACCTATAAAATTTCCAAGGTCTATTCTTAAATGTATGTACATTAAGAAAATCAAATAAAAAAAATCGATTTTTTGAAAATTCTAACTATATAACTCCACCACCTTACCACTTTAAGTATGTATATACACTAACCGAAATGTATTCTAACTGCCTTAAAACTACCCACCTATCACCAACTACCAAAAACTACCACAACTTTCATATAGCTTACAAATTTAAGCTTCTGTGATACGGAATTTCTGCTATAAAACCCTTTCAAAACTAAAGTCTTGTGCAAAGTTCCTTAAAACTTAAACTGCCAACAATTCGCCTGCACCGCAATTCGAGTATTACGACACACGCCGTCAACGACATTAAATAAGTTTTCATCGTCGCACCGAAATTCCTTGGCGCTTTCAACAAATGACACCTCTTTAACATCTTTCAATGCTCGCAATCCGCTTTTCAAACTTCCATCAAACACCGTTCAACAAAGAGAAATGAGAAAACACTATTTTTACTGCGCAGATAAAGAAAATAAATCTATTCTTTACGCTCAATAGAACACCTCGATGAGTTAGACAGACTTGCTGCTGTCTTCTTCTTCTTTGGTCCCCCGCAACAACCGCACGCGCCTGCATGCGCTGCTGCATATCGACCGAGCATTGGTCAAAGAACTTTGCCATTTGTTGGCGTGACAAAGCATCTTGAGCGACGTGAGAGGCGCCAAAGTGGCTCAAGAGTGCGCTGCTGCGGCGAGAAGTGCCGTGTGCTATCTTCTACTACTTGCACCTGAACTTGGCGCACTCAAGACGAAGGTGAATGTTGGCAGGTCGTGTGTTGCACGTTCACTACTCCGCCAAGCAACGGCGTCCCTCGCCGGCTCTCTCTCGCTTTCCGTTTGCGCTGCCATTTTCTTCGTTTTGTTCGTCAAACCCAGCTGCTTCATCTTCTCGCCTGTCTGCCGTAACAAATAAGCTGACAAACAGCTTTACATATCTTATTCAAGGCAAACTTACAGCAGCCGCAGCAAAACCGCAGTAGCTGCTCCAGCGGCAGTGGCGGCGGCGACGGTGGCAGCAGCACCTCGAGAAATTTATGAAAGGAAGCAGCTAATAGTTTCGACGGCAGACAGCAGATATGAGTATTATAAAGCGACTGCATATATATCTTCCGTGGCTGTGTGGTCGTGCGGTGGCGATAAGGTGAGATGGGCGCCGGCGGCGTTGCAGACAATTGCGCACCTACGCGGCGACGGTGCAAGTCTTGCACTTGTCTGCTGCCACATTTTGTGGCCAAGGAAATTCACTCAATCCACATGCGTGCTTACATATTCACTTGATGCACAGTTGTGTGCAAAACTTTTTACCGCCAACTTGCAGCTCGCAATTTGCACCTCTCCAAATTGCACACCCAAGTTGCTAAGCAAGCAGCCAGCTAACCAACCGGTTTGGCTGTTGCATGTTGCTTGATTGGTTGGTTGGTTGTTGGGTTTTCCTTTCGGTTAAGTTGGTTACTTGTGCCCACAAACCATTATTTAAGTGTCCTTGGGGAACTTTGCCCCACTACTTATTCAAACATGTGTTTGTGTGTGTGTTTGTCGACGAGTGTGTATATTTATGAATTTGTCGGCACGTCAATGCAGTCAAGCGCGCAGACAGTCACTGAGTCGTGCTAAAAACTTGAAGTTGTCGCTGACAATTTGTTGTTTTCAGGCAACATTGAATATTAGTAACTAACGAAACGGTGTTGAAGAGCTAAGAGTAAATATGTATTATCCAATTTCGAAAATATTATATTTGTGTGCTTGATAGATATTAGGTTAGTTGACTGATGCCCCAAGATTGGGGGGATCGTACTTAAACTTCTAAATAAAGTCCTTCATATTAAATCCTGTAGGTGGCTGTTAACCCTTGACAAAGCGTCTTGAATTTATCACAAATCTTCTTGGGTACTTTATATATGCTTCCGATATTTCACCTGGATACCTTCTTTTTTTAGTTAGGGGGAATAAATTAGAAGCCGGAGTGCGGAACTTCAATCCGGTAAACCTAACCCACTCCAGACTCTCCTACGGAACCACCTGATTATGTATTACTTTGTGAGAATGATAAGACATATATATATAAGTCTTATCTATAACACGGACTCAAGGACGCCTAATTTACTCTGTATGTCTCAGTTTTGTCATGATTGACGCTGCCGCTTCGCTGACAGCTTTTCAGTTCTCAGTAGACTCACACATAAGTGTCGTAAAATTTTCCACCGTAGACTGACACTGGATGCTCAGAGTTTTTAAAACACTCTGAACACGTTGGACGGTTGGAACTAATGTCGTGCTGGAATCTGTACTGGTAGCTTCTAAAGCACCCATGACCACTTAGTATTTGGGTTAAGTGGAAATCCAAGCCACCAAGTCGTCTGCCTACGTACGAATGGGTGTCCGGCATCAGTCTGTGAGTCCCTGTCCTTTGAGTACGGTTTGTCATCGCTGCTGCCATGTTGTTATGATTTTAACACTCTTTTCTCTTTTGGATCCTATAGATGGCTCTGGTAACTTTTATACCCGTTTGCATTCGTCACTCTGGATGTCAGTGGTCATCATACTGGCTATTACTTCAGCAGCATCGCTTGATATTGTTCGGAAAGCACTGATAACTCTTAGTGCCGACAGCCTGTGCACTGTGCTTATTTGTCTGGCACATGCTTTGATGCCTACCGCCTGGATATCTAGATATGTGAGAAAAAGATTTATCAAAAGTAAAATTTTAGTTCATTTCTTGAAAAAAACTTCTTACGAGTATATAATCAAATCCAAAGAGCATAAGGCCGCTTTGAGATATCTCATATCCACTCAATAGTTTAAACGTGCCATGTTCGTTCCCTACATAACCCATTAGGTAACCGATTACATAACTAGTTGAATATAGTGTTTAAAGTATTCTTTCGAATATCTCAAAAATCTCAAAAATGTCTCAGCAAATGTAGGATGTTATCGCACTTACCTTTCTTCGGCCAAGCAGGCAAGTATAGGAGAAAAGTTTTCAAGCGAAATGAGAGCAAAAGAGTGTGAGTTCAGTTGGACACTAAAACTATGCTTCACGATGGTTCTGAATGCGTGGATGAGCTAAACTCTTGTGCCAGAAAGTGAAGAAATAGTTCGCAGCTTGAAGGGTATGACTGAACTCTAATAATTTCAAATGGAAATCAGGTTGTAGTATAGTTGTAAGGCAAAAAGGACCGAAATGGTTAGTTTTAGAAAGTGAGTCCACTTTTCTTCTCAACTCTTGCGCTCCAATCAAGCCTGACAAGTTAGAAAGAAGAATAATACTCTCAAGTTCCTTTTGCGAAGAACTCACATGCGTTATAAAAGCCACAATTGTTTATTATACATTTTTTATTTAATTATTTTAGCATAATTATTTTAATCTATTTTAATAACAAAATAATTAACTCGGCTTAAGCCACAGTGTTTTCTTGCTTATTTTCACAATTTAGTCGGCTGCAATTTCATAGACAATTGCATCGGCAAACTTTCTGCGCATTTCCATAAAATCAAACTTGAATTCATTTTTACGCCAGCTTGCTGCAAGTGAGTATGCCAACAACAACAATAGCTTGGAAAATATTCCAACGAAACAGCGTTTAGCCGCCAAGTGGAAGCCATTGCAGCAGGTGTCTGCCCATACGCACACCTTTGCACACAAGAAGTTGTGGAAATAAACTTTTCTGTGCATGTATGTATTTGCAAACCTTTGTATGAATGTATGTAAATGTATGTGTGCATATTTTTATGCATATTTGCCTGTACTTTGCATTTCACTGTCTCCTCTTGTGCTTGTTCCAACGTCAACTCCGTGAAGAGCTTATGTTGGCCTCAAGTGCTGCACTCAAGTGAAAGTGTGTTGTATGCATGTGCAATTGTGTGCGTATACGTGTGTGTACTTAGCATAATACGTTAATATATTATTTCTGCAAACTTATTGGCACTTCCTCATATGAACTTCGGCGCTTAGTGCAAAGTAGGTGGACTGAGCAAATTCATTCTCTAAAGTATGAAAAATTCTATTGTTGTGTATGTCTTCACTTAAAAAGTGCTTCAATTGTAATAAAACGAGATTGTTAAACATATTTTATTTACATACACTGAATCTTCGATAAAAATACTTGGCGACACATCGATAATGGTATTGTGCCACAACAACAATTTTATTGTACAAAAGCGATGCAAATTTAATTATGAAAATTCGAAGTGTTGGCGAGACGTCCATTTGTACTAAAAAGTTTCAGTTCTTTTGTCCGATTTCTTTTGTTCGTTTTTCGTTTTCATTTTGCAGCTTTTGTGGCCACTAATGCGTTCCGACTGCTGGCTACTTTCAACACGCAAAAAAGTGACCAAAGTTTGTGTGTGTGTGACTAAGTGGGATTCACCTAATGGAAGCGCGTAATTTCATTAATTCGCTCTAATTTGCGATTTCATTGTATCTTACACTATAATATATGTAAATTTATATGAATATATATATACCTAGAGCAATATATATCTGGACGTAAAGGAAAACCTATGCAGAAAGATATATTTGCCACTCAGCTATCCATAACACGATATAGTCATTTAGAAATCGAAACTTTATACTTTCCTTTTACTTTATTGAAATTGAAAGAGTTAAGAAAAAAATTAAAAAAAAAATAAATCATTAAGAATGTTTAGAATTCTTCAATGCTTGAGTTTAATGTTTCTTCGAATTTGAATAAATTTCAGCAACGTTTCTGAGTAACAAAAAAATCTTTTAAAAATTAATACAGACCTTTTTGTTATCCGAACCTAAAATAATAATACCCAAGTGAATGGCGCTTTACACATGGATCCATCCATGCCATTAGTTCTGCTTTTTCCAGACTGGATAAGAAGGCGAAGCAAATGGATCTGGTAGTGAACGAGAGCAAGACAAAATATCTCCAGTCATCAAACAAACCATTGGCTCCCTTGTAACTGCTGACAGTCAACTTCGAAGTCGTAGATAATTTCGTCTACCTTGGAACAAGCATTAACACCAACAACAACGTCAACCTCGAAACCAAATTCTACGAGTTACTCTCCGTCCTGCGATATGGTGCAGAAGCATGGACGAGGACACCATCTGATGAGTCGACGTTACGGGCTTTCCAGAGAAAGGTTCTGCGGAAGACTTATAGTCCTTTGCATATTTACAGCGAATACGATGAGCTGTACGAAGTTTACGACGACACATAAATGTCCAATAATTCAGGGAATTAAGAGACAGCGGTCACGCTGGCCAGGTCATGACGTTCGATTGGAGAAAACACTACAGTTCTGAGAGTATTCCGCGCAGTATGCGCCGCTGGAAGCATAGAAATAGGATGATCTTCGAATCGCCAATAGCCGCCAAACAGTGGCAAGATGAACCGCTGTTGTTAACCCGGCTATAATCGCGAAAGCGGTGTCTACGCCCGTAAAGAAGAAGAAGTATGAAGTAATCCACTAAGATGGCGAGGAGACTGGCACTCGCGAATCAATATGGAGGTCTAGACGTTTGGTGTTTTCAAGTCCCACTTTTGAACTTAAAATTCATATTATCCACGAAATATGTTTTTTTTTATATTATTTTGAGATTTTTACCTATGTTTAAGAAATCGTTAGCTTGATATTATGTAAATCCAAAAGCACCACTGCGTCAGTCAAAAATCAATCTCAGAGGGATCGATTGACTATTCTAGTGTGTTTTAGTTCTGATACAGCAATACCAATTTATATGGAAGTAAAGACTAATTATTCAACAGTATCTAAGTTTAATTATAAAATATAGATGGAATTATATAACACATTAGAATTACTATTGTAATACCGAACCGAGTATCATCATTATTCTGAAGCATATATCTGTCTGAGGAATTTTAAAGACCATCATTTCTAAACTCTCAAATCCCATTGAAATTTTTATAGCAATTTGGCTCATGAATTTATAACGGTTTTATATACTTGAACATTGGAGTCGGCACACCGGACCGCCACACACAGAGACACAGTTTCAGCCGGAGCACTTTGCTGCAACCGAAGTTCTTTGACTCGTTTGTGCGGGAAAAAGTTGTTTTATAAAAAAACAAAAACCCGACTGAAAGGAAAAATATTCAACTTTCACGGGATTTCGCAAAGCCGAAACAAAAAACTCGCAAATAAAGCCGCAAACTAAAGAAAAACTTTTCCTTTCAAACCGCCATTGCTTGACCAGATAATAACCTGACTGCCGTTTGTTGGCGGCTGACCGAACCGAGCAGCCCGTCAGCGAGCGTGTTCGACTCACTTTTCAAATGTGCAACCGCAAAAAACGAGCAAACTTCACTTGAGTTCGCTTCAAATGCAATTAGTCGACGGCTTGTCCAACTGACACACACCTCGCCCAGCAGTGGCCCACCGCCTCTCCCGCCACACTTTATGGACACTACCCGGCACACACACACGAAGCCGGCCGCTTCGCAAACTTTCGTTGACGCCTTTTGGTTTCTCCGCCGCGCTCCTTGCAGAGCAGAGCGTTGACGGCCCGTTGTTGCAATGAATACCGTTGTGAAAAGTGAGAATTTGCGGCAAAGTGAATTGCGGAAAGCTAGTGAATTTCCTATTTTCACTCTGCGGCCATTTTGTGACCGATTCTGGAGTGAAAGTGAAAAAACCATGGCTTTTCTATAGCAAAAGCAACGAACAACCCGCGTACACACACACACGTATAAATTTCGTGCACAATAAACAAGTTTAGCTAACTTCGTTAAATATTTACCGAGGTACCGCTGCAGTTGGTTAAACAATTAATGCAAAATTAATTGTATTTGCTTGATGATGAAGTCGAAGCGAATAGTGCCGTTGTTGTTCCTATTGTGGTGGTGGTGGTGTGCGAAACGTGCGTTAAGGTAAACTCAATGAAAAACTAACAATTTTCGCTGGCAATTTAAGATTTAAGGTCAGCGGCTAATTTCATTTGCACTCATTTCGGTTGAGTATAATTAACTAGGCTCTGGATCAGCTCGCTTTTAATGAAATTTCGCGAGTGAGATGAGATGGCGAAGTGGTCAGCAAATACGAATTCGGTGTTCGGACGAAGTTGCAAAGTTAGATTAGAGTGTTAAATTAAAGAAAAATTCGTTTAAAACCCAAAAGAAGCTATAGTACTCTTCGCAGGTGCATTTCTTATAAGAAATATTTAATATATATATCTATGTATATTAGAGCGTGTCGATTTTTTTCAATAAAAGCGCGTATGCGAGAAAATTTCTACGGATCATTCTGAACAACTTTGCCTAAGAAACTATGGGCCTGAAATCAGTCCCGAACTAGCGATTTTTAAGGCGAGTTTTCAAAAATCAGACTAATTGGTTGTATGGCAGATATATGATATAGTAGTAATATATAGTAGTCCAATCTGGCTGATTCCTTTAAGTGATCAATAGAATATCAAAATGCAGCTACTTATTAAATTTCATTCGGATATTTTAAAAATTGCTTTGCCTTAAAAATCGCTAACTCGAAATCGGTTTTAGGCCAAGTTTTAGTCTCTTAGGCAAAGTTGTTCAGAATGATAAAACATTTGAGACCGGCATTTCATGAACGGTCGTTCATTTAGCATTGTACGCTTCAGTGATCTTCTTTATGATTGGATCAAAGATTGAGGGGAAGGTTGGTGGAAGAGTTTATTGTCAGAAGCTCTTATCAACTCCAGCAGTCTTCCAAACCGAGACTCGCTATCAATGAACTCATTTACAGCTAACCTCGCTATCAATAGTAACATTCTGATAAGAATGGTATAGGTGCCAGGATACAGCGGAAGAAAGGGTGCCCGCATATCCGCTATCGGTAGTATGGGAGCGGATCTGTTTTCCTTCGCGGAAGCTTGGGTAAAAGCCTTTTGTCCCAAGATCGATCGCAAGAGATCTAGTGAAATGTTCACCTTCAGCCTTATGGCGCTTTTAACAGGCCATTGCCCTATTGGCGTCGATGTTGTAAGGTTAGGAATCTCACCAGATGCCATCAGCAGAAGCTGTATGGAAGAAGTTGAAGTGGAAACAACTCCTATCGTATTCTTATAAAGCCGATGCCAACTAATCGAGACCTGTAAAAAGTGTCATTGTCAAGAAAGCATGAGTTTTTGAACGTAGAGTTTTTGAATGTTGTTTTTGTATGCTCAAATATAGTTTTTTTTACGCAGTAAAGGTTCTTTAATGCAATTTATGTGCATTATAAAAAATTGTTCTTTAATTTGAAAGCCATTATTTTACCAAGTTCTGTCATTCAGAGCTTCATTTCATAGCTTAAATGTTATGTTTCTCAAAAAAAAATTTTTTTTTAATCTTTTATGTGCTGGCCTTTGGCTCTAAACTGTGTTTTTTTTAATTTTTGACAAATTTTTGATAGTTTTCTTAGTTCATAGCTTTCTAAAATACTTTCCCTGAACTGAACAGCAACTTAATATTTATTTGCGGTTATTTTTAATATTTTTGAATTAACAACCAAAAAGTTAAGTGAAATAGAAAAAAAAAATATTAAAAATAAAAATTCTCAGCTGATTTTCAAAGTTGTTAAAATGAAATGAGAACTATTTTTATTGCCTTTATGAGAGATATTTTTGTCGCCTTTAGAAAAGACCGAAAGTAATATTTCACTAAAATAAGCATTCAACTTCAATCCCACTCAAATTTGAGAAAGCAGAAATTTTTATTGTGCTCTTATGAATACCACTTTGAATTCCACAAATATATTTTCGCATCTTTCATTATACAGCATCACAATTGACCTTATTTTAATGCCTTCATATGACGTCGCTCATACGCACTGGTGTACCCATATAACTGTGTATACTTATCCAAACATATCGATAACTACAAACACTTGGATGTGTATTGCCTGTGGCTGCTCATCTTTCAACTTTCACCTTGTCTGCACATACATACATACATATCTACATGCAAACATACATACATATGTATATACAATATCATACGTCGATACATGCATTCTGAAATCCACCTAAAGTATTGAATATACGCAATAAGCGTGCGCACCTAACTGTACGTGTGTGTGTGCTTGCGAAATTGGTGACACATTTATTTCATCACCATTTTTTTTTTCGTTTTTATTTACTTTTTTCGTTTTCTGCTTTTTCTTGCAATTTACTTGAAATGTTGTTTAGGTGTTGCAAACATGCATTGCTGTTGTTGTTTTGTCATTTTTAGTACAGTTCATAAAAATACACATGAAAATAAATTGAAAAATTCCATTTCACAACATTTTCACAGGCATGTCAAACAAAGTTGGCGCACATACACACACCACACACACATGCAGCGTTCAAATGCAAAGGTATGAGTGCTGTCTTTGGCTCTCTCCGGCACTCTGTCACCTCGTTTTTCGTGCAGTTTTCTATCAAGCATTTGTGTTTGCATACATTTACGCTTCATTCCTCCATTATGTCTTTCTTTCGCACTGAGCGCCCTTTACCCCGTCTGTGCCACCAGAGTCCTGCTTATTTATTTGTGCCAGTGTTTTATGGATTGGTTTTTCTTCATTGAATTAAATGGCTTCATCGGCAGTTATCACCGTCGTCGTCATCGCCATCGCCATCTTCATCGTCAACCGTCGTAAAATTGTGGCAGCATTTTTCAGTTTCTTTTGCCGAAAAAGAATTGCTGACTTTTCCATTTTTTTCTCAAAATAGTGAAATAGTGCTGTGTTCTCTTACTCGCCCATTTTGCACGGAAAAATATATTTATTTAGTGGGTTGATTATCTTGTATGTTAAGTTTACTTTCAATATATACAATTTATGTGCCGAAGTTGGTTGTGTTTCCACGTTTGAAGAAAGAAAAATATTTTGTGTTATATTCTTCAAGAAAACTGCGTGGCTTTTACTTGCTACCTTATTTGTTTTTCTCTAGTAAGTATTAACTGAATTATGCTAAATATTTGATTATTAGACGGTATTATAGTTAGGGTTATTTATCCTTTGAGCTTCGGCGCACTAAAGTACTCACTTTTAGAGTCGTGCCCCTTTTCATATATTTTTTTGTTTTGATGTGTCGGAAAGTAGTTTGTGCTTCCGATAACTGCTCCAAAGAATATTTGTACAAAATTGAGTTCATACGCTTTGTCGGTGGATTATCGAATTAATACATTAATATATATGTATGTACGATAAGATAAGATTTGTCTGCTTATACGATATCATGTTGTGTTCATAATAAATTTTCACTGATAGGTAGCACTGTATTCAGTTTTTATACTACGAATTATCAGCGTGACGCGCTGAGTAGATTTAGCTAGACCATCTGTCTGTCCGTCTGTACACACGCGAACTAGTGCTTCAGTTTTGGAGACGTCGTTCTGAAATTTTGCGCACGTTCTCTTTTCTCCAAGAAATTGCTCATTTTTCGAAACCATCGATATCGCATTACTGTAAGGCTTAGCTGTCATACCGGGTTTTTCCATACGGAAGATATGATTTCTAAGCGTTGTTTCGGCCATTTTTAATTTCTCATGTTTTGAATTTTTTTCATTGTATTCAGTAATACCTACAATTTCAACATGTACAGATAGAAGACAAGAACAACGTTTACAAATTATTCAATTTCATTATCAAAATAATCCTTCTCCAATTGCAACTTTTTGTGCGTATTCATGGTCGTGATAATCGCCCACTTGCGCTCGCTGTCCGTTACGAGTTACTGAAAATTTTGAGCGTATATTTTCTTTACATAATGTTCAAGTGCCAATGAGATAAAGAAGGCAATGAAAATATTGCAGCTCTTCGGGCAAGTGTTGCTGTAGACCGCAATTTCTAGATTCCAAGACGTTTTCAAGAATGGGGACTGTCTCAAACCATAACCTGGCTGATTTTGTGAAAGGATTTGGACTTGCATCCTTACAAAATTGTTCTCACTCATGAAATGAAGCCTATGGGCCACCATAAACCTCGTGAATTTGCTGATTTTGCTTGGAGCAACTTAAAAACAATAACAATTTTTTAAGAAAATCATCTTCCCCGTGCAAAGAAAATCCACAAATTATTCATGAACAAGCATTATATAATATTAACCTAAATTGACAGTTTGGTGTGTCTTTTGGTCTGGTGGTCTGTACTTCTTTCGAAATGAAGTCGACCAGGTGTCATCAGTTATTGCCAATACGGAGCTGTATAGACCGATGATAAGCAACTTTTTATGGGCGAATTAGAACAAGCTGATCTTGACAATATCTGGTTTCTACAAGATATGGCTACGTGCCACACAGATCCTGAAACAACCGAATTTTTACGGAAATAGAATATTCGATTATTTCAAGAAATTGTGACATTAAATGGCCTCCAAAAAGTTGTGTTTTAACACTACTTTTACAACTTTTTGTGGGGTTATTTGAAGTCGTTGGTCTTTAGCAATAAACCGGATGCTTTTCAAGCTTTAGAAGACAATATTGAACGTGCTATTCATGACATACGACTTGATTTAGCGCAAAAAGTATTTGAAAATTGGCTTCAACGAATTCGTTTCTGCAAAAGAAGTATTGAATGATGTTATATTGAGAACTGAATGGAATCGATTTTACTTCATATTAAACAAAAGCAATTGAATTTCCTTAATAATTAGTATGTTGTTTTTTTTTTTTTTTTTGCTTTGAAAAGAAATCATATCACTCTTATTGGAAAACTCTATATAAACCGTTAGATCAAAAGGAAGTTCTTGTATGGAAGACTTTAGAGAAAGCATTTTTCAAGGCTCGGCTACATTCTCTCCACATGTTGCTCAGTTGGACACTAAAGCATATAGCTAGGTGTTTCAGATCGTTTTATACCATTATATTAAACAAAGTGGTCATGGACCGAGGTTAACTCGTTTTCTTCTTTTGAATATATTTTTATTTAAACTAAAGATTTCATAGTTCTTTATTAAGATAAATGAGATTTTAAAACCGTAGACGCGGCTGTCATCAAAATATAGTATATTTTTAGGCAGCCTATTTTCGCCTAAATGTAGGCATTTTCTAAAATATTGTTGTTGAATTAAACTGAGAAAATATGGTAAATTCAGAGCGGATGGTTGATACTATTTGCCACACTCTTTACAATTTTTTTTTTTAATTCAGTGCTTTGCTTAGCTTTAGTTTTTTATAGATTCAAGTTTTCTGAAAGAAAAGAGTTTTAAGCGTCTTTTTTCAAGCAGAAACTGATAAAATCGGATATAATTAAATTGGAGGAATGGGTAACTCAATCTTCGGAAGCACTTATAATACTTTAGAATAACATTTTTATCCTCAAATGAAAATTCCAAAGTGGCACCACACTCAAACTGCATAGCTAACATATCCTTTGAGGCAAACATGAATAACAGTAAATGTACGAAATTATGAGAGTGCACGAAAGTACACAAACATAAAAATTATAATTCAACTGCAATTCTTCCACTCCATTCGATAAGCAAAGAGCAACAAAAAGTGTATAACTGCGTTAAACTGAAATAACTGTATATTCGTGTCAACACAAAAGCCCACAAAAATGCCGTCTAAGGACGTGCATACGTAAAACTTTGCATGCCACATGCCACAACTGCTGCCACGCACAAGCTATAAAATCAACTTGAAGAACTCAAATTGCCTGGAAGCCCGAACAGCGAAGAACGTTCGATTCTTTTCAGGTTTTTTTCCATTCCTTTTGCGGCGGAACTTTTTATGTCACAGCAACAACAACACGGCCGTAATGAAATGTAAACCTACTCGATGCAGGCGCAGTACAAGTAACAACGCTGTTAAACACGCGCGCCCGCAGTACACACACATTATTGTTGTTGTTGTACAATAGCAAGCGAGGAGTTGCAATAAAAATCAAGTATGCGCTCGCAGTGAATTTTGTCAACTGTTAAACAGAAAATCGAAAACGATTAAACTACATTTTTTGTGCGCTTATTTATTTATTTCCAACTGCCGAGCGGCTAAGCGGGGCAGACGGAAAACGAAGCCTACATGTAGGCGCAAATGTTGAGCAGCAAGGTTTTTGTTGCTTTGCTTGCGTCGTCTAGGATAATAGCGGCAATATATTTGCATGCACACGAACACATATATAAATGTGCTTGTGTGCGTGTGTGTGTGAATGCAAACATAGCCATTAGTTGAGCTGCTATGTGTGAGTGTGTGTGTGCTGGCTGTTGAATGAGCGCTTAAGTGGGTGGTTGATCGAATGCGGAAAATAGGAAATTGAATTTCTCAAAACGAAACCGCAATTACATGCATATGTATGGGTGCGCTCAACACACACACACACACACACACACAAATACATACAAAGATATGTGGCATGCCACACGCTTCTCATTGCCAAATAGCAGCGCAAAAAGTCAATAGTGAAAATTGTAAAGTGTTTTAGTGAGAAAAAGTCGAGCAAAAGTGAAATAAAATAATGTGAAGAAGAACAAGCGAACAAGAAGAAGAAGAGCAGCAGAAAAATGTCACATAAAGTCGCTGCGCGCGCCAGGCGGTCGACATTAAAAGCACGAAAGGATTCTCCAGAAGTTTCTTGCCGTCGATTTTCAAGCGGCAAAGCGTGTTCCACCAGCACGATGAATAATACGAACGGCACGAATGGGTTGGCAATAAAAATGGAAATCGAAAGCAATAAAAAATAAAACTTTGCCGCTTATTTATATATTTTTTATATTTAATGCTATTTTTGCTTCGCAGCAGCGGCGCAGTTGGCGGAGTTTATATTGCTTTCGCATTTCTTGAGGTTCCAGGCCGCAATGCACAATTCAATTCGCCGAGTGCAAGCGAAACGCGCTCGAGTTGGTGTGGTGTCTGTCTGTAGGGACCCAAATAAATGTGCGAGTGTGTGTGTGTGTGGGTAATGTATAATTGAAATGGTTGCCGAATGTGGCGCTTTTTCTTTGGCGGTATGCGGTGCAATGCCATTAGCTTGTGACATTTCATATGAACTAAAATTTTCTACAATAAGTTTGGGTTATGTATCACTTTAGGAAATATAAATGAAATCGAATAATGAAATTTGTATATAATTTCTTTCTGGTTAATTCTTTGTTAAAGATGATATTTTAATTATAATATGGTAAAGCATACTTTTAGGCTACTAATTTATTTACGTACAAAACGTTGTTAGCACTGCTATTTCCAACTATTTATAATTTCACTGAGCTGTGTAATCTCTTTAAGAAATTGTGTTTAACTTTTAATATTAAAAAAAAATATCTCGGACCCCAAGTTTAAATATTTTAAATATAGTGCCCAACATATCGCAAATTTTCAACAATCAGTACGACGCATAAACTAGTCGTGTATCCAAACTAATATACTTTAATGACATGTGCTTCCGTAGCATCCTTTTGCTCAACTATATAGCATTTTTTTTAAATTGTTGCCTACATTTTGGCGACGAAACACAAAATGTGACGAATAGAAGTTAGGAAGTAAAGCCAACAGAATATATGGAAGTCGAAAAAGTTCGCTCGCTTCAGTACTGAAAATTTCGATGTGAAAGATGCACCTCGCTCTGGTCGACATTTCGTTGAAAAAGTCGATGAAATTATGGAAAAGACTAACCAGGACCGTCACATAAGCAGACATGACAACGCTAAGGAAGTTAACATTCATCACCAAACGGTTTTGAACTATTTAAAATGGTTGGCTACAAAAGGAAGCTCGATTTTTGGCTACCACATGAACTGTCTGTGAAATATTTAATGGATCGAATTAACATCTGTGATTCCTAGCTGAAACGAAATGAAATCGGACTATTCCTGTAGCAAATGGTAACCAGAGACGAAAAGTGGATCAAATACGACTATAATGTGCGAAAACGATCATGGTTCAAGCCCGGGGAAGCTCAACAAAGCTCAAAAACAGTATTGACGCCTCGAAAGCTTATGCTGAGCGTTTGGTGGGATTGGAAAGGAATCGTCCACTACGATCATCAATCGAACGATTGATTCTACATTTTACTGACAACAATTGATGATATTGAAGCAAGCAATCGAAGAAAACCGCCACAACTGATCAACAGAAAGGGCTATGTCTTCCATCAGGACAACGTTAGACCTCACACATTTTTGATGACTCGGTAAATACTGGGAGATCTTGGCTGAGAAGTTTAATGCATCCACCATATAGCTCTTACCATGCACCATCGGACTACCATTGGCTTCGGTCAATGCAGAACTCCCTTAATAGAGTAAAGTTGGCTTCAAGCGAAGCCTGTGAAAATTACTTTCCGCGGTTTTTCGCCTGATGGAATAATGTCTCCAGCGGAAAAATGGTCAAAAGTGCTCAACCAAAATAGTAAATATTTGGTTTATTAATAAACTTTAAATATGAAAAAAATTGACGATTTATTAGAAATACGAAAAGACTTTTTCGATTACCAAATATTATAATAATATATAAACAATGGAAAACTTTCTTTCTACACAAATTATATATATATATTCTGTGCAATATATGTATGTCACTAAGTTCTTACAATTTCTTAGATTTTGTCATCTTACCTTTGCATTTCGCGATTGTTTCCTTATTTATGCAAACTTCAACTAACTCCAAGCAGATTTCATACCCGCGCTTTGCCTCGCTTACTAAACACACCTTTGAAACTCGATGCGCCCTCATTATAAAAATTACCGCCAACTCAAAGTTCTTGCGCTTCGCTGCGCAAGCGAACCCAACGCACCAGCTCGCTACAACGCCCCCACCACCGCAGACGCCAGTCGAGAGTAAGTCGCATTAAGACGCGACCGCGTGTGTACGTGCTAAAGTTGCCAACAAGCGCCGCCGCCGTCAGATGAACTGCAATCCGGCCACCGATCGGCGGGGAATTCGGAAGCTGTGCGCGCTTGGGAATTTCATGTTTGAGTGGTTCGCGCGGCCGCAGTTTGTGCCACAACACGCGCGCCATGCCTTGCAACCAATGCGTCGCGGCGGTGAGTATGCAAATAAATGCGCACACAAACACATATGCAAATGATGATGACGCGCTTGTTTGTGGCATATTTGCGAGCGTCGCCGCGCACGTTCTTCGCTGCTTTGCTGCTGTGTAAATGCAAGCTCTGCTGCTGATGTGTTGGCTGCTGACTGCTGGCATGCAACTTCCGGCTTACGCGACAGCCCTATCTTCATTCGCTGCCGCTCGCGCAAATCCTGCTGTCGGAGTAGTTACTGCCTTTTTTGTTGTTGTGATTTATGCGCCGCGTGGTTGTTTTAGCTAAGCAGGGTGTGCGTGTGTTTGTGTGTGGCGCTGCATAAGCGCGCGATGGGAAATTTAAAAATTTGCAGGCGTGAAAATCTGTCATCGATAAGCGTTCACATGGTGGGCGTTGCAAGCGCCGCTACCTATGTTACAGTTATGTACCTTTTATCGAAGTTTATGATAAAGCATGCACATTTTAGCTGCTTGTGTAAGAAAGGCACAAGTGGAAATTAAGGTCACAGGATATTTCCTTGCCCCGAGTATCCTTAAGCCGCACAAATTCCTGAATCTTCGCCGCGCGCCGCCAATCAAAGGCACATACTTTTCTTCGACATAAGTTTTAAGTGCCCTCACTTACGTGTCTATGAAAATTTATTGCCACCAAAGCGGCGTAATTTCATCGCCGACTGCGCGCTGCGTGTACCTGTCCGCTTGACAAGCGAATAAAAATGCAAAATCAGAAATAAAAATTTTATTGCTTTTCGAGGATATTTTTACGCCAATAAATTCACATTAAATAAGTAATTTTAACGATCGACGCTTTAGAGCGCAGATTAAACTCAATTACCAATATAAAGCGAAGCCGCAGCGAATTGCCACGCACATACACACACGCACACAGGCACTTCTGCGGCTGTGTATGACTTTTGATTGGGGAAGGCAGATACTTGCGAATTGCAATGGCAAATAAAATCGTTCACTCGCTAACATTTAAATGCCAACAACTACAGCTACAGCTACAGTTACAGTTACAATACAAATTATGCGCATCATTTAACTTTCGATTCGTTGCGTTCGAAAGCGATTCGATACAATCCGCAGCGCAGAGAGCCATGAGTTGTCGAAGGCGCAGCAAGCGGATCTGAAGCAACCGGCTGCCGCGTCGAATTTGCCGTTATTATATTCGACTATCAGTTGAAATCTACCTATGGCTCAAGTTAATCTGCTTTTTGTGTGGCAAGGGATCAGCGAAGAGACGACAAAGATATGACAAGCGGGTTACAAAACCTTCAAAAACATTTTCATACACAAGCAAATGTATATACTATACACATATATGTATGTATGTACGTATGTATGTATATACATATATGTATGTATAGTATATATGTGTGCGTATATGCTCGGCAGGTACACAGCTATTTCGTGTGCCATTTTAAAGCGTTTCAATTGTGCGATTACTCGTCGACGCACAAGCGGCATTTGCAAATGCAAATGGAAGCCGGCAAAAAGAAATTTCGCCGTCAAAAGTGAAAGTTGAAAAATGGGCGGAAATCCATTTAGTGGGTATTTTCTGCAACATTTAACGAAAGTGCTATCAAAATCAATAACAAAAAACATTAAGTACGCTCCATTCCGCCCATTTCATTCATTTTTATCTGTTTATTTCACGCTCAAATATTCGGTGTAGAGAGCGATTTGCTTATAGAGATGCTTCTTTTTCCTTGACGAAAGTTTGATAAAAGGGCATGGCTTAATGACATTTGAAGTTTATTTGTTTGCCAAAATAGCCAAAGATATTTATTAGTGAATATATGTATGTGAGCCGCAACTTATTCAGGAGCTCAATCTTCATCTTAAGAGATTATAGCCGAGTTTACAACAGCACGTCAGTCATTCTTCCCTTTCGCAGCTTGGCGAATCCAAGTGTAGTCACGTTCTTCTCCAACTGATCTTTCCAACGGAATGCAGGTCTTTCTCTTCCTACTGCGTCGAATACTCTCAGAACTGAGAGGACTTTACTTCTCAATTGCCTACTCAGTCCGAAGTAGCACCTGTTGTCAAGAGTTATTCTGCGTTGGATTTCGAGGCTGACATTGTTGTTGGTGTTAATACTAGTTCACGATAAAGGAAATTATCTTTGACTTCGAAGTTATGACTGTCAACAGTAACATATTCAGCTTTTCATTGGAGGTGTTTCGCCTTCTCACTCTAGCTCGCCTTCAACCGGATGTTTTTTGGCTACCCAGAGATTAATTGGTCTTCTTGGACCAGAAGTCTTGAGCTGCTTAAGCTATATGCAAAAGAATCGTTTCTGGCTTCTCAGCACTCAGAGATATTTTCTCACTTACGGGAACTTCTACACATGCCTCCATGCGCCAATTAGTTGTCTTTACCAGATTTGGCAAATGTTAGGTGGTATTTTTTAGAACCTGCCAGGCGCTTAACTAAAACATACATAAGCAACTTATGAAGAGTTTTTGCTGCTCTTAATGGCTCCAAATCTTCCTGCGGCTGGAATCTTAAACCAGGTGCCGCTAATTTCACCTCAATGAGTTTCCTGATTCTTTCTGAGATGTGAATTTTCAATTCCAAGAGTGCTGCTGAGTAGTATGAGCAGCTTTGTCTGGTTTTTGGTTCCATGATGAATTAATCATTATTTTTTTTTGGTTATGCTGGTTAAGAACGACCTTAGAAGTACCTTAAAACCTTAATTGTGAGGTTTACAGAAGCCGAATCTTATTTTTATATATTATCTTTTGGACCAATGTTGACAAAAATATATACATATGTTCATAGCCATCTTTCTTTTAATATGATTTTAATACCCATTTTTCTAATCGCTTTCAAAATTGCCAGCTTTTGAGCCATCAGAAGCAAGTCGACGCTTAATCAATTTTGCAACGTTGGGTTGATCTTCAGTGCCTTTAGCAAATACTGTTTTTTCGGTTCTGGCTCATTTTTGTTAGACAGAGTTCATATTCAAAAATCCACTATCCAGTCAGCAGTTATGATGCGTAGATGAATGCTGTGTCCTCAACTATTTTGTCAAGTACCTCTTCAGTCTTTGTTATCTCTATTCGACGTAACTTTTGTAAAAGATTCATGTCTTTTGGACAAAAATCTAGCATTGACACACTTCATACCCAAAATCATAACCAAAATGTTTTCAGTCGATCCATAAGCGGTCCACAGTCATCTCTCCAAAGCCAACACAATGATTTTTAAACACTTTTTCTTCAACTTTTTCGATGTTGTGGTCATTAACAAAGGTGGATAGACTACTTGCATAAGACAAGTTTTCTCCATGTGCTTCACTGGAGGCTTCCCAAAAAAAAAGAGTTCTACAAGTCTAGAAGAAAAATTGCTTTATTGTTAAGGTTGGCACTCAGTTTAAATGGACTAGTCCGACTCAATTTTGATCTAATATAATTCCATGTAAAACTTAGCAATTATGCTGTTTTTCACCGAGTTCTTTGAAAATTCTTAAAAGTATACCAAGACCAAACCTTTCTTTCTGTGAACTTTTAAGTCGCCTCTAAATCGTTGCATTTCATGCTTGCAGTACTTTTTTTGCCCTCGAAACCGTCATGCTGATCTGGTAAGCAAACTGATTGTCAGAAATAATAAACATATCTTCCATATAATGCATGTATGCGTGTGCTGTCTGAAAGCGCATGCGCTATAAGCAAATGAATGTCAGAATTCAATTACAACTCAAACAGTCAAGTATTATAAAATCAAATAGCGCACAAACCCAAACAAAGCCAGCACGTTAAACACACCCACACCCACGGAAGCAAGAAGCACAACCAAGACACAACACACACACACATACTCACACAGCCACAACAAGTAAACCAATAAACATACAAGCAGTGCCATCGCACCTGTGCAACATTGACAGACTTGTGGCAGCCACAATACTAAAACATTGCGGGCCAGCGGGAGAGAAAATGGAGTGACGACGCACGGACGGATGGACGGACGGATGTTAGACAACTAAATCGGAAGGCGGGCGAAAGCAATTCCGAATTCGTTACGATGTATTGCAAGTGACTCCAATTGTAGTGGCTGTTTTCGCTCCTGTTGTTGTTGTTATTGTTGTTGCCGTTGTCTGTGCTGTTGCCACAATTGGAAATTGAAATTGTAACCACGGCTGCCAGCGCTGTGTTTATTGCTATTATTGTTGTTGTTGTAGGTGTAGTCGCGCTGTCGGTGCCGATTCCGGTGACAGCATTGCTGACTGGTTGCTACTATCCCTGTCGGTGGTTGTCGGTGGTGGTTGGCGCTGCCGTGTGTAGACGCCGGTGTTGCATGCAAAACATTCGCAGACAGACAGTCGTATGTGTGTGTGCTTGTGTGCGATTGTGTGTGTGTATGTATACAGGCGCTGGCATGTGTGTTGGTGGCTGCCATTTCAGGTGGAAAATGTGTGAAATTGAAAAAATCTACACCAACAACGACAATCATCAGAATATGCGGAAGAGAAAACGAAACGAAGTCGAGTCTTTAAATATTTGCACACTCACACTCCTCATGCTCACACATACCCATGCAGGTGTGTTGAATTTAGCGGAAGGAACTGCTTAGACGAGTGTATTTATGCTGAAAATACATATGTATGCGCTATTCGCCCTCCCAATGAAGTGGAAACCATAAAATTTTACAACTTTCGATTTTCGATTTTTAGCAACATTTTAGCTTAAAAAGCTTAGCCTGCCTCACCTGAGCGGTGTTACCTAGACAAACGCCGACAGCGGCTCGTCTTCGGTGTGGAAAGACAACGTACGACAATTTCTAGTGATACTTAAATATAAATGTACGCTGTATATATGTAAATATATATATTTTATGTGTGTGGGTCCATGCCACTTGCTTGTGTGTCTGTCTGTCCTTTAGCATATATTCATACATTGTATTTACGTCATGCCGCAGCCACATTTGAAAGGCGCAGGCTTGTGTTGCATGTGATTGCTGTGCTGCCGCTATTAGTGGTGGGCGGAAATGGGCGTTTACTTAAGAAATACTTTCATAGAAATTTCAGCTATGAAATTATTTGCAAATTGTGGGTAAACATTTCGTCCTGACGTGACTATGTACAGATATTCATAGCTTTAGAATTGCGGCAGGAAAGCCAAAAAGAATTTCGGGTGTGGATTTTGTTGGCCAAATTGTTGCAGCCTAACCTTAAAGTTGATTCTCACTTAAATGGAAAACATTTCTCATAAAAATTCAGCTTTTACTGCCTGATATGTATTTTCTTTTGCTTCAAGCAACAAAATAAAAATTCTTAAGAAAGTGTTTCGGAGAAACAAAAAATTTTAAAAATTCTCTCAGGTATTCTAGAATACAAAGGAAAACGTTAAAAGAAATATTTAAGTTCAGGTTATAAATAAGTACCTTATTAGATTTCTTAAAGACATTTTTTGGAAATTCACACAAGCCTAAAAGTGGTAAAAAAACCTCAAAGATGGGTGAGAGTATCGTTCTTCGACCTCTTCAACTAATGAAAATATTAAGAATAACATGGTGCTTGAAAATCATCAGGCAAGTATTAGCGAGATGGCAAGAGAGCTCGAAATCTCTCACGAGTCCGTTCGAATGATTGTGGTGGATATTTTGGGTATGAAACTCGTTCTTGCTCAACTCGTCCCTCGTGGAAAGCATTATAACTGCCGATGGGTCTTGGGCTTATGAGTCATGCAAACAAGTCAACAATCGTCGGAATGGAGGGGGAAGATTGGGCTGAAACCAAAAAAAAAACACGCCAAAGCTGCTCAAAGAACAAGGTTATACTTATATTTTCCGATATTCGTGGTTTGGTTCATCATGAATTTATTCCGTAGGGATAGACGGTCAATAAGGAGTTCTATTTGGCCGTATTGAGGCGTTTGCGTGAGAACATCCGTCGAAACGGCCGGAATTGTGGAAGAACAATTCATGGATTTTACACAACGATAATGCACCATCGCATCGAGCCACGATTGTGACCGAATTTAAAGCCAAAACGCAATAAATACCATCGATCAACCACAGATTTTCCGTGTGAATTTTCCTTATTTACTATTAAGTCTGTACTTAAGGCTTTCGGCAAATTATTGTGGCAGATTGGATGGATATGCCTTATACTAGATGGAACAATTTTTCAGCATTCTAAAGTTTCAAGAACTCAATTGACGGATTATGTACAATTTTTTCTGCGTTGAAAGTAAATTAGACCTCCTTGTTGTGATTAGCATTTTGCTAGGAAAAAATTGTATACGTAAAGCCGGCTCAATTCTGTTCCATATAGCAGAGCTGTCTATTAAAGTTCTTTTTAATACAAAAAATTTCAATTTGTCTAGTTGTTGCTCCACATGAACTTTAGACTGGCCCAAATGAGCACCGAAGGTGGAGAAAGCAGTAGACGCCAAAAGAGATTGTTACCAACATAAACATCAAAAAAGTCCATAAAAATTTTTTGGAACACCTTAAAGTGTAGTTGTTCGAGTTCGCAGGCACTCTAAAGATATATGCTGAACGTGTACATCTTTTCATTCACGAATATTTGGGTCTAAGAAAGCTCTGTTCAACGTGGATGCATCTTGAACGCCCCTTTGACCAAAAACAAGGAAGAGTCGATCATTCGGGGCAATGTTTGGAGATGTGCAAGCGATGTAAGCGCAAGTTTTTGTGTCGCCAGAGCTAGCCCCCGCATTTATTACCTGTTCTCAGAACTCAAAAGAATGCTCGCTGGGAAGAAATGTTCGCCATATGAAGAGGTGATCGCCGAAAATGAGGCCTATTATGGCATCGCAAAGTTCGAGAGCCGCTATAATCAGTGTATCACCTATGAAACGAGTTTTGCCAAACATTTTTCTAAATATGGTAGGCCGTGAACTTTTCAGTTGATCTGTTATAACTTTGCTTTTGGATGGAAAGAAAACATTTTTATAATAATTTAGAGGAACGCTGACGGGATTAGTCTTGCATAAAGAATTTTCTCTACTTTCTCTAGTTCCTCTTTTTATACTCTCGCAACAAAGTTGCCAAAGAGAGTATTATAGTTTTGTTCACATAACGGTTGTTTGTAAGTCCTAAAACTAAAAGAGTCAGGTATAGGGTTATATATACCAAAGTGATCAGGGTGACGAGTAGAGTTGAAATCCGGATGTCCGTCTGTCCGTCCGTCTATCCGTCCGTCCGTGCAAGCTGTAACATGAGTAAAAATTGAGATATCATGATGAAACTTGGTACACGTATTTCTTGGCTCCATAAGAAGGTTAAGTTCGAAGATGGGCACAATCGGCCCACTGCCACGCCCACAAAATGGCGAAAACCGAAAACCTATAAAGTGTCATAATTAAGCCATAAATAAAGATATTAAAGTGAAATTTGGCACAAAGGATCGCATTAGGAAGGGGCATATTTGGACGTAATTTTTTTGGAAAAGTGGGCGTGGCCCCGCCCCCTACTAAGTTTTTTATACATATCTCGGAAACTACTATAGCTATGTCAACCAAACTCTACAGAGTCGTTTCCTTCAGGCATTTCCATATACAGTTTAAAAATGGAAGAAATCGGATAATAACCACGCCCACCTCCCATACAAAGTTTATGTTGAAAATCACTAAAAGTGCGTTAACCGACTAACAAAACACGTCAGAAACACTAAATTTTACAAAAGAAATGGCAGAAGAAAGCTGCACCCAGGCTTTTTTTTTAATTGAAAATGGGCGTGGCGTCGCCCATTTATGAACCAAAAACCATATCTCAGGAACTACTACACCGATTTCAATGAAATTCGGTATATAATATTATCTTAACATCCTGATGACATGTAAGAAATATGGGTGAAATCGGTTTACAACCACGCCTTCTTCCAATATAACGCTATTTTGAATTCCATCTGATGCCTTCTCTGTATAATATATACATTAGGAACCAATGATGATAGCGGAATAAAACTTTACAAAAATACGTTATTTGAAAAATATGTAAGTGACACCCGAACTTAGCCCTTCCTTGTTAATGTTATTTTTGTGGTCTTAAGATCTTCCCGTCGTTATATGCAAAAAGTGATCAAATTAAACTATTATTTATATAAAAATAAAATTTAACTTATTCAGAGAGCGTTGGCTTGATGGCAAATAATCCTGTAATTAGCTCAACGCAACTAACTAAATTTTCCTATATAAATGTATATATGTATGTATAAATATGTATACGTATGTATATTACTATAACGCGTCGTATAATTTATAACGCCAACACAATCCTTTTAAAGCGCAAATAAGTTTTCATAGCGGAGCTTTAGAAGTGCTGCGCTTAAAGTAAAATTAAAACTCACACAAATTTACGAAAGCGCATTAAAAGCGAAGCTCAGCAGAAGGCAAATACAGCTTAGCAATATAGCTGCACTTAAGTTTTTACGAGCTCACTTTGTACGAAGCAACACCTGAGACAACTTTTACAAATGCGAGTGCGAGTGGAGAGCTGTGCAACGTTTGGAAAACGCAGAGGAAGCGGGCTGGAGCCAATAAAGATAAGCAAATAAATAAAATAACAACCAGAAGCAGAAGGGAGGGAGGGTAGTGCAGCAAATGCATAGACACACACATATATACACATAAGTAAGAAAAAGGAAACTTATTTGTAAGAAGAAATTCTAAACAGTTTCAAAATGCAATTTAAAAAATGAGTTAATTTTCTACTTAAAGTTGCATAGAGCTCAAAATTGGAGAAAATTATAGAAAGCAAAGCGCGTACACGCTTAGAAAATTTCAATCATGACAAGCTTTAAATCATATACGCTGCGGCTACCGTTTATAGGCACTGGAAAGCTCGCAACTATTTTCAATACACAGACACATCTTCTCACATTTCTCTATTACCACACGCTTTGCCTTCCACACTCAGCGCACAGATACGCCGCCGCTTTTCCTAATGCACGCTTAACAGTAGCCGGCTTATTAAGCGCACACCCTAATAATGAAAGCCGGTATTATTGACACCTCATGAGAGTGGTGGCGACAGACAGTCAAGCCATCAGCGTAAGCGGATTTCCTTAAGAATAGGTTTTTCAACGATTTCAAATATACTTATGAGCACACATTTCCATCCACACATTTCTTGAGTGAGTTGCCATATGAATATGTTTGTGGGTCGGAGTGTGGGTGTGGGTGAGAAAAACGTTTGATCACAATTGGAAAAGCTCACAATGGTAAGCGGATTTAAAACTACAATTGCGTTTGCCGTAGCAAATCAGAGCGTATCTAGAATATGGCATATTATTAGGTGTGAAACGGATTAAAAAATGGTGTAAGGGAAAGCAGTGATAAAACTATTGTGATCGGAATAATATTTTTTTTTTGTTTGTTCTCTTGTAGGCAATTTTATATTGAAAGTCCTAAATTGTTGACATTTTTCAATAAAGTTGTTTATTTGAATAGATAGTTTTTGAAATATTAACCTTCTAACCTTCGAAAAGAGTTCTTAAGTAATGTTTTTTTTCTTTTGTACTTAGATTCCGAAACCTCATAATATATTTGAAAACTTAGGTTCGGTTAAGTTATGATATTCTAAATGGGACCTCAGATCGTAAGACACAAGTGCTTTCGGCCTATCACAAATTTATTGAGACGGCTAACGTCAGTTGTCAGCGTTTCTGCTGTGACTGGGCATCCAAATGAGTCTGATTTTATGCTACTTGTGACTAGTGAGAACAGTCCTTGACTAGCTTTGAGCGCACGGTAAGCGAGCTCAACGCAAGTATTGCAGCTTTCTTGTCGGAGTGAACTTTCACACCCCTGTAAAAAGCTACACTTCATAGCAGTATATCTGCCGAAACCACTTCTGCCTGAAAAACACTACAGTGGTTCAGCAGTCTAGCTCCCCTTCCAACCCAGTTTAAAGTCATGTAAGAAAAAGCTCCCTGGCCCTCATCTCCTGCGACTTCTCTCCATTCACATATTTCTCTTCGGTATGTGAGCAGAAAAAAACGACTATGAGTGACCTCTGCGACGCAGTTATCAGTAGCCGAATTTCTTACAGAAAAATCCCCCACCAACCTAGCTTCAATCCATCCGTAAGAAAGCTCACTACACCTCATCCTTGTGACTTCTACCATTCACATACTATATCTCTCTTCATTATGTGAGCAGTAAAAATCGGCCATGAGTGATCTCTGCGACGCAGTCAACCAAATTTTCATCTATGCAGTTGAAAAAGTAGAGAATTTCGGCATGTCCTTGTTCGTACCCCTTCATATACCCAGGTTCTCGGAGCTCAGGAGCACACTTTCCATTCATACACATGCCCGCAATATCCAAAGCTGTTTTGTTTCAAATGGCATTACGTTGGTATAGTTCTTAGTGCCCCGGAGACACCGATATGAGCCGCTCTTTGGACACGCTCTATTTTTTTGGTTAGTGTAGACTTTACGAGCTTCGTCCGCCAGATCAATACACCATAATACATTATTGGCTTGACTACGGTTTCGTAGAGCCTAAATACCGCCTTTGGTGACAGTCGCCACCTATTCCCTATAGCTCTTCTACAGCAATATAGACAACCGATGCCTTTCTAACTCTTTCCTCAATATTTAGCCTTTCTATAGATAAGCCCTAGGTATTTCACCTTATCAACAGGTTGAGGACGTGAACCTCTGAAAGAGAGTAAAGGCTCGTTTGCAATTTTTTATCTTCTATTAAGTACTTTTGACGGCGAAGCTGCTTCGCTCAATTGAGTTACCCTATGGTTTGCTCTAAGATATTTAAGATACCCTTAACCATACGGACAACATCGTCAGCGTAGGCAATCACCCGATAGTTCTTAAAGTAGGTTGTTCACCATCAAGAACCAAAGCGGTAGGGAAAGTAACCTAGTGCGAAGTTCGCTTATTAATCTTTCGGGATGCCTTTGCACTATTCCACTCCGCTACTACAGTTCTGTCGGAAAGATACTATATATGAGATGCTTGAGATTCGATTTCACCTCAAACTTCTATATATGGGACTTACTTGAGGTCGAAAGTGTATAACCACTTTTCTGTACATAATTATCATTCCATCATCTATGCCACACTTTGAAGACAGCAGAAATGAACACGCAACCGGTATAAGTATGACTAATATGAACTTTAATAAGATATGCAGATATTTTCGTATATTGAGTTCGTTTTGATAAATCTGTTGATGATTTTACCAATAATTTCTTGCAGAAAAAATGTATCCCTAACAAAGCGACACAAAAATTAGGTTATGTTCGATTCCACTGCATAACATGTATTTCAACCTTGATCTCACCGACGGAAGTCAGTCATAAAGAAAGTGCTTAGTTCAGACTTTCTCGTCTTCTTGACTACTTGTTCCTTAGAAGCTTGGTAGATATCTTCTCTTCAAGCAGAGTTATTTATAAACATGTGGTAAGACATCAGCTAATAGATTCGGATTGAAGTTCGTATTTCTGCTCTCCTCTCTTGCTTTCTTTCCCATTTGCAGCACGCTTAAGTTTACCCAAATAACTGAATTTAATAATACGGTATTCATATTAATCCCATAAATTTTTTCAAAAACATTTAAGATGAAATATATTCTAATTTCTAAGAACTTTTTTTTTTATAATTTTCCACATGACTAACGAAGTGAAACTAAAATTTTTTTCTCTCTTTCATTTCAGGTATGTACCAACTCCATAAAAACATTTCAGAGCTACCCCACAACCACCCACAGGTTTGCTATGTATTTATAAAACCTCATACCGTCGTAATACTTTGCCGCAAAATAAGTGTACAAAATTCATTTATGTGGTGAGAACCACAAGTGAGTGGCCTTACGACGAGTACTAATGTCCAATAATTAAGAGCCTCAAAGCTACTAAAAATAACTTCCACGCCCGCTGTATACACTTAAAGTCACCAACGGTGAAGAATGGAAATGTCAAGTTCAACACAGGCGAACACAAATCACTTGCCAAACTGTTGCCACCGCTCGTGGTGTGAATTGCCTTGCCAGCCCACCCTCGCGCCGATTCGCCGCTTGGCAGCAGCACTAATTGCCACACTCTAGCCTAGGCTGGCGTCCAGTGGAATGTTGCGTGTGTGTGTTGTGTCGGTTGGCCGTTGGACAGTGCGCAAAACCAGCGAATGAGCTGACGAAGCAGAAAATAATAAATGTCCCCATTAGCAACACCTTTGCATTGTTGGGAATTCATTATGATTTATACGCGCTGCTGAGGCGGCAAAATGCCAACAAATAACAACACTGTAGACACTCGGACGCAGTATATTTCTAAACAACAGTGATTTTTATTGCTGCCGCTTTTGTTGTTGCTACTTTTGTTGCCTGTGTTTCGGCTGAAGACTCGGTAGCAGCTTTTGAGTGTAAGTGTAAGTGGCAATGAGCGGAGTTTTGGCATTTAACCCGAGTCCAACGCAAATCGCCTTTATGATCGTTTGCTTACAAGTAAATATGAACCCAGTAGCAGTACTCAGGCGTGACTCCGAACCCTAGACCTTACCTAGGCTTACAATGTACAACAAAATTTTACAGGGTGCTGGAATTTTATTCATCTATTTCTTATTTCCGATATTTTTTCGACTTTTTTGGAGTCAATAATGCGTTTTGCATCAGCTAAAAGTAGCACGATCGAGACTGAGCGAAATATTGGGTAGTCGAAAAAGTTTTTTCGTATTTCTAATCAAACTACAACATTATTTTTTTTTTATTTATACTAATAAATAAATAAACAAATATATATCATTTTGGTCGATCACTTTTTGCCATTTTTCCGCTAGAGACATTATTCCATCAGTGTAAAGCTTTTATAACTGTAAATCGAAATTTCGAAATTTCCAGAACGAAAGCGAGCGAACCATTGTTGTGCTACACGAACTGATACAGCATCGTCTTCGTAAACTTCACAAATTTCATTGGTGGCTTGCGTGGCATTCTTCCCTTTTTATACAAAAATTTCAAAATAAAGCGAATTTCTTCATTTATTTCGCTCATTTTTGAACAGCTTTAACCCTTTTTCAACTTCCTTGATTTTATTTTTTTTTTTTGGTTAAATAAAGCTTAAGATCTCACCTTTCAAACACTATATGGTGTGACACAATGTGATCATTAGCACTGGAGATATACGACTGCAACAACACCTATTAACAAAATACGAAAAGACTTTTTCGACTTCCAAATAATTTCGGTTTTTGATTTCGATTTTTCAAAATTTTTCAGTTTGACTAGCAATGTAGGTAATATTTCTTACTAACATAAAAATTTAATCCAAATTCAGTTTTACTTTCGACTCCGTTGCCACAAATGTGGCGAATCCACACTTCAAACATCCCGACTTTAGTAAGCATCTTTGTTGCTTTAACACTTTACTTTCGTTTGGCACTCTAAATATAGTTCCATTTTCACTTTCCACCATACCAAGGCACGCACGTGACATGTGTTTTTGCTGGAAGCCTTCATTGGCTGCTTGTTGTGGCCTTGTTCAACCTGCCTTGTTGCCTAACACTCATCAACGTTGATGGCAACACCTTTAACTTGCGCAATCACCAATGTTCTAATGCATGTAGCACAAACACATATACAATACATACATACAAATCAATGTATACACACATACATATGTTTACATGTGTGTGCGTGCACTTAACGCTTACTCTTTACACCATTCACTTAGGCTAAGCCACTCGACCGATTTTGCCAACACATATTTCTCGCTTTGCTCTATGCTATGCTTTTATTGCTTATTGCTTTTATTGTTGTAGTTTTAATGTGCTTTCGGTTGTTTGTGTGGGTGGGTGTGTTGTTGCGTTTGTTGGCACTTTGCTCCCATTTATTTAATATGCCAATTTGTGCCACACTCACCACAGCTGCACCACTAACCAGCGACCCTATTTGTATCCCATCCCCCCTTCCTCCACCCTCATCACTCACTCAGCGGTCATTTTTTATTTGCCTAACACCCGCACATGCGTCGCAGCCTCGCTTGCCCTCCCACACCCCTCCCTTGCACCTGCAATCTGTCATTTTCGCTTAATAAACGCTTAACGTCGTCTAACGGCTTATCCCCGCCGCAACGTGCCTTTTCCTTTTGTTGCCATTACAGTCGTGCGTGTGGCGTGTGTGTGTGTGTGTGTGCAACATAAATCTGCCACTTTAATGTTGACTTTCTTGTTCAATTGTGACTTTTTATTGCTTCATCGCCATATTGTTTTCGAACTTTGTCCTTATTTTTTCGCTTTTCTCACACATTTTTTACGACTTCTTCGCCAATTGTTTGCGTTCGCATTTCGTTTGCACGCTAGTTGCTTCGCCGTCATTGCCATTAAATATAACTGTAGAAACGCACACGCATGCACATACACACACACATTTGCTCGCGTTGCGCAAATAAAGCCGTCGTGGCTGCCAACTTCCCGCTCGCGTTGTTTGGGCCACTCGGCCTGCGGGCCATCCATTTTGGCCAAAATAGTCGTCTGCCCCCGGCTGTCTGGCAGTTTCTGTCCACTGCCGTCCCCACTCACTCGCTTGCCTTTCATCATGTTGTTAGTGTGTCTGACATAATTTCTTCATATGATCGCTGCGTTTTTCCTTCGGCATGTGTCGTCTCTTGCTTTGTGCGCTTTCGGCTGTTGCAAAGCGTGCATTGGCAAAAAACAAAAACAATTGAAAAATTGTGGCAACTTCTGTCGAGTCACCGAAATTGCCGTCCAAAGTGTTGATTTATATCTCGCCACAGATTTATGGTTATGATTTAATGTGCTGAAGGCTCGCATGATATTTCAATTGTGCCGAATTTAGACAGACAAATGCACTCCACTCTCTTCTACATATGTGTGTGTGTGTGAGTGTCAGCGTATTACTTTTTATTAACTCGTGCTTGAATTATGTACTTTCAGAAACTAGTTAGTTGCTTTTAAATTTATAGACTTGTAATCTTGATAAAAGATAAAGCTCTTCAAGCTTTTAAATTCAGTTGGTCATTGTCTCTGAGCAAAAGGCCATAAAATAAATTACAACAATAATCACTGTTTTACCAAGTTCAGATAAGATCGTCTAGAAATGAATATATTCAAACATATTTATGTACATTTTTTGTTATACATAACTATATATGTATATATGTTAGCAAAATTTGAATACGAAATATATGCCATAAATAAAGCTGATTTTTCAACAAGCTGGTTTCTCATTGTGGATTATACTCTATTGTGGATTATACGACGAGCAATTCTAATTAAACTTTTTACGCTTGGTATCTCTAAAATGAGGGGCTTTTTAGTTATTCGAACACTCAACGTTTCCAAGTTTCAACCACAACACCTGTGACCTAAGATAGTGTCATTTTGAGAGACTAGGAAAAGTACTGTTCTTATAGGACCTGTGCTAAGTGTTGCTCTTTATTAGTTTGTTTTCAAGCTAGCCTTGCTATTACTGAGTTTTTTCTACTCTTGCAACATATTTTCATAGTATACTATCTTTGTTCACCTTCACCTAACGGTTGTTTGCAACACCAAAAACTAATAGAGATACGATTTGGAGTTATATGTATATAAATGAACAGGATGGCAAGATGAGTTGATATCCAGTTGACTGTCTGTTCATTTGTCTGGCCCACTGTCCGCATTAGATAACTTGAATACAAATTAAAATATCTCTGGGAATAATAAATAGACAATGTCTGGTGGCCGCACACGTCCGCAGAATGAGGGTGACAGAACGAGAAGAATGCAGGATGTGTCTAGAGCAGGGCACCAGGGAAACAATGGAGCATCTCTTGTGCACTTGTCCCGCATTGGCAAGGCTACGCTGTATGCATCTGGAGTCCTCACGGTAGGCTGCAGAGTCTGTTAAAGTTCGCGTCAAGCGCAGGCATCCCAAAGAATGACTACTCCACATAATTAATAATTAATAAATAAAAGCGTGAGAGATACTAAATTTTGCACAGGAACTGCCAATATCGGACCACTATAGCATATAGCTGCCATACAAACTGAACGATCCGAATCATTCTTGTATGGAAAGCTTTCACATTTGACGTGGAATCTTCACGAAATTTGACATGGATTACTGCTTAAGGTAACAATATAGTCACCGAATAAACTTTTCAGATCGGATTACTATAGCATATAGCTTCCATACAAACTGAACACATAGTTACTAAAGAAAGCACCTGTGAAGGGTATATTAGCTTCAGTACAGCCGAAGTTAACGTGTTCTCTTGTTTTTCTTAATTTAGTTCTAATCGAAAAAAAATTCTTCGTCCAAGTCTTTAAGTATTGTATCTCAAAGATCTGTGTAAAATTTCATTCAAAAACATAGTTTTGAGGAAAACGCACAAGTTGTCAAGGCTGTATCTCCAAAACTCAGATCAACTTGAAAACTTAGGACAATACAAGGTCTGTCGCAAGAGAAACATGGCTGTTCAAAAAACAACAAAAAATTAATATTTTTCAAAAGTTATATTTTTTTAATCAAAGTAGTTTCCTTGTGCTTCGATACAGCGTTTAGCCCGGTCAATTAGCATTTCAAATGAGTGTTTAAGGTCATTTTTCGGAATGCTCTTGAGAATATCGGTCGTGGCCTTTTGGATAGCTGGAATGTCCTGAAACCAGTGTCCTTTCATGGGCAAATGAAGTTTTCCTCACGGTATTGTGGTCGAGCACGACGAATGCGTGACAAATGACGCTTCATAACACCAAGGTAAAACACAGCATTAATCGTTTGGCCAGTTGGGACGAACTCTCGGTGTACAATACCCTCGGAATCTTAAAAACAAATCAGCATTGTCTTTATTTTTGACTTCTGAAGACGACCGACTTCTGATCGTCACAGAGATCCTCACGACCTCTTGGAATCGCTTAAAACCAAGCACACTACAAGGATAGGCACTGACCACCATAAACTTTTTTCATCATTTGAAATGTTTCAGTAAACGTTTTCCTAAGTTTAAAACAAAATTTAATATTTGCTCTTTGTTCAAAATGCATTTTACGACCGATGACCAAAAGCTGCTGTCACTTTTTGATCGATAACATCGATTGTAGTTATCCAATTGTCTTAAAATTTTTACGAAATGTCAACAAGAGATCAAACTTTTTATTTCGTATACCCACTAATAGGTGGCGCCACCAGAAACAGTTATATTTAAAAAGTTCTGTTTGTTTTGCGACAGATCTTGTATATTGGAGTTGTTGAGTAATTTAATAAAATTCGACTTTTTGAAACCCGTACACCCATGTAATCCCTTAAGATAATTTAAAAAGTTGCACCTGTGTTACCCACATTATTTTAGATTCATTGAAATTCTTCTTTTAGGTTCAGAGTTCTCTTGTCTCTACAATCATTTAAACCCACATTTAAAAACTTTCGAGTAACTGATTGCATAACGGACTTGTAACTTCGAAAGAAATTGAGATAGCCAGACCTAACGTAAGAGACCCAAATGCGAGAAAACTCAACTTAGCAAAGCCATGGCATGCCATTTTGAGCTGTTTTTATAGTATTTTTGAAATTTTTGCATATACAAGGTCATAATATTTAAGAAGCTTTGGTTTTGCCAACTTTAAAAAATCGTATTTCCACCTAGCGAGCAGTTTCCAGAGAAGACTTGTCACTAACCCATATTGATGTTATTCCAAGATATGCCGATCTCTGCTTAATTTGAAATGTATTTTCATCTCATTTCTAGTATCTTCAAAAAATATTTCTTTCTGGAATGGTAGTTTGAGTATCTCTGCTCGCTAGTTTATGAGCCCAGTAATAAATTGAAACCTCGCGGTGTCACAGTGTTATTATCATACAATGCTCTTTGATCATACAACAGTCATATACAAACAATCAATACAAACTCTCACAAACTCACTGTGAAAAAAGCCATGGTGATATGTTTGGTTGACAAACGTAAAATACTACATATAAAAGGATACGAATGTGGATCTCATTATCCTCCAAACTTGAATCAGTTTTTCTAAATAAACTTATATGATTTAGCCTTCGAGTTCACTTTTCTACTAGCTAGTAAAAACTGCAGTAAAACCAGTTTTAATAAAACAAATAAAATTCTTCATTCAATCCCACAAAAAAATCCGAGAAAAAGTGGCGCATTTATGTTATTGAATTTTCAGAAAAATATTGTTCACTCTCGGCAAAGCTCTTTCATACTACTAGAGATTAAGTAAAAATATGTTGCCACTAACATTAACGGAATAGTGCCATTAGTAGATAAAAACAACAACAACAAGTGCAAAACAACAAGGTTAGAAACCCTGACAATAAACAAAAGGCTGTAAAAAAATTTAGAGTGAACACAAATAAAGCAAAGAACGGAAATGAGCTCATAACCTTACATAACCATGGCACATTACATGAATGGTGACACCCATACAACAACAGCAACATGCACTTACATATACATACATACAGATTCTTTTATGCTCTAGCTGTTGAAGAAAAAAGTTCAAACCGACACAAGCTGCCGAAAAGTATGCTACATATTTAGTAAGCGTGAGGGTACGTGTGCGCGCGTGTGTGCGTGTGAGCATGTAAGGTTGCGCCATTGTTGAAGACTATCTCAAAAATGACAGCATCATCATCAGCGGCGGCGGCAGCGGCAGCGGCGGATAAAAGTAATGGCGGCAGCAAGTGCAACAAAGCTTTGTTGTCGTAAGCCAACGAAGAAACAAAAGCAAAACACACATACACGCACGGGAGTGAGCGCGGCAGTCACCTTTGCTTACTTAGCAGCAGTAACGACTATTTTACGATGTTATTAAATATGATAATCCCCAGCGTTTAAGTGTAGTGGCAAAAGTTCATTAAAGTAACTGCGTTGGAAATGAACGCCAGCACACACACACACATAGACACATAGCGCTGCTCTATTCACCTATTGCTCACACACACACGTGCGCATGTTTACAAGTTGGGTCAGAGCACTTCGAATGCCGCCGTAAATGCCAGCCACCGAGATGGCAGCGCAGCGCAATGTGGCAAGGTAATTGCACCGTTAAGATTATATTTAAAAGCGGCATTAACAGCGAGTCACGTTCTTTTTACCAGCAGCAGCAGCTGTCCCCCCTTCCCGCGCTTGTATTGTGCGAAAGTACACACAGCATAAAGAACAGCCATAAAGCCAATAATAAAGTTGCTAGCTTTGTGGAGGGGAAGGGTGTGCAGAACAGTAGCCCCAACTTGGGCGCTGGCGCAGGGGCGACTCGTTTTCTGCCACAAAAAGAGTGTGGATTAAAGTTTTGCGTTTAGGCTCTCTTAACTTCTGCTAAGCTGACTCACTCTGTTTCGGCTGTATGCTTATGTGTGTGTGTATTTGTGTTTGTATTTTCACACATTTAATCGCGCGTTTGGTTTGGCAGTTTTGGCTTAAAGCACCTGTCCACCCACTACTTCCTTCCTTTTATACTCTCTCCTCTGCCACTTGCTATTTTTCCGGAAATATGTCGTCACATCCGCCGCCGTCACTTTCGTCCTGTCAACCGGCTCCGCCCTGCTCATTAAATAAAGTAGCTGTAATGGCTTGGCCCTCATATAATTCTTGTACTTTGGCACACTCTTTTATGATATTGTGCTCTCTGCACTTCAAGTGCACTTATGTCAACAAAATGGAGTTTTTGTTGTAATAATTTGTTGTATTTCTGCTTACCTTTCATTGCCACTAAAGTTAGTTGTGACTTTGCTTTGGTGAAAGCATAGTTTTTGCTTGTTTATTTGATTTTAGTTAAAGGTTTTTCATCGAGCGGCTTTCAAATACGGAAGGCACTTCCAGATGGCTATACTTTATAACTCATGTATAGCCTGGTATTTACTGTGTGTAGCTCTGTGAAAATCTAAATAGGCTGGTCGGGCTTTAAGAAATTCGAAGTTTAAGAATCCAGCACTTTCTCTCAATGTTTCTTTGTTATTTTTTGCTCTTCAAGTTAAAGATCAGAATAATTTCACTCAAAGTATAATGTACTCTCTAAAGATTTCTTATTACCCCTCCTCTCGTACATAAGGTCTAGTAAAAATAAATCTATTATTTTTGTGTTAAATTGAAGGTTTCTGTTAACATTGTCTGAACTTATTTATGTTTATTTAGGTCACTTTTGCACAGTTTTTTATTCCGTTTTCACAATGCGCTCTCATAGTAACACTCAACCTGACTCGAATGAAAAAAATGGGACAGTTAATTTTCGCAAGCTTCTCTTGAGGCGAAAATGTTCATCATAGGCAATAGCAGAATTATCAACTGGATGCACAATAATCTCCCAACTAAGCTCGCGAAACTTTTGTTCTTCTGAAACACTATTTCTCTCCTATGAGCCAAAACTAGCCGTTTATGAGCGATAGTTTAGTTCGAACAGTATAACTCTGCACAGTGCGAAATCGAATTAAAAATTTGAACGTAGGAGAACAGCTTATAGCAAATGATTCTCTGGCAAACTCCTTAAAGACATAGCAAAACTTTCATGTCCAACAATCCTATTTTAATCACCGTTTTCGCTGGCTCGTCGCGATTCGACCATTGTCGCTTTATGAGGTTAGTTCTGCTTTGACTCATATGAAACCCAAACAGCGAGCTTCTTTTTGCATGCAACTTTGTTTAAATGCTTCTAAAGGAATTTTTGTGAATGTTTCGTTTGGCTTACTTGGTAGTCGGACAAAACAAGTTCCACTATTTCAACGATATTTTCGGCAATTGGTCTTACAGCTCTTAGTGCATCTTAGACATCCCAATTACCCGAACAAAATGATCGAAAACAAAATCACACATAACTTGCTATAACGGCATCAGAACCATAAATATATTCACATTTTCTGCCGCTGAGCTGATAGCTGTATTGAAGAAAATATTTAAAATAAGGTATATTTTCTCTTTCTCGGTATTCCTCTTTGATGCTCTAACAAAAATGTATCAAACAATCACAAAACTGTCTGACAAACTTTCACTAGGACTATCTTTAATCAATTGCCCAACAAATCTCGTTGTATTTAATTTAAGTTTCCTTAAGTTTAATGGCAAATAGAATGTTCAGACTCTTTTGAAGACTAGGATCAAATTTAGTTCATTGTCGGACCTTGATTCAATATTTTATAGCTTATAACTGTCATACAAGCTGAACGATCAGAATGCAGTACTTGTGCAGAAAACTTAATTATTTGCCAAAACATCATCACGAAATATGACAAAATTTACTGTCTAAGACTTTGGTGCAACCTCCGAAGTAATTCAAGTTACTCTCCATTAAGATTTATCCATTTTTGCATGGGTTTGAACCAATTCTCAAAGCACTTTTGCCCCTCCGATTGAGGTTTCTCCAATAAATTCGTTCTGAACGCATCAACCGCCTCTTCAGTTCTCGAAAAACATTGACCTTTCAGTTTTTTTTATGAACTCGAATCAAATGAAGTCATTTGGTATCAAGTCAGGAATATACGGAAAATGAATCATCACATGGTCAAAGGTTCAAAATGCACAAAAATGCTGCTATTTTAGTCGATGTGTGAGAGCTAACATAGTTGTGATGAAGAAGTGATCCATCTTTAGTGGTTGGTTTTCCTGATTTCTTGAAAGACAATTGCCAAGACAATAGTTGTATACCAATTCTATGCAATCCAACGTGAACAATTTTTTTTACAATCAAAATGTTTATGCAATTTTGTTTCCTATTCCCACTGATGTGCATAGTTATCTCAAACTTGCGATAGGTCACATAACGATCTTGCAGTATCAGTTTACGCACAGCATCAATAGTTTCCGGAACAACAACTGATATTGGACGATCTTCCCGAAATTCGCGTTGGAGTGTTCTACGACCTCGATTGAATTCAACATATCTTCGATAAACATTGGTCCTTAATTAATCGTCAATGTCAAAAATGGAATTAAGATTATCTAAGCACTGTTGCTGAGTTAATCTGCGTCGAATTTTTAAAAAAATAATCGCGCGAAAATGTTCGCGATTTAACTCTATGTTTTGATCGAAAGGAATATTTTAGGTTACTTTAAGCAACACAAATAGCGCTCATATGTCAAAACGTTCTGAGTAAGCATACCATCGTAAATGTCACATTTTACGAAAAAATTGTGAGTTTGCCGATTGCAGCACTAGTGTAGTCGAATCCCGAAATATAAGGGCACCTACGTATTCATTAAATTCGACGGAATCGAAAGTAAGCAGATTAGCTGCAGCAAATGACGAAATCTTTGAGATCATTAATACACTAAATGTAGAAGGTCACGGAGGATTTGGGAGTGCGATATCTCAATTCAGCACTAGTGTCTTTTCCGCATTAGTCATTTCGATTTTCCACAATATGTAAATAAAAGTGCGCCCGGGCAGAGTAATCTTTTAACCCTAAAAATTGGGTTAGTATGTATCACAGTATGTAGATATATCAAACCTTCAAATGTCAACTATGACTGATATATTCAAGTTTAAATATTCATGAAGCTAAATTCGCTCTGAGAAATTCCGTTATTTACTATGATTGTATATATGATTGTTTTATAGCATACATTTAGGCGGTGCCGTGCAATCAATTAGACGCCTTCGAGCCCCACAATTATACTTGCACCGCACGATTTCCGCATGCATTTCCTTGATATTTTCAAAGCTACTTAAAGTACAGTTAAAGGGGAGAAAAATAAATAAAGAGAAAAATGGCAGTAAAATTGAAAGCATAATTGAAATAAAACAATAAGCAAATATGCGGAAATTTGCATATCAAAGGCATGCGGCCCAAGCGCGCCCTGGCGCCAGTTTATATGGCTTAAATGATAAAAAAATATATATGTTTTCACTGCTGTTGTTGTTGTTGGTGCACTTTTTCAGACGCTTGCTGTGCCACTATTATTGTATGTTAAGCGTTTGTTGTTGTTTTCGTTGTCGTGTTGGTGTTGTAGCTGCCAAATGCAAATGTCATAAAATAACGTCAATAATGCGGCGGAAATAAAAATGCAAACAACAACAATAAAATGCAGTGGAATATGTGGAAAATGTGGAAAATGCGCTGCCACATGCCCCCGTTGCAATGTAAGCCGACACGCCGCCGAACAACCGAAACGCAGTCGAGTGTTTGTATTTCATGCATATACAGGACTTGCAGCAGGAGGAATGAGTGGGAGTGCCACTGCGTGTGTGTGTGTGTGTTTGTTGTTGTTGTTTGGTGCCCGCATATGGTGAATATATGAGCTTGAGTTGCAAGCAATTCGTCAGAGTTCGCGTCAAAAAGCAATTAAATTTTTATTTGCAAATACTTTGCACCGCTTTAGCAGTCACAATGAAGGGGCATGCCCCCGCGCCCAACTGCTTGCAACGCCTTCATGCTGCTCGCAAATTGCATGCACAATTGTTGGTGGATTGGTTGGTGAGTCAAGCGTTCAACGCCTCTCTGTCACAAAAACACACACACACACACACACACAAATACAAAAGAATGTGAGCACACACACATACACACAAAGAAAAGAATGCGAACAAATACACACACACACAAGAATGTTCACACACTTACACGGCTCTGTGCTCAGACTGACACATGACAATCTGGCAATGACAATTTATGCAACTTCAACAGCAACAACAACGACAAAGTGTCATGTTACACACACACATGCAGGGGTTGACTGACTAACCGACTGCGTGACTGATGGATTGTCAACAGTCACCTGCCTGCCTTGTTTGGGGTGTTGCATATTTATTTGTGCGCCCACTCCTTGCCACACGAAGTGGAGTTGGCAGCAGAAGCCCGGCTGGGTGGAATTTTCATAGCAACTCCACAAAAATGCAAACCCACACTATCGCATGGCATCGCACACGAGTGTACATGCATTTCAGACGGACTCGCACTCGTGCGGCGGCAGTTGCAATCAGGCGCCTGTATGCATAATATCAACAAAACAGAAATTGTAATACGAATAGGTACAACAACAACAGTCATTGATGGCAGGCAAACAGCAAACAGTAAAGGCAAAGCGAAGTGGCAACAAAAAAGTTGTTGCAACATGGCGACAAATGTCAACTGACGAATGTCAATGGAATGTTCTGAAGTTGCCACACACACACATATACATACATACATACATACAAATACCAGTAAGGATGTAGTTGAGTGCTGGTTTCAGGGTTCACATTTACGATTTTTCAAAAAGATCTCAGGGGCAACTTTCTGCTTTCTCAAGCACACTGCCAGTTGTTGTTGTTGCTGTTTTAGTTGCTGTCACGTTGTTTCTGTTAAAATTGTTGTTAAACAAAAACTCAATTTACACCTACCGCACACCTGTCAGCGCAGCGAGTTGGGACCGTTAGCTGACTATCTCACCTATTTAACACGCACACAGGCACATACACATACATGCAAGCACAGCTGTACATACGTGTGAGCTACACTAACCTTGGGTTATTAGAAGTAATTGTAGCGTCGTCTCTTGTCGAGCAACAACAATACCAATAACAACAACAACACATTTTATCTGAAAAGCGTTTTAATAATGCAACAGCTACCGAGCCTCGTCCTCTCGGTGTCCCCAAATAATCGGGTGTGAGTGCTGACGCCGCCAATTCCCGACCGTTTCTATTTATTTTGCTTTGTTGTTGTTCTTCTTCGCTTTTATGGCCAATATTTCTTCTTCTTCTTCTGCTTTGTTTTTTTGTTAGTGTTTTCGAGTTTCTACATTCTGTGCGTCCATAAAAGTTGTGGCCACACACAGATTGTATAATTGCATGTGGCATGTGGCATGAGTCTCCAGCGTGCATACCTTGCCGCACAACAACAAAAAAAGCAACAGCAACAGAAATAACACATTCCCGGATTGGCTGGCAAATTTTATTTCGCTTTTCTGTGTTTTGCCGTTGTTGTTTTTGTCCTTGATTTCTTTTTGCGCCTCAACAGTTGCACAAACAAGAAAATCATCTTAGAATTACGACTCCTGGAGGATTAAAAAGTCATTCCGTGGGTGTGCCGAAATGTCCAACGGCGGCGGGGAAGCGTGTGGTGTTAATGGCTTCGCACACATACAAAACTGTGTATCTGTGTGCGGTTTAGTGTATATATTTGCTTCACGAGTCGGCTAAACAGCACATCGCAGCGGTCATAAAACAACAAAAACGAAATAAAATAATGTGGAAAAAAGCACAATAAAAAGTATTTCGAAGTTTTGGCAGAAATCTGCTTTTCCCCACACACACACGAACAAACACACGCACACAACAGTGGGAATTCGAGCAAAAGCAAACTCATGTGCACATATGTGCGCACATTTTACTTATAAAGTCTCATGTCTAAGTGTGTGTGTGTGTATGTGGTAATTGCTATTGAGGCAATGACACAGCCGCAATTGGTTGCACCCCAGCATGTCATAAAATGTGGCTTAAATGAGTCAACAGTTGTTGCTAAACCAAGAAAATAACGAATAAATTTGCAAAAAACAAATTGTGAATATTCGAAATTGAGTTAGTGTGGCAAGTATACACGCTGCGAGTTTTTTTCTTGGAGCGATGTTGCCATATTCGAACTTTTTTTGTTCAAGCGTGTGTACAAAACCTCATATATATGGAAATGATATATTACAAACAAAATTTTTATATCAGAAAAAAATATTAATATTACACCGTTTCTTGCCTGGAATTTTACTTTAACGGTAGCCATAAGTCAGACAAAATATCATTCTGACGTCTAAACGATTTTAATGTTATATCAAATGTCATGCGACCACAATGCTTCGTGAACATGTGGGCAATAAATAGTAAGACATTTTAAATTAAATTTAGCGCGAAAACACATTCGTTGAAATATTTTCTTTTCTACTCTTCGCATTCAAAAAGCAACGTTTTCGTTTTCCCAGTCATCCAAAGTGTAGGTAGCTGACTTCAGTAAATTCTTTTTATAAAATTGTATCATTCCAACGGCGTTCAGGTTTTCTGGTAAACCGCAAATCCAAGAGCAGAGAAGCGTTTCTTATACAGAGCACTCACTTTTCTTATTTCCGCGCCCGATGTCATACCTTAAGGAGCTCGAAAGAGCTGACAAAAACGCACAAAAATAACAACAGTTTTCTGCGAATTGAGCGCGCAAAGACAATTTTTTTTTCCATCGATTTCTTAGATTTCAGCATTTTTTATTTAGGATATACATACCTACATATGTCGAAAAAAATTAACTTTTTCGAAGCACTCTTTTATATATATATTTAGGCTTTGTAGTGTACAAAGATCTCAAACCATATTACTTTGAACCAAGTATTTCACTCTTGCGACAAAATTTCTACAAAAGTCGGTTGGCTTCAATCGAATCTAATGATATGAACTATGGAGGAAAATTCTCGATATCGTTAGTCTACAAAACTATTTTTCAATTGTACATAATATAAGAGTTTTTAGTTCTTCTTAAGCGGCTATACTAGTGTAACGCATGAAAAATTAGGCGATTTTCGAGAATTTACAAAAAAGTACTCGATCGAATGTTACGAACTTCCTTGTACGTAATTAGATATATTTTCAGGTATATATTAAGATTTTTTTTTTACAAAAATACTAAAAAATAACGGAGTTATGTGCTGTCTTCGGACATGATTCCGGCCGAATGAGTAGCTGAAACAAAAAAGTTCAAAAAGTTTATTAAACTTAAAGATATTTCCTATACAATGACCTAAGATATTTGAAAAATATCAAACATTAACAAAATGACATAATTTTGAAAAATAAAATTGTTTTTTAGGTAAAAAATTGTCGTTTTTTTAATGCCAAATTGAGAATTTTTAACCAATCAAAAATATCGTAAATTGTTGTATAGTAATCAGCAAAACTCGGTTTTGATTTGAAGTCGATCGGCTAATTTCTCGTTGAGTTATGATGTCGGCAATTTATATTTGTACCTCCGAACGGTCGCTCTTTAGAACGCTACCATCCAAAAACTATTCAAGATACGACCTTGCCAATTTCACAGAATATTTTTAGAAATATGAACTATCGAAAAAGCAAAAAAAATAATTGTAAACTGTCACACTGGTATAACCCCTTAAAGCAGCAGCTTGATAAACTCATTTAAGTTTCGTTTTAAGTTTACTTTGACAACTCTTCAAAGGCCGGGATTATTATGTATTTGCACACAGGCCCAAAGGTACTTCGCTTTGTTTCTTATGTTTCTTATGCTTATTCTTTTTCTTTCTTATTTCTTCTTCTATTCACCTGACATACCTCTAATGCTTTTAATATTCTTAAAGTCTGAGTTTTCAAATTAAATATTTACAGTTTTTACATATTTGCTCAATTCCTTTCCATAAAAGCAATAAGTTCAGCCACTGTTACTTTTTGAGGTTTCATTGGTCTTAGCCTAATTTTACTTCACAAATGAATTACAACAACTATAGATACCAGAAAGTTAAGCCATAATTCGTTTTCCTCTCTAGCTTGGAGTTAATGCGTAAAAATAAAATAAGAGATTTTAAACCAGATATTCAACTTATTAAGCAGATCCTAACCCATAAACATAACATAAACTCAGAAAAATTATGCGGAACTGAAAACAGGCAACTATAAAGATATGACAGTTCAATACTTAATATTATGGCAATGATTTCAATCCTGTTGTTTTAAAAACTACCGAAGTTTTAATTGAAACATCCAACTTTAATTGTCATTACATTGTAGAAGGTGGACGACAATTTCGAAAATTGCTAGAGATTGAATTGAAAATTTCGATTTCCTCATCATAATGATTACTCAGAACAAAATGTTTGTTTACTGAAAATATGATAAATTAAAAAAAAATTCTTTACAACTTCAGTAAAAGCAATAGCCACAATATGCCCACATATGCCCATGCTTGTAATTTCTGAGTGCTATCTCCAAAGATATTTGAAAAAGGTCAATATATGTATGTGCAAAAGTTTGATTATAAAACGAAAATATTTTGATTTAGGCAAATTGTATTTAAACCACACACATCAATTTCAATTACAACAACGTGGCTGGCATTTGCACTTCACTCACCAACGCATAGCCATGATTATTTCCGACCTGAAAACTTGCTAAGCCCCTTATGAAAAGCAAAAACATACAGATTTTTTGAAACGAAATTTTTAGAAGGACATAAAACAAAAACAAACAACAATTTTTGTGCTCACATCTTTCTGTAGGTATGTATGTGGCTTAAATGTGTTTGGAGTTTATGTTTGTATGTGTGCATAAACCACAAATGCGGTCACATGCCACCTGCGCTAAATGCACATTGCCTCATGCGGCATGCGGCATGCAACGAGTGAGTAAGTGCAATGTCATGGAATATTAAAAATATTATTTTTCACTCTTACTTGGCAGCCGGATGAGAGAAATTCGAAAAAAAAACACCAAGATATTAAAATTTAAGCAAAATATGGGCTTTGCATGGCTGGTAATCCTCTACAGCGTAACTAACTGGTTCACATGCATATATATGTGTGTGTGTGTGAAATAAAAAAATATTAAATAAAATACCCAAAAATCTAAATAAAAGTGAGTTCAATATTTCGCTAAAAATTTGCAAATTTTTTGGCAATTCGAAGTGCATTTGGATATGGCAAAGCTATACATATATTTATATATGTATGTATATAGTATATTAAGGTGGGTCGAGAAACCGAATGTTTATTTTTCGTTTTGTGCTCTGAAAAATTGGTTGATAGACAACTTTAAGAAAGACCTATTCTTGTTTTTTCTACCCACCCTAATATGCATGTTCATCTGACTTTGCTTTATTTAATTTGTATTTTTTGTTTCGTTTTGTTCAATTTTTTTTATGAAAGCTATTCCAGCGAAGATTAAAAATTTGCTCTCTAAAAAATGCTTAAAAAACCATTATTAATAACAACGCATACAAACGCTGTTATGAAATAACTTTGCTTACATAACCTCCTGCCACCCGCACTTAATAAGCACAACGCGGCGCTGAACGCCTCCTGGCACCGCCTGCCACACATCTGAATTAAATTATTCTATTGGTTTTGTTATCATCGTTAATTTGTGTGTGTTTACACTGTTCGTAGTAATAATACAGCAGTCATAACGCCCAAAAGTATGCCACAACGACAGGCTGTGGGGACGTGGCTGGCATAAGTACGCAGCATTGGCTCGAATGGCAATGTTAATCACCGCGAATGAGCGCGTTTCAACGAATTTTGATTTATGTGAGTGGCACACACACACACACACAGCCACTAGTACAACAAGCAATATTTACCTACGCAACACAGCCAATTACAAGTTATTATTCATTACTGGCGGGTTCATTACTTTGTCGGGGCAGACAACTTTATCACAAATGTAAATGCCAAGTGACAAGCAAAGCAAATGGCTTTAGTTGTACAGTTATGTAATGTAATGTGGTGGGCCTGTCATTTTGTGTCTGTTTGTTTGTTTGACAGCTCGCTTTGATTAGTTAAGTTGTTTGTAGGTTTGTAGTTAGATTGGGCAATTAACGGCGCATAACAAAGCATACTTTTTGGCGCTGACTCGCTAGGTAAACAACCGAGGGCGCTCAAAAAGCATTGCGTCAGCGACTGATTAGCTTTAAGTAGCTAATTAGTAGTTTAGTACGCTGCAATAGGCGCACTAATAATGAACTGTAAATGTATCTGCATAACTGTAATGGAATTTGAATAACGGGGTTAACGATTATTATGGCCTACATAACGTTAATAATCATTATGCTTTTAACATTTTTATGTATAAAAAAAGTAATTATATGTTATTTGCATCAATTTATATCAATTTTGCTTTTTTTTCGATACTTTGAGTGAAGGCAGCAGAGTTGGCAACAAAAAATTCTTTTTAACCAAAAGTAATTGTTGTATTTAATGGTTACCGTTAGTAAGTACTGTTATACAGTGTACTAATTTGAAACAAATAGTTCCTAAATGGCATATTGTTTAAAAAAAATGCTGATAATTACTTATTTCGTCATCAATTTTGGTTATAAAAGGTTTAATGTAGCATACTTTTAGGGGCGGCTGACATGAAATGAGTTGGACGGCGGGAATAAAGTAAGAAGAGTAAAGAAAAGACTTCAAAATGAAAAAACTTAATAAAATTGAGATATATTTCGATATAGAGTTGCCACCTAACGAAAAAGTGAAACTCAAAATACTGCAAAAAGTTGATCATGTTAACTTTAATTGATAGATTCACACTTATAACTGGCTAATCGATATACATATATTATTTACTAACATTTTGACAAACGAAAAGTAAAATGGCGAAACATATATTTTAATCATAGCGACCTTCAACAGCGCATAATGAGTAAAATTAATTTTTTGGCATTTTTCGTCTTGTAAAACTCTCAAACATCTTTCTATCTCCTATAAAATAAATTTCTTCTCTAACACCCATCTAACGGTCAGTCGACCTCAACAGTTAAATGCATATAATTGCTTCCATCCACTTTATGCCCAATATCATACTTCCAAGCATTTTTTATTTTCTCCATTTCACATTCATTCGTATGCGGCAAGCACGCCGAAAATCAAACACAACGCTTATGGCATAAATTTGTGCTTATTACAGCAAAATAAACAAGCAAGAGCCGTGCTCCAGCGCAGTGATGCTGGTGATGGCAAATCACAAGTATTGAAATCTCCAGATTGTATTGAATATTTTCGGGCAAACAAAGCCAACCGGACAATGCAATAAATACCAGCAAAGATAAATAGCGCAGGCAATTCGTTGGCCAGCGCCATCCGCCGTCCGCCGTCAATATCGACATGAAGTTATCATCATCCTCTCATCTGTTGTTATTTCACACTCGACTGCCTCAAGGTCAGCAAGCAGCGAGGAAATCGTAGTGACACAACAGATATTCGTTTTGTCGTTGTTTTGTGTTATTTTAAGGCAGCTGTGGGTTTTTTGTGAATTTTTTCATTCGTAGAATTTGGTTTTGTTTCATAAAATATGTGGGAAGAGGTCGTGGGAAGGCGTGAATTTAGTTTTTGACAGATCCGACAAATAGAGGTTTTAGAGGGTCAAGGAAAATTTGTTCAGTAGAATCTGCCCAGCAGGAAATTCTGGATCCGCCACTGACTTCAGTAGAAGCCCTTTGGTTTAAGGAGTTCCAAGTTTCTGGCTAAAAGCTGAATCTTTTAAAATTTCTTACTAAAAAAGATTTTGAAAGAAATCAATATTGCGCTGATATTTTGTTGCTTAAATATTCAATTTAAAACAATTTTAATACAAAAATGAAAATTTGGAATTTTTTAATCATATTTTGAAAAATCACACTCGGCTAATCAAAGCTTATTTATTTACTATAATTTACAAAATTTTCCTACAGTGCAGCTAACGTAGCAAAATCATATTCTGACATCTCCGGCCATGCGCCATATGTTGCCCGGATATTTTCCTTACTCGCCATTCACCCAAATGTCTTTATTAATAATTCAACGTGACCTTTTCGCATTCGTCAATGCATCAAGTCAAGCAAATGAATGTGTGTGGCACATAGCTGTGTTGTATTCTTGCTCCAACGCTATACAACATTAACTATGAATGGAGAATGTCTAAAGAAAAATCGCTTGTCTTCACGAAGGATCCAATAGATTCTATACTATACTACAGTGATATTACATAACATAAATATACTACAGATGACAGAAGGTGCTGTAGACGACCTCATACCACACCACACTCTCGCTCACTCTGCAACGTCGCTCTAATGTTATAAATAAGAAAGTGGCTGTTGGCAGAATTAGTGGATAAGCAAATAAATATTTTAAGCATACATTGGATAATTAAATTCTTAGCAGATTTTTGTTATTTATTCTATTTTAAGCCACAAAGAAAAATGAATGTATGCTCACATGCCAAATTAAATATATTTTGCTTTCATTATTTTAATTTGTTTGCCTTTGGTCTTAGCATATGTGTCAACTTGTCAACGAAAAGCTGACAGCAGACGATTTTAAACGATTTTAAGCGAGTGCCAACGGGATATCACTGCGTCAACGCAAATACCGCTGTTTATTTGCCAAAGCTCAGTTGACACTCGCTAATACTAGAGACGGTCGACGGTCGCCTGAAAGTGAGTTTTTGTTTGGAAAGCAAATCTAAATCAGCGTATTCAAAATCGCTTTGCAATTGCTGTCATTTTCCAAATACAATATGTGAATATGTATAGTAAACGCGTGTGTATGAGTAATGACACATATCCTGTAATTTATCGCCATTCAAACTTTGTGAATGTCTAAACAATGTGTGTGCAATGGCCAAGCAAAAAAACAATGAGCGGCAAATATCGCCTTTATTTTTCATTTATTTAAAAAATTTTTAAAAACACAGCAAATACTGTGCTCGATTCTTTCACTTTACACACACACGCGCACAATATAAACACACTCACAATGTAAACACACATACACGCCTAACAACTGTTGGCAGTGCTATTGTACCAACACCAATCTCTTCTTCTCTCTTCCCCCCTCTCTCTCTCTCTCTCTCTCTGCGCTTTCTAACTGTGATTTGGCTAATAGCTCTCTCTATTGCCAAACACGCTCACATGCACACACTCAGGCGCTCGCAAGTACACATGTACGACATGGCGTATGAGTGCTTTGCGCTGCTTCATTTTGCATGTCGATGACAGCGAAAACCTTTTAAATCCTTGTTAAGTTGCCTAAATGCTGCGCAGCAACAACAACACAAACAAGCGCGCACAATAAAGAAATTGATGTGGTTGACAGCAAGCCACAAATGCAGTTCACACACAGACACTCACATAAGCGCACTTACATATGTTTGCCTGTTTGTGTGTGTGTGTTTATGTTAATAAAAACTTCTAAATGCTAAGTTATGTATTCGCACAAACGCAAGCGCATATATTGCTGTACATTTACATACCAACCACAAGTATATCCATTAAGTTGCACACCCACACACACGTACACTCTCATATGCATTTGTGTGTGCTTGTATCGTGCATGTTCTGTGCAATTTGTCCCCTGTGACATGAAACAACAATAAGAATATTAGCAAAAAATATAAATTTATGCTGATTGCAAGCTATGTGCCGCCTGTCGCCAGCGTGTGTTGCTGTGTTGGCAGTGTGCGTACAAAATATAACTAAAGTGTGACAAAAGATCTACCCAAATGTACTAACTAATGAGTTTGTCTATATATTTCCACATATAAACTTGCATACATTTGTGCTTCGTTGTTACCCAGTGAGCAGTGAGACTCCTTTACCTTTATATATGCTGGGTTCTTATGTTAGAAACTCCGAAACCACTTTAAAGAAACCAATAGAGCACAAAATATTTTATGCGTTCCAACTTGACTCATTTCTTTGTTGGCATATTCTGTTAGGTGCTGTCAAAATATATTTATTTTGATAAAGGTTGGAGAATTACGATGGCACCAGAGTCGAATTAGTAACTCAAGTAGTGTCAGATTTGTAGATGTATTTGTTGTTGTTAAAATATTGCTACATTTTAATTGGGAATTGCGAGAAATATTTCAATTAAGTGGGATTTTCAAAAAATACAATAGGTTAAGTTAGGTTAATCTGGCAAGCCAATAAGCCACGCATAGACCAGTTTGATCCCTTGGATACCAAATGGAGTTCATTTGCTAGTCATCGTTCAGGATTAGAGAAGGGTAATAACTATTTATGATGTTCAACCAAATATTTTTGTTACCAGAAGATTTTCCGGGCAGTTTTCGGGTCTGGAAATGCGAAATTTGTTAGTTTTTGATGACCTTGAGTACAACAACAACATATTGCTAATTTTTCTCTGTGAATAATTTCAAAATGGGTTCTACTATTATAACGGTGATATCAAGCTGATATGAAAAAAGTGATTTGTGTAAATTTGAAACAAATTAAGATCAACGAAAATTGAAGGATACATTTATATGTACTTTAAAAGCACAGAAACAATTTTTGAAGATAAAAATTTAACTTTTTTTGAGTTATAGGCGATCTGCGACGCCGCTTAAACAGATTTTTCGTGGTTGAAACTCAAAAAAATTATCTCTACTAGAATCAAAAATGGTCAAAAATTGTCAAAATTGCTTCTATTTTTATACACTTGCAACATATTGTTACAGCGTGTAATAGTTTTGTTCAACTAACGGTTATACGTATCACCTGAATTTAAGCGAGATAGATATAAAGTTAAATATAAATATATATATGTACATACATATATGTAAATGATCAGGATGACGAAGATACTTAAAGTCCGGTTGACTGTCTGTCTGTCCGTGCAAGCAGTAACTTGAGTCACAATCTAGATATCTTTATGAAACTTGGTATACGCGTTCCCTGGCAAAACAAAGTACGAGTTTATAGATGGGCGTAGTCGGACCACTGCCACGCCCACAATACACAATTAAAGTGCTATAACTAAGCAATAAAATAAAATATATAATTTGGCACAGGGGATCGCAATAGCAAGAAAAATATGTTGATAAAATAATTTGAAAAAGTGGGTGTGGTCCCGCCCTGTAATAAGTTTAATCTACATATCTCTAAACCTCTTAAGCTACAATAACCAAAATCACGTAGCACAAATACTATAACAACTCTTACCGACAGTGTGAATATGGATGAAACGGAATGATAACCTCGCTCACTCCTCATATAACGGTATTGTTAAAAATTACTAAAAGCGCGATAAATCAATAACTAAAAAAGCCAGAGGCATTAAATTTTACCCCCGAGACGGTGTGAGAGGCCTTTACAGGAATTGGTGTCAAAAGTGTACGATGGGCTTGGCACTGCTCACTATGTATTAGGTGAAATCACATATCTTGAGACCCCGCGACCGATTTCAACCAAATTTGTTATGCAGTAATGCATATTTCTATGTTAAAGTGTGAAAATGGGCTAATTCGGTCTACAGCCACGCCTTCTTCTACTCATATAACAGAATATTAAATTTCATTTGGAACTTTCACTTTCCAGTATACAAATCAAGAATGAATTAACATATCAGGATATAACAATTTTACATTTGTGGTATGCAATCTTAAGCCCAAAATCTGCGTAAATCGAACCAAAACGGTTCAAGCCTCAAGAATTTCTGTGAGAACTCTTTCCTGATAGTAGCATGTTTATGTGCTACAAATGGGTTGAATCGGGTTATTACTTCCCTTAGCCCCCATATACCTAATATAAAGGTTTTCGAACTTCCATGACTCTATGCTGGATAGATGTCGACCAATATTTTAGTTATCTTAATGAAAATTACAAAGCGTGTTTTTCTTATAACAGCGAATATTTGTGCAGAGAATGAATAAAATCGGGTAAAAACTCGCACTAGATCCCATATAACTAACAAGCCTTATGTACTTAAAGGTATTTACCTCCTTTTAATCCAATTTTAATAGTTGCAATAGTAAAAATGTTCGGTTATACCCGAATTTAGATCCACCTTACTTGTTTAAGTTGAACGTATCACAAAATTTTGGTCCATTTTGACCTGCTGAAATTGAATCAGTTAAAGAAACTGGTGGATCATTTTGTGGGGAATATAAGAGATCAGATTTGATAGCGATAGAATCATTAGTCCCCGAATAATCGTTTGACTAGAGTTGCTAACACATATGACTAGGTATAATAATTCTCAAGGAAACAACGTTACAGAATAACTAAATATTTAAAACTCAAAAACCAAAAATATAGTTTTTAAGAGATTTCGAATTAAAAAATTTAAATAAAAAATTTCGAAAAAATATAAAATTTCTTTATAATTTTTTATTTGACTTAAACTAATAATAAAAATTATTTTTTCTTCTTTGCAGGTACGTACAACTTGATGCAAATTTTTTGTTCTACAGGTTTGCTAACCATTAAGTATTCAATAATAACCTAAATTATTACATATAACTTCATTTCTGGATTCAAGCGAAAACTAAGTTTATTCGGAAAAAATTAACTGATAAATATAAATTTCAAAAAAAATATTCAAAATGTCTCTATACTTTAAATTGAGTTATCAGGGACTCTAATGGCAGATTCTTTTAAGTGCTTCAATGCATAAAATTGCCATATTCTTCATTATTCTTACTTTCCTCGCATATCGGTAGCTCGTCAAATGGCTTATGAGGCATACAAAATATTGTCGTTAAATAAATAAGCAAATGAAGATTAAAATGAGTATGAATATGTCTATAAAATCTCTGCTCGTCTAAGTGGAAAATATGTGAAAATTCACACGAGAATATATTGCCACAACACACAACCAGCCACAAACATACATGTGTACATAGGTATTTGGTATATGTAAATATGTGCTAACGCATGAGCATGCATACACCGTTAAGCCGACAAAGCGAAAGACAGTCTTCAAACAGTTAGTTAGCAGGCAGAGAGCAAAAGCCGAAAGTAAATATAGAGCAAAGGCATACACACATAACAATGTATATATGTAAGTTTCTATGTATGTGTTTGTAAACAAAAAATAATAATACTAAAAATATACAAGGCGCATAGTGAGCGGCAGTGGCAAGAAAGCTGTAGCTTGTGGCATCCACAATAATCTAGATGCGGTTGCAAGGAAAACGTCAAATCAACGTGTAGCTGGAGCTCGTTAGAGCACGAGGCCTGTGTATGTGCGCGTGTGTGTGTGTGTTTGTGGCGTGTGAGTTCATGTGCTCTTTGTTTGCATTTATTTGCATGCATAGCATGTATTTGTTGTTGTTAAAGTACACCTACAATGACAATAATAACTGTAATCAGCATGCAAAGGCACTCAGCAATGTAAGAGACAAAAGCACATAAATAGAAGAAGTGTTAAATGTAATTTAGGTAAGTACTGCGACTGACAACCAACAAAGGCACTCACTTGGCAGCCTAGGAAGGCGGAGGCGGGGCTAAGGGGAGCGACTGCTTTTATGCGCATCATACACAGACTCACTCGGCGATGACTCACAGGTGCAATATTTTTGAATTAAGCAAAGAATATGCCAAACAACACAATAGAGAGCAACTAATGTGCCAACAAAATGGCGACCGAAGTGAATTTTACTCTGCAAAAAATTAAAAATACAATAAAGAAATGTGTGTGGCAAAATGTGGGCAGCGTCTGTGGCACGTATGTACTTTTGATAATTAAGAATTGTGTTATTTTATTTCTTGAATGGAAAAGTAGTGCAATAAAACGCAAACGCATATAAATTAATTCCCGCACAAAAGACTGCATTAAAATATGATTACACACACATTCATATCATTAAAATACCAATTTGTATAAACACACACACACATACCGACGTGTATTTACTTTCAATTTATATTTCCATGCTGCCGCCTTTCCTCACCCATTCAAATTAAATGCAAATATTTTAAGCTTATTTTAGTATTTTCGTTTTTTCTACCGAAATTTCAAATATAAAATTCTTTTGTGCTGAAAAATGGTTTGAAGTGCATAGCAGGTATGCATAAGTCCACAAAACCATAAAATAATAAAATGGTGCGCCATTTGCCTTTGTTCATTACAAGTCGAGTGAGCGAACGGAATAAGGCGTTCGTCATTTTGGTTTTCCATTTAAATTCATTAAGTATATTTTTTCAACTAATTCAATGCGTGAAATGCGCGAGAAATCAGCTTTTAATGTGAAAAGTCAACAAAGCATTATACATTCGAAACTTTCCTCGACCTTGGCTTTCCTTTTCTATTTTGTGCTGTTGAGGATTAGATCGCAAACTTGCCTTCTCTATTTGAACAAAGCAATGAAAATTTGGGTATCATAGATAGGCATATAATGGCACTGAAATTTTATGTAAATTATTGTAGCAAAAATTAAATAATCTGAAATTTTAAATGAGCTGATAAATATGAGAAATCAGTAGATTGTGAAATAAAGACGGTGGAATGCTTTTAAGAATTGCTTTTACTGATGTGAGAAAATCATGAAATGAAATCTGCGCAGAATTTCTCGCTTCTTCTTCTTTATTGGCGATGATAGCCGATTTCTCGCATAATGTGGCCTATATTTACACCTACAAGGTTGTCGAAAACACTTAATCCACTTTCGGTTATTTACACCGTGGGAAAAGTACCCGGAAATTCTAAATAACACTCGAAATATTTATTTATTCCTCATTATTTATTTTGTCGCCTTCAAAGTAATCCCAACTAGATGTAATACATTTATGCCTCCTCCACACTTTTTATAGAAACTTTTTCGGATGGTCTACAGCTCCTTCAGTGAATTTTGTTTTCTCTTCGATCGACTGAAAACGGGTTCCACGGAGCGCAATTTCAGTTTTGGAAACAAGAAAAAATCACACGGAGCCAAATCTGGTGAATTCGATGGTTGATCGATGGTATTCATTGCGTTTTTGGCTTTAAATTCGTTCACAGTCGTTGCTCGATGCGCTGACGGATTATCGTCGTGTAAAATCCATGAATTAGTTTTCGGATTTTCTCATGCCAACGCCTTAATATGACCAAATAGAGCTACTATTGACAGTCTGTCCGTTCCGGCACCAATTCATGATGTACCAAATCACGAATATCAAAAAAAATAATGAGCATAACCTTTATTTTTGAGCGGCTTTGACGTGTTTTTTTTTTCTTTGGTTTAGACTCATTTTGTCCCTCTATTCCCATGATTGTTGACTTATTTGTATGTCAAACTCATAAACCTATGTCTAATCGGCAGTTATAATGCTCTCCATAAATATGGGATCGGCATTCGCACGATCAAGAATGTCCAAAGAGACCTGTTTAGGATAATATTTTTGAAAAAAATTCAGCTTTATCAAGACGAGTCGAGCCAGAACGCGTTTCTTCTCAAAATATGCATCAAAATCATTCGAAGGGACTCGCGAGAGATTTCGAGCTCTCTTGCTATCTATCCATCTATGTATCTATATCTAGCACATGTCTGATGATTTCTAAGCGCCAAGAGGAGGTTCTTTTTTAATATTTTAATCTTCAACGATCTCCTGCCCGTGTTAGAAGGCTTTGTACCACTCGTGGGCTTGTTCGAAGTTCACCGTAAGCCTTTTTCAACATTCGCAACGATTCCACACAAGAAATTTGGTTAGAAATACAAAATTGTATTCAAATTTTAAACTTAATCAGCTGCTGTTAACAATTTCATTTGACGCTCATATTTGGCATAGTAATTCATGATATTCCTACCAATTTAGCGATGAGCACTTTTTTGAAATATCATTCTTTATTATCACAATGTATTATTGATACGAAAAGGATACTTTTTCTGTACATAACTCTGAAAACAATATGGAAAAAGGTGTTTTAAGTTCTATAAGTCTAAATTTTTGCAGAGTCATATGTCAGAAACTATTTGTCGCATTAATTTTAAAATTTTGGTGAATTATTTTCAAATAAATGTACATTCGGTGAAACTTTAAAAACTAAAATCGATTTTTTGAAAGAAGTGTATATTAGAGGGTCATATTCACCTTGGAACACCATATTTTTAAGATAGAACTTAATTTTGCAACAAAATGTGATCACACGACCAGTAGAGCTGGTATCACGGTCAAAAAAATTAACTCAACCTTGACAGTTTTAAGAAGACAGAACAAAGAACCCAATGAAAACTCTTCTCACAGTTTTTAAAAACACAAAATTTTATATATATATATATAGTATATTTGTTTTACTATTATATAATATGGTTCCAATTGCGATAACCTACATCGAACTAACACTAAAAATATTCCGCTCATCTTGATTGCTGTTGAAAACATGCGAATTTATTAGCTAAATATACGAAAAATATTTCACAAATTTTAATGCATTCCAATACTCCTACCTAAACCTATTTGTTTCGAGTATATGAATATTTGCTCCCACGTATAAATTCTCCACAGAGCGATAACGTCAACTTAGACTACATCGCTGTTATCTAGTAAGACTTCGACTTTTACTTCGCACCACATTCCCAGCAAAGACGATTGCCGCAGAAAGTGTTGAGACCGAGCTAACGCGCTCTTTTAAACTATTTCGCTGTTCAAACGCGTTGGCTGTGTGCAGACGCTCGCGCACCGTCGCGCGTCATTTATCACGAAGTCGATTCAGCTAAGCGTTCAGCAAGCAGACAATCAAGCAGCGAAGTCAAGTTAACTAAACGCCTGCAGAAGCATTATCACCGCTGGCAGAAGGGGCGAGAGTGGTGCCGATGAGCATGTGACATTGAGATATTTATTGCACTTTTGTGGCACTGCAATCAACCCAATTCACCGCTTCAGCAGCCAACATCCAACAGCCACTAGCAACACCCTTTAGCTGTCGCAGCGGCAATTCACCGTAAATGCAGTGCAATTGAGCAACACCCTTTCAAGCGAAAAGAACAAGAATGTGTTGCTATTGACGCGGCAAATGAGTGGACGGACGATCATAAGCACAGGCGTAGTGAAATATCACACCCTTTGGCGCGCGAAAAGCAATGCAGCGCAACTTCGGTATGCGTCGGCAGCAGTTGCCGAGCAGTTAGCAGAATGCTTTCGCTGTCGGTTGAATAATCAGACCAATGTGTATATATCTTTAGACAAAAGTTCTGTTTTAAACGGATTTTGCGGCTCTACTGACGAAGACGGCAATAGCTTTAAGCTACTGAAATGTTGTGTGAAGTCCTGCAGTAAGATTTAGCTTGCTTCGAACTTCTTTAGGTAATTTAAAATACAAAGCAACCTGGAAGTAGCTTCTCGCTATGAAAAAGGTTGTAACTAATCTAAATTTATAAATTGTTTAAAGTATTCATATATGCGAGCGCAATTTTATGTACTCACTTTTATTTAATTACCATTTTCTAAGACACATTTATTACGTCACGAAATTTTTATGAATATATAACCTAAATTCCGGCAGCACCCATTTCATATAATTCCATTACTTGCCTACTCCAGTTCGACTTTATTCGCACGCCAATTTGATTTGTTGCTTGCGTAAGTGACTTAATTGCTTAGTGCTCACCTTTTGCGTGTTCCACATTCAGCTCCTTTGGCTGGCGATGGCTCAACGACGACGCTAGCACTGTCACTCTCTTAATTTAATACTCACTCACTTTGAATTTCCACCGACTGCTTGCTGCGCTATGCTACTTCCACCGTCTTTCTTTCGAATAGATGCCATTGTGCGCTGAAAAACTGCCTCTTCAAGCGCGGCGCCTTTGTGAGCGTGTCGCTCTCGTACACTTTAACACTACCGAAGAATATAATTGTTTTCCATTAATCAATTACTGTACTCACTGTTGTCCGCTGTACCGTTGCTGCACGCCTTTCACTCTTCCGGCAGCCGCTGCTTTTGCCGACGCACAGCTTCGCGTGAAGCTCACTTCAAAGCCAGCGCTACTTGCGAATTCTCTCGTCTTCTTTATTGCATACGGTTTGTTGTTGACGTTATTGTCGTGTTTTTTGGTGTTAATGGAAGGTGTCTTTAAAGATTTACTATTTTGAGGGAGGCGTCTGCAAGTGCTTGAAATAAATAAATTAGCATCTTTTGAAGTTAATTGGCGAATTACCGTTTCCTTTTCGCTAGTTACACATCTACGCATAATTAAGTAGCCTTTGAAAGGCTTATGTAACGGGAAGTTTCTGGAACTGCTACAAATGTAAGATATTTGAGAGCACGTAGTAAATTATCATTTACAATATTCAATGTTTGGCAGTTCAATTTATCGAAGTTAATTCTTTTTAAAGAAGCCAACAATTATCCCTAAATCAGAAACCAAAGAGAAAGAGTCGGCCTCTTCGACTAAACCGGTCAGTGATGGCAATTCTGCTAAAGTTGTTAAATGTGGCAACTCCATTCGAAAAACAGACTAATTTTTTTTTGCTGCCCCAATTGATACCAAATTTGATTGCAATAATGAACTGTTAAAAATCTCAAAGGAGAAAGCTAACCAGCAAAAAGCTTTCCACAAAGCTTTGATGTGAAAGCTACAAATTTGTAATTGCAAATTAGTTTGAATGCGAGCTTTTTTAAGATATGCTATATGTACACAATATACATAAGTGAAGCAACATTTTGTTAAAAATTTGTTAAATGTGGCAACTCCATACGAAAAACAGATTATTTTTTTCTACTTCTCCGATTAGTACCGAATTTGATTGCGATAGTAAATTGCTCAAAATATCAGAGGAAAAGTTCCAGCTTTCCAAAGCTTTCCACAAAGCTTTTATGTGAAAACTTCACATTTGTAATAGTAAACGAGTTAGGCTGAAAGTTTATTTTTAGATATAGTTAGAATGAAAAAAGGACTAAGCTCTCTTAGTTTAAGCTTCTTATAAAAAGCTTTGTGGCATGCTTTAATGTGAAAGCTTCAAATTTGTAATCCAAAACGAGTTAGAATGAAAGTTTTTTTTTAGGTGCAATATGTACACAACATAACTGCAGCAACATTTTGCTCTAACGTTGTTAAATGTGGCAACTCCATTCGAAAAACAGTTTATTTTTGGTTTTGCTTTTTCTATTAATACCAAATTTGATGGCAATAGTAAACTGCTAAAAACCTCAGAGGAAAAAGCTCTACAGCAAAAAGTTTTCCACAAAGCTTAAATGAGAAAGCTTTGAATTTGTAATAGAAAACGATTTAGAGTGAAAGTTTATATGTATATACGGAAATAAAACAACATCTTGTTATAAAATTGCAACTCCATTCGAAAAACACATTAATTTTTATTTTGCTTCTCCCATGAATACCGAATATGATTGCAATGGTAAACTGCTGAAAAGCTGAGAGAAAAAAGCTCCTCAGTAAAAAGCTTTCCGCAAAGCTTTAAAGTGAAAGTTTTAAGGTTTTAATCGAAAACGAGTTAGAATGAAAGTTTTTCGGCATATACATATGTAAGGCTATATAAATAATATAGCGACCAACATTTTATGCTACAAACAAGAAAATCAGCCATCAGCCATGATATCTTCGATCTGGTATTTCGGTTTTGGGAAAACTGTAAAAAATATTTTTTAAGCACAACCATAATGCATGCACACAAATGCTAAATATTTTCAACCGCAAAAGTTATAAACCCTTTTTGACAACAACCAATGCAGTCCCGTGTAAAACCATAACATTTCCCCAAATAGTTGCGCAATTTGCATGAACGCTACCACTGCGAACAGCTTTTACTGCTTTAGAATATTGTAATTTGCATTGCATTTGCCACAATTTGCAAATTTATGTGACGAATCAACGAACCGCAACTCGTACGACATATGTACGACGATTTTTACAACAACTCGTAAAATGTTGATTGCTTTTAGGCGCACAAGCGCACGGCTGAAAAAGTGCGTCGACGCAAGGGCTCGCACAACGCTCTCATTTGCACGCACTGGCGAAATTATATCGTTGCCGGTTTGTCTGACGTGCTGTTATTGTTATTTTGTTGTTTTTGTACAACAACTTCACGCTGAGCACTTGTGTAATATATTCATAAACGCCAAGTTTGGGTACAAAATGTCGGCAGTCTATAAAAATTTGCGCTACGACCAAAGGAAATATGCGTAAAAATTCGGATATAAATAGCAAATAAACAAGCCAGCAACAACAAAGCAGCCGGAGACTTCTTTTAAAAGAGCAGTACAAAAACAACAGAGTCGAATGGCGCAGCGGACACAACACGGAAGTCGGAAATAAACACAGAAAACTGTTGCTGTCACCAAGCAAATGAACAAGTGAAAATGAAAATGAACAAAAAGCAGGCACACACACACATTCACACATGCCAGCAATGCAGCAAGTTAAATATGGACACATACACGAAATATGTCACCGGTGCCAGCAAAAGCTAGCAAAAAAGGTGAGCCGGCAGCTGCTGCTATCCTGCAGGTTGTGCGCGGGAGGAGCGGTGGGTGCTGAGGTAATATTTTCATTTCATTTGCACCTTATTGACAAGTGACATGAAATTGTAATTTTTTCGGTTGTTGGCTGCGGTTGTTGCCTCGCAGCGGCAGCGGCAGGGCAGCGGCCGTGTTTATCGCAACTGCGACATGATGATGATTTTCGCCGCGGCGTTGTTAAAAATAAAGCTATAAAAGCCGCAAACACAAATATAAACACACATATAAAGATGTATACAGCAAACACACATACACACGCACACACACTTGCATGTGCAATGGAGTTATTTCTGCAATGCAAAAGTCATAAATTTCCAGCAGTTTGACATTTGTGAGTCATTTCGTTGCTCGTTTGCATGTTGTTGTTGTGCCCGGCATTTTATTGTTGTGCGCTCGGTGCCTTTGCACTCATTTGCACGGCTTTCAACCTCCACTCCAGCTGTTTTGCATGCCGTTTGCTCTGTATTCCCTTGGTTTTTTTTTCTTTGCGATTGGGCTCTTTGCTGCAATCATTTGTTGGTCCGATCCATTCGTATATGTTCTGTTGGCATTTCTGGTTGCCCGCACGAATTTCGTGATATGCTGGCAGCATATTTTCCGGTCATAAAATTCATTTTTACCGCTGCTCGCCTCATGGCGGCATAATGGTGTGGTGTGGTGTGGTGCAGGGTCTGCTGGCTTATTATTGTTATCGAGTTTGTTGCATTTATATACATTTTATATTGGAGGCTTTGTTTGATTGCCCGTATTAACTTCCAAATTATGCAATGAAGTTATAATACCAAAGATATAACAGTTTCTGAGACGGCTTATATTTCGAAAATAGGTAGTCATTTCCTTTTGATAAAAAACCTTGAAGGCTGAAGTTATTTTTTGTTTGTTCAAATCGATAATGTCTTCAACAAGTTTGGGTTCCATATTCATATAATGCTAGACGAACGAAATTTGTGAAGCATTTGTGTCATCAAACCAACTTGAGAGTCAAACGAGCAAAGAGACTAAACACCAAAAGTTTTGAAATAGTTTAGTCACCAGGTGTAACTCTCCACAAGTTTGAATCCATTAAAAAACCTGAACAATTTTTGCGTTAGCTTCTTGAATAGTTTTTATAAAATACTAGTGGATCCGGCATGAAATTGTGGATCCGCGTTGCTGTGGTATACACTTTATACTATTATTCATATAATAAACTATTCAATGCAGTGAACCTTTTTTTAGGAATAAAGGCGAAAACGTTTTTGTGGGTATAAGAATCCAAGGAAATGTATGTACTTGAGGTTTTATTTTAAATATGTTCATTGAAAGAAATAGCGAATTTTAGGCTGCTTTCTCAATGTCTGGTTACCAACCTTTCTGTGCTATTTAGAGCTTAATATAGAGTCCATTTAATTGAGCAGTAGAGCATTTTTTTATTTATGAATAGTTTTTACTATCCTATCTTCTAAGTTGGTTCGTCCATCGCGGATAAACAACGTGACACGTAATTTTTATACATAAAGAAAAGATGTTAAATTCTTCCAAGAAGTCGAAAATGTAACTTCTCAAAGGCTTCTGCTTAGAATCCCTTTTCCTTTTGTGGCGTTTTAATGGCAACTATCACCGCTACAAGACAATTACAATATAAAAGAACAAGCGGTTTCTGTTTCATCAAAAAAATAAACCGTAAACCTAAGCGACTGTGAGATCCTTTTTGGCCCTGAGTTAACCGTAAGAGCTCATCCGAAGTACTGACTCTTGTCAAAAGAAGGCGAGGCGCAATCATCTTGTCACTTCCTTCTCTATTGTCCAGCTTTTTCTACACTGAGATGGAAATATCTCGGTATACACACCTTTGGCGAAGCCAGCAAAGTTACTGGAATCGATATTGACCGCCCAAATAAGTTTATTGTAAGCACAAAACGATTCGTCGATCAATGAGGATCTGGTTATCTATCTTTTTGGAGTTTTTGGTTAACACAAAGGATGAATTTCTATCCAAGCAGACCCATGACTTAACCTAATATAACTAATTGTAAGCTGAGGCAATCACAGTTGGGCGATGACATAATTTGGAATGTCGACTTCGTTGAAAAGTTGTATGTGTGAATCCCGCCATGACTCTCCGCTTCTTCAGAAATTCTTCTTGCTAAGAACTATAATCTTTATCACGAGTTGTCATGTTTATTTTGCAGCGAAAGGCAGGTTACCTTGATTTATTTATGATATTTTGGTCAGCTTGTTATTTAAGTATATAAAAAATATATTCTGTATCTTTTGGTAAAAATAACAGTTTGATGAGAAAAGATATTACTACTTTAAAATTCAATAGTACACTCAGTCCTTTTTTTACGCGATTTCTGGTTCTGCCACTAATCGCGTAAAAAAAACCGCGTAAAATGGTTAACAAAAAATACACGCAACACGCAAAAAAATATTCAAAAATTATACAATAACTATCAAATTTCAGACTTATGATTTATTCATTCAAAACAAAATAAAAAATACAAAACAAAAACCATATATAAAAGAGAAGAAAATAGAAAATAGGAAGATTTATTGAAAAAACCGTTGAATGCTGTTTAATCACTGTCATTGTCCGTAGTTTAAATTATTCTTAGCCGCTTATTTGGATGGCCAGCACTGATATCACTAGAATTTGTATCAGAATCAATAGTAAGAACTATGGATTGATATTCTGATTGACTTAGCATCTCCGACTGAGTTTGCACCATAAATTCAGTTAATTTTGTTTGAATGCTTCTTTTTGGACCCAATAAATTCCGATGTAGTTCTTTATATCTCAACACGCAGAGACTCAATTCTTTTTGAAAAATTCGTGCACGTTCGGCATCAGTATCATTTGCCACAAAATAATTTTCCAATTCTGCTGCAAGTTTAAGGCCAAGCAAAAAACGAAAAAAAGCAATCGCGGTAAAGTGAGAAATTCGCGTAAAAAAAGGAATTTGCGCTGCAAAAATAACCGCGTTAAAGTGAAATAGCGTAAAAAGAGGTCTCGTAAAAAAAGGACTGAGTATATAGTATATTCAACTTTAGTGAAACTAAATAAAACAAATGCCGAACTGATTTTTGAGCCTAAGAAATGAAAGCATATCTCCAACAACTGGCCACATACCTGTGAAAGCACAAAACGTCCATCTCACCATTTAAACTCACACCCCCACTGGCATAAAATCAAAAAAAAAAACACGAACTTATCAAAAGAAACCCTTCCAAAACGGACAGTTCCTATTTTACTGCCAATTGACTACACTTAACACCGTAAGCAGTCCGCTTACAGCGCCTACTGCAAGCGCCCCACCCACCCTACGCTTAACGCGTTGAAAGACGACTAGTTAAACTTTGTCTTGATACCGCTTGAGATGTCAAGAGTTTGTAGATTTATTTACTCTCGCTACGCCAAGTTGAGCCCTTTCGCCCACACACAACCATTTAACTTTCCCCTATGTATGCATACTTGTTCATAGATATATCCGGACAGAACCCTCTCGGTGGCTAAAAAACGACATGCGAAATGACCAGCGCAAGCAAAAGACGCTGCGGGATGAGTTGGCGAGGCATTCACTGACAGCACTGCCAGTGAATAAACAGTGAAGTCAGCACATTTAAAATGTAACCAAACAAGATTTATTGGACTTTATTTCTTTTGTCTGGCTGTCAAACATTTTCAGGGGTCAATGCGCCCCAACGCAACTTTTCCAAACGCTCAACAATAAATTGTAGGGTTTCGTATATTTCAGTGTGCGCTCTGGTCCACGCTGTTGCTCTGTAATAACATATACATATGTACGAGTGCGATTGCTTGTCGACCGGGTGAGCTTTTTGAGTAGGGTAAGTGGTTGCATCAATGTGGATAATTGCGGATGTTGTGCGTTGTAATGAAGTGAAAGTATCGATGTTATGGCGCGAACTTTTGCAGCGCAGGGAGAGCAACAGCATTTGTTTCGATTTGAAGGCGATTTTTTTGTTGCTCAAGCATTTGAGATTACGCGCTGAAGAGATAAATGTGTAAGCTTGATTGGTGCTAAGGGTAAAATAACAGGAAAATATTTGTAAGGATACGCGTTTAATTACTAAAATTACTTGTTTTTCGGAAAGGTATGAAATTTTATTAAATCACTCAAAGCTAATTGAATTTGGAAGCCTAGCAGAATATGAACGGACTATTATTAGGATATATATGTAGCTATGTAGTTCTTTCAATTACCTGTACCATATTCAACTCGAAATAGACTATTCAGGATCATTATTCAAGAGATTATATTCCGTTTTCAAGAGCTGCTTGGTAACATATCGTTACCTAAATGCAATTAACTTACAAGATTTAAAAATCACTTTTCAAAAGTTTACGGGCGAGGGTAAAACGATATAATAGGAACCACTCACATTGTAACATAATTTGAGTTTTGGTTATAAAATGGTTATATATTGATTATGAGAAGGTTATATATTGGTTATATGACGGTTATATATTGGTTATAAGAAGTTATTTATTGGTTATAAAATGGTTATATATTGGTTATAAGAAGGTTATATATTGGTTATGAAAAGGTTATTGATTAGCTATAAAATGACCATATATTGGTTATATCTTATACCGGAAGCTGAAAATTGTATGCCACATGTATGTAATATGATATAGTGAACCGTAAGCATTAAGAAAATCAATTTCAATTCTTTCGGTGATACCTAGCTTTGCATTGCAGGTGACGATAGAGTGGATATGTATATGTACATTTTAAAGCGTACCCACAGGCGAAAAACTTTTCTCTCACCCTTTTGAACTCCTCCAGACGTTCATATATTTTCTACTAACTATGTATATACGCGAATTTTGATATCTTTGATGAATTGAATTGATGAATAAAAAATTTCCTAATTTTTAAAGCTTAAAGTGAAACCTCAAATATTTCTTTCAAAAACACAAAATGGAGCTCTCCAATTGCGTAGCATATGCACTTTATACTTACGCGCATATATACATACTTGCTGCAACCAGACATTGCAGCAACAAACAAGCACGCAGATAATGCTAAATATCCACTCAAGTTGCAAATGCGCCACAACGAAGCACAAAATCGAAACGAAAGCGGAAACAAAACAAAACACCATAAAAGGAAAAATCAAATCACAAAGTAAGCAAACTGATATATGTATGTACATGCTGCAGGAAGAACATTTAAAAGGACACCAAAGGACATTCAACATTTATGAGCAGCAGACAAAGGATCACAGCAAGAAAGGCAAAAAAAAACAAGAACGAAAAAATAAATTTGCAAATCAAAAATTCCGAAAACAAAATAAACAAAAATGCATAAAAGCAAGAATTTCAGACAGAAAAAGCGAAAAAGGCGAGGAAAACCCAAAGAAGTCTAGCGGCGATAAGGATAAGGCGCGCAAGAGCCAAGTGTTTGCATGCATTTGCTGCCTCCCCGTATACGCCACGAAATTTCCATACAGAAAAACTGCAGCGCGCTCATCCGCTCAGCTGCTGCGACTACATATGGACGTAATCTTGCGCTCGACAAAAAGCGTGTTGCTGAAATTTAAAGTGAAACACACTTGCTAATTTGCAAGAGCCAACAACAGGGATGTCGTTAGCGTTTAGTCTGACAGGAACATGTGTCGATATGTGCAAGTAAGGCACTCATGGCAACGGCTTGACGGGCATGGAGCGCGGAGTTGGCAGAGAGCGCAGCGCGCACAGTGTTTTAGTTTGCGAGTAATGATGGTTAAATTACAAGCCAAATAGAAAGTTGAGTTTTGTTTTCTACAAATATCGACATTTTATTAACCCTTGTGTGTCAAGGCAGGTCAAGTAGACCATTACTGCGCTTTATAGTCTGCATAGAGTATATTTCGATAAATTAGACCCTCGGTTTTTGAGATATTGATCTGGAATTTTGCACACGTCGTTTACTTCCACAGCAGCTACTCAGTTGTCAGAATCGCCGATTTCGGACCACTTTGGAGTATAGTTGCCTTACAAACTGTTCGATCAAAATGAAGTGCTTGTATGGAAAACTTTTTCTCACCAGATATCTGCATGAAATTTGACATAAACTCTTATGCAAAACATTGCTTTAATTTCCAAACATATTTATCAGATCGGTCTACTATAGCATATAGCTGCCATATAAACTGATCTATCAAAATCAAGATGAGGACCTTTTTATACCCTTTTAGGATATAAGAAGTGGAGCTGTGAAGGGTATTATACTTTTCTTGTTTAATAGAAATACGGTAGAACCAACTAGTTATGAAATACTAAGAAGGTTCTTATGAGGTATCACTTTCGAGCTATAGCGTCTCATGTAAAGGGAAAATGAAAAAGGAAACGGTAAATTTTTTATTATTTTTTTTTTTGTTTTTTTACGTTCCTGAAAAATAGATTACTAGATTTTAATCCGACTTTCCCTAAACATCTACAGTTAATGTCATGTGGTACTCTCTTTCTCTCTCAGAGAACGCAGAAAACCAGGCATAACAAATTTGACCTTGAAAAGTCCCTATAAAATCAAAAATTTCAAGCATTTCTTCAAAAATGTTATTCGAATTTTTGCCACCCAAAATTAGTTTGTGCACCACTGTATGCTGCGCGCAAATCCACCGTTAGTAGCGACAGTTGCAATTTTACCTGGAAGTGCTGGAAATTGCTGTTGCCGCGAATGAAACGAGGTGAGGACTTTAAGTGGGTGCAAAGCAAAGCGAAAACAAAACCAAAAACCAGCAGCCAACTGAAGTGGAAAAGAAAGAAATGTCTGCGTTTTGATGTTGTTTGCACGAACGCGCGTGTGTGTGTGTGTATGGGCATGCATACTTATGCCACATGCGGCAGTGTAATGTGGACGGCAAATCTTTTGGTGGGTGCAGCGCAGCGTAACAAGAAAAATCAATAAAACGTGTCGTCGCGGCAGCAGACAGACACTTTTACTTTTTAGCAGACACGGCCAAGTAGACACACACACATGCACACAGATGTGTTTGCGACCGCAAGTGTATGCGTGAGGCATGTGTGTGCGAGTGATGCTATGTGTGTGTGTGTGTGTGTATTGTTGCTGCTTCCTGTTGTTGCCGCTGGCGCAAGGAAAAAGGTAGCACCAAATGCCGGCGACATTACGAGCTGCCTGCTTAAGTGGGTGTGGCCGCGTCTGCTGCAGCCAAAACTTAAGCTCTGCTGGCATGCGGCGACATGTCTGACGTGATTTGCGCTTATGTAGCCGCATATCTGCATATCCACCTTTCAAAGTCCATATGTATGTGTGTATGTGTGTGTGCGACATTTATATTTGCTTCTATATGCCTTTTAAATGCCACTTAAAGTCGTTTCGGCATTACGCCATGCAACAAATGCAATTCGTTCGGCACATAGACGAATAAGCGGCAAAAAAGAGCACAAGCAAATGCGCAGATAAGCAGAGCGGAGGAAGTAAGGTTGGCGCACGCCCGGCTGCCGGCAGCACATGCAACTGACAGGCACACACACGCGCGCACACGTCCTCAGCGCTGTCTGTGCTTTGTCTGTTGCAACTAAATTGCTTGTTTTCCGCCCCCGCGCTCACCACACCCCTCACCTAATGTCTCTCCCACCGACGTGCAGTGGCTCGACCATTGTGCAATTGCGTTACTTATGCATGTGTCCGGCAGAAAATTCCATTTCGCAAACATCATCAACATCGCATCAGCAGCGCGCACAACGCAACCGGCAGCCATATAACAAGGATCAGTAACTTTCCCTTTGACAAAAGCGAAAGCTCAACAAAAATGGAAAATGAAATAAAATATGCACGAGTGTGCCACACAAGTAAACACTGCAAAAAGTTGCTCCCTCATTCATTTGCGTTGTTCGCTCATTGCTGCAACAATAGCAACATATTGTTGTTCTTGTTGCTTTTTTTGGGTTTTTTTGATTTTTTGATGTTTTGACAAAAGCGCAAAATTCGTTGCAAGCGATTTGGACAGTCCAATTGGATTTAGCCCAAGACTACAGGATAAATTTGTTGTCTGTTGCTTACAGCTCATCAATGCAAGAACAACAAGCGCGTTTGGTGTCGCCAACATTGTTGAACCCGAGTCAAGTGTATATCTCGTTTGTTGCTTTGTTGCGTTTGACTTTTCATCCGCTTCCATTTCATGTATTTATTCTATTTCATTTTATTTTCTACATTTATTTTGTGTGCACTCATTTGTATGCAGACATTTGAGCAGATGATTGCGGGATTATTTCGCCGTAAGTGCCCTTATTGTACTCCCGAAAGCAAAGAAACGCTGTTAAATGCAACAAAGACAATTCAATTTATTCCAAAATAAATATAAAATTATTTCTTTTTGCATATGCACAGTGTTATTTGCTGTTGCTAATTTGTAATCACAAAACATATCGTCAGAAGACAGTTTTGATTATTTTTATAACCATTTCGATTTTCACTTTTTTAAAGAAAAATCATAGAAAATTCAAATCTAATGCAGAATATTTATTATTATTCGAAAGCACACTCTTTGGCATTTATTTTTTGAACATTATTTCTTTCAAATGTTGGTGGCGGCTACGTCTCAGTTGGTCCATCATTTGAGTCCCATTATCGATGACTGGTTCGAGCCTTTTGACTGGTAACTGGCGAATGACACGCCTGATGTTCTGCTCCTCGACATCGCGAGCTTCAATTTCAGTCTTCAAATAGTCGGTTATAAAGACGCTTGGTGTTGTTTTTTCTGGATGAATTGGCAGCTCTTAAATGTTGTCAGATTGCTCTTCGTCCCAAATGCAGCAATTTGGCTTGTTTGTATACGCATTGAGGCTGAAAAGGGCCTCACGGCTGAACAAACTTTGGCTTCACAACGTCTGATCTTTTTTGATTTTTTCGAGAGCCTATAGGGCGAATCGATGTTGCTTGGAAAGGTCGAGCGGTCAGTTTTTGCTCAAGCTGTATTATATGCACTTTCTATTTAAGATCTCGTAGAATGCGCCAAGTCATTCCATAAGTTAGTCCTAGCGAACAGCGCCGAATCAGTTGTATTTCAGTTACACAAGTATGTTTTAGTAGGTTGACCTGAGCAATTTCCTCAAAGATTACATCGTTGCCTTCAACAATAACTTGTGCCAAATTTCTTCAAGATATTTCGTCAAATAAAAAAGTTTTCAATACAAGCAGTTGATTGCGATAGTTCATCTCATATGTCTGCCGTATACTATAGTTGTCTGATATCGGCGGTTCCAACAAATGAGCAGCTTCTTGGTGAGAGAAAATCAGATCTAGTATATCTCAAAAACTAGACATGACTAAATCTAATAATCTCATTGTGCTGATCATTTATGTATATAGGGTATCTGGGTCTCTGACGTTTCCTTTTGGATGTGACAAACGCAATATATCAAGTTCGGGGTGTAAATCTAAGATTGTGTTTGGCACTTGGCAGCACTTAGGCTGATGAATATAATCCTTTGTGATAAATGCTGTTAAAGTTGGATTTTAACTCTCATCAAATCGCCTTAAACATATCACAAATCCGCTCATAGTCTTCCACTATTTCACCGAATATCTAAAAGTGTGAGATCCCATCCTTTTCCAAGCAGTTTATACTTGTACATCAAACCCGGCAGAGTTCAGTTAGAACTCTTACATGTAATGAAAAGTGAACTTTGTCGAGGGCGCGGAACTCACTAAGCTTCTCAAAATTTGTCATAGCATGAAAACATATTGCAATGGTATAGTTGCTGTATCTGACTAGCGACTGTTGACCTCGACTGATACACAAGCATCCAGTAATGAATCGTAAGCAGCCACTTGAGCTCCGGCCCGTTCCCATTCTGCAGTTAGTTGGACTACCTGCCATAGCAAACTCATCAGTTTTGCAGTTTCCTATATTTCCGCTGTGGTCAAACACCCAAACCAGCCTAATCATGAAGTAGCTGGATGGCAGAATTAAGAAGTCGAGACATCCCATCACTAGTCTCCAGCGTACGGTGAGCAAGCTCAGGGCTGAACTTGTCCGCTATTATCGGAGTTCATAATCACCACTTGGTAGGGGTTGCGCAGTGATCTACTTCCTTTTAGAAACAACTGCAATGAGCAGGAAGCCTGAGCCTGGAGTTCCTAGAAAGTTTCCGACATTAAACTCTTCCAACAATTCTGCCCTCAAGTTTTGATACCTCCAAAAACTCACCACCCCTCTCTTCAAGCGACTTCTTCTCTTTTTATCTCTCTCAACGGTGTGTGAACAGATAAGCGACTGACCGGGAAGTTAGTAGGTCTAAATATCATTGGTTGTATCTTTAAAAAATCGAGGATTTACTCTAGAAAGCATTTTTCTCACTGAAAGCCCCGATTTCATACAATGTTGTGTGCCAATGAGCAAACATTTACTAGCATTGCTCCGACTTCTTCAATGAATTCAACCAAAGACCTTAACTCCTTTCACTTATAATGTAAGATGTTAACTTTAGCTAAGCAGTATTAGCTTTATCCCGACCCTTGAATTTGTGCTCTAAGCGCAATGCACTACACACATACACGCGCAAATATTTAGCACACCATCGATGCAGTATGTGTGTTTGTGTGTGTTGAGTTAACAAAATAGACCAAAACGTTTGTTTACATATTTATGCGGTTTAGCATATCTATTTGTTTGTCTCACTTATTTGCTCGCTCGCTATTGGGAACGTTCAGGCACACACACACACACACATCAACACAGTGGCACGGACACATACAGAAGCCGTTGTGCTGACTTGACATTCCTCAGCATCAACGTCCCGGCATATCTTATATATGTACATATGTATGTAGTTGAATCTGAAGATTCAACTTACATTTCAGACAAATAAAAATATTTAAAAAATACTTGTCTTTTTTTGTGTGTCGACGAGTTTGACAGTGGTGGAGTCGTTTGACGACGCAACTCCCCCAGCGTTACTGTTTGAACTCTCCTGAGTTCTTGTATTTACAATTTTTATTTTTGTTGTTTTTTTCTTTAATATTATTACTAGGATTGCTACTACTACCATTACAATGATTATCAATGATATATTAATACCATATGATACATTTTTATGGTATTTTAATTCTGCAATTTCTTTTATGTTTTCTATATTTTTTATTGCAATATCATTGAATGTTAATTTTGGTGTGTAACTTTGGTTTAATTTTTCGGCAGGGTATATAATTGTATGAATATATTCTGTTTTATTATTTTTAAATTCTTGTTTTAAAATTTCCATTTTACAATTTACAAATTTGATTATATAGTTATTTTTTAATACAATTTTTCTGTCATCGCAGTTTTGTTTTATTACATCATTTTTTGCATTTCTTATTAATATTGTGTCATCGCTTATTTCTTGTATTGATGTTTTGTTATTATATTTAAATTCGCAAGTATTTGAAAATATGCAGCTTTTACTCAATTTTAGATTTTTAAATGCTTTATTTTCTACATAATCAAAATAGTTTTCGCCAATTTTTATAACGAATTTTTCTTTTTCAATAATTTGTAATTTATTTCTATTTGGCATTGGGGTTATTAATTGAATCTTAGTTTGAAAAAATGTTCTTGGTATCTGAATTGCAAATATTATTGTATCGTTTCTGTATACTACTACTCCTACTTTTGATAATTTTAGTTTGTAAAAATCAATCTCGTATTTTTCAATTTCTTCCCTAGTTAACATACTTGGATGTACCATATTGTATTTAGCCGCCGCTATATTATTTTGTATTTCTTGAACTTTACTTTCTATGAATTTTAGTTTATTCATTTCATCATTATACAAAATTTTACTTTCAATTCTATTTTCCTCTTTGTTTATTATATTTAAAGTTTCTATTATTTGTTTCCTATCTGATTCTATAGTTCCTTTTAATAAGTTTAGTGATCTATTTAAATGTTCATTAATTACTATTTGTTTATTTAAATTTACAATGGCATTATGGCCATTTTCTTCAATAATTTTTAAATGGTTCAAAATGTCTTGTCTGTCATCATCATCCATGACTCCAAACATCCATTTATATGCTATTCCTCCTATATTTATCAAGCCTCTTTTATTTCTCTTTTTGATATTCGGTGTTATTGATGTGATTTTTGCTTTTATATTTTTTATTTCATCAAACAAAATTTCTTTATTTTCAATATTTAGTTTTTCAATATTTTCTTTAACCTGATCAACTATGTCTGCTATCTTGTTCGGATTTATAGTATGTATAACTGTACTTATTTCGTTAACTATTTCTATGTCCGCTGTTTGTATAATTGTATACCCCGCATCTTCTATTATTGGTGTAATTTGCAAAAGTGCTGTCACCAATGATATGATTATTGTTAAAAAAATAATTATTATCGTCATCTGTAAAAGTAAAAATGTATAACCGTTTTAGGTTTTGATTTAAAAAAACTTAAATTGGATTTTAGTCGCCTCTTACGACAGGCATCTCTTACCATGGGTATATTCTAGAAAGACCCCTTACCCACTGGGGTAAAAAAATCATGTATATATATGTAGTTAAAAAAAAAAAATTAAATGTTATTATCTCCATTAAATGCCCTTAGACTGAATGAATCGTCATCATCCTCATTTGGATTTTCTATGTTTGCTAATTTCATTGGTCTTTTTATATTTGCCGGATGGACGTTTTGTAAGGGAAATATTCTGAAATATGGTTGATCCTTATGCCGTACTCTTTTGTAGTTTTTAATTGGTCCTGTTTGTCTGTTTTCTATATATTCTTCTCTGTTTTGATTTAATTTGGCTATTGTTTTCTGTTTTACTGTATTTATTCTATCTTGTAATATGGATGGACAAATGTTTTCTTTGGCGTCCCTTGGAGAACATTTGATAGTTGAGTGGTACCTATCGTTATAGTTGCATATAACAATTTGTATCCTCATTTCTGTTGAAAGACTAGAGTCCTCAATTCCTGTTAGTTTTTCCAACAAGGTTGAGTGCAGTCTCTCAATGTCTGCATTTCCTGTATGGCTATTTGGTTTTGTGTGATGGACTTCTACATTTTCGGCATTTAAATATTGTATTAATTGTTCTGCTCTAAACTCATTATCCATAATAATTTTTTTAGGTTTACCGAATTTCGCAAAATGTTCCATAATTATTGTCTTTTTAGCTCTCCAGTTTCTGTCTGTTATTCTGTAAGCTGCTGCGAATTTTGTTAATTTGTCAATTACTGTTACAAATGATTGCTTATTGAAATGAAATATATCTACATGAAGTATCTCATTTTTATTGGTTGGAGTTTCAGTTAGGTGAAATTTAGGTTTAATGGGTTTCCTATCGTATTTGATTTGTTGGCATTTTTGGCAATTATTTATTATCAATTGTATTTCTTCTTTGAATTTTGGAAAATATATTTTATCTTTTAATGTATTATAGGTTTCATTTATGCCACTATGCATAGATTCTTTTGTATGGTATAGTGATATTTGCTTATGTAGTTCTTCTTCTTCTTCTATTTCTGATGCTCTTTTTGTGCATTTTATAAATTTTAAACTTCTATCTTGAGCAAACATTTCAATAAGTAGTTTTTGTATTTTATGGTAATCTGCTTCAGATACTTCTGAAAATATTCCTACAATTCCGTTTCCTTTTATATATTTTTTTAATGTTTCCTTGTTCTCTTCTTTTTCATCCATTGGGTTTATTTCAATTATTTTTCTTCCATGGAGTCTTTGCATTTGCTGTTTGTGTCTATATGTTAATATAATTTGAATTTTATATTTATTAACAATTTCTTCTTTAATTGGAAAGTGTTCAAACAGTTCTTCATCTGCTGAATGAATTGTTTCCGACAATTCTAAGTTTGATTCATTGTCGTTACCTTCTTTTATTTTTGGTGAGTTTTCAATTCGACTCAAGAAATCAGCTACAACATTATTTTTTCCATTTAAATATTCTATTTCAAAGTTGTATTCTTGCAATTTCAATAACCATCTCTGATGGCGTTGAGAAAATTCTTTTCCTTTATATTTATTAACAAGATATTTGATCGGACAGTGATCGGTTATTATTTTAAATTTATTGCCATATATATATGGTCGAAAATATGTAATAGAGAAAATTACCGCTAAAAATTCTTTGTCTGTCGTTGAATATTTTTGCTCATGATTGTTTAGAGTTCTTGAAATATAGCATACTGGTTGGCCTTGCTGTGAAAGCACTGCTCCAATAGCATAGTCACTAGCATCAGTTGTGATACTGAATTCTTTGTCGTACTCTGGGAATTTGAGAGTTGGGTGAGATGAAATGAGTGCTTTTAAATTTTCAAAGCTTTCAATATATTGTGGATCTTTAGAGTTTATTTTATTGCCCTTTTTCAAATATTTTATCATGGGGTAAGCTATTTTAGAATAATCTTTTATGAATTTTCGATAATATCCTGTTGCTCCTAAAAATCCTTTTAACTGTTTCTCAGTTTTTGGTATTGGTAGCTTTTGAATTGCTATAATTTTATCAGTATTAGGCTTGATGCCTTCTTTTGTTAAAATGTGTCCTAGGAATGTAGTTTCTCTTTGAAGAAAACTGCATTTATCTGCCTGTATTTTTAATTTATTCTCTTGTAGTTTCAAAAAAATTTTTTTTAATGAGTTTATGTGCTCTTCTAATGAAGTTGAAAAAATTAATATGTCATCTAAATATACGACACATATTTTATTTATATATTCCCTCAATATGTCATTCATAAATCTCTGAAAAGTAGCTGGGGCATTTTTCAACCCGAAAGGCATTCGGACGTATTCATATAGTCCTGCCGGAGTGACAAAAGCTGTTTTCTGGATGTCCCTTTCTGCCATTAAAATCTGATGGTAACCTTTTGCTAGATCTATGGTGCTAAAGTACTGTGCTTTGCCCAATTTATCTAAGATTCCTTCGATATTCGGTAGAGGATACTTATCGTCTACAGTCAATTGGTTTAACCTCCTATAATCAACCACTAGCCTGAATTTTTGTATTCCTGAATTATCTATCTTTTTCTGTATTTTTAGAATAGGTGAGCTATATCTACTGTGACTTTTTCTAATTAGATAAGTTTATTGAAATTCTTTAATAATTTTTTCGATTTCCTTTTTCTCATTTGATTTTAAATGATCAAGGTTGATGTTCTTTACTTCACTTATATCTAATGAATAAACTTGCTCTTGCATAGTTTTCATATAGAATGGAAGATTCACACCATTTTTCAAAATTATTGTCAAGTTTATTGAAATGCTTTAATAATTTTTCGATTTCCTTTTTCTCATTTGATTTGAAATGATCAAGGTTTTTGTTCTTTAATTCTCTTATATCTAATGAATAAACTTGCTCTTGCATAGTTTTCATATAGAATGGAAGATTACCATTTTTCAAAATTATTGTCATTTTTTCGATATCAATGGTTTTAACGTTTTTTAAAAAAAGGAATCATTTCCTATTAACAAATCATATGGTTTATTAAAAATTACCGTAAAGTTCTACAAATTTCGAGCTACATAGATACAATTCCAAGGAATTTTTTTTTCAATTGAGATGTCTTATTAAAAATTTCATAAATATTTAAGATACATACAATATTTTATTAATTTTTATTGATGTCAGCACTTTTGCCACCTTCGCTCACTTAAATAGCGATTATTTCCATTAGCATTAAGGATTTCGAATTGCACTTAACCCTCTCGTTCGAAAAGCAATAGGTGTGTTCGACCAGCTTCTATCCGTCTATTAATGAAATTATCACATTCACACTCGAATATGGCATTTCGTTGCCATAAACGTAACTCTTCCGTATTCATTTGAAAATTTGTTTCAGGTAGAGGTTCAAACAAAAAATCCATAATTTCCCTTAAAAGTAGCTTTTATATTTCATATATATAGTGCTATAACTTTACACACATAATCTAAGTACGCAATTTTATATTTTAAAGGAATTTTAACAAATTAACTTCTGTATCTACTGCTGCTTTTTGTTTTTCTTTTCTCGTTTGTTCGTTTCTTTTTCTAATGGTATTGTTTTTGAATTGATTGAAACATTTTACAAAGAAAGTATTGTTTTTTTTTTTTTTTTTTACAAAGAAAGTATTGGCTTCAAATAAAACTACTACTTAAATTACTAAATTATTAGTTGAATAGTATTTTACCTTGCTGTTGGTGCTGCTCTTGCTTTTGTTAATGTTGTTGTTGTTGCTTTTTGTTAATGTTGTTGCTGTTAGAAACTTCTCTTCTCCCTGTTGATCATAAATATTTCACTTTCCCTTTGCCGCTGTCAGTAGCTTGAATTTCGTTCACCATCCTTCTCGTGGTTTTCGTCGCCGCCTTCGTTTCCGGTCAGCTCCATCACTTGTAATACTTTTCTGCACTATAGCTGCTGCTGCTGTTGTTGCTGTTGATGTTGTTTTTTTTTTTTTTTTTTTTTTTTGCTGAAGATCTTGCTGCTGTCTCCGCTGTTGCTGCTGTTTATATTGCTGTTTGTTTTTTTTTTTTTTTTGTTAAAGCTGCTTCTGCTGTCTCCGCTGTTGCCGTTTTAGTGTTTTCAACAGTTTTCTTTATTTTTTCTCAAAATAATTTTTGTTTTGCACTTTTCACAAATTTTTTCACTTTTTGAATTATGTTTTTGCTTTTGCTATAATTTTCCAACTCAAATGTATTATTTTGTTCTGCTTTGGGATTTATATGATTAGCTGTATCTTTGTCACTTTTCTTTTAATAATGGTACTTTTGTTTAATAATAATTTATTTAGCTTTTATTTAGCTTTTATTTCTTTGCTAGCTGAGCGAAGCTGAGAGAGAATATGGAATCGTTCCGTTCGACTGCGCCAATTACGATATAATAAAACTCCGGTTTACCGTACTGAGCGGCTTGCCGTCCAGTTTATTAATCATCATTTTATTCTTTACAAAAATCTTATTTCCTAAATTTACCTGAAACCTTTATAAAAATCTTACTTGCTAAATTTACCTGAAGCCGTTGTGCTGACTTGACATTCCTCAGCATCAACGACCCGGCATATCTTATATTACAATTTTATATGTACATATGTATGTAGTTGAATCTGAAGATTCAACTTACATTTCAGACAAATAAAAATATTTAAAAAATACTTGTCTTTTTTTGTGTGTCGACGAGTTTGACAGTGGTGGAGTCGTTTTTGGATGCCCTTTCATCGGCCTTTTCAGGCAAGGAAACACAAAAAAAGTCCGGGGGACACATCTGGGATGTAGGGTGGCTGCGGAAGCGTTGGAATTCCGGCCTTGGTTAGGTAGCTATTCAAAAGAAAGGCGGTGTCAGCCGGCCAATCAGCTGCGATGTCTTGTCAAACCCGAAAAATACTTTGTCCTGACTCTCCAGGTGCTCGAAGAAAATCAGTTCTATTACTTTCCGAACAAACCCTGTATATCTAGGTATTTTCAACAAAATTGTTTAAAGAATATGTTTAAGATTGAAATAGAATTTGCGCTAACAATGCGAGTCAACATCAGAAGACCTAGAGTGCTAATGTAATACTCCACCTTATGTTACCGCATATACAAAATACAGATGCGCCAAAGCATCCATATTTCAAAGTTTGTATTGTGCTTTTGTGTGGGTCAGCAGCAACAGAGTTGCTTTGCAGCGCACGGAATTGTGTAAAGGATTTCCACATATTGTTGCGGCTAGTTGACGTTGTGGCAAAGCAACTGCAGTTGTCACTTTTCACGGTCGTTGTTATTGCCGACGCAGCATGAAGTCCTCAAAGCCTTCCAATCAAAAGTTCACCGCTGTGCGCTAGTTTGGATTACATAACTGCAATGGTAATACTGCGGCGTTCTAGAATTTTCTAACAAAAATTAGGGAATGAATTTTCGAACGAAAATTTGAAAAAGAATTTTCGGTTTCGGAAATCGTATATTTCAAAAAGAGAAATTGTAGCGCAGCATAGAAAACTAAAAGAGAACTGAAGTATTGAAGAATTTAAAATATAATAACTGCAGTACACCCTACTTATAATGTGCAACTGTAGCTCATTAAAAATAATCGATTATTTCGTATTATCGATAATCATTAATGCAACCCAAAAAAAGTAAACACTCTTTTACTGCAACTTTAACTTGAATTTGTATAACACACAAGTGATTTTCTTTGCTCTTTCTTAAAACTAACGATATCGCCCCTCCATCCTTCGCTCACTCGTTGCATTGCTCCGTTATATTCTATTAGCTTTGTACAGCATCGCTTTTTCTATGCAATTGCACTTTTATTGCTTTCGCCACAGCTGATTGACTCGATTAGAAGCCAATATCGTCGTGCAGCGAACTGGGGCGAAAAGAAAGCGAGAAATGGAAATTGAAAGAACTCGAAGAAAATTATCGTAAATTCTCCAACATTTATGTGGACTCAACAGCTACTCAATAGCAACATATGATGCTTCCCACTTACATGTGGCACACATCTGCATAGATGCTGCAAGCTGATAGTAAAAGCAGTGTTTTCTCAGGGGAACGAATAAAATATATTTGATTTTAAAGTGGAAATTAAAGTTGCAAATAAATTTGTATATAATTTTTCTACAAATATTATTCTTGCTATGGGAGTTTATGGTATAAATAAAGATTTTTTTAATATCGTTAATTTAATTTTTTTTTTTAATTTACTGAAAGGAAGGGAAAAAATTATAAAAATATCTTCATTCAAGAGAAATGCAGTGTGATATATGGAGAGTTATTCAGAACTTGGAAACTTTACACATTCCCAAAATGAGTAAAATAGTAAATCAAAAGCATTAATTATTTTGTTTTTTTCTTAATTTTTATTGAATTATGGTTTATTGATTACTTTTATTTCCTAAACAGGGTTTTTAAGGGGTTCCTTGGGTTAACGGGTTTCAAAAAATGGATTTTTTTATTTTCTTATTAAATTCTAAAAACCTCTATAATATTGGCCTAAATTTTCAAGTTGTCCGAGCAATAGTTTTTGAGAAACAGCCTTGAGAACTTGTGCACTCGAGGCTAGATAGGCTAAGTGCGCCGTCTTTAAACGCGTTTTTTCTCGAAAATGTGTTGTTGAAGTCGTTATGAAATTTTCGGATAGTATCCAAATTTACACAGGTCTTTGAGAAACAATTCTTAAATACCTGGACGAAGGACTTTTTTTCGATTACAACTATTTGAAAAAATTTCTTGAAATTGTAATGTTTTTGTAAAAATGTCTGCCAAAAGTCCAATTTTCAGGTTTTTTGCCTTCGTCCAAGTTCTAAGTAAAGATTTTAACTAAAACACCTATTTTTCACTTCCGATGATCCTGTAAGGCGTTATCCTGCCAACGCGAGCACATTTTCTTTTCCGGTGTTAAAATATTTTTTCAAAGAATTTCAGAAATTCTTTTTTAATAGTGTATGTTTATAAATATAAAAAATTCTAATAAAACTAGCTGACCCGGCAGCCGTTGTCCTGCCTGAAATTATGTGAAAATGAAAAGAAAGTTGCATTTATATTGTGTTGAAAATCTTTTATTTTCGATTATTCCAAATATTTTTAATTTTAACGAAGCTTGATAAACAATATTTTTGGTTTCTGTTTCGTTTTCCAACTCGTGAGCACGCCACGTTTATCCGTCCTTGTTAAAAACATATCATTTCCAAATTTATGCCACACACTTCTAGCGGCTATCCTTGTGTCCTATTGATTCTCATCTCAAATGCAATTTTCACTTGAAACGGAATGCGTTGGAACTGATATGGAAAATTGTAGAACTCTTTGAAAACTGTAAAGGTTTGAATTGAAATGGCAAATCATTGGAGCTCAGAGGAATTCGTAGAGTCAAGCATTCTGCCCCATTCTATAAGATGATACGTTACAATCAGTCGGGTTGCATTACACAGTTTCGGTGCTTGAAGATTGCGAAACATAATAACGACCGATCCAACTTTGAGCCGCACATAATGCGGTGTCATCCCAAGCCTCTCCAAAGCACTTAGAAATTCCAAATGAAAGAACCGGATTCGATCATTGCAAGATTGTATCGTTTTTTTTTTTAAAATGAGCGCAAGTCTCCCGCAATGGAATTTGACTTTAAATCACCCGATAAGTAAACAACATCGGTATTTTTTAATAACGTTAATTTAATTTTTTTATTTGCTGAAAATGTCCGAAAAATTTCGTGATGAGTTCATCTTTCATTGAACTGATAGTGTGATATATGGAAGTTGATATCGAATCCCACCGGATATCCATTTACACATTTTTTTAGATGAGTAAATTTGAAAGCATTAATTATTTTATTTTTGTCTAAATGTTTTAGCTAAATTGAAAAGTGTGAATTATTTTCATTCCATGACTTTTATGTCCCAAAATTGTAATTGCTGGCTTACTTCAAAAATTTGGATTTTTTTTTAGTACTTATTAAATTCTACGAATAAATATTGACCTAAATTTTCAAGTTAATCCATAGCAATCCTAAGGTAGAAACAATTGTCGTTTATTGGATTGTTAAATTTTCTAATGCGTTGATAAATACCTGGATGTTAATCTCTTTAAACGCGTTTTTCTCGCAAAAATTTCTTTGACGATGCAAGGTATAATTCAATGAAATATTTCGAATAGTATCCAAGGTTTACACAGGTCTTTGACTGACGACAAGTTGAGGAAAAACTCGTCAATGTTAATTTTGTTGCTGGCGGTGTTTCCACTGGATGTACTGTATTCTCTGGGTTGAAATACAAAATTAACTGCTGAACTATGAGATCGCACAAAGTTGAAAACGTTTTTGTAAAAATATCATAAAAGTCGCTTTATTTCAGTTCACGTTCGACCGTTCGTTCAAGACCAATAAAGCCATGTTGCTTCCTTTGGGACGTAATTACAAACGTATTTTTATCGATTACACCAAACTGATCTATCAATATCATTGATATAAGTTTTGATATGATATGATATGATACGATCCATGTGTTGTCAACTTCAATATTCATTCTTCTAAATTGAATGCTGAATGTTCTGCCATTGTCGTCTGGTGAGCCACGAAGAGGTGGTGTGTGTCGCCTAATAGTGTATATCAATCATTTAAAGTTTGAGTTTCCGAAAAAAAGCACTCTGGATAATGTTTCGTGCATTTATTGCCAGACATACAAACCGAAGAGGGATTGTGGTGTCCGCAAGGTCCATGAACCATATTTTTTCACCATTTTGGATAATACTGTATCTTTCTCTGCATCAGAGAACCTTATAAATATCATAGAAGAATGTGTGCGTGAGTAACTTTTCTATGCTACGAACAGAATATACCCGTGCATCTAACAGCTGTATATACATATAGAGTTGCTTAAAAAAAAAAAGTATCAAACATAGCTGTTGTTTGAAAAGTCGTGCTGTGACATCGTGACGATTTGCTGATTGACGTTCCATAATTCCACATGTATGTCATCGAATGTTTGACGAGTCGAATGTGTCTTAAACGCTTATACGTTGATGGCAAACGGAAAAAATCATATTAGCGCGACCATTTTCGTAGAGCAGTAAATTAAGAAATTTCAATCTGTAATTGATCACTTTTATGTGAAAAACAATTTTTTTTCACTGAATAATTTTCAATAATTTTTTCTTTTGAATAGCCGGAATAAAATAAATGGACTTTAATATCTTTAACTGTTCAAATCTTTGACAAATTTGGGTCTTTTATTGAAAGTCTTGGAAAACAAACAAAAATTGAAAAAAAAACCTTTTCGTGTAGAGCATTCAATTTCCTACAAAATTTGAGGAACAAGATATTTTTTTAATTTGTTCTTAATTTTGATAATAAGACCCCCATCCTCCCTTAACATTTAGAGGATGAAAAATAGATGTTGTCCGATTCTCCACCCTAGCCGATATGCACGCTAAGATTCACGAAAATCGGTCGAGCGGTTTCAGAGGAGTTCAATAACGTACACCGTGACACGAGAATTTTATATATTAGATATTTAATTTTTTTATGAGAAAAAAATGCTGAAAAAAGCCTGTTTTTTTACACGAGAAACGTTGGAGAACTTATAATATATAAATGAACAGAGTGAGGAGTTGAGTCGAGATAGCCATACCCGTGTGTCTATCTGTATATACATGCGTAGACGTGAACCAGGCTCTTAGGTTTTGAGTTATCGGTCTTAGGTTTTGTACACGTCCCATTTTCCTCAAGAAGCTTTTTATTTGTTTGAACCCCAGATGTCGGACCAGTAGAGCATATAGCTGACATTAAAACTGACAGATCAAATTTAGTCCTTGTATAGAAAACCCTTTTATTTGAAAATAAATGAACGCTACAAGATCCGATTTTTGGGATCGGACCGCTGTTTATAAATCATACATATACAAATGGTTTCTAAATTCCCTGATGGAGCTTATTTGACAATATCATACATATACAAATGGTTTATAAGTTCCCTGATGGAGCTTATTTGATAATCTAATGATTTTTTATAAACGAAAATCTTAACATATAACCTTTTGAGATTTCAAAACAGTTTGTGATTCATACCTTGAGAAACATTTTTCCAGACTCTCGTGAGTTAGCTAAAACGCAGCTTTGATAAATACTATGTCATGATCTCTTTCTCAGTTCAAAAAGAACAGTATAAATAATTTTTTATGGAATATGGAGTAACTCAAAATGATTGATTTCAGTCCAACCTCTTTTATTTTCGACAGCTAGCTAATAATAATGGCAATAGATAGCTGCCGGTGCAGTGAAAACGATTAACAATTCCTCGAAGATTTTAATAATTTTTGCCATTAAATTCTATGTAAAGCAAAGAAATTACTTTGAAGGATATAAATTGCTCTGTCGGCGATATTTTATGAATATTCTACACATTTAACCGACTTTTGGATATGATTTTTAGTTCAAAGTTTATTAAGAATTTCCTTTGCCAATTTTCAAGGAATACAAAGGATTAAAGCAACAAACTTAAAGTGCTATAATTAAGGGCTTCAATTGCTCCGTAAAGAGCTCAACAAAAAACTTGAAACAAAGCAATAGAACAAAAGTGAAAACAATAAACAAAAAAACAAAACATACCAGAAGAAAGGGTGCCATCTTGCCTTCACTCAACGGGTGCTTCCAGGGCTTGTTTTTACGCGGGAGTGTGAAACATAAAGCACGCACTATCTACCCCTTTCAGCGCACTTAAATATTGAAAGTATCTGTGTACAAATTATGTTTCTGGGGTGTATGAGTAGCGGAGCGCTTAAGTTTAATGCTCTCAAGTAAAGTTTCGCTGCACCAGCGCGGCGATAAACCGCCAACCAGGGAGATAGGCTAATTTACAAGATTTTAAATAACTGATTAGCGCGGCGTTGTGGCATTAATAAAGGAAGCAACAGTCAGAAAGGGGTGTTGCTTACACAAAACAATTGGTAGCTCCTCGGCCTTGTGGTGGGTCAATAGCACCAGGCGATGCAAATGAGGTCAGAAGCAGGCGCAGATAAGATGTGGCAAGCCAACCAAGGCGCTCCACTCAAACTGCATAGTTAGATTGCTGTCGGTTGTTTACTTTGAAGATTACGCAACACGAGTGCTACTTTGTCGAAGCCTTTACATTAGCGATAGGCAAATGAGTAGAGTTGCAACCCTTCTCAAACTGAACGCAAAGCGGTAGCTAGTACTAAGTTCTCGTCGCGCAAGTGAGTATGCGTTGCGTCGTGTTGTCAGCTGAGTCAATGAATTTAACATTTTCAGCGTAATAATATTCGCTCCCTTGCCGCCACGTAAATACTCGTGTTACATCACGCATAGACTATATGCACGAGCCGCAACCCAACGCGATGTGGATCGTGCGTGTGCTTGACAGCTGAGTGTAAACAAGTGTCAACTTGACATTTGTCAACATTGGCGTCTATGTTTTTACCGTTGTCACCTTGTGCTCTTGACATTAACATATTTCGTGTTGTTTTTATGCCTGTGATTCGTTGTTATTGAAAAATCAGTGAAATGACACTTGTCATGGGCAAATCACTAAGTTGTGCTATTGCTTTTTTAATTTTTATTAATTATTTGTTTTTGTTTAAATATTGCGGCGTTTTCGGTTGTAAATCGCCCGCTAGCTATTTCCGCCTAAGTTTCTTGGTATGTGGTAATGTGGACCTGAATTAAGGTCTCCAAGAGAGACGTAAACAATCGAACCTGCAATAAAAGGTGATCCATTTTGTTATATCCAAAACGTGATAAACTTAACCTAGAGTTTTGAACAAGGCAATGAGTTTCCACATTAATGACTTTGTGAATTCTTAGTGACTTTTATGTGTCATATACTTTTGGTTGTAGGAATATGTCCAATGTTTTGCCAAATAATCGTTATTTGTGGGGAATATCTTTCAGTCAAAGAAATCGGCGGCTGAAGCACATCGGGGCTTCAAAAAATTCGCGGAGGTGCTGCCCTAAGTAAAACTGCGTGCCATGATTGGTTTCGTTACTTCACAGACGGCCAAAAGCCTTTGAAGACGGTGAATGAAGACTTTGTTGGATGAGGATCCGTGTGAAATGCAAGAAAAGCTTGCTTCGACATTATTAATCATCCGCCAAGTCATTTCAAAGTAACTACTTGCACTGTGGATGATTCAGAAAATATAATATTACAAATAAATAATTCCTTATGAAAGGCACGAAAAAGTGATTCCTTTGTATGACAACGCTCGGCCTCACCTTCTCAAACCCGTCAAAACCTATCGAAAATAGTTTAAATGTCCAATTATTATTATTAAGCTCTTTCATCTCCCGGAAAAATGGTGAAATCATTATCTTTTTCGCACATTAGCGATCTCCTGTTACCATTCGTTTCAGATATGGTTCGATGTCATTTTGTTTCAGCAAAGAATAGCAGATGTTAATTCGGTCCATTAAGATCGAGTTTCTTTATGTAGCCAGCCTTTTTTAAATGATTCAAAACCGTTTGGTGATGAATTTTAAGTTCCTTGGCAATGTCATGGCTGCTTATGTGACGGTGCTGGTCACTCTTTTCCATACTTTCATCGACTTTTTCAACGAAAGGTTGACCAGAGCGAAGTGCATATTTCACGAAATTTCCAGAGCGGAAGCGAGCGAACCATTGTTGTGCTACACGAAATGATACAGCATCGTCAGCATAAACTTCACAAATTTTATTGATGGCTTGCACGGCATTCTTCCCTTTTTTATACAAAAATTTCAGCGAACTTCTTCATTATTTTCACTCATTTTTGAACAGCAACATCTATTGTCAAAATACGAAAATACTTTTTCGACTACCCAATTTTATATTGTAAAAATATTACTATAATTTCTTCTTAGTATATTGTTCCACTATAATATGAAATTTTTATTTTCGATCATAACAGTACGACAAATGAAAACAACAACTGTTACACTTCTGCTCCACACCACCTGGGAAGCTTTTTGTCGACTTGAAAATGAGAGAATTCGTGTACACGAACATTCGCCGCACATCTCATGCATAAAATCCTGTAGTCATATCACTTCAGGTACCTGTGAGCGCAATATCGCATATTGGAGGATGACAACTTTTTATGAAATCGCATATGAAAACAAGAAGTGAAATGAAAAAAAGAAATAAAAACCACTAATGTAATCACAAACTGAACGAAAATAGCAAAACGATATGAAAACAGGGCATAAAGAGTTTCAAAATATTGCATTTAATTTCGATAGCCTTTGAAAACAGCCAGGCACGCACACAAAGTCAATATACCTAAATGCATGAACACACAGACATACATACAAATTTATGTGCGAATCCATATGTGCTATTATATATACATATATCTATATAAACTATATATATGTATATGGGAAAAAGCGAAATGAAAATTGTGTTGCACCGCGCCGACATGTGTGTGTGTGTGTGTGTGAGGATGCAGAAACGAATTTTATTTGCTCACAAATGAACAGTGAAACTCTCCGAAAAATAACCGAATAAAAATTGTAAAAACGCAATCGAAATATAAAAGCATTTTGGGTTTTTAAATTTCTCCATGCACACGCATACACCAACACAGTCATCTGTGGGTATAAGTGTGTGTGTGTGGCTTACTGCAGGCTTATACAAATGTTTTGCTGTGAAAATATGTTTCAGCGCTGAAATTTGTACTTCGCATGCTTAAAGCACAGCGGCTGCATACAAAGCGCATATACCGCTAAACGGGAGCGGGGGTGCAGCGGGTGTTTGTATGAATGTGTGGGCGCTGAAAGCTATGAAAATCATTTGTAGCAGCTTTGTTTTTGGTGAAAGCTTCGTGAAATTCTATGTATTTTCTAGCTTCTCTGAATGAGTGCTTGTGCTTGTATATAGATATTTGTTGTTGTTTTTCTAATTTTTTGCATTTCAGTCAGCTTTTCTATGTTGTGTCTTATTTCGTAATTTTCTTATATTTTGTTTTTATTATTTTGGTGATTATGCTGAAAGTATGCAAGCATGTTTCCAATTCGATAAACAAAGCGTTTTCGAGTACTTTCGTTGTTTTTCGTTGCAAATACATACATGCTTACATATGTATGTATTGGAGATTATGTGTGTGAGTATGTTTGCTATTTCTCAGCGTCTTTGGAGTTTTCCTTTCTCATTCAAATTTTTACAAGTTCTCACTAACATAATCAGGATCCACAATGTAGGTGTGTCTGTTTGCATCTCTGAAGCTTGCACACATTTTGGTTAGCTTTTTTTTAAATATTTGAGGATAAAATTAGTTAGACATTAGGGTTTATGTATAGTTTAACATATTTACACTACTTTATTTGCTTTATTTATGGTTTTATTGTGGCTTGGTTATACAAATGTTCATACAAATTGTATTCGACCAACTGTTATTAGAAAGATTTACCTTAGCTACAGTATCAGACCTTTATATCAAATTTTTATTCCATATACTTGGGTCGTCCGCTAAGTAATTACGCTGTTTTAATGCAATTTAAACATTCTTTTATTGTGTAAAATATTTTATGGAATTACATATTTTCCATTTTTCATCTTTCTGACAAGAGATTGATTCCACGCTCATCAAATGTTTGATCCTTGCAGGAAAGAAACTGATCTTAATGGATTTCAACGTCTTGGTTTGAGGTGAATGTTCTCACCTATTCCAAAAAAATTTTGTAGAGATCGGAAGAAATACAAATCCGAAGTTGCCAAGTCTGGAGAATAACATATGATGAGTGTGGTGGCTTATACTATTGAAGCTGCAAAAGCTTTGAGCTAGCCATCAAACTAGTATGAGGTCCCGTTTTAACCTGGTGGAATACTACACCTTTTCCGTGGATCAATTTAGATCTCTTCTGTTTGAGTGCGTCACTCAATTTGTGCAACTGGTCAGTATTCACTTCAAAATTAATCGTGGTATTGTCGCGCAGAAGCGTAAAATAAACGATCACTTCGAAATCCCACCAAACAGACTATCGTGATGACTATCGGTCCCTTAAGTGGCTTGAGCTGGTTCATCCTTTTCACAACGCGATCTCTTGCGCTTCATATTCTTGTAGTAAATAACACTTTTCTTCGCCAGTTGCAATGTCCTTCAAAAATGGATCACTTCCTTGACTTTTGATATGCAAATCACATTTAAATGCGATAAAGTAAATTTCATACTATAAGAACATGAGCCACCCATATGTCGTAATTTGAAATTAATCCTAGACATTTCATGTGTTTATGAAATCTTTTACCAATCACTCGAGTTGTTAATCGATGATTTGCATGGACCATCGACTTTATTTAATCCACATTGACATAAAGAGGTCTTCCAGGAAGTGGTGTATTCTCGGGATGGAAATTGCAGAAGCGAAATTTCTAAACCATTTGTGACATCGGCATTGTGACCAAACGTATTCACATCTCGAAAAAATTCAATAAGATTAGCTGTTGTCCTCAAACGAAATAACTTAGTAAGCAACCCAATGTACTTAAATAAACGGTCTATATTATTGTCTGCGGAGATTATTTAACATATAGTATACTATATTATGGACGTTTGGTGGCCTATTTCGGGGTCTAAACTCAATTTTTATCGCCATTCGATTCTAAAAATTATTAGCAAACATATTTCTACCTTAAATATAGCCACAATATTTATTTCATAATATGGAAAAAACGCACAAAAAGGGTTCTTAGCTACAATTCAATGGTTTTTTTATGGCCAAAAATTGATTGAATCGGGCCAATACATCCCTGAACCCTCATATACCTAATAACGGGTGAGCCATATAAAATTTTAAATTTAAAAAGTCAATAAAAAATAAGAAAAAACGTTAACTTCGGCTGCACCGAAGCTAATATACCCTTCACAGGTACATTTCTTTTAGTAACTATGTAATAAAGTTTGTATGGAAGCTATATGCTATAGTAATCCGATCTGAACAATTTTTTCGGAGATTACATTGTTGCCTTAGAAAAAAATCTATGCCAAATTTGGTGAAGATACATTGTCACATGTGAAAGTTTTCCATACAAGAACTTGATTCCGATCGTTCAGTTTATATGGCAGCTATATGTTATAGTGGTCCGATATGAGCAGCTTCTTGAAGAGAAAATGACGTTTGCAAAATTTCAAAAGGATGTCTTAAAAACTGAGAGACTAGTTCGTATATATACAGACGGACGGACAGACAGACCGAAGGACATGGTTAAATCGACTCAGCTCAACATAGTGATCATTTATATGTATACTTTATAGGGTCTACGACGCTTCTTTCTGAGTGTTACAAACATCGTGACAAACTTAGTATACCCTGTTCAGGGTATAAAAAACGGCTTGATATTTTTCAAAAGTCTAACATTTATTTAAAAGGTTGTTTTATGAAATTTATTTGTGGAAAACAATTTTGGACAAATGATCACCACGGCTGAGTTTACAGTAGCTTATTCGATCCCCCCAATTTTGGAGTACTTTCTCGATGGTTTCAGGCCTTATGGCAGCTACAGCAGATTGAATCTCGTACTTTAGATCTTGAATTGTATCTGGATGGTTGGCGTAACATTTATCTTTAACAGCTCCCAAAGAAAATACTCCAACGGAGTTAAATCGTAGCTTCTAGGAGGCCAAGTCACATCACCTCTTTTGCTGACTATGCGATTTTCGAAGGCGTAAAATTGAGTGTAGCGTTTGCTGTATGGCAAGTAGCGCCGTCCTGCTGGAACCAAATGTTGTCCAAGTCTTCCTCTTCAATTTGCTTGAAGAAAAATTCGGTTAACATTGCGCGATATCGCTCAGCATTGATGGCGGTTCCTTCTTCATTTTCGAAGAAAGATGGGCCGATGATTCCACCAGACCAGTGATTCGTGCTGGGTGCATTGGCTTCTCGACGATTACGTGCGGGTTTTCTGTGCCCCAAATGCGACAATTCTGCTTGTTAACGTAACCATCGAGGTGGAAATGAGTCTCGTCCGAAAAGATGATTTTTCGGTAAAATTGACCATCCTCGGGCAAACGATCTTCTGCCCAATCTGCGAACTGTTTTCCAGTTTTCTTCTATTGTATAGCGACCCATTTCGTAGATTTTAGACTTCTAACTGAATATCTGCCACTTTCCGAATGGTATTTGACGTTTCCGATGTCGAAATATAGATAACTCAAATTTAAAACATTAAACTTCTTAGATTTCGATCTTCTGGTTGACGTTTTACATATTAAGGTATTTTTATGGCTTAATTTCTTACAAGTTGCAAGAGTATAAAATGTTCGGTTGCACGCGAACTTAGCCCATTGGTTTGCAAAATAATTTTGATGATCACTGGCGAGCCATTCCAATTATGTTTAACCGTCTATTGCGAGAGCGGGAAGCTTCTAAATATGATTGAAAAATCTTGCTTAATTTTATATACATAAACATTAAAAGGTAGAAGTGGTCTTCGTTTTGGCATTTCCCTGACCACTACAACTTCTGTCCTCCAATTCTATTTTTAGTAATCTTATGATAATTGTTTGTTCGATTCGCCACTAGCAAATTCACAGAGAAACAAATACAGCTACGAAAAAAATGTATATTTGGTAAAAATATAAATTTGTCTCTCCTCCTTTAAAATTTCGTATTCTAAAGGTTTTCAAAATATTGCAGAAATTGAAAAAATTAATGCTGAATTTCGAATATAAAATCGGAGAAATTCAATTACGGCCTTCACTTGACTTCAATAATGGTAATATTTTGAAATTCCTTGCCAACAGTTTGAGCAGATTCCACACACGCACCTAAGCCCCTTGAATTACACCTTTGCACCTACAACTTCGTATGTATGTGTGTGCGTATTCGGGCACACATATACCTGCAACAGCAGCTGCACCTAGTGCAACACTGCCAAAGTAACAGTACCGGCTGAATAAATTTAATTTGTTATTCGCATTTATCTGTGCTCCACAAAACTGAAACAAAATTGCTCCAAGGAATTGGTACATGCCCCATCACCGCCCCCGCCCGCTGTGTTTACTGCTATCGAATCATTTCGATGGAGCGAACAGCAAGTGCTGGCCATTTGCCATCGAATTGACCAAGGTGAGGTGCGGGTGAGAGGCCTTAATGCTAACTGCCGTTAGCGTAAATTGCTTAACTCTTCGCCTTGTTGGCAAAAGCTTTGAATAAACATGCGGCGCATATACTTACTACACGTGCAACAATAACATGGACACATGTTGTTGGACTTGGATTATTGCTGGAGTCCGAAGGTAAGCCAAGGAGTCGTCAATAAATTTCCTACTCAACAAACTGAAGCAATTAAAATAAATTATGATGTGAATATTTTTGAAAATTAAGATGAGCAGTTCAACCCTGCCCCCAACCCTCCCATGCCAGGCAGTTTAATGAGAGCTGTTTGTTGGAAGGTTGTGTTGATGCTTTATTATGTGCAGATATTTATTGCATTAGTTGGATTGGGTGAGGCAAATGTGGCACGCATATAAAACCATGTGCATGTGTGCGTGTATTTGTATTTGTATTTGTGTGTGTGTGTGCGTGCATAGTAAGCAATGTAACATGAAAGGATGAAAAGATAAGTGAAATCAACTTTGGAGTTAACCTTCCGGCACAGATGTTTCAATATTCAGCATGTAATTTGCGCAGCTACAACAACAACAAGATACATACATATGTGTCTGTTGGTGTGTGCGTTTACAACTAATCTAGGCAGATGTGCGCTTTTTTGTCCTTTTTGCTTCGAAGCGGAAGAAACTGTCTGATGAATCAGCGCGCGGTACGTCAACCTACACACACACACCCGCACGGACACACACTCCGTCCGCTGAAAAGCTCACCTGACTCACGCCAGCAGCAAACCGAAAGCGTGGAAAAGCACCACAGCTGCGCTCCTTCATCCACATATATTCTTTGCATTAGCACTAAACTCGTTATGCTTACGTCGATGCAAACTTCGGGCAACGTCGAGACCCGGACTGAGTCCATCCAAGCAGTTAACTGTAGCAGCCGAAATCATAGATTCAGGTCATGTGCCTGTGAACTCAATTAAGGAGCACATAACTTACAAACCGGATTACAATCATCAACGGCGCTGCCAGCACAACCGACAACAGCAACAGCAGCAACAACAAGCACAAACACAACAAACAAATAAGCATTCTAACCAATTTGAAAGGATATGTTGCAAATGCCAATACCGCTTGGCGCTCTGCGCTCCTTTTTTATGCAGGACAAAGTTCGCCACAGCCATGCCCTCTAATTTGTATGCAAACGTGCATGAGCTGCGACCTAACTGCCTCCCGGCGCACCTTACTGCCAGAGCCGCCGCACTGGAGTTAATGTTCCTTCGACCACGTGTGAAGGCCTCGCACATGTGCTCTTCGTGTACCCAGCTGCAGTGCTCGTCTGCCGTCCTTCAACGGCACGAAAAGAGGACAACTCCACATACCGCGCTCGCACAGACAGACACATTAGCGTACGAGGCGCTGAATCTCCTTTTTGGTGGCGCTCAAAAAGGGCTCGCCATTCTGAAAAATATCTGCTTCCGAGCCCACTTGTTCACACTAACATGTTGTTATAGCTGCTGCTTTGTGTTTGTTTTGGCTTTTATTGTTGTTATTGTCTGTGGTTGCGACATGAGGCATTTAAAACGCCATACGTTCGCCTCACCTTATGGACCAAAACAATTTACAACCATAAATTTTTCGCCTTGCCGTGCTTAAGCAAATGCTTGCCGACATTCATATAAATATTTGTTGTTTTTGTTGTTGTTTGTATGTGTTTGCTGTACTCAAGTCCATGGCTGAACTTCATAATCCTACGTTTGGGTTGTGTGTCAGCCTGGCAGCCTCACTATTTGTCTGACCGGCCGCTGGGGTTGTTCAACTGTCAGTCCTTTTGCTGCAGGATATGAAAATTTTCACTTGAATAATTAATTGGGCGAGAACAACAATAAAAGTGACTGCCAGCAACTAATTGCTTGGAGCAAAGCAAGCGAGTGAGGTAAACTAAAAATGCTTTGCAGGGTTTTTAATCGATTGCCCGGAAACTTGCTGCTAATATGCGAAGGCTTTCAGATTTGCTACAACTCCTTTGGGTAAGGTATGTCCAGCATCCCTTTAATTTTTTTTTTGTTGAAATAATGTTTCAGATTTCAACTTCTACATACACATTTGTGCACATAAAAAAAATAATAAATTTATTTGAATCAGCGTCAATGGGGTTGGGCTTCATTTGAGAGGATTTAATGCATATAAGAGATTTATACCATTTTTCGTTGATATTTGATTTCAGTCTGAAGGGCGTTCTGGCATTTATAGGGAAGTACAAAAGACTAGGAATCAAGTTTTCTGACAAGGTGTGGCTCTAGAACATAGAAAAAGTCACTTCGCACTCTTGAAACTTTTAAATTAAAATTAGAGATTTCATAATACGTCGTTTACATATTTTTCAAATACCGTATTTTTGTAAAGTTTTATTCCGCTATTATCATTGGTTCCTAATGTATATACTCGTATTCAATCTTTTAAATTAAAATTACCGATTTCACCCAAAAAAAAATAAAAAATTAAAAATGCCATGAAAGCTCTTATTTGTCTTTATCAAAAGCACATACATAAATATTATTTATTAACAAAATATGTGGACAAGACCTTTTGAAGTCTTCTGAAAAACATTTAAATAACATGATTCAATAGCCATATAGCAAATATAGTGAAATACTAGCTGAACGAAGAGTAGAACAAAGTTAAAGAATGGAATGCGACAGCCCTAACGGATGTTAGAAAGAAAGATTGGCAAAGAAAGAGCTTTGTCCGTCTGATAAACAAGAAGTAGGAACATTATTTTCACTTAGGCGGCCTAATTCACAAGCCCCGTCCCACAAACTCAAGAACTGGCGAGTCTGATCCCGAGTAAACTGTATCCTTAGGTCAATGTCAGAGTGAAACAGAGCACGGATGCTATAAGATGACGTTACTTCTAGCTACATATGGCTGCATGAGTCTTCTTATGTAAATCACTCAAAGTTGTCAGAGTGAGAGCGAGCATCAAAGCGACTTTCTGCAACCTCAAGAACACAAAGCGCCAAAGCAGATGTGCAGTTGTTTGTTCTTGAACTTTGCTATCACTAATTGTCGTTTCCTTATTTTTTATTGTTTTGCATTTTTGTAAAAATTTTTTGGTGATCTGGTGAAATTTTGTTATTGTCGAATTTGTATTCTTGCATAGTTATACAATTTATTTGATATATGACGTAGAGCTACGTTCATAAAGCCATGCGCCTCGCCTTACCGCACTCACTCTAGCATCCTATAGCATCGGTCTTCGCTTGAACTATTATCGCTTCGGTCTTCGTAGCGCTGCTCACTTCCACTCTGACATCAACCGTAGCGAATAGGATGCATCGCTCATAATCTGTAAAAAATACTCTCTCTGAGCGATACATTCTAAGATATGTATTATTGTACAAATCAACCATGGAGAAATTAACTTCAAGCAGAATAGCTTGAAAAAAAATATTACTATACACGCCTAAGACCTTCATAAGCTTTCCTAGCACATGTATTCGGTATCACGCTTCATCCAAAGAGCTCTCGTGAAGCCAGATTTCACCTTACAAAATGCTGAATGTACCAGAAGATTCTATCTAATTTATGCCAGAACTTTCATCACACTCAATTTAAACCGAATTACTTGAAGTAATATCGTTAATCAATTAAAAAAACTAAAATTTAAATAAAAATAAATGAAGAAAACGAACATAAAGGTTATAAAAAATTAATAAATATTTAAAAACTAGTTTAATGAAAAAAAAAAATTAATAACAAAATAAAAAATAAAAACAAACATTAACATAATTAGGTAAAATAAAAAAATAAATTATTGAAAAAAAAAATGAAAAATAAATCTTAAAAAAATTAGTTAAAATAAAAAAAAAATAATTAAGAAATAAAAAATAAATTATTAAAAAATAAAAATAAACACTAAAAAAATAGTTAAAATTAAAAATAAATTAATAAATTAATAAAAAAAATAAAAAATAAAAAATAAAAATAAACATTAACATAATTAGGTAAAATTAAAAAAAAAATTATTTAAAAAAAATGAAAAATAAATCTTAAAAAATTAAAAAAGTAATAATTAAACAATTTTGTTAAAATAAAAAAAATTAGTAAAAAAAATAAAAAAAAAATATTAAAAAATAAAAATAAACACTAAAAAATAGTTGAAATTAAAAATAAATTAATAAAAAACATAAAAAGGTTATAAAGATTAAAAGATTAGTTCAAATAAAAAAAACAGAAATTATAAAAAATAGAGAAGTTAAATTAACAATAAAAAATTAGTTAAAATAATAAAAAAGATTAAAAATGAGAATAACATGAAAAAATTTCTCAAAATAAAAGAAAATTAGTAAAAAAATAAAATAATAAAAAACATAAAAAGTAAAAAAAGTAAAAAAAACGTAAAAAATAGTTAAAAGAAAAAACAATAAAATACAAAATAAATGAGTTAAAATGAAATATAAAAAAATAAAAAGTAAATTAATTAGAACAGATAAAGCAACGAGCCAACTCTTTTCTTTACTATACCAAAACAATTATTCGCTTATTGTACCATACCCCCCCTACCAACCGCTGAGTTGGCACTGAATTTTCACTTTTATTTTCAATGTCGTCTGCTGTACCGCTACACACCGAAAAAAAACGCTTTGTTAGATTAGTATCACAAGTATCGACTGCCCACGCCGTTATGCGCCCGCCTTTTGGTCAATTAGCAGCACTGCTGCCATGCAGAGAATTGCTATTCGTGTGACATAACCCGCACCGCAGTGTGCTTCAAGGCGCAGAAGCATTTGGTTTTGCATATTTGCTTTGTTTATTTGCGGATTTGCTGAGTCAACACGGTGTTTCACTTGCTTCCTTCCTTTTTCGCCTTGTGTGCTGCGTTCAACTCGTTTGCGGTGGCTGCGCTCGGCTGACAGCTTACCGTTGTCCACTTGCCGGCGTCGTTGTGCGGCGCGACTTATCTGCCACAACAAATCTTTATGCAATTCTCATTTTTATTATTTGCAGTGTTGCGCAACACCCCTCATCACGCGTTTGTGTGTGTGGGCAGGCAAGCCAAGCGCTAGACAAAGCATAACGGTGTTTGTGGCAAGCGCACGCCAAACACACTCGCGTGACCTCTGTGGCATGTTGCATGCATGTAGTTGTGCCGGTTATCAACACCGCAAAAAGGATTTTAATGCATTCAAATGCTTATCACCTGGCTTAAGTGTTGTTTTATGCGCTCTTTTCTCGCTCTTCACGCTTCTGCCGCCACACACACACCCGCCACACGATGCTATTATCCATTCAGTTTTGCAGTTTCTAATGCACACACACATATAGGTACTTCTGTATGTGTGTGTTTCGTGGCAGCCTGTGTGGCTGGTTTAAAGCTGGTGTTGACGTTGCTGCCGCTAAGCGGATTAACGCGAGTAAATAAATGAGAAATGGCAGACCGGCGAAAGAATTTTTTGAAGATTTGAAAATTGGATTTGTTTTGACGCTACAACAGAAATAAACAAAATAATTTAGCGGTACTTTGAAAAAAGCGAAAATTGCTTTGTTGTCTAAATGGATAGAATTTTATGAGACCTCAATGGTAATGAATTTTGGTTACGACTGTCAGCAGCTCTGATAAATGTTTCGATTGAAATGGAGATTTTTGTGTTCGAAATATTTTTTCTTTATTTTATGTTATATTTTTATTCTAAACCTACTTTGAAAACAGTGAATACCCTATAAAGTGTATACATATATGTGATGAGTGTGGCGAGCTGAGTCGACTTAGCCATATCCTATAGAGGTATTATACACGCGAACTAGTACGTCAGTTTTTGAGATATCGTTATGAAATTATGCACACGCTCATTTTTCCTCAAATGGTAGGTCATTTGTTAGAAACGCCGATATCGGACCACAATATGCTATAGCTACCATACAAACTGACTGCTCAAAATGAAGTCCTTGTATGGAAAACTTGTTTATTTCATGAGATTTCTTAACGAAACTTTAGATAAATTATTGTTTAAGACAACGCTAAAATTCCCAAACATTTTGTTTCCGATCGAAACACTATATGATATAGCTACCATACAAACTGACCGATCGCAATCAAGTCCTTATAAGAGAAACTTTTTTATTTCATGAGATATCTTAACGAAATTTGGCATGGATTATTTCTAAAATTTCTGAGATATAACTTAACGTTTAAAATCAAGTGCTTGTATGGATATCCATGGCATTATTGTCTAAAGTAACGCTACAATTTTCGAACATTTTTTTTAGATCGGACAACTATAGCATATAGCTGTCATACAAGCATAACACTCAAAATCAAGATAAAGATATTTTTATACCATTTAATGCTATAAAAATGCATATTTGAAGGACATTGTAACTTCAGTACAGCCAATGTCAAATTTTGTTGATGTTTTCTTAATTTTTAGCAAAATTTTCTAGTAGAAAATACAAGAAAGCTTAAAACCATTACCTTAAATTGCTGATTTATATTGTATTTCCATCATTTATTGGCGCTATTTTAATGTTTATTGGCTTTTCATCAGCTCACTTAACAGCAAAAACAACAATAATGTACAACGAACAGCCGCAAATGCATTGGCTTTGCAGAATTGAGTAAATATTTTACATGCAGTTTCAAAGACAAATACTTTAGGCCAACAAACAGTGTTCAGCATACGCCCCGTAACACTCACTCCTACACGCACACACACATTTACAACAATGATTGTGAGAATTGTGGGCGCGCCATCACACCTTATTCATATTCATTCAACATTGTCGAACAACAGATTTGGCAATTATTGATAAATTTATTGCGAGCGAAAACAAGCAACAACACACGCACACACAGGCACAATTAAATGTATGCAAATGACAGAGTGATTGATTACTTTTAATCGCGTAAAATTGCACTCGACGCGTATGACAGCTCCGACATGCAAAGCCAATTCACGCAAGCAAACACACGCACACACGCACACACTCACAACAACCTTACACACACACGTAGGCGCTGCATGGCAAACAGACAAAATAAGCGCTTGTGAATTTATAAAATTTAATTTGTGTAACGCAAATGTTAACACAGCGCCGAACCGAGCCGCGCGCCAAACATCAACACTGTCATAAGTAGGCGCACTTAACACATTGCCGTGCACACACACATAGACATACATATGTATATCATATGTACTTTTATGAATTGCACGCGAAATTCGGCTGGCTGTTTGTGATTGGCGCCGAAAATTGATTGAAAATGTAAAATTTATTGGCAAAGCCATCGAAAGTTGGCATGTGGGTGCGCGCACACGTAAATAATGATGCGTTTGGTTGTGCGCCTAAAATTATGCAACGCCAAATTTTATTGGCATTTGTTTATTGTCAGCCTGCGGTTAGCAAAACTTTAACTATAAACTCAATTTTGCGCGCCAATAATCGTTCCCATTTGTTGAAATTCCAAAACCAGAGAAATCCAACGCTAGTTTAGTGGTAGTGGTGTCACAAATACGTACATACGTCTGACGATTTCAGTAGTGGGCCCCTGTGTGGTATTGGATCTTATGGTATTTTTAATGAATTTCCATTCAACATTTAAGAAATTGGTGATGCTTTGAATAGTTGTCAAACTAATTTTTCAACAATGTTGAAGAGCAATCAAAGTGGAACTCATAACAAAAAAGTTAATACAGAGAGTTTAAAGAGAATACTTGGAGATTGATAGTTTACTGGTTCTGCATAGACATTTTTCCGTTAAAATTTCTATACTTTGTATGTTTAACGATTCGGCAATCCTTAATTTTAAAGTCGTCGAACTCAACAACGTCGCCTTGACTAATTTCTTTTTTACAATTGAAGAGTTTAAAGACCAATGTGTTATTAAACCCTACATTACTCCCCAACTCTTAATTTGGCGTTTAAAATTTTCTTAAACTCGGTTTGGATAAAATTTTACCTACACAATTTCGAGAGTTTGGCCGAGTTTAAGACCAATGTGGTGTATAACATTACACTCCCCAATAACCCCTAATTTAGCATTAAACATTTCCTTAAACCCACGTTAGGAACCGCTTTTGCTACACAATTGAATATTTTAAGAGAGTTTAATGATCAAAGCGGTATTTAACGTTACTCTAATTCCCAATCCCTCAGCTGGCATTTAAGAATTATTTAAACACACCTTAGAAACTATTTTTATTCACACATTTCAAGAGGTTGGGCGAGTTTAAAGACCACTATGGTGTTTAACATCACACTATTCCTCAACCGCTAATTTAGTATGCAATATTTCCTTAAACTCGCTTTGGATACCATTTTTGCTACACTATTGTGGAGTTTAGCCGAGTTTAAGAACCAATGTAGTGTTTAACATTACACTACTCCTGAACCCTTAAATTAACATTTAAAATTTCCTTAAACTCACTTTAAGTATCTTTTTTGTTACATTATCGATGAGTTCGGACGAGTTTAAAGACCAATGTGGGTTTGAACATTGCACTATTCCTCAAACCCTAATTTAGTATGCAAAATTTCATTAAACTCGCCTTAGATACCGTTCTTGCAAGACTATCGAAGAGTTCACGACTATCACGAGTTTAAAGGTTAATGTTGTGTTTAACATTATACTAATCCCCAACCCTCATTTAGCATTTAAAATTTCCTTAAACTCGGTTTGAGTACCTTTTTTGTTACACTATCGAGGCGAGTTTAAAGACAAGTGTGAGGTTTAACATAACAATAATTCTTAACCCTTAACATAACATTTATTATTGCTTTAAACTGGGAGTGGCTAAAATTTTGGTTTCACAATTTCAAGAGGTTGGGCGAGTTTAAAGTCAAATGCGGCGTTTAACATTATAGTTATCACCACTATCCAATTTGGCATGGAAAATTTAGCTAAACTCCCTTTGGAGTTCACTTCGACTTGACAAGCAAAGAAACACTCCACGCAACACACTCCCACTGAAGCTTTTACAAGAAATACATGATCACCACCTTTGTATCACATCTCACCAAACACCCTGTAACGATAAGATTCTTAAAATCACTATTTACTTGTTTCCAAGGGCCCATCCCATAACAAACACCTTTTCTATTTCGAGCACCGCAAACTATTTGCTAAAATTACCCGACGCTTTCGCTGACTTTCACAACTAAAAATACACCGTGTGTGTCAAGAGGCAAGGCAGCCGAACATATGCAAACACTTAACGCCGAATGGCAGCGAAGTCTCCGCGCCGCGTCGTAGCTGCTTGACAAGTGGGCGTACGCCTCCTTTAGTCAACAAGTAAATGCCATGCATATGCAAGCTGATATTTAAATAGATACACACAACACAAGCAACAAAAAAAAACATGTTTATATAAAACAACAAAAGCAACGCTGATTGCTTTGGTAGCATCTTAGATATGGCCAGCACCGTTACCTCTCTCCTCACTTCCGCTGACGTGCTGACAGGCGCTGAAGAACAACAAAAGCAGGAATGCAGCAGTCAAAACATGGCAGCGGCAACAATTCGCACGGCAGCCAACAATTTGGTGACGGAAGTGCACCAAAGAAAACAGCTTGTATGCATGTATGTGTCTGCGGAGAGACCGAGTTCAATGTACGCTCGCAGATTTTTGTAAACTTTTGTTGGCGCGAACTCCGCTGACCTCACGCCTGCATATCAGCGACGTTGTTTTTAGGCCGAGCACCTTCGCGCATGTTCTTTGCTTGTAATTTTTTGTTGTTGTCTTGTTTTGCTGCAGCGATAGCGACAGCAACAGGAAGAAAAGTCCACACGTTGATTATGCCATTGTTGTTTGACATTGTTTTTGTTTGCCCATTTCACCCTTAGCAAATATGCGTTCCTGCTGCTGTTGCAGTTGTTGTACCCCGGTTATTCGTATCAGACGGCTAAGAAAAGTTTTCGCCCGTCTTACACTGGATTTGGCAGTGTTACGCGCGCGAAATCTTAAAAAGTTACGTTGGCAGTTTGCTGAGCAGGAAAGTAGACGTGGCATACATCTAGGCGTTGTAGTCGGCGCTGAAGTTCTTTCTTTGCTTGCTTCCAAATTGAGTTTACATTATCTTTTATCACACTTTTTTTTTGTTGTATTCTTGCTCGTGAAACAATTTTTTTTTTTTGTATTTTTTAGTTTTGTATTTCAAGTTTCAGTTTTATGTTGAAAATTCACACTTCTTGGCCTACTGCCAGTGAAGTTGATCTTTCATGTCTTTTCGTTTTTCTTTGGCTGGCGCTGTGCACAAAATCAGCGAAAATGTCTGCTATTTGAATGTGGATCTGACGAAAAAATTTTCATTGCATTGTTAGCAAATGTCGCGCCGGTCGGTGGTTATGCAAGCGCACCCAATTCGATTGGGAAACTTTTATTGGCAGTGATTTCTTTATTCACCAACCTTTCTTCTCTTCTTCTCAGTTGTCTCAATTAAGACCGTTTTCATTAAGCTTGTTTGAATATATTTTTTAATTACGTATGGCTTCCTTAAAACTTTAAACACAACCCTGATATCTTTCCACCAATTTACTATGAGCCCGAGTTTAGTCATTTAGAAGTACATATATCTATCAAGAAGAAACTTTTTCAAAGAGTGGTAATGTTATAATAGATCCAGTCATGTGTGTATGTATATTTGCATGTTTGAAAATTCAAATGACTAAAATTCCATGCAAATTGAATCACTTCAGACTTTTTCACGAACTCACAGCTTTCCCACCCAAAAAAGTTCGAACCATTTCAGAAGACATTTTCCAACAACATTTATCAAGCAGCTGCCAGGCCAGCAAATAAATTATTTCTCGCACCTCTTCGACCTACCTGTACTTCGAAATCGATAATAACACAAATTTGTTTACTTGCTATCATCATCATTGTCTCGTTTTATGTGTCAATATTGACACATAAATATTTTGTCACTTTTCTGGTAATTTGTGGATAATTCGGGTAAGTGCTAAGTGAGTACTTGGAAAGAAAATGATTAAATGTGTGTGGGAAAAGATGAAAAGTTTCTGAGATAATCTGAGGCGTCAGAAAAAAGAGAACCATAATAATTTACTATTATAAATGAACTTGATAAGAAGAGTAAAGATGATGCGGTATGAATACATAGATATTTGTCCAAAATAGGATTTCTAATGAAGCTTGTAAGTGTAGATAGGCCTAATATATTAAGGAAATAAATAGCTGTTTCCACATTAACTTTTTAGAGCTTTTATATCTAGATGACTCATGTCTTTCTGTCTATATATAAATTTTTAAAATATCGATCGGAAATTTTCCACCAGTGCTTTTCTTCCCAAAAAGCTGCTCATTTGTCGGAGTGCCCACTATAGAATAAAGCTGTCATTCAAACTGAACATTCGGAATCAGGAGCTTGTATGAAAAACTTTTTCATTTGACGAAATATCGACACGAAGTTTGGCATAGATCATTACCAAAGGCAATAATGTAGTTTTCGATGAAATTGGTTAGATTGGTTCCTTATAGCATATAGCTGCCAAACAAACTGAACGATCGGAATGAAAATTTTGCAAGCAACCTTTTGTATTTGTGAATGGTGTTATGACTTCTGTGCCTTCTTGGTGTATATGGTCATTCTTGGTGTATATGGTCGTTCTTTCGCAGTCCAGAAATCTGTTTGATGTATCATCAACAATTCATTATGAGATTTTCAATTAGCATTCCCGTTAAAACTGTTGTATATCGTCAACTAAAATGCAAAATAACGTAATATCACTTTTCTTAAATTTACAAGCGAAGGAAAAACGATATAATAGAAAGCACTCATATTGAAACAGAATTTGAGTTTTGGTTATAAATTGGTTATAAAATGCTTATATACGTAGGTTGCTATATATGTATGTTTCTGGCCTAATAATGTAAACAGGCATATTTATCAACGAAAATGTTTTTTTTTTTTTTTTATTTTGTTTTTTTTTTTTTTTTTGTCGATTGCTGTTTTGTTTCGGGCTCATTCGCATAGATTCATGTTTCGTCACCTGTGACGCTCTTATAAATGTCTTTTGAAGCACCGCGATCGTATTTATTGAGCATTTCTTTACACCAATCCACACGAGCCTTTTTTGAGCGATTATCAAATTGTGCGGGATCCAACGAGAACAAACCTTTTTTACGGCCAGGTGTTCATGCAATATCGAATGTATGCTGGTTGGAGAAATGCATAGGCATGTCTCTATCTGAAGGTTTTTTACATGACGGTCTTGCATTATCAGTTCACGTACGGCATCGATGTTTTCTGGCACAACGGCTGTTTTTGGACGACCTTCTCGGAATTCGTCTTTGAGCGAGCGTCGGCCACGATTGAATTCGTTGTACCAGTTTTTCACAGTGCTATAGGATGGTGCTTCATAGCCCTACAAAGATTTTAGTTAATCGATGCACTCTTGTCGTGATAATCCACGTCGAAAGTTATGAAAAATGATCGCACGAAAATGTTCACGAGTTAATTCCATTTTTTGGCCGAGATGAATTTTTTAATTCCCTGTAAATAAAACAATTCACGATTAAATGACAAAACGTTCTGAGTGATGTTATGTTAAAAAATGTCAAACTTTCCAATGGAAATGTCAGATTGCACCTGGCAACACTTAGTGTTGCCCTAGGCCAGAATATATATAGCAGCCCTCGTATTGCTTATAAAATGATTATATATCGGTTATATCTGACAGCGGAAGCTTGAAATTTTATGAGGACCGATCGATATGAAATTTGCAATTGCTATCAATTTTAAAGAATTGAAAGGTCAAGGAGATAAATAAAAAAATCATAAAATAAAAAAAAATAATTAAGTTATAGCATCTTCTGTTTCTGTTTATAAAAAGTATAGTAATAATTTTTTAAATCCATAAATACGTGCGAAATGTACTAACATTATTTTTTTGTTCTACTTTCAGGTAAGTTAACGTCAACTTTTCGATCACTTTTTTCATCAAGTTTAAACCATATCTGGTACAAATACTATATACATATAAGTATGTATAGGCATATAAAGCAAACATTATAAATATACATGAAAGTAGTAAGTACTAATTTAGATAATTAATTCTAAAACTATTTAATTCAGTAGTGATCATATGTAGTTGTAAAGTCTTAACATATTTATGTAATAGTTAGTAACAAAAATCCAGAAAATTTGATTTATAACTCATCATCATTCTCTTAGTAACAAATTCAATCTCTTCACACCACAAAAGTGCCAAAAGTGACGAACGACAACCATATTTCAGCGCAAAAACTGTAAGAAAATGGCGAACTCAATTTCCCGAGTCCGAATTTAACACGCGCTAAGGATTAATGATTTCGCACACATTTGCAACGTACAACACACTCACTCAGACTCCTTGCAGTATCGCGCGCTGCCACTCGGCTCCAGCGCTCGCCACATTGATTCAGTTCGAACCGTAAATTCTCCAGCAACTGCAAACAATCAGCAAACAACACAATAAAGCCGAGCAACTGAATGGAGTTAATCAGATCATTGCACGCAGGAAATGCCTTTCTATTCGGACTGAATTAATTCTGCTATAAATAAACAAAAGCGCAGGGGAGTGCGGGGAAAGCCGCCGCATTTCGCAAACTATTTACCTCAGCTGCTTTCGGTTTCTTTGTTTCGCAGCGCATTTTTCGCATTCATTTTCGCTTTGCGCCTATAGTGAAGGCGTTGGCTGGTGACGTTGAGGGCAGCAAGGCTGAATAAATGCTTTGCGGCTTACTTGTTTGTGGTTTATCTGTGCGAAGCACGCCCACGCTGCGCAGCGCGAGACTTTTGACTTCGCCTGTGTGGCCACTGCTGCTGCGGCTCAGTTGAGTTGTGTGCGTAGCTCCCGTCTCTGCCTTGCTTGCCATCTGATTGCGTCAATGCGTGGCATGCAGCGCGCTCGCCCCACTGGCCACCAACTCAAGCACGCAGCGTTCGGTTAGTTGACGGGTAGCGTTTGACTGACCGGTCAGCAAGTTAGTAATAATTCACCCTCGAGCTCAGCGCTGTCGAAGGCTGATTGCAAATCGCCGCGCTTGTACGCGTGTATGTGCTTATGTGTGCGTCCTGCTCTCATCACCATCATTCAAGTAAATGCCTTGCATGGAAAATTACCTTATCGCTGCGTATTGCTTTGATAAATGCCTTCGCATGTATGTATGTATGAGTATGCGAATGTGTGCGTGTGTATGTGTGACATGCGTGGGCATTTGCAGCGCTCGACTGCCTTTGAATGCGAATTGATTTAGCAGACGTCGCAGTTGTCGTCCTTTGATAAAGTTATGCAGCCATTGTGTGTGTCTCCGCAGTGCTCTGACCGCCTGGGCCGCCAGCCGCTGGCACTGCGTCACGAGTAAAACGCGCTTGTCCACTCGCAACGCCAGCGGCTGACCGTCAGTCATAATTGCGCGCTGTCGCAGTGAATTCGTGCGTTTCGCATATGTGCGTGGCTCTCCTCCGCTCGCCCATCTGCTTATTATTTATTCAAAGAGATTTCCTTACCAAAGGGGCCCAGTTATTTATTTCATTGTAGTGGCTTGTTTGAGCTGCTGCAAATACTGTTGGGGTCTTCATTTGTTTTGTATTTACTTAATTTGCCGCATTTCCTTTATTTGTTTACGCCTTTGCACATTTCACGTGAATACAAAGTCGCCATTCGTCGTTCATCTAATCGGTTTATTGTCATTTTGTTGTGCGAATTAATAATATACCGATTGTTTGTTGCTTTTTGGCATTATTATGATAATAAGAGGAACTCTATTGGCTCAAAGAAGCTTTAGGTGTGTTAAATATATTCAATTTTCGACACTTTTTCTTACAAACAATATATTTTTATTAATGCCTCGGAACCTTACAACGACAAGGAAAGCACCAACCGAGTAAACCTGCTTTTAGCATAATCAAGAATTGGCTCACGTGTCTATATTACTGATCTGAACTATTTCCAAAGAGTTAATTATTAAATTTTAATCCAATCAAATGCTCTTGTGATGTTTCGAAGTCAGACATTTTAGTCAATTGGTTGGTAAAATGTAACATTCTGAGTGACGTGAGGTTTAGCATAAGAAAAATTTTAATGTAATAATAATGACCGAAACCCATATAGTTCTCTGACTGCGACTCCTCCTTTTTGGCTTCTTCCTTCTTTTCGGCAGCAGCGCCAGTACCAGTAGCTGGAGTAGAGGCAGCCAGCAGCAGCAGTAAACTTGGTGGGGTCGTTGACGAACTCCTTGTTGGTACTATTTTGAAGAATATTAATGATATTCATGAGTCCTCTCAGTATCTTCCTTAAAGATAGAAACCATATTCTTTGCTAAATCAATCGAAATTCTCACACACCCTGCATATTCCCTAGATTTGGCCCATAAGATAGGTAATTTTCTGGTTTTGACAAAACAGATCGATGACAAGTCAGACTTTACGATGCTCGCAAATCGATGTTTTGAAAGAAAATCGATGTGCTCGTATTGTTGTGGTGAAACTGCGGCAAACAAATGTTATCTCTCGCCAGAACTTGTATTCTGAACTCATCAAGCGCCGCTTTAGGTGCAACCTTTTGCTTGGAAGTGCTTCGTGAGCGGACAACTTTTATTGGATTCAGCTTATCTTGACACACCTCTACAGTCGACTGCTGTTTACTTTCGAGATTATACGAGTAAATACACGTGTCATCATCTGTCACAATATCACAGAAGTGTTTTTAAGCACTGATTTCATATTTTTAACATTTCGCTCGACCAATCGACACCAGCCTTTTTTTGAGGGATTGAAAATTTGTATGGGATCCAATGCTTTTTTTACAGCTCGTGCCTTTTTAAATGTATACTGGTCCCACTGATACCTGTAGTTGTCTGATTCTCACAATAGGTCTTATGACGATCTTGCAATATCAGTTTGCGCACAGCATCAATCACTGATTTTGAACGACCTTTGGAGGAATATACGAACTTGACTGAATTCAACGATTAACGCTGGTTCTTGATGGAGCTCCTTTGTCAAAAAATTGATTTCAGTTCATCGATGCACTCCTGATGATTTAATCCACGTTGAGAATTGTAAAAAATAATCTCGTTAAAATGTTCGCGTGTTAATTCCATATTTTGGTCCAGTTGAATATTTTAAGTTACTGTAAACAACACAAATGCGCTTGTATGTCAAATCGCTCTGAGAATGCATACCATCAATAATGTGAAGCTTACGATATAATTGGGAGTTCCCAGCTTGCCACAATAGTGGAGCCAAATTCGGAAGTATAAAAGGTAACCTACGCATCTGTTACGAATATTTTACTGTGCTGATTTGAAAATTTTAGTATTTTTTTCCAAAAAGGATTTAAAATCTGGTCACATTCAGGCCAAAGATTATTTTTCTTTATGATAATTCCTTTCTTTTTGGAATTTTCTTGAATTTCCTTCGTGATATCAATGAATTAGTGAATTATAATATACTTTGATTACTTCTTCAAGTCTAGGTTAAAACTTCAAGTGAAATCAGTAAACTTTCGCTTGAAAATTTGCTTATAACCTTAAACTTAGGAAATATACTTAAATATTTAACAAAAGAACGCAAACATGTTCAATCTTTTATCTGAAAAATAACCAGCCTTTTCGAAGGTCAAACTATTCAATTGCACTAGTCTCATAAGAAAAAATAAAAATAGTTTTCTAGTAACTAATAAAAACTCTAAATTGAAGAAAACGAGTTAGTTGCAGCTACAAATACACTCCAAATGGAATTGCCTCCCAACGCTGTCTGAGCGTCTGCGCATTGTGTGTGAAGCGGCATATGGCGCATAAGTTTGATAATTTAATTTTGACTTGCGAACATAACTTTCGCTTCAAATGGCACACACAGAGAGCAGCCGAATCTTTTGTGATCTCACAACTCCACTCAACTTAAGTGAAACAGCACTCCACTTCAAGCCACTCCGCAGCAATTCGAAGCGGTGCGGCAGCTAACGTGCGCTTACAAAACTATTCCAACTATTTACATGCTTACGCATGGTGTTGAATGTGTTTATATACATATATATACATATATACATATATATGTATCTATGTATACTTGCCTTTAGGAATTTCTGTGTCTTTGGTGAATTTACAAATGTAATGTGTTGTTGTTTGGCAAAAGTTCAGACGACGCAAGAAATGTGAAAACATCAGCGCAAAATATACATACATACTTACATATATTACATTTGTACATATGTATGTGAAACTCTCAACAAATTTCGTACTTTTCATACAGACAGCAGACGGAGCAACCGAGTGACAGACAGGCGTAAGCAATGACTGATAGCTAGCAAAACGCTTGGCTTGCAGTTGCCATTTCGGCATTTCGTGGCTTATATACATATGTCGTTATGTAGTACATAAGGTGTAGCAAACTCCATAACTTAATATGCGCCGCAGTGTGCGCCATTATTTTAACTTTGTTGTTGCTTGATCCGCGACTTGCATTGAAGACCTCACCGACACTCAGTACATTTAGGTGTAATCCACCAAAGCGCACTTTTTATTGGCTACGCGAATGCGCCCAACTAAAATAAACACACAGCCGTGAAAAGCATATAGTACTGTATCTATTTATATGGACACCAACTACAGCTATTACCAGCATCACGCGCAAACTTCTGCGGCAGCAACAAGCACATACAGCAGCAGCAAAGCCATCAGCGACACCTTCATCAACATCATCACTATCACCATCGCCATCGCCATCATCGACGTTACCGTTTACCGGCAACCGTCCAACAGCAACATGAACGCCGTCGACAGACGGTAGCGTCAATCAAGCAACAATTTCAGCAGCCATCCAGCGAACGAGGCGAGCGCTCGTTTACTGCATTTGCCCCTAAAGTTGAAGCGTCAGCAGCTCGCACGGGCATTTATGAGGGCGTTAAACTCATACATCACTTTATCTGCAACAACATCTGACATACAAAGTATCTAAGTGTGTTGCAAGTATTGCTTGCTATCGCATTATGTTGTTATGCTGTTATGCCGTTAGCCGCTGTCGTTACGGCGTCAGCAGCCAACTACTTACGCTTGCTCATCAACACTTCCGTTATTAACGCCCATTGGCACTTTACGCGTTGTTCTACGGCAACAAAACACACACAAATACTTATCCATATATATATATATATATATATATATATAATGGTATATATGTATGTGTTTATGTAAGCACATATACTTAGTTTAGTACGGCTAAGTGCTGCGGAAATGGCTTTCATTTATTCATATATTCGTTTGTATCTGTTGCAATGCTTGAGTTGCTCTCCACCAGCCACACGCATATGCTTGTCCATTCATCCGTGGCTCGAACCGTTTTTGGCTTGTTTTCGGCTGTCATGCTGCGCCAATATGTGTCAAGAGTTGGCAATAATCAAATAAGACAAGCAGAAATGAGAAAAAATATGAGCGAAAATAGAGAGAAAAAATTCCGCTAGACGTAAATGGCAAAAAGTTGAGATATTCGAACGGAAAGGCTATAAAAAGGGAAATATAATATTACAATTTTTTTCGGGTTGCTGAAAACAGTAACGCATATACCCTTTACGTAGCTGCTAGTATTTGAAAATCGTATATTTTAACAGTATATATTACTGGAAGGATAGGGCCTATATAACGGGTTTATCAATAAGGGCGCTACAAAAGTTTTTAACCAATAAAAAATAGAACAGAAAAGGTTAGGGATATTAATGAAATTTTTCATTCCGTGAAAGTACATTCGATGTCATTATGTATGGAACTCGATTTCTTTTGTATGGTAACCATGGGCATCCATGCAGAAGTCCAGACGCTGCACTCAATTTTCGACGGTTTTCAAGCATAACTCGGCCGATACTGCTGAAATTTCACGCACGTTCACATTCGTACGAAGTTCATCAATCGTCGCTGGCTTGTTGGCATAGACCATAGACTTGACGTAGATTCACAGGAAATAGTCTAACGGCCATTTCGTGAGCTAACACATTCACCAAACTTGGCTTTCAATAAATCGATTGTGACATTTGCTGTGTGGCTTGTGGCGTCGTCCTGTTGAAACCACGCATTTTCCAAGTCAAAATCATCCAACTCGGATCAAAAATATTTAGTTATGATTGAGAAGTAGCGAGTCCGTTTCACAATAACGTGCCGCTTTTGATCATTACTGAAGAAGTAGGGCGCAATGACGCCGTCGGCCCATAAACCGCACAAAACCGTAATTTTTTCGGAATGCAATGGGGACTCATGGAGTACGTGTGGATTGCTGCCTGACCAATAACGCATATTTTGCTTTTTGACGAAGCCATTCAGCCAGGAATGAGCCACATCGCTGAAGATGATTTTTCGATGAAAATTCGGATCATTTTCAGGTTGGTGCTTAGCCCAATACGACTCTGGTGGTTAAGCGGCTTCAGTTCTTGCGTCAATTTGATCTTGTTAGGATGTCTTTTCCCAAAATTCGCCACAATGGCACCACAGAGATGGCCAGCGCTTGCGAACGACTTGTGAAAGACTGATTTGGGTCTTCCTCAATTGATGCACAAAGGGCAGCAATATTCTTGAAACTACGAGACAATTCTTTGCCTCACTGGCACGGTAACATTTTGTACTGTGCCTGTGGATTCAAAGTTTTCCACTAGACACTCAATTGTTGATCTGACAGGACGATTATGACTACCATAAATTGTACGTAGCGGTCTTAAAGTTGATTCATATGACTCGAATTTCGGTAGTAAATTTTAATAATTTTGTCTCCTTGTTGGATCGTATATCTTTCTATGATGAAATAGCAAACCTTACTAAAGAGAAATGTCAAAAGAGGTAGAAAAATATGGCATCGTTTGCTGTTCCTATCGGTCTACTTTTCTGGCGGCCCTATTGAAAAACCTGTTGATTGCAATAATAATCCATTAATTCATCTCTCTTCTTCGCAACAATTTGTTTAGTGAAAAACTGTATGACCCAACGAAACACTCAAAGGGTATAATATTAATGCAAGCCAATATTAAACGAGATGAGTGGCAGCGCTGGCGACGTTTTAAGAGCAGCCAAAAAGGAAGCCGGAAATAATCATTGTGTATTAGACGAAAGCTTTTGGCCAGCAAGACGCAGAGGTAGCGGTCGACGCCCACATAAACACCAAAGAATTGATATATGCACACACACATGTGCACGAGCACACACATACAAACATAACGTACTTACATACATATACAAGTATATTAGTATAATCATGGCGAAACATTTGCACTGACGACTTGTTGGCACAGCGTCGCTGCTCGGGCTTCAGCGCCATCTCATTTCCGCCAATGGCAGTCGCCTGTCTGCAACTGTTGGCCCGTCAGTGTATACAAGCGCTCAGTGGCGGGTGCGCCATTTATCTGCACCGAATCAATGTGGAAATGTTGCCAAAATAGCACTTCTGTGCAAATTGCAATTGTGTGCAAATGCGGGCGCGCTTGTGTGTGGGTGTCAGTTTGTGCGTTTTTGCATTACTTTGTGTCTCTATTTTCGTTATTTTCGTTTGTTTTTTACGATTATGTTTTGCTGTGGTAATGCGGCTGACAATAAATTATTTTATTGCGACATTTATCTGTTTCACTTGGTTTATTTCGTTTATGAATTCGCTGATCGTTAGAGATAATGTATAGACTAGTTTTTCCACGCTGATGTCTATCATGTTTTCTGTTATAAATAATTTACTCAATTTTTTACTGGAAGGTGACAATGATTTGGCACACGGGCCGGAATATAATACTGTCAATCGAAAGGGAGTAAAAAAGTAATGAAATGGGCATGTACATATCAAATAGTATAGAAAGCAATACACGAAATGGTAAATCTGTCATTATATTCATGAATAAATGGCCGTATTATGCAGTAGTATAAAGCCATCTAACAAAGGTGGCAATCAAACTAGCAACTTGAGTTTTGGAGAATATTTTCTAAACGCGGATGGTCAAACATTTTCGGTTTATTGATTTCAATAGCACCATTAATTGCTTAACTCTGCTAGAAGCAGCTTAAAAGTGGAATATTTTGGCAAACATTTTTTTTTTTCGAGATAAAATTTTATTTTGAGAGTCCAAGTAAATATAGGAACTAAATAAAAAGAAAAATAATGTCGTCTCAACAAATGGAGGTCTTAGTGGAAGACACCCCACTGGTCTTTCTTCCAAGGGACGATGTTACGAAGAAGGAAAACTTTACAAAGAAGTTTAGAGTTACTCTCTGCAGTAAGGCGGAGTGATTCAATGCTCGACTTAACCCTTCGAGCAAAAGTCTGTGCTATAAGTCAGTGTGCAGAAGTCAATCTCCATCGGAATCCAGAACAACTGGTTCTTTCTGCCAAGGGATTTGACGTTACGTATTTATTTTTTAAGGGAAAACTTTACAAAGAACAAACAGTAACTCTTGGTAGAAAAAACTCAACAATGCTCGAATTAACACTGAGGATGATGAGCGAAAATATAACACTGTGCAGTCATTGACTTTCTCCGTGGAAAAAAAACCAGAAAAATTTCTACTAGAATTTATCGCTAATAAAATTACCAAAAACGGTAAAAAAAACAAAATTGATAAAATCGCATTTAAAAACAACAACCAATAAAAATTTTCCGAGCATCTTTCAAGAAAAAGTATTTTTAAGTCATGAATGTGAGCAATCAATGTATATCATCGGAACAGGAAACTCCAGAACAATTGATTCTAAACTGACCAACAATTTGTACTTTTACTGTATTTATTTTTTAAGGGTATATTTGTACATATTTTAAGAACAATCAGTAAAATTTTTGGAAAAAAATCAACATTTTTTCAAATTAAATGCGAGCTCCGATGGTGAGAAAGAAAATATAACCCACTACTGCAGTCATTAGGGCTTTCTCCGTGGAAAAAAAACCAGAAAAATTTCTACTAGAATTTATCGCTAATAAAATTACCAAAAACGGTAAAAAAAATCAAAATGTGATAAAATGACGGCATTTAAAAAACAACAAAACAGTTACCTAAAATTTTCCGCTTTTTGGGCCTAGAAAAATTCAATTTTTGAAGACATGAATGGATACATATGTAGGTAATGAAGGATCTGACTACACTTGAAATCTCCAATTGGCACCAAACAGCGAAAAAGAAGAAAGAAAATAAAGAAGAAGAAGAATTCCTTAAGGAATTTTGAATATTTTTATTTTAAGAAAAACGCGTTTTAAGTTACGTTAAAGTGACGCAACCCAACAACTATTTGAGATATCAATTTAAAATTTTTGTATATATAAAGAGATATAATATTTCCTCTACACACATCAAAATCAATATTTTAAGTTTCACACAAAGTCCACTGTGGCCCTCCAGATATACAGGTTAAACGAGTTATTCACTTGTATACAAATAATCGTCGATACCTATCATCATATACATAAGTATTATATACAGCAGTGATGCATACCATGCTGACTGAATATTGCTGCCTTAAGAGCGCCTTAGGCTGTTCGTATAAGCCTTTGAGCGCCTTTCTGGTCGACTGCCATTTAACCGGCTGGCCGGTGGCCGATGTTTGCTCATTAAACGCCCGAGAAAACAATCTGCATGCGCGTAACTCGCAGAAGTTTTGCATGGCTGGCAGAAATGCTTTGCCAATTAAGTTCACACACACACGCACAAGTAGACATATAACGGCAAATAACACCTACATATGGACTGTTGTACAACCTGTGTCTTTAATTTGGCGTTTTTCGCTTATTTGCCTTGCTCATTTAAAGCAGCGTAAGGCAGACGTGCGTAAAAAATAAAAGTAATGGCTATTAATGAGCCAATATTTGCAAGCGTTCGGGGCATTGCATAATAATAATAGCTGCAGCTGGCGGGGCACCACATTACAGCCGCACGGAAAGCGCTAATTAAAGCAGGTAGGCTTGTGCGTTTGTGTATGCACTAACATACGCTTAAAAAGGCAGGTTTTTCGTAATGCTCTTAAGCACTTTTAACGACGTAATTAATTTCTCACATTCGACATTTCAGCCTAAGGCCATGCCATTCATACAACCATTAGCCTCCACGCGAAATTGCCCATAATCTACTGCTGTATGTACAGCTATGCGTAATTTTAATGATGCTTAGCGATTTATTGCATTAATATTGACATTGCTTCGATTTAATAAGTAAGCGCATTCCCGTACACTAAAATCCACAGCGCCTTAAAGCACGCAAAGAAATTTGAAAGCCACGCATAAGTGTGTGTGTGAGACAACCGCATTATAATAACCGTAGATAAGTGTCATGTGTGGTCGTGAGCATGTATGTGTTTATTTGCACAAACTTCATGTGTACACATAATAGTCTTCATATTCACTCCTGTGGGAGTGGGAGTGCGAGTAAGAGTAGGTTGGTTTTTGTGGTTTTTGATCAGCGTCATGACGTCCATCGCCTTTAACGCATATTGCGCTAATAGTTTTCCGTTTTATGTCAATTTCGCTAAAAGTTAACTGCAGCCACCCTTCGCACCCACACACATGCTCCACCTGCGCTCATCCTCCACTGCGTGTACCCTGCACTTCCTTCCCTTCTCTCGCCCTTCGTGGGCTCATACGTGCACTTTGCTGTAATGTGGTCCTCGCTCTGCTTCGTTGCACGCGCCTTGGCTTGATTTTTATCGATTTAATGTTTGCTTTTAGCGTTCAATGTGGTGATTCACACCTCCCTCACACCGCCGTGCCGCCATATATAGATATCTAAGTGTTTGTGTGTTTGTTTGCACATAATGGCAATGTGAGCAGTCACTCAACCATGCTCTCTGGCCCCAGCACGTTGGCGCGTAGCTCGGTTGCATGGCAGCAAAAATATGAAAAGTTTATTATGATGTCCAGGCAGGCGTACGTGTTGACGCCAACGCGACCAGCGTTTAAGGCGTGCAAAAAGTTTTCTTTCTTATAACAAAAACTATAGTTCTTTGTTCGGTGAAAATGAAAGTTCTCTCAGGCACTATATTTATATGGATGTATGCACTCATACTTGCTATTTTCTTTTCTTCTAGGATTTGTATTCACAGAATTTGTTTAAAAATACATATTTATATGTATATAGTATTTCTTTAGTAGACTAGTCGTATCGTTACCAAGTCATAAAGCCTTACATTTCCACAGAAGGTGGATGGAGAAAATAGTTTGTAAAAATAATTAATGTTGAACTGCACTACCTGAAGCAATCATTAGGATTGCTTTCTTTATAATTTTATGTATTGTTAATAACTTTTGTTAAGAACCAGAAATATATAGTATATGTTTTTTTTATTCGTAAAGTTCAGTATATTATAGCACGTATTGTATTCAGCTTCAAGAAAATGTTGTAATTGAGAGGTTATATCGTGATCCATTTCGAGGTTCGCTACTTTTTTAAAGAAAAAACACAGAAACTTCAAATTTAAAGGGGAATGTTTATTTTCATTCAAAAGAACATTCTTTGGCATTTTTTTGGAAGATTATCTCTTTCAAATATTAGTCGCTGCTACGTCTCAGATGGTCCATCCGTTTAGTTCAATTTTCTATGAATCGTTCGAGCATTTCTATTATCTGCTCACCGAAGTGTTCTCTCAATTAATCCATTGATTGAAGCGATGTGTAAGAAGTGACGCCGTCTCGTTAAAACCAAATATGGCCGATATCATGAGCTTCAATTTCAAGCATCAAATAGTCGGTTGCCACGTCGCGATAACGCTCGCAATTGACGATTACGTCTCACCAGCATCATTTTTGAAGAAATATGGACCGATAATACTTCCGACCCACAAAGCACTCCAAACCGTTCTTTTTTCTGAATGAAAAGGCAACTCTTGAATCTTTTTAGGTCTTCTTTCATCCCAAATTTGACAATTTTGCTTGTTTACATATCCACTGAGCCAGAAACGGACCTCATTTCTGAACAAAATTTAGCTCAAAATCGTCGGATCTTCTTGGAACTTTTCAAGAGCCCATAGAGAGGAGCTATGTCGCTTGAGAAGGTCGACCGGCTTCAGTTCTTGCACGAGCTGTAGTTTGAAAGTTTTTAATTTAAGATAACGACGAAAAATGCGCAAAGTCGTTCCATACGTCAGTCCGAGTTGCTGCAAACGGTGTCCAATCGACTCTCCACGGTATTCGTGTACACTATCAGGTACGGCTGCTATATTTTCTTCAATTACGTGCTGGACGTGGTCTATTCTGTCGAATATTATCTAATAAAGAATGCTGGGTATCAAGGTGATGGTTTTGCGACTGGTACGGTTAGTAGGCCGATTATGTTGAGCATAAGTTACCCGAACCACATTCTTAGCAGAACGTGAAGCTTGTAAACGTTGTTCATTCGTAAGTCTTTCGATGCTCAAATTTCAAACACTACTGAACAAAAATAACGTGACAGCTTGACATGACTCACGCGTGATCTATTAAAAAAGGGCATTGAAAAAAGAACCTCTACTTCGATCACCGGTTATATTCGGGAGCTTAAAGTCTTCGGTTTGTTTTTTTTAAGTCTTAAGGCTTTCACTGTTGAAACATCATTTACATAAAGAAAAATTCTACTAAAGACTCACTCACTTGAAATCAAAGTCAAAACTGACAAGTAAGGAAGGGCTAAGTTCGGGTGTCACCGAACATTTTAACTCTCGCATGATAAAGTGATAATCGAGATTTCATTATACATACGTCATTTACATATTTTTCAAATACCGTATTTTTGTAAAGTTTTATTCCGCTATCATCATTGGTTCCTAATGTATATACTCGTATTATACAGAAAAGGCATCAGATGGAATTCAAAATAGCGTTATATTGGAAGAAGGCGTAGTTGTGAACCGATTTCACCCATATTTCGTACATGTCATCAGGGTGTTACGAAATATTATATACCGAATTTCATTGAAATCGGTCTAGTAGTTCCTGAGATATGGTTTTTGGTCCATAAGTGGGCGAGGCCACTCCCATTTTCAATTTTTAAAAAAAGCATGGGTGCAGCTTTCTTCTGCAATTTCTTCCGTAAAATTTAGTGTTTCTGACGTTTTTTGTTAGTCGGTTAACGCACTTTTAGTGATTTTCAACATAACCTTTGTATGGGAGGTGGGCGTGGTTATTATCCGATTTCTTCCATTTTTGAACTGTATATGGAAATGCCTGAAGAAACGACTCTGTAGAGTTTGGTTGACATAGCTATAGTAGTTTCCGAGATATGTACAAAAAACTTAGTAGGGGGCGGGGTCACGCCCACTTTTCCAAAAAAATTGCGTCCAAATATGCCCCTCCCTAATGCGATCCTTTGTGCCAAATTTCACTTTAATATCTTTATTTATGGCTTAGTTATGACACTTTATAGGTTTTCGGTTTCCGCCATTTTGTGGGCGTGGCAGTGGGCCGATTTTGCCCATCTTCGAACTTAACCTTCTTATGGAGCCAAGAAATACGTGCACCAAGTTTCATCATGATATCTCAATTTTTACTCAAGTTACAGCTTGGACGGATGGACGGACGGACAGACAGACATCCGGATTTCGACTCTACTCGTCACCCTGATCACTTTGGTATATATAACCCTATATCTGACTCTTTTAGTTTTAGGACTTACAAACAACCGTTATGTGAACAAAACTATAATACTCTCCTTAGCAACATTGTTGCGAGAGTATAAAAATGTTTGATGAGCACAGGAGTGGAACTGGCTAAAAAGAAACGTATGTATTTAAATATAGTTTATACATATGTATAATATCTAACCGACTAGACCATGACATCATACCTCATAGCAGTATGTAATAGCCATTTGTCCTACTTAGCGAAATCAATCTATTAGAAAGCATTTGCAAACAGAAATCGATACTCTGAAGAAACACCGCGCCGTTCTTGTACAGCGAACACAAATAGCAGCACTGAGGTCTTCACTCACTACGTCACCCTTTATTATGCTAATTCCAGTAAACTCGACACACAAAAGTATCTAATTTCTAGCACATCCTGCACAGCTGACTGACAACTCTTCTAATCGAAGGCACCTCGTACTTCAGCAACCGCCGCCTCTCCACCTGCACCACTGCTTCGACTACTCATATTTCGCTCATATTTGCCGCGTGTGAGTCACAACAGCAGCAATAATTTCCTTCTTGTTATCCGCCAGTCAACTGATCAAAGTCACGGCAATCAACTTTGATTTCCGTTCGCTGATTTACGACACCGAAACCTTGATCCAAACTGCGGCACAAATTGACTGACATATGGGTGCCCACCTTCAGCGACTGCAACAACAACATATACGCACCAATAACAACAACAAGCCGCATCGTGTCACAATTCATCAAAACAAATCCGCACCCAGCCCTTCCAGCAACCGGATCCCACACCACAACATGGCCCGACAGTTGTCCCTGTGACGGTCGGCGGAGCGGTGCTCTGAAGGGGGTGCAGCCGTCACTTGCCACAGCCAACGGGTTAATTTCATAAATTTTGCATTGTTGTAGTTGTGGGCGTGTGTCGAGTGTCGTGCTCGTACATGACAATCAGCCTGCTGTCATTCTCTCTGTTTGTGTGTATATGTTGGCGTGAGGCACAATCTCTGCGATACATCAAACAAGTTGTCCATTATAAGTTATTCGCTTTATTTTATTTTAATATTTTTTTTTGCTTGCTTTGCACGCCGTTTTGCCCTTCTCGCGCTTCGTTTTGCCTCGTTGCGGTGGTTAGTCGGCAGTTTGCGGCGGTCGCTCGATGACAATACGTCAACCCATCATAATGCCATCTGCATGTGCATGTGTGTGTGTGTATGCGCTCTGCGGGTATTACCGTTCCAGTAATCGTGTCTTTGTGCATGTGTGTGTGTATGCAGATAGTGGGTTTGGCACTCGTTTATGCTCAAAATCAGTGATTTGTTAATAATCCTTTTATTCATTCACAATGTAGCTCGTTAAGTTAATGAGTTTACAATGACGCTGCTAGTTGCTCCCTTTCACACACACACACACAGACGTATTTGTGTATGTGTACATGTATAGTATATCTGTGTGAAAGTATTTGCATGAGTACTCAATGCTTTGGCTGCACGTGCAACTGGCGGGCAGTCAAAAGTCGCCGTCGCGATGATCAGCAAAAATCCTCATGGATATTCATAGTCACAAACACACACACACATATACATACATATTTACTCTTAAGCGTATAATATATTCGAAGCAGCTTGGCGTGAGTGTCCGCTACAAGGAAGCTAGCGAAGTGAGTAATTGCTCAAATGAGTTAATATGTCTGCTCCAAGGGGGTCCACATGAATGGAGAGCAGTGGAGCTGATTGCTTCAAGGACAGCTTGTATACATACATATATATGTGTGTGTGAGTGTAGGTTTCTGAAATTAGCTAAATTTTTATATATGAAGAATACTATTCTCACATCAAAATAGCATATTTAAGTTTTGCAAAGGAAAGTAAAATAAATTTTCCTTCACCATCTGAGCTCGAAGAGCAATAATTTTTAATTTTCCCCCAAATACTTGCCTTACCTTTATTATAATTTCTTCAAATGAATGTCTAGGAAATATTAAAGTGTAATTAGAGTTGGCTAAATCCGTTAAGCAGCATCTGTCGCTCTGATTTGATTCTGTTGCCGTAAGCCACTCGTGCCAGAAACGTGAGTTCAATGGCGATTAAAATCTTATTAAGCAAACTAATTTGGCAATTTCTAAGTTGACGTTGGTGATTGCCGCCAAACTAAAATTTCAAAATATTTTACAGGTGCTCAATCACTATAGCTAACTATGTTTATGTATATTATAATCTTTATAAATTTATAATCTTAATAAATTTTCTAAGCTTCGAAATTCATTGAGCAATACACTACAGTTAAGGAAGTAGCCAACTATCGGTTAGTCACTGGTTAAGTTACCCAATAGCGTTAATCTTTATAATCTTTATAAACTTTTTAATTTAATTTTAATCGAAATTCATTGAGAAACACACTACTAGTTAACTAAGTAGTTAGCATTCGGTTAAGTGACTGGTTAATTACCCAATAGCGCTACCAGAAATATTTGTTTAATTTGAAGCATACATTATTTATTTAGTGAATTTAGTTGTCTAAGCTTCGAAATTCATTGAGCGATAAACTACTATCGGCCAACTACCTGTTAATTCACTGGTTAACTACCCAATAGTCCTACCAGAAATTTTTGTTAAAGTTGCTTTGGGCTTCTTAAGGTTGAATTGATAAATCTAACCGAAACTTTTGTCGTTTAGCTCTTTCTTATACAAAGGTTGCATGAGATGCATGGTCTGTAGAAGACCGAAATTAAAGCTGAGTAGCACCTTAAGGTTATTTGTATATAGCTGGATGCCATAAGATTGTCGAAAAGGTTTAGTTCTTTCGCCAAACGCACAAAAACAAAGACAATCGTATTCTGTCATGGTTTTAACCAACAATTTTATGACATATTTGAGCTAAAGTTGAGGAATAAATTTAAGTAGGTCAAAGAATATTAGATTTTCTGAGCTAAAAGCTCCTATCAAGACGCTCTATAGGTGTGTATTGACAAGATCTAGCTTAAATTTACTTCCGAAATATTTTTGTTTTAAGACCTAGTGGACTCAAATACAATAACAAATATATTTGTATGCGTTCGAGTACCCAAACGGCCGAAAGGGCCAACAAACGTTTGCTGCAAAAAACCCCACTCGTCTTAAACTGGCAATGCGGCGTAAACATATAAACTTGTGAGTATGACATTAGAAGGCATTGCGACACAGGTATATACATATGTATGTGTAAAAAGCGAGGAATTTAAGTACTTACAACTAACTTGGCTGCGTTGATGTTGAAAAGTCTAATATTCAAACTTACGCAGCTGTAAAGTGGAAATCCGCTGCGCCTAGTCATCATATCCTTCCATTATATATCTACATATATACATATGCGTATACGCACACACTAACATACATGCACAAACGTTTTCGAATATTTTCTAATTAAACGTGCATGTTTTACAATATGGCACCGTTTACGGAAATGCTTTTAATTTCTCGCACAGCTCGTCACGCTGCCAACCCTCTCCTGCCGACGCGCCTCTCACGTATCCTCGTATGTAGCATGCGCTGTGCGTGTGTGTGCGTGTCTGTCAGCGGGAAATTGTCGAATTAAACGTCGCTACGCTCAAAAATTGTTTTTAATTCATTACAGCTGCCTGCTTCCTTCCCCATCTCGCCGCTCACCGCCACTGTCACAGCATTTTAGACGCCGTCGAATTGCAATTTGAATTTAATTTTGTGCCTGAGGAATGTGTGAATGCGTGTGTACGCCTTCAAAACAGAATGGCATATGAAACGCTCATTCTTATATACTTGTGCGTTTTTTGTTGTTGTTGCTGTCAGATTTAATTAAAATGTGTTCTTCTGAAAATGGAATATTTATAAAAATGTCAAGCAAATAGTGTAACATATGAAATACTTAAATGAAAAGCAGTTAGGCGTGCATATAGTTGCTTATTGACATATTTAATTTGAAGAAAGTGGCGGAAAGTTGTAAAGATAGAGATCTGTTTGGTCAACTTGTAGCTGCGGCATGGACTCTCAAACTTATGCACTATACTCTGCAATCAGTTAGTTATTCGAATAGAAATTTTTACGGTAATATTTAAAACATATACTTACTATAAAATCTTTAGACTTCTAAGATACTAAAATAAAAACTCTACAAGTAACTACAGAAGGCTAAGAAACTAAGAATCGTAGTCCTTAATCTTTAACTATCGTCTACCCCATAACTTAGTTTGTAAGGCAGACCTGATTGATAGTAAATGAAGGGGTTAAAGAGATCATTTAGTGAGATACCTACAGACCTCGCACATCTTTGATAACGACAGAGCTTTCAAGCAATAACTCCCTGCCTTCGACCCTAATCCTATATAGAACTGGTGAAATTAAGTGGGTCTTTAGTCAAAGTTTAGAAAAATCTAAGAATGGAGGGAGTCGTTCACTTTCGTGGTTAAAAAGTCGACTTTTTTCATATTTCTAATGACTAGAAGCATGTCCTATAACAGATTTGATCAAAATTTTGTTGTTTTTACATACTTACCGTACTTGCGTTGACTGTTCACTTCGCTCAATCAGCTGTAACCACGTTTTCCCAGAAGTAGTGTTATGAATATGGTCAAAAAAGCCTTATTTAATCATTTTGTCAAGTTTTTAAATATCACAAAAAAAAACTTTTATGTAGTGATAAGTGGGGTTATGAAAGAAGACATAGAAAAAAGGTTTTTCAAGGATCTGAAGTATTAGACTACGTCTAGTCGGCAGTTGCTCATTCTAGTACACGACCATGGCAGAGTTTTCAAAATAAACGAAGGATGGATATTTAAGTTTAAAAATTAACTATTGATTAAAAAAAAGTTTGCAATATCATTTCTACTCTACTTTTTGCAAACCATATTCAAATATAAGCCCGAAAATCTACCCAGGAAGGTAGAAGACCGCCTTTCAATATTTTCGAAAGCACTTGAGTCTGGCTGAGAACAAATCTGCGGTATCTACGTACGTCGGTAAAGTCCCAATCGAGCTCAATAAACGCTGGCAGCGTCTTACTATCGTAAGACCTTATATCTTCATAATACGTTCCATTACGGTGTTCAAACCATTTGTTGTATTAATTGAAACTACTTATTTCCGTTGTGGTTTTTATAGATAGACATTCCAGGCTTGGAATTCAAAAGTTCGAATTCTGATTTGTGATAAAACTGGACATACACAGAAAAAGTAAAGAACCGTTTCCTCCTTCCGCTTGGAGTTTGTAGCTACGACTAGTGCATACCAATGCCAGGTTATAGTCTGTATATACTTTTTCTGTATCTATGTAATAAGTCCTTATTTTTTGTCTTGTCATAACTTGGCAATATTTGTTTCGCTGTCTTGCATTTGGTTGTATAATTCCATCTATTTTGCGCTACTTATTTAAAATACGTTTGGAGCTCCTTTTTGATTGTTCCTAAAGAACACGGTATGGTCTCTGTCTTGGGTTCGTCTACAAAAGTTCTTGACTTAGCCAACTCGTCTGCTTTTTCGTTCCCGAAAATCTGCCTTTGATCGCGAACCCAAAATATGAACAGGTCGAGTTGATCAGCCAGTGAGCTTAGAGTCTTCCTCACTTTGTTTACCACGCTGGAGTTTATATTTGATGACGGCACGGCTTATAGTGCTGCCTGGCTGTTTTTGTAAGTGTTTGCCTTCTTTATCTTTCCTTATTTGTTCAAAAGAACTCCACAGGCCTTCTCTATGCCTAATTCTTCCACTTGGAAGGTGCTAGCTGAGTTTGGTAGCCAGAAATTATAATCACATACTCTCAAAGTATGACTTCCACCAATTTGCAATGGCTGCACGAGCAAGGGCGCTGCTCGTTTTCTATTGAGCACACTATTTCTCCTTAATAACCCCTTTAAGTTCTGCGTTCATTAGAGAAACAGTCGTTTTTCCTGGTCTTTAATATCTCACTTAAAGTAATGACTAGATTGGAAAAAACTCTCCGGGCACTTGTTTGCGAAACCTCCTACAATAACAGTACCTTTAACTTCTTGCAAAGCTTTCAAAAGCAATATTTACCATGATGTCCCAAAACAAAAATTCAAATCAAGTTAAGTGTCATCGTCGCCTATACCTCGAAGAAGGCTTAACCTTATGCCATAACTGCAGTGTAAACATTTCGAACCTGATCGAGTTCCTCCTATTTGTGGTACAAATTCAAAAATACTGCGTAGTTTAATTACACATTGCACATTGCAGCGCTGAGTGACAGTAAAGAGCAAAGTCAGAAACAAAACAGAATCGAATTGGGAGTAGCCTTCTGGCCACACGCACATACAGTTGTTGACATGTTGCAGCAATACAAGCCATTCGAGGACAAAGCACACTGTGTATTTTGTCATTTAAGTCAAATCTTTGTGCTCATATCCTGCCAACAGCAGGGCACCGAGAGTGCGCTGACTTCCAACGACCCTGCAGCCACACGCTGGCTACGTTGGGTGCAGCTGTCAGTGGATTGACTGGTTGTGTGTGTGTGTATGAGCTTAATTTGTCATTACTCACATTCCCGAAAATTCTTTGCTGCAATGTGCTTGCCACTTGCACACACACACACATGCATACGTGCACTTTGCAGCTTCGACGCAATGCCAACGAAGTGGCTGCCAGTGCAGTTGACTAATTGTTAACTTTTGTTGTTGTTATTCTTGTTGCTGCTGCGTAGCATTGTGCTATGTTGCCTTCGGTGGATTTCTAGATTTCATTCGAATGCTTTTCACTTTTGCTGAACACAATAAAATAAGCAATAATTAGCATAATGCTTCATATTTAATGTAATTTCTTCGTTCTGCCGTCGCCAACAACAAACTGCTGTGTGCAATTTGTTCAAATATTTGTTGTCACTGTTGCGACACGACACACACACACTTCGAGCGAAATTTCATCGCATTTGCACGCGTGTGTGTGTGACAAGTTCATGTTGCTGCCAGCGGGTAAGCAAAACACTGTCCCCTCCCCACACACACACATACATCTCCACCGGAATAGTCACACATACGCTTGCAGCGGAGCAAATAGCAGCGCATGTGTGCGTGCTGATTTTCGAAAGGCGTAGCTCAACTGCGAAATGGCAAAATTCACTACAAGCTGCAGCTGCCACTTCGTCCGCCCACACCGCCGACGCCAATGTACCCCACAGCGTGGCACGGCATTAAGTGCGTGCCCCAAGGCATCGTGTGTGCGCATCAGCTCGTCTCGGCATTTCTCTGCTTTTAACTATGATTGTGCTTGTTGTAACTCCTACTGTTGTTGTTGTTGTTGTTGTTGTGTTTTTGTATTTTTGCATTAATACTGTTGCCATTTCTACAGTTGTCGCTGCTGTCATTACACATATTGTTGTTGTCGTTGTTGCGCAATTACGCAGGAAAGCACCCACTCTAGCGCACACACACACACGCACACGCTTGAATATTCATTTGTTGTTTTTGAGTGAAATTAAATTACGTTTGCCTTTTTGTCTGCAAATTATGATTAACAAGAACAAAGCAAATTATGCTCACAGTCCTCGTAAGTGCGCTTTAAAGGCACCGGGGCCCGCTCTCCCTCCTTCCAGTCGTTCACAGCCATCGAGTTCAGTCGCTTTTAGTTGTGTATTCGGCGACAATGAAAATTCGTTTGTATATGCAACATTGTGCTACAGTTGTAAGCATATTTATATGTACGCTTCGCTTGACGATTACATAATCCGCTTAAATGCACAAACGAGATTAGGTTTAATTTGACAAAAGCTACATCCCAACTTAACTCCGCATTCATTTAATTAGTACTTAAAGTAATTACTTCTATATGTTAATAGTTAATATATAAGGGAATTTAAAACAATAAAGAAAAAATTAGTAAAATTTTTTTAAGGAGTCCCAGGCAGTCTCAGAATACTTAAAGAGTATCGTTAACTGAAATTATAGGAATACAAAAGTATACAACTTTTTTATATTTAATATCAGAAATTACTAAAATCCAAACATGGAATAAAAAATTGTTCATTTTTTAAGAACTTATTACACTGATCTAAGGTGGTTCTGTTGTCCTAGATATAAGATCGATTTTTGCTATATTTGTGGCCACAGTTCATGACTCTATAATTAATTTTAAGAGATTTGCTCTTGTCTACTCTTAAATATTTATTGTCATTTTACATTGTGGTCCCCCTCAAAGTAATTCCCTTTGCTCAAATGAGCCAGTCGGTCCGAAGGAATTCGGAGTCGCCACACCTCGATAACCAAAGAAAACTGTCAACAGAACTTTAATTTTAGCATTCTTTGACGTAAGTTTTTCAGCCTCGGCTTAGCTTTGCCGCGAAATTCGGCCGATTGATCGTCTGTTTCCGGGTCGTAAGCATAGACTCAAAACTCATCGCCAGTACTAATACATTTCCTGACATATTAGAAGTCGGAAAACATTGTTGTACAAACGTTAACGCGAACCTGTTTTTCGAAAAAAATTATTGATTTTGGAATCAATCGTGCTTTCACTTTTCTTAGACCCAAATGATCTTTCAAACTGTTTTTCACTGATCCTTCCGATATTCCAACGATGCTAATAAGATCTCTGACTGTTAATCGTCGAATCCTCAGCACCAATTCCTTTATTTTATTGTCTGTTAATCATTAGTTGATGTTGATGGCCGTCCTGGACGTGATTCATCATCAACGAGTTCTCGACCCTGTTTGAATAATTTGTACCAAACAAAAGCACTTTATCGCGACAAACAATTTTCACCGAAGGCCTCTTCCAGAATTCTGAACTTTCGGCACCATAAACTTGATTTCGCACACAAAATTTAATGGAACTTTTTTGTTGAATAATTTTACTCATCGCAAAAATACTAGCATCAGTGATTGTTTTGATGTGACATTTGGCACAAACAGAGAGCCAAATGTCGAGAACGTTGCCTCTATTTCAATAGAACTTCTTGAATGAGACTTTTCTTTATAGTTTTCCAGTCGAAATATTTTTAAAAGACCGCAAGTTTTCTGCCATCACTCTTAAGTCTTGGTGAAATCGCTCTCCTCACTGTATTCTCTTAAATTATTCGAAAATCTTTCCGCATGATTACGGAGATCGTCTATATTAATTGATTCTACTCCTAGATTCTGAAAGTTTGTCAGCATATTTTGCACAACTTCTTCATAACTTGGTGTCTTATGGTTGAAATTGTCAAAATGAATTGCCGTTGTTAACCCTTAACACTTAAACCTTAAAACATTCCACATTTTTCGCATGTTATCGGTAAATAAACTTAAAATGAGAATCAAGGGGGCACAGAACACTAATCTTCACTGGAAAGGTAAACTTTATTTATAATAAGCTGATAACACTAGTTGAAAATCATTTTGCGACTCTGACGTTAGATGCTGATTCTTGCTAATTTTGAGTCGCTAAAACAGAAAATTTTAGTAAAAAATACCTAACACGTTGGTTTTCTGTGTTGTAGTCAAAGGTCAAAGTAAAGGTCAAACCAACACCATTTACTAAGATGACAAATGCTGTACATGATGGAAAATCTTTGAATTCAAATTCGTAATCAGCACAGCTCAAAATCCCGCAGTTCTCTTAGCACATTAGTCGCAAATATTCATCAGATTTGTTAAGTAATGTAATTGATCAAAATCTATGATACGAAATTTTTGTAGTAACAAGAGCACATTCAATACTTTCATGGAAACTATTAAAACTTGCTAAAATATCCGGGGCAAAAAAAAATTTTTTTTGAGGTGTCTTAGAAGACCTTAAGGGGTAGAACTTGTGTGACGGCCTAAAAAAGCGATTTTAAAGAAAAAAATTAAAAAATTATTAAAAATTCAAAATTTTATCAAATTTTATAAAATAAGTTAAATCTTAGCCCAAAAAATTGTATACTCATGGTTTTCCGACTATGTCTCGCAACTGCCCAATTGGTATGTATATGACAAGACTCAAATTGTATTGAATTTTTACAAGTGGTTTATTCAAATTGATTTATATGCTAAAAATATATATGATATGTATATATCATGTATCGGATAAAAAAAATTCTCAATTAGGCAGACATTGACATGGTAATCGAGTTAGTATATGTCTGTCTTTAATAAAATTTGTTGCTAAATCCACTGGCTTCCTAGAAGATGATTTGGAACACGTGGGTCTTTTCCTTTCTTGGATAACATCAGCAACCTTACCACAAATGAGCTTAGTCAAATGCCTAGGAAAAGCCGAAAATACCAGTTTATTCTCATATTTATTCTAACTACATATCGCTACCAAAAATGCAAAACAACGTGTCGTCAAAAAAATCGGAATTGAGTGTTTTATGGCTTAGATTCACTACATCATATTACATGTATGTAGCGTAAAATTTTCAGCTTCCGCTGTCAGATATAACCAATATAAAACCAATAAATAACCAATATATAACCATTTTATAACCAAAAATAAAATTTTCTTTCAATATAAGTGGTTCCAATTATACCGTTTTTCTTTCGCCTGTAAACCTTGTAAAGTGATGTTATGTTATTTTCCATTTAAGGTGTCGATATATACATACATATACCTATATATTATATATAATACAAGTATTAAAACATGTCCTTCCTTCCAAGCTTCCCTTAAAATTAATTTAAGCTCCATTTGCAGCAAATTAGCAATTTATTTTAGCAACATTGTTTTGCCTTATTAGGCCTCAAGATTGCTCAAGGCGAGAAATTGTTTATTACAATATGCATAATACATATAACATATAAAATATATATAATTTATATATGTATATATATATATATACACTAGGGTGATTCAAAAAAAAATTTTTTATTTTTTTTTAATTGTAACGGGAAGGTCCTCCGCCTAACGGTTTTCTATTTTTTCTTATTATCAGATAGAAAAATTTATATCTCGCTTCCAACTACTTGAAAAAATATTTTGTTAATTAGGTTTTGTAGGAAATTGAATGCTCTAAAATATGGTCTCTTATGATTTTTTCGTAAACCCAACCGTTTAAAAGATATTAACGGTTGAAATTTGACTATTTTTGGAAAAATTCTTTTTTTCTTATTAATTTTATAACTCAATGAAAAAAAATTATTATGAATGATGATACACATAGTTTTGTAGGAAATTTACTGCTCTATAAAAATGGTCTACTACGATATTTCGATTAAGTTAAGCGTTTACGAGATATTCATCGTCAAACATCAATGCATATGAAGGTGGATCAAAAAAAAAAATTTTTTTTTTTCGTTTGGTACTCTGAAAAATAGGTTCCTAGACACCTCTTAGAAAGCCTCTCCAAAAATCTATTCATAATAATTTTTTTTCATTGAGTTATAAAATTCATAAGAAATAAAAAATTTTTCCAAAAATAGTCAAATTTCAACCATTAATATCTTTTAAACGGTTGGGTTTACGAAAAAATCATAAGAGACCATATTTTAGAGCATTCAATTTCCTACAAAAGCTAATTAACAAAATATTTTTTCAAGTAGTTGGAACCGAGATATAAATTTTTCTATCTGATAATAAGAAAAAATAGAAAACCGTTAGGCGGAGGACCTTCCCGTTACAATTAAAAACTCATATTTGGAGAGGCTTTCTTAGAGGTGTCTAGGAACCTATTTTTGCGAGTACCAATTGAAAAAAAAAATAAAATTTTTTTTGAATCACCCTAATATACACATACATATGAATTTGTATTTGTATCTATGCATGTTTGAAAGTAAATTTAGTCATCAAAAAATATGAGAGAGGGACGTAAATTACACTAAACGCAACACTTCCTCAAATTTTCTTTGCATTATTTCCGTCTTTTATATCAATTTACAGGAGAAATAAGGCAAATTATTTTTTTTAGAACGAGAGTATCTTTGACTACGGCATTCACACACAGCCAAGAATTAGCTCAAAGCAGCTGAGTTTCAAATTTCTACTTAAAGAGTGATAAAAGACTTACATGTACATATGTATGTATGTATGTATGTAATATAACATAATAACATGTTTTATTAAAAAAAATCCGCTAACAATATGTACACTTATGTATGTATATGCATGAGAACATAAATTTCAAAACGAATTCACCTGTAAGAATTATAAATAAACATTTGACTGGTTCGCACTGCCAGGTCTACTCTTGAATGCTTGGAACGCAAATTGTTTCAGAGCAGCCGATGATTGCACACCACTTAGGAACTGAATATCATAGAAGCTTATATGTAGGTCTGAAGAATATGACTTTAAAATAATAAAACACTTTAAGGAAATTTCCAAACGGAACTAAAAAATTTTAAGAGAAATCTACAACTTAATAATATGCCTTCATATTATATCTTATTATTCTATAACTATTGATTTTCCGCCTTAAAAACATAAACTGCCCTTCACAAATTAGTAGAACATAAAGACAGCAACATCTTCAAAAGATTGCTCTCTTTTGTTAAGACACCATTAAGTGTTCCTACAGGGCAACAATTCCTTGCCTCCAGCGAAACCACCAAAATTTTCCATATCGACTGTTATATGTGTGTACATATGTATTGCACATGAGTAATTTTGTCTGTAAGATCACATTTGGCTCGAAATTGTTGAATCACCTTGAGGCAACCCACCGCATGCGGTAGCTGGTCTAAGGCGCAGCGAAATTCCGCCATATTGCCTCATATGTGTGCTACCGCTGCTTTATTACCGCTAAGACATCATCCTCCGAGTGTGTGTGTGTGCGTAATGGCAGTGTCTGCGCTTACATGCGTAGTTCTAAGCACTTACGTATGTTGTTGAACACACGCGCCTCCGGCAGCCTTAACTGTTTACCAGTTTAGAGCCGTCGGCTGGCGACTGTAAGCCACCTCTAAGAGTAAGCGCTCACGTCGCAGCTGTGTGGAGGCACGTTCTGCGCGTAGCTGCGTATGTGCATGTGAGTTCTTGCATACATATGTATATACATACGCGTTTATGGCTGTATAAACTCCGCCAAATTGTCTGGTTTTTTCCTTTTGAAAATTACTGCAATTACTTGTGCGCAATTTCCCTCGAAATAAGGTTTGAGTAAAATGCCGAAATGTCTATATTAAGCACTTACCTATGTTTATGTTCTAAGCTAAAAATATATTTTGTGTGGCATTTGTTGTGAGGGGCCTGTAAATTGATTTACGTACACACGGAAATAATGAAAGAATTTTTTGTATAAACTCTATATTGTTTGAATTTTTTTTCAGAGTTGCTTAGGTTTAGTTCCAGATAGCTGTCTATACTATAATCCACATAACTGTATAGCATACATATTTACACTTTTTACTTTTGGGATATCATATAGCCTGATTCTGACTGTGGCTTTAACAGCTATCATAATTTTTTCCTTGAATATGTTTCTATAGGCACTTTTGGTTGCCTTTAGGATACAAATAAGGACAATATGCAGTTTGAAATTATTTTTGTTCTAAGTCCTCTTATGTAATAGTGTTGATTATTTCATTTTCAAAGCTCGTTGCTAATTCTGCTGATTTTTAAGGGTCTCTGAAGCCTCTGCTCTTGCAAAAAATTTTTGAATGCGAAAAAGTTTCATCTTTAACTTTTTTCAAAAATGTTTGGAGCTCTCTATGTAATATTTTTAAAATATTGCAATGCATTTTTACAGAGTTGTTGCCTTCGACTCCTCATAAAAACTTATAAACAAAATTCTTAAGTGTCTTTTAGGCGCGTTTTTAATTTAATTTTGTAAGCAAGCTAAATTTTTACCACGCACCAAGGCATTTCAGATATGTCTGCATTCATAAATTGGGCTAAAAATGGAGGAGGTCATTATATACATACATATACACAACAACAAAAAAATAGTCAAAAAAATGTTAAAATCATCGTCTCACAGATAGTTTTGTATTAAGCTCCTGCTATACTAACCTTCAAACCATACTCATAAACCATTATTTAAATGACAATTGAAAAAATTTAACTCTGATTGAATTTATATTATATTACCACTCCGATAGCAGACCCATTGATAGAGGGGTCTCATAGCTAGTCAAGGAGTGCATGACCTCACTAAACGTGACATAAAGGTACTACCATGTTGAACTTTTCTGGGTGAATGGGCACAGCGAAATCCTTGGAAACTGTAAAGTCGTTGAGCGAGCACCCTTACCCACATCCCATTGGGTTGAGAACGAGCTGTTATTCCTCTGTTTTCTTGCACTCGGGCGTTGGGTCAATGGGCCACGCACAAGTTCAATAAGCTTTGGTCAGTAAACAGCACTTGTGGGGTGGCAAAAGATTTAGGGCTCAAAGTGGAATGCAAAAGGTCCATGGAACTACTAGCAAGTTATACATTCAATACACATAATGACAGGTGTTCTAACGGGACACTGCCGCATTGGTACTCACGCCCTGAGGCTAATGATTTTGGAGGACGCAACTTGTCAAAGTTGCAGGCAGGAACATGATGGATACACGTTCGCCTTCACTGTTCAGTTTTTTGTTTATGTTGAAGCACTTTGATTGCCATATTTTCTACAAACGCTCCGAATTGGCTAGAGTAGATATTGGTCGTCTTAATATTTTTGCCGCTGGCTCCAGATGCTTTGCAGATATAGAAAGGCCTTCTTTAACCGTACATAGGAGTTCTGGGCATCGCAATGGACAAGCGTTTCTAGCAGTCCAAGTGCGATTATTTGTGGACCCTAGAATATCAGCCTATTTACCTAACCTTACCTAGTATACCATTAGAACTGCAACAAGCTTTATATAAAAAGAGGAGTCCCTCCTCCCCACATATCCTTAATTTTGTATATGAAACGCCAACACTTCCATTTAATTTAGCTTTCATATCTCTTTCTCGCCAAAAGCAGCTAATTCCTAACCATAAACTTCTTCAATTTTCGTGTTAATTTTCTAAAAATTAATTGGATACGCGTTAGATACCGATAGCTGACACCGTTTGTTCGCGCTGATTGCGTGCTTTTATGTGCCGATTGAGATTTGCTCGTAATTTTTCGCACACAACATTTTTATTAGCCACTAAAGTTGCTGATTCATGCTCGTGGCAGCAGCGCGCCAGCACAACATACTCACACACACACATAAGTACATGTGCGGCTACAGTTTTGTGATACATATGAGCGCGCACGGGCACTTAAGCGCAGAAATTATATGAAATTCCTGTTTAATTTTCCAACGAGTAAGACTTTTGTTGTACATGCAGGCGCACGGGCGCATAACTCATTTATAGCTGGCGACTGTACGTACTTAAGTAAGTGGTGGGGTCTCAAGAATTGCAATTAACCGCGCGATAATGTCTGCCGTTCGCGCTGTGTCTTTGTGCGCGCTTAAGATGTGTGCTTTGTATACGTGTGTGTGTGTGTGTGTGTGTGCCATTAAAAATTTGCCTGTGGCGTGCCTTATCGCGTTGGCTAGCTGCACTTGTACATTAATGTTGCATATTTTTAGGCGTTGGTCGTGTTTGCCGCGCGCACTAGCTGACATGCATTGAGCGTGCACCTGTAGTGCCAGCAATAAATGCATTTCTGTGCGCGGGACAGCGCTGATAAGGCAAAACGCACACAGCGCGCATAATTTATTATAAGTACTGGAAATGCTAAAAGCTAGTCAGTGTAGTGGCGTTGGAAAAAGTAGCGCTATTAAGCGAGTAAAATTAAGTGGAATGTGTGATAAGAGTAATTATGCCATTAGTAAGCTGAATATATTGCAATTTAAGTGGAATAAAATACTTCTCTCACCGCCACATATATATTTATGACTATGTAGATATTAGTAACTTGCTTAGTATTTTTACTACACTTCATTTTTTTCCAAAACTATAACATTTCTATGAAAAAAAATATTATATATTAACTACATTAAATTTCATCTAATCACCACCAACAACCAGTAGCCATTTGACTTCACCTCCACTAGTAGTTTGCCTGCTCAGTAGCTCAACTCATCGCTCATCACAATAATGTACTCACAAATTTATCATAGCATGCTCTTAATCACAATAATCAAGTACTAATATTTAAATGCACAAATTCTCAGCCTTCCCCCCGACTCTCATGCTAACATCCATCACATACAAGATTGATTTAACATACATATGCTCATTTCCGAAGAAATTCGGGCTATTCCGGCCGAAATGCTCGAAAAAGTTGCCCAAAAATTAGAAATAAATACTCGCTCTTATAAGCTCCCCAAATGCCGACTAACCACTGTCCACTAATTTAACTCTATACATTATAATTAAGTTAATTAAAATCCTTAACCCTTGCAGTGACCACAATAAGCATTTTACCCATGATCCGCATGACCGCCCAGTAATCATTCCATTGCACAAACAAAAATCATCTTTCATTACAATTACCATAACCACTAATCAATAATCCATACTTCAATCATCTCCATATAATCAACTCCGCCTTCATTTAACTGCTCGCTACTAATACATATATGCCTAACAATTCACATTCATAACTCCACTTCTTCAAGAAAAAAACTCCTCTTCCACTCATTCTCCATATTGCAACATCAATCACAACAAAATCGTAGAAATCCTCATTCCTCATTTCAATCGAAAAGTAGCTAATCTTAAACCAAATAAAATGTTTGTGCCGTAACCGTTGCGTTTGACTGTTGTTGTAATCGTATTGTGTTTTGTGTGTGTTTGTCTTTTGCAGGACGGTCAGCGCGGTCATTTAGAGGGTCTAGCATCCGTCTATTGTGAATTGTTAATGGCTCCCTTTGGAGATATTTTAAGTGCTTTAGAAAACGCTCGTCAGGCGGCGTGGGCGGAGCGAAGTCCCCTGAATCCGGCCGGTGGCAGTGGGAGTAGCGGTAGTGGTAGTGGCGTCAGTGGCATTGGTGGCCCCAGCGCCAGCACACACCACCGGCATCACGGTCATCGCGGCCATTCGAGCCAAGGTGGCCTGCCAAATAGTCATAGTCAGCCAATTTATGTGCCAGGAAAATACTCGGTATGTATGTGTAGACTAGTAATATAAGTAGTAAATATACGTTTTTTTTTAATTAGGTGACAATATTTGCATTCAAAAATCAACAGAGTTCTAAAATAATCAATTTGTGAACTTTGACATGTATACTCATTTATTTACAATAGTCCTTCCAAATATAAGTAGTTCACAACTAATACTATTGTTAACTGTATTCAGCACTGCAACACATACGATTCTTTATTTCTCACCACTCCACTGATCTAAATGCTTTCGACCTATATTTCTTCGGCAATAAATAAAAGAAAGTATTTCTTCCTTTTTTTTTGCGAAAAAATATATGTACATAAAAATAAAAATAAGAATGTTCTGAACCCATTAGACTTATAGATACATAATTTAATTTAGTGAAGTTTCTATATTTTTTTATGAAGTATTCGATATCTTTTTCTGAAAAATGTTTCAAATTTTTTTTTCAAAAATTATTTAACAAAAAAAATATATATAAATTTTTTTCCAAAATGTTACATAATCCCTCTTCAAAAACATTTTTTTATACATTTTGTTTTTCAAAAATTATTCTAAAACTTTTTCAAAAATTATTCCAAAACTCTTTTTGAAAAATGTTTCATTTATTTTTAAAAATATTTCGTATTTTTTTCCAAAATGTTTCATTTTTTCCAAATTGTTTTTCGATATTTTTTTTCAAAATGTTTTTCATTATTTTTTTTTATTTTTCACTATTTTTTTTCAAAGGTTTTTTTCAAAAATGTTTAATATTTTTAAAGTTTTTACTTAAGGTTTTTGAAAGTATTGAAAAGTTTTCCATATTTTTTTTTGTCAATAATTTTTCATATTTTTATTTTTAAACATTTTTTCAAAAAGTCTTATTTTTTGAAAAAATTTTCATTTTTTTTTTTTCCAAAATATTTGACAAGGTTTTTCCAAATTGTTTTTCGTAAATTTTTTTTTCAAAAATTTTTCATATTTTTTGTTTGTCAATAATGTTTCATATTTTTTCCTTTTAAACTTTTTTTTCGAAAAGTCTTCCAAACTTTTGAGAAAATTTTCATATATTTTTATTTTCCAAAATATTTTTCAAATTGTTTTTTTAAAAAAGTTTTTCATATTTTTTTTTGTAATAATTTTTCATATTTTTTCCTTTTAAACTTTTTTTTCAAAAAGTCTTCCAAACTTTTTAGAAAAAATTTTCATATATTTTTATTTTCCAAAATATTTCAGGTTTTTCCAAATTGTTTTTTATTTTTTTTATTTTTCCATTTTTTTTTGTCAAATGTTTCATATTTTTTTTTTTAAACTTTTTTTCATTCCAAATCGTTTTTTAGAAAAAATTTTTTATATTTTTTTTTTTTGTCAAAAATTTTATTTTTTTTTTAAAATGTTTTAATATTTTTTCAAAAAATTTTTCATTTTTTTTCAAAATTTTTTATAATTCTGTTTTTCAAAAATTTTTTTATAATATTTTTTTAAAAGATTCCAAATTTTTTTTCAAAAATGTGTAATAATTTTTTTTTGTAAGTTATAAAAAAACAAATTTTTCATGTAAACCAGTTTCAAAGTATTTTGATCAATTCGACCGAGACAACTGCAAAATATGATTTTGAAAGCGTCAACCTTCACTTTCGAAAATTTGTTGAACAAGTATATTTTTTTAATTTTTTCAATATTTTCAATAAAAATGAAACCGGAACAAAAAGTTTCAAGATATTTGTGCTGTTCATACTTCAAACTTTACGTTCAACGTCAAATACTGTAGACCGGCTGTTTATCCTTTGTTTTCTGTAGGAAGAGATGGTTGTTGTCTAGGGTGAGTAGCCAGTAGTCAACTATTTGCTAGCGGTTACTACAAAAATTATAGCACTAAAATCAAAACTTTAATCCAAAAAAAATCAAAATAATCATAAAATTGTAGAAAAAAAGTGTACACTAAGAGACAGTCTCTCTCTCTCTCCCAAGGTTACGAAATACTGTTGCAAATCATAAGAAAGGTACGAGCTTGCGCCGAGCCACCAGATCATACAAATATTTTGAATAATTAATTTTCATTACGTTCACAAATTATCGCTTCCATTTCGCATTCAACTTTTATGCAAACGAATTTCTTACGGTATTTTGAGTGAGCATACAAACCGTTAGTCGCTCCAAGGCCGACGCAAAACAAATTTACTTTCTTTCATTTAATCAAAGATGAAACTTTTCATGAATTAAAAACAATGTAGGAACATTTGCAATTGCTTTGTGTTGACGCGTCCATGGGGATTAAACGAAAGTCAAGCGACCGACGCTTGAGCAAAAACAAGAAGCAGAGCGTTAGTGACTTGTAAGCTGCTCAAAACCGACTGGCTCACAAAGTCAAATAAACACGCAAACTTAATATTTATATTATATAAATAATATATATACATATATATGTAACAGTAAATAGTGTACAAATAAATTTGCTGTCGGCATTTCACTTTTCGCCTTTACTTCTCTAATTCTTTTATTTAACTTCTCCGTGCCACCGCACCAAAAGGCAAGATGAGCTGCCATCTCACTTGCCTGTTTATCTTGAAATCTAGTGAAAACCGCAGCTGTGTATTTGTGGTCCCCAAGCAATCCAAAGCTCAAACCGAATTTCGTAAGATCGGTTCAAATTCATTGCAACAAGAGCAGGAGTACGCCACTTGCACATCTACGGTTACAAAGATATATGTACAGTAAAATGATTTCGGTATATACATATATTAATATTAGGGTGTGCCGAAAGAGTATATAATAAGTTTATAAATTTAAATTAACGTATAAATATACTCGTACATTGAAAAATGTTCTGAAAAATCTGCCTCAGGGTCATTTTTTTTAACCCAAATTGTTTGAAAACTGAAAACCTACAATTTTTCAAGTTAAGAATTCCCCTGAGAAATATTCAAAAAAAAATTGTTTTAAAAAAAACTGTGTTGTAAAAGATGTTATCCTAAACGGTGCAATATTTTCATATTTTTAATGAAAACTGATTTTTGGCGTATTACTTAAAAGGGAAATTTTGAATACTCACCGACAACTTTTAAAGGGTTTTTAAGTCCATAGGCGCGAATTTCGAGCTAAGCACTCAATTGAGTTATAAACATTTAATTTGACACAGAGGAACACAATACCAAGAGGCATCTGAGGGCAAAAAGTTTTGAGAAAATGGGCTCCGCTCTCTACTAAGTTTAATGTACACATCTCTTCATTTCTTGTACATATCTCTTAAACTTCCACTGAAATGAAGTAAAAATGGATGAAATCGTATGATAACCTCGCTCACTCCCCATATAACGGCCCTGTTCAAAACTACTAAAAGTGCAATAAATCAATAGGTAAACACGCCAGAGACATTAAATGTTTTCCTCGAGGTGGGAGAGAGGACTTTGTACGAGCCGGTATCAATATCGGACGATGGGCGAGGCACCGCCCACTTTTAGGTGAAATCACATATCTTGAGACCTGCTCGACCGATTTCAACCACATTCGGTATATGGCAATCCCCTGACATTTTTATGATACAGTGAGAAAATGGATGAAATCGAGCTCTTCCCAGACCCCATATAACTAGTTGCAAGTGTATGAAATGTTCGGTTATATCCGAACTTAACTGTTCCTCACTTTTTATTATACATATTTATCATTTGCTTAGTTATTACTGAAAAGTACACATAATTAATTTAAAAAAAGTTATTGAATTATGCGAGGAGGGTAAAAGGTGGCATAATCGATCGATTTCTATGTGTTCATCTGAAAAATAAAACAATGATAGATTTTCGATTAGTATGAATGTCGCTGCCTTAAGGTGCGGCAAAACTGAAAAAACGGCTATAACTTCAGAAATGTTTTAAAAAATCCTTTTATGGGGGTTTACTTGAATACCAAATCCATCGCAATATGAAAAAAAAAACAAATATTCAATATTTTCACATTTTTAAACTAGAACATCCTCTTAATATTTAGACACAAATCCTGTCTAGTCAGGATATCATTACACTGAATACTAAAGTTACATTTGAAACTAAAAATTCGATATTATTATTTTTTTTGGCTCACCTTAATATGTGTGGTAATAAATATCCAGGCAGCAGGCAATAGAGCAATACCAATCATCATTTGATTCATTTCGTTTGCACAAATACAACAAATTTGAATTGCTCATGTAACCGTTATGGCATTTTCCTATGTGCTCGAGCACTTTCTTCATCTCCAATTGTCTGCTTCTTCTTTACTTCGCAATCAGCACTGGCTACCGGGCAGTAGTTCGAGCATGCCGACCTCAAAACTAGTGCATTCGTTCAATACCGTTATTTCTTTCGCTCACGAGAAATGTAATTCAGCTGTAAGGCTCCTTCTTTTTCTATTTCTGGTGCTTGATTGTGCTTTGCTTTTTATTTGCTCTCTTCTTCTACCTTCTTCCGCCTGGAGCCTACACCTCTCGTTCGTTCGCATTTTTCTTCGGCAACAACAAGTCTCGAAGGTGTTAATCCGTTTTAGCGTTCAAGTTGCACAAACACTTGGCAGCTGCATGAAAGCTGCTCAAATTACTTTTCAGCCATGTTTACGGCCCAACAATAACAATAACACAACAAACAGCAGTTCGCAAGCAGTTCGTGCAACACACAACTAAGAAAATATTTATCCTTCGGTTTGGCATTACCGTTTTCGGTCGTATTTATTTTTCATGCTTACTTTATTGCCACTTCTAAGCGATTGTTGCAACTTGCTGCTTTTCTGCCCAACAACTTTAGTTGCCACTTTTTTCTTCGTCTTCGTGTTCGCCTTTTTAGCAGCGTGAAATGTTGCACCAACAGCAAAGTAGTTAACAGCCCACTCAATTTAATTTACCACACACACACATAAATAAAAATGTACTTATAGTTTTAGTACACACAAACACACACACACTCATATCAGCAAAACCCGCTTGCTTTATAGGCTAACAAATCACACTTTTGTTTTCTCACGTTCTTCTTTGCAGCCCTCGAGTTGTCTGTCCGACAAGGAAGAGGATGAAATTTACGGTTTTGGTTATGGTGTTTTTGCACCGCGTGTTGCACGCGGCGGCCTCACACAGCAGCAGCAGCTACTACAACAGCACACCTTGCAGCAGCAACAACAGGCGCAAGCAGCACAACAACAACAGCAGCAGCAATTACCATTAGTGCCAGGTAGCCAACAGCATTTGCAACAGCAGCAACAACAACACCAGCATCAAGCCCTACAAGCCCATCAAACACTCCCGCCGAATGTAGCACACTTGAATTTCCTGCAGCAAAAGTAAGTTGAAGGTGTTGCCAACCACATTTAAGTGCAAAAATACACACACACAAATAACACGAAATTTCTAATTCTGCTTTGTCCTCTTCTAATTACAGTTGCTTAAGTCCAAGATCAGCGTATTTCTACGAATTTCCACCTAATGCAGGTAAGTTTCCGATTTATTACCAACTAAAAATGGCAGAAAATACGTGGGTGGGTTAAAGAGTTTGGTAGCAGTTTAGAATTAGGAGTTACTTGTAATGTGTTTTTGTTTCATTTGTTTACTCGAACTTACAACTTTTGAGTTTTCGAACATTTAAAACATTAACCAACTGCAAACCAAAGGCAGCTATTAGCTTCTAACCCTTTTTTGTTCCCTTCCAATCATTCCTTAGTCGACCTTTTATAATTTACACTGTTTTAATGAAAACGAATCACTAATCTACAAGAGGGAAATATGATACGCGATACTAATGTGTACGTCAGTTACCATATGTGAAGTCTCTTGCTCTTAATTTATTTGCTCGACTTCCAATTTTTAGACCGATTCCTCGGAGACGGGATCGTTCCGCATTCTTCGGAAACTTTTTTTCCTATTGTCGTATGTTCGCAGTAGTATAATTTTAGTGCCAACAGTCGATGTATGATACCTGAGAACCCGCGGAATCACCGTGCTTTCGAGACTATTTGTGGCCACGGTTTTGTTTCAAAAACTTGTTTGTTTGAAGAAATTAGTTGGTTTATGCTTTACATATTGATCAGTTGATATGAAAATATGTCCAACCAAAATAAAGTACTTTTCATAACCGTTGAACACTGGGAAGCACTGGGGACACACTAGTGTTCCAACACTGGATATCTGGTACCTGAGAACACAACCCTATAGAGGGCGGCTGTTCTGCTACTCACATACCAACCATTCCAGGCCATTCAGCTCCTTCAAGGGTTGTTTGATGCAGTGGACCTTAGAGAAACACGTTAGCCGGATGAGAAGGGACATATTCCACGGCTCCCAATACTCCACCTTAAAAGATATTAAGCAGCTGGGTGGATTGAGAGAAGTCGCTGAAGAAGAGATGCAGTGAGCTTTTTTGCGAATGGGTCGAAGCTAGGAGGGAAGTCGGGGAAGGAGAGCCTCTGTAAAGTCAATCTTAGCTTTGGGCTACCAGAATAATGTAGCGTTTTTCAGGCGGAAGTAGCTGTGCGCTCAAAGCTAGAAGAGGTATGTCTGTCTTCACCAGAAATGGCATCAAGTTACTTCTCCAGCGTACTCGTTTGGGGGCCAGGACATAGCAGAACCGTTGCAAACTACAAAGCCGACGAGCTAGCCAGAGGGGGCACTCTTGCTTCGCTTACATCAGAATGAGACCGAGTTGGATCTTCATTGGCATCTCGTGTTTTAATATGAGACCAATGGACCTCGCGTGCGCTGGTTAACGAACCGCTACCACTTTTAGCCTGGAGTAGAATGTAGCTAAATGGCTTGCCCTTAACGAAGTTTATTTTGCCGCAATAGCAGTTCTTAGTGGACATTGTCCAACATTGTCCCTTCATGCGGAAAGGTTAAAAATGCTGCCGGACAAAAGTTTTCAAAGTTATATAGAGAAGGGTGAGGTAGAAATAACCATGGACTTTCTACTCCATTATCCAGCATTTGCAAGATTGAGAATGAAAAATCTCGGCAGTCTTGCCTTAGCCGAACCAAGAAACATAACTGAAATTAGCCGCCTCAATAAATTTGTAGGAAATTCAAATCGCTTAGTCTATTCATATGGGTCTTCCGATGCATTATGTCGAAGAGTTTTTAGACGTTCTAATCTGTCCAAGTGAGATCGCTGTCAGGAACGACCTCTGAATCTAACCCAAATATACAAATTTAAACAAAAATTGTTTCCTCGTACTAACTGCGTTCAGTTAACTAAATTATCTGTGTATTTTTATTTACTTTTTTGCAGAAGGTCGCGAGACCAAGAAACGTACCACCTTAGCGAGACTTCTAAAGGGTCTGAAAACTGTAAATCGACGAGACCGAAGTAATCAACAAACCGCCGCACAAGTGAGGGTAAGTAAAAACAAGTACTATAATATTAATAAATATAAGAAAATTTGCAACACGGAGTACTCTAGTTCAGGGATCAGATATTACATGGAGTTGGCACATACTAGTGAATTGTGGACTAAGCAGAACGATCTAAACCAACCCTTACTAGATATTTGGACAATATTTTTATCTTCGTATTGTAAGCCTATAAAAAGAGCGCATTTATCTATTGCTCCTTCATTCTCAGCAGTCTTCGTCAGGCAACCGCTATCGCACAACACTTTCTTCTAAAGCTTTACAAGTCGCTGCGAATTTCTTATGTACTCATGTGCCAACCAGTGTTGCCAATGGTGTTGCTTTATCGCTTTAAGAATTTCGGGGCATTCGTAAAACTTGTAGGGGCGAAGTAGTAGAACTAGCAAAACCAAACTTTAGTATTTTCTTGCATGATATTTGCAAATTGCGCCGCGGCACTAAAACAAGCGTTTGAGTCGTCTTTAAATGGCGTCCATATACATTTCCATCAAATATCCTGTTCTGTCGCTGCTGCTCCTTGTTGAAAGAGTTTTAAGACCGAAGACATAGTGTGCCACATCAATAATGCACACACTACAGAAACACGAATATTTAGCTATAAAAGGCGAGCGTTTTTTACGCGCATGTGAGTTGCGCAAGTGCGCGCTTATTGCCGCTACAAAATGCTGCGCTAAATTTTTCATGAGCTGCTTTTTCCGCTTGCCCCATCTTAAGGAGACAAATACGCCACGACCACCTCCAATCAAATACGCTGGAGTTTGCTCTTTAAATGCTTGTTGGCAAAATTTCTGTTTACATTCTCTTAGCTTTTAGGGGTTCATCGCTGCACTTTGTTTTTGCTGTTATTGCCGTGTTTATATTGCCACTGAAATCGAGCGCCGCACATGCCGCTACTCCGCTGTGCTGCGCGCTTATTCTTTTGTTGTCATATTTAATCTACACCCTAGGGACATGCAAATTTTTGCTCAACACACACACACACACACACGCACATGTGTACAGGTGTTGGTATGCGCTTGTGTATGTGCCGCAACATTGGAGCGCCTGCCGCCTACCACACCGCGCCAATGTCCGACCATCTTCCGCGCTGCCGCAAATGTTTACAATGTAAAGGTTAAACGCGCCGCCGCCGCCGCTCCCTGCGCTCGTTTATCTGCTATTCCAAAAGGATTCATTGAAGACGTTTTCTTTCTTTGATTAAACCAACATTTGCCAGGGGAAACATAAAAGGCGCAAGAAGGCGACGTAAATATTCCGGCATACTCGTAGAAGAAAGAACTGCGAAGTTTCTTGGCAATGAAACGGTTGCAGTGGCGCTGACTTGGCGATGGCATTGGCCGCCGCGATAGCGCACAGCGAGCAAACAAGCGCGCAACACCCCTTCCTCACACGTTGCACATATACACTCTAACCAAACGAAGTCATAAATAACGCGAAAGGATAGAAGACACGCATCTGAAGATAAATATTGTTTGCTTGTCTGTATATATGTGTATGTATGGGTGTGTGTAAGGTATGACACCTGCGTCCGCAAAAACGCTATTGAAAAGCTGCCAACACAAAAAGGGGATAACGCTCAGCTCAGGTGGTTGGTCGCCGCAAAAGGCGGAAGCCGTAAATTCAGCAGCAGCAAAGTGCGATTAGGCTGCCAACACCAGCCGCTGAGGGTTCCTGCAATTCGGTTTCACTTTACAAATGTCTAATTAAAAAATGAAGAGCGGCGCTTTGAGCAGGCGATGAATGCAGCGCGCGAGATTATGAGAAAAAATTACAGCGATCTAAAATTTTACGATAAGCATTTCTTTTGTGCGCCGACCCTTGTCTCAGCTTAATTATATGATATATTTGAGTGTCTGTAAGGTTCAGCAGCGGCGCTGTTATCAAGTCGCAGCGTATGTTTCACGGATTTATTAAAATCTGTTTGTTTTGAATTGGCCACAGCGGACACATTGCCAGTAAATTATTTGCAAGTTGAAAATATTTTTGCTTTTAGACAAAGCCAAATTAATAATTAAACAAAATAAACGAAATGGCGGTATGAGATAATAAAAGGACAAATATTTCGAGAGAAATTTCGGGAACAAAATTTTCCTGAAGCGATGTAATGCTAAAGCAATGTTGGGTGATGGCGCTTTAAATTTGCTTTAAAATAGAGGAAAGGCAGACCAAGCTAAACATTTCTAAAAAATTATTTTTTTTGTTTTGCATATTTTGATACTTTATAATTTTAAAAATAACAAACAAAAATTTTAAATTAATATCTATTCAATTTGGCTACAGTTATACTAGCGCGAAGACAAATCTTCTGATCACTTTGATTTTTTCTGCTTATTTTCATATGTTTATCTGTACAACGACTAACCACTTTTTCGATTTATGAAAGAGATAATTGATGGCCCAAAAACTATCCCACTTCTGAGCAACATTCGAAATTTTTTTCCAATTTCTGCCATTTTCTTAAATTTTTGTATTTTTTATTAAACACAGTTCATTATATAGGCAATACTTTACAAATTTTCAGTGAGTTCAAAAAATAATGTTTTCCAAAATGTAGGTAGCGTTTACTGGATAAAATGTTGTAGTTGTAGATAATACAATGGTTTTTTTTATTGTTGACAATACTTTATCCAATCTCCACTTGGCAATTATTGACAATTTCAATTTGCAACCAAATTTTCCGCATATTCCAAAGCAAGCGACCTCCAGGCATATTGGAGAAGCCGTATAAAATTTTTTCTTGACTTTAACTGTTTTCTTCAATTTTGACTTTCATTAGAGCCCAAACATGCTCCAGTGTATTGGCGCCTGGTGACTGTGATGGCCAATCTAAAGTAACAAGATGTTTATTCTTCTTTCCATTCAATACAGAGTTTGCTTCAATGATTTGGATCATTGCCTTCTTGCAGTAACCAATTATAGTTATTTTTGCCGTAAGGCATTTCAAATGACTTCCGTAAAATATAATTTTATTATTCTAACAGCACTAAAAGTTTTTTTAAAGCACTTGAAAGCCCAAAATCGATGAGATAAAAGCAATCAATAAACATGAACCTTTTTAGGGATTCTTAACACTTCATTGAGTAAATGTTTGTTCGTTTGTTCATTTCATTGAGTAACTGAAGTTTCTTGACCAAACATGTCTCATGAAGTTGAATAACACAAAAGTTGGTCCATCTGCAAATATTTCATTGCTCCAATCAGTATTCCTGCGCCCAATTTAACCTTTTTTCAATGGGCGTTTTTGAAAGTATGAATTTGATTACAGTACTTCTGCGTTTTATATCAGATCTCAGAAATCTTTTCAGAATTCTAAATAATTCTCTAAATTAAGCAGTGGTTGCTTCTCAAAACGAAGAACAATGCTTCACGTGCTTTCTCCCTCTTCCAGACTGGTCATCGTTTATAGTTTTATTCATAATGGTCAGACCGCCTCTTGCCAATTATACAACTCGTATTAATATACTCTGCAGTTTTTTTAGTAGTCCATTTGGGATTTTTAGGGTGCTTCGCTGGAATCGCTACCTCAAACTTTTGTTATATCGAGCATTAATTTTTCCTATTTCACGCGTGAACTGGCACATTAAGAAAATCGAAAAAATCTTACCGAATCGTACGCATCATTGATCGTAATTTAACATGTGTCAGTTTGGAAAAAAATAAATAAAGTTTTCTATGAAGTGATCCTGCTAAGAAAAAAACTCTATTTTTGAACGCAACGTAATCTTCTTCTTTTTAACCGCGCTGTTAGCCGATGGAGAACTTTTTTGTTAATAACTTGAGGAAATAGTAAATACCTCTTTTAATTTTTTCATTTTAGAATATTTTCTGAATAATATTCCGCAACATTTTAAAACATTTTTCGCAACAGTTTCTTTTTAAGTTCCAAAAACTATCTTTCTTAACAGTAATTAAAACGGATATGTCCCTTAAATAAAGTCCAAGATCTGATTTTGATTGTCCAAGTGTGATCGGCAGATGTTTGGTTCATAGTTCAATACAAACTTTTTTACTTCAACAACTGTTGGCTTAGTAATGAAAATGTTCAAAGACCAGTCGCCTAAAATATGCTAAGAGTTTTACATAATTTTCGCAAAAGATCTAAAGTAACTTTATTGATGAAGCAAGTCTAGAGTGACTTAACATGTGAGTTTACCATTTTCGCTAAATTAAAGGGATGTTGAAATTTTTTTGATCTAATTATGTCCGATTTGCATAGAAACGCTCTCCTAGGATTTCTTTAACTGGTTAAGAGATTCTACTCAGCAGCTAATACAAAACGATAGAGTATTGATATCAGAAACCGTTTTTTGAGTATCACCTAATCATTTTTCTGTATTTTACTGACATTTTTTAGCATAAATTGCTTCAGTTTATCCATAATACCTTTATGTTTCGTGACTAGAAATATGATAAATAATTAATAAATATTTTTCGCAAATTTTTAGGCGGCGAATGAACGACTGAGACATTTTCAAACAATGAATGGAGGACAACACCAAAGCTTTGAAGAGACAATCCACAGGGTAAGTTGATAAAATTTTATTAATTAATAGAGTATAAAAATGTGCCACTGTTTATAAGCAAAAAAAACCTTAATTTTTATAAACAGAGAGTATAATTAAAAAAAAAAAAAACAAAAGGCTTTCAAAAGTTCGCACGGAAAATGTTTGCTTAAGATGTATTTTTTGCTGTCAGACACAAAAATCAAAATTTTGTTCAATCAGGTTTCAGGTTTATGAAACAATTTCGTATATAGGGGCATATTTTTTACCGAGATCACATAGATTTGTTTGCAGTTATTTGTTTCTTGAGATTCCCTTTTTTTGATATTATAACTTTTTTATGAAACGATAGTTATAGTCAGCATTCTTGGTCCGAAATTTTAATTTTACACTCTGCTATAAGTTTGTTTTTTAAAGCTTTAGAAGAGGTGTCTATAGAAACTACTCGGAGGTCCGAAAAAAGTAGCTGACAATAAGGAAGATTTTTCTGCGTACAAGGGCTTTAAATTTATTTATTCAAAATTTTATTATTAAGATAAATGAATACACCTGATGAGTAAAGAACTAGTCATAAGTTTAATTTTTGACAAAATGGTGGGTTTCCACGAAAAGGTCGTTTTTTGTTAAAGAAATGTGCACTGATTGGCTTAAAATATTGAAATTATTAGAAAAATATAATTCCCTTGATCATTATATGGCACATAAACTATCTGCGTGTAAAACTTTATTTTAACTGTAAAGCTGTTCAGGAGAATATACATCCAAACGCCAAAATTATTTGCCGATCGATTTTTTAAAATATAACACATCACGAATAGATGTCTCCCGAATACAATCATTTTATTTGTGTTTTCTTGTTTCAGCGCAATTTTTTGTACATCCTCTCCAGTATTTACACCCCTTAGTTTAGTACGATTCATTCAATTGAAATCCTTTTAAAGCGATTGCAAACACTTTTCTTACTACTCATTAACATGCAAAGCCTTCAATTCCACAAATTTACAAGGAAAATCAGAAATTCGATATTATTGAACTGAATTAGTTATGCACCCTTTTATCGCTTACATTTGCGCAAGGGTTCACTACTCTGAAAATGAAATGCTTTTGCGGCGATTTTAGAAAATAAACAGATTTTGTTCAACATGGCGTATGAGTAACCTCTGAGATTTAACATTTTTCCACAAAACAGGAGTGACAGTCCACTCAATATACAAAAATCCACCAGATTGCAGGGAAAGTTTGAATGCGGTGGGCATTCAATTTATTCTTTCAACGAGACATTACAGGGAAATCTGCATTAACCCTATAAGAGCTGCGTTCAAACACCGTATCACTCACAAGCAACAGCACTGCCACCCTATGAATTTTTTTATTTCAATTTTATTTAAGTAAAAACAACAAAAATATATTTATTCAAGTCTGTTTGCTATTAAATTTGTTGAAACCCGGATTAGCAGATAAAAATCGTGTTTAAAAATGTATTTCATTCCCCTAATCTCGACATTTTTGTGGCTTGTGGGAGGGAAGTGTGTATCTTGAAGCAGCTCCAGCATCCACCACACCAACCAAGCTGCAATGTAATAAAAATAAAAGCAACTAATAACACAAAAACAACAACAACTCACCTGAGTGTCAGTGGCGTAATGACATTGTCGCACGGCGCTGAGGGTGTAGCCGGCAACAGCGAGTTGTATGCAATATTTAAAAGTTCATTGCCGTCGACATTCATTATTAATGACAACAGCAACAATAACAACAACAAAAACGTCACAGCCGCTGTGCATAACACGACCGAGAACACAGCTCCCGTGCGCCGTGCGCATGAAATTGCAACAACGGCAACAAACGAGAAATAAAAGTAACAGCCCACAGGTGGCGAGGCGTGGAGCGGAGACAAGCCCAACACAGTGCGCACACACATCCCAACATGCGCGTTGCGCCACCAGCCAGACAGCTGCCGTGCAATGAAGATATGAGCATAAGAAAGTGCGGTGGCATAACGGCGCTGCTGGGCAGGTGCGCCAGCCAGCCACGGTGTAGCGTGTATTGTCGTTACATGTTGTTACCGTTTTTCTAGTGTTTCTTGCTGTTCCTGTCATTGCATTTATTATGCATATTCTCCTCAGACACTGCCATAACTTGCTCATGAAAATAAAAACAAAATAAAAAACAAGAAATAAAAGAAAACGCGCTGCGTTCCGTTGGGGCGCTGCATATTGTTGTTGTGCTTGTTGAGTCGTGTATGCTAACCGAAAATATGCCTGAACCTGCTGCATAAATTAGACTTTTCTGTGCACGGCAACAAACTCGAAACAAAGTTTGACTGGCAGAACTTGTTGTTGTTGCATGTTTTGTTGTCACAGTCACACCCCACACATGCAACAGCATCCATAGTTCACACCACCTGCGAGCTTGACTCAAAGGCACGAACTTCGGCGCCTCAGCGCTGTAATTTCTGCGCAATTTTTAAGCGCGTTAAGCTGTTTTTGCTGTTGTTGTATTGTTATCACTCGCCTGGCACTATACTACTTCTTATCTGCAGCCTATACCACTCGCGCGCCTAAGCTTGTAGTGCATATTATTGCCAGCTGTCGGCGCCGTGCGCTAGCTGCCGTCGTGTTGTTGTATTGGATGCAGCTTGTTGTTGCCTTATTTTGTCAATTCATGCACACAATTGCGCTACTTAAGCGTATTTTCGGCAGCGCCTTCATTCCGGCACACCACGCTGCCAATGATGGCATTTAAGGTAACCGTATTGCAGATGCTGCCTTCGTCGCCACCAATGCCACCAACGCCACCACCACCGCTTTGTAAGTGTTTGTTTCAACTTTCAGCAAGTGCATGCACAAAAAGCGGAATATTTACAGTGTGCTCTCCTCACACACACACACACAGTTGCAGGCGTGACGCTCCTCACATCGTCTGTGCCTACAGGGCGTATGAGTGCTCGCACTGCCTGGCTGCCGGTTGACAAGTGTTTCGCATACGCCGTGTCCTCACGCTGCAAAGTTTAAAACTTTTTTTCTTTTTGTTGTTTTGGTTACGCTATTTTTGAATACTCATTACACTGGTAGTGGTGCTCTTCAGTTGCGCCCATAAGTATGCACATAAATTTATTTACTTTATTTGCATGCTGTTGCCTTACAAAGAGCGAACTTTTGACTGCCAAATAAAAATTTTGGTTTTCTGCAGGCCTTCTTTTAGCATTAAGTATATATTTAGCTCATTTTTGCATCATCAAAGTGCTACTTTCGCTTTCGAGTGCCATTAAAATGCTGGAAATTTTAAAATATTTCGTATGTGTTTTCCATTTTCAGCTGAAAGTACAAGAAGCAATGCGCAAAAAGGAGAAATTCCAACGCGAACACGAAGAGGTAAGACTGCATTAAATAAACAATTTTTGATTAAATTTAAAAGATTTTAAAAATTTATATGATTGCATAGACTTTTAAGAATTTATGTATATATAATTTAGAGAAGATATCAACTAAATATTGAAAAAATATAAATAACGCCAATTTAAGATTTCCCGAGTTATCAACATCAGGATTTTACTAAAAAGTATTAGTCAATTACAATGTTATTTTATTTTTAATATTTTATTTGTTTATAATTTTAAGTTCACATAGTAGGTCTCATTTGGTTCAGTATTATATAATATTTATATTTTAATTATTCTATAATATTTTTGACATGCTGCAGTTGTTTATGGTTTGATATAGTCACATGCCAGACAGTATGGTTTAATTATGCAATGAACTCAAAACAAAAATAAACCAACAACACCAAAAAATATGTAGTCAGCTTTTTTAGTGTTATTTAGAATTTATTTCTGAAATAATATATTTTTTAAATTTTTTGTTAGTCTTACCTCTCAAAATACTATGCTAGAACTTCAAGTTTAATTTTCAATTTTTTTTTTTTAAATCAGCTTTTTCATTTTACACATTTTTCTCAATACTACACATTTCGAATTTGTGGACAAGGGACCCGATTAATATCAAATTCTTTTAGCCAATTCGTTTTTTTTAATTTGAATAAAAACCGAATTTTGCCTATCCGAAAACAACCAAATTTTCGAAAAACAATTCAATATTATTTTTAAAACGCTTCCATTTTGTCAATTTTTTGTTTTTTTTTTTCGTTGCCTTTTTTTGTTTATTTATTCATTGAGTTATCCATCCTAAAAGTTGAGCGGTAAAAAGCTATGTACTCATCGCCATCATTTCTACCCTTTTGTTCATCTGAAAAATAATATAATGATGGAAAATTTCGATTTTTTATTTTTTGTTGCTTCATGTGATACAGAGAAATTTAATCCCTCATTGTGTGATTTAATTTCTGTGAGTAAACTTTTTTTTAATCATATTCTTGATGTGGGCTATTGAAAAATTTGAAATTTTTTAGTTGCCGTGTTTTTAGCAACAGAGTTACGTAACATTGCATATATGCATATATATATATATATATATATATTGTATGCAATGTCATTCAAAAAATCTAAAAAAAAATGACAAGTAACTTACTGAACGGACATGCTCTTTATTTTATTGAATAAAAATGGACAAAATTATTTTTACAATAAATTGAAATTTATTTGATATTAAATTTTTTGAAACAATTTCTTGCTTTACGTACATTCGACACAACTTGGTAATTTGCAAGTGACTCGAGTGTCATCCCATGTTAGCCAGGGATCCATATGGTTCAACCATACTTCATTTTCAGGAATGATGCAACTTCTCTGGTGCTTTCTCTAGAAATAAAGTATAAGGGTTATACTTATATTATTTATATGTGGCAAGTAAATATATTGTTTTGCCTTTAGTAAAAGAGTTTTTGATAATTCTGAAGGCCTTCCACGTGGTGTTGCAGTTTTCCCGCAGAGTTTTACACCTACTTTCAGGTAAAAATCTGCCAAATTTTGACTCTATTTCCTTTTTTGTTGCCCACTCGTTTATACAATATAATAGCAAAACATTCGCCTCAGCCGTCTCAACCAAATGGTGAAAAATACGTACCAATTCTTAGAGCATATTTTGATTTCTTAGCAAACCGTACAACTGATTGTTCTGCAGTTTTGCCACAATAGCTTGAAATCTCTCCAGGAAACTATAGATATATGAAAATTATCCAACTTTGCAACATATTCAAGGGATTCTTCGCGTGTTTTCTTCATCATAATTTTCTCGTCCGAAAACTTTAAATTGGAAATTCGGTTCCGACCAACTGTTTCCAGTGAATAAATTTCTCATTTACCTGGGGCAATCACCAGTGGCAATAATGTGTAGTAATTTTGTTGTTTTTTTGTGGTAGAATATCCCTTAGTAATCTTATAACTATATTGGCACTTTATCCCAAATCAATTTCATCAGGCTGTTGTTTTCTTGGCCAATACATATTTCGAAGTTGTAATTATATCCAGATATACCAGCCAAAACATATGTATAACTTAAATCCCCATTTACATTTAGTATATCAGAATTGTTCATCAGCAGATAAGCATCTCTCGAAAGGAATTGATTTAAATTTTTCTACCAAATGGTTTACAAGAGGGCGTAATTTTTAGTCGATCGAAACTGGCATCATTTTTGTCTTTCATTTCATCATTATTGTTGAAATGCAACATTGATTTAATTTCTTCGAATTTATTCACTGACATAGTGTCCTGTATTCATTTGTTGCCTACTATTGGCGTCCAAGATCTTCGATTATTAGGGATTTGAACAATAGACATCACAATACATATCCCTAAAAACTTTTTTAGATCTTATATTTTCCATTTTCTCTGGAAATTTTTAATAAGTGTGTAAAATTGATTGATGAACTATTAACTCCATGAGATCATCTGAAAAAAATACAAAAAGTAGCTGCACGGGCCAGCAAAATTTAAAAAATCTGGCGGTAGCTGTTCGTTGCCTTTAAAACCTTTTTAATCAACCTTTTTGATCAAAATAATTTAAAGACCTATCAGATAGAAGAAATCACCATTAAAAGCTTGCTTCTTTTATTGAGCTCCGCTTAGAAGTATTTAATTTCCAACGTCTTCTATGGGTTTTAGAGGTATATTCCGGCAACAGTACATCTATAAAGCAAGCGACTTCCTAATAGCTCATCTCATGACTGGAGTCGCTCAAGAATCTCTTGATTTTCCTTGAATATAATATTTGAATTTCACTTCCATTAAAAATCAAAATTTATTTGTTGCAGCTTAACGTAAGCAAGCACAAACACAATTTTCGAAATACTATCACCCGGCCATACAAGTACATACTTGCACTGCCTCCTTCATATGGCTTGCTAAGCTTAAACTGCTGCTTTTTTGTTTAAACATAAATAATGCAGTCTAATTTACTAGACCAAAAGACAAATGACACATTTTCACTTTCCTTGCACGCAAATAAATTACAATCTCGCAAACTTCGGTCTCTCGCTGCTTTATGCCATGTAGTAGTGGTCAACCGCAGCACACGCATACAACGACAACAACAACTACATAAATACATAAACAAAAGCCCGAAAGAGCGCTCGCCTGAGCATTGCAAATAATAAATACAAAATTGGCTTGGAAAAGTGAGCGGCTGTGTGCAGTTATTCGAAGTTAGAAGTTCAAGTGTGTTGCCTCAGTGCTTTGCTGGCCGCCCTGCAGGAAAACTGCAGCCTAACTTTTCTTAATTAACTGCATGCATTACAATACAAGTTGGCAAACATTAGAGGTTAGTGCAGTGAGACTAAGGGCGAAGAGTGTGAATGAAAGAAGGCTAAAAAAAAATATAAATAACAAAATTTTGAATAATTTTTAAAAATTTGGAAACATTTTTCAGCCCCTTAATTTCCCTTAGTTCCCCGCCAGTACATGCTATTCGTTATCTTGCCACCAGCTTACCTGCTCAGCTTACTCTTAATCCATATTCGGTCCGGCCTATTCGCACGCTTACTCGACAGGCAGCAATAAAATCTATTGTTTATGTGCCACCACAGCACCACACACACACACACTCACTACTGTATGCGTGCATCAACCACAGTGGCGTACAAAAGTGGAGAGCTGTGATAGATTGCACACGTAGAGCCTGGCATTGTTGGCATTGTTGGTCGGGCAACGAAAGTGTTAGCTAGATTAAATCTAATGTAAGCGAAACTTTTTAGACATGTAAGAGAAATTAAACCGAAATAAAACCAAACAAAGATTTATAAACCGCCCTGCGCCTGAAGTTATGCTAAGAAGCGAGCGAGTATTCGTAGCAACTGAAAGCACACACACATATGGATACAATTGCCACGTAAAGGCTCTGTGGCAGAAGTTGTTATGCTGCTGTAGTTCACTCTAAGAACAACGAGCCGAAGCTCTCGAAGAGCACGTCGCTGGAATGCTGCAATTACTGTCTTACACTTGCCATTGTTGTTGTTGTTATTGTTGCTGTTGCAAATACAAAGCAACAAAAATAAATTCGAAAAACTGTAACAAAATAATCAAAGTGAGGCAAGTTAAAGTACATATGAGACAACAACAAAAACTGCCGTTACTTTGCTTGCACATGCATATTCTATGAGTTATTGTAATTGCTGCTATGCTTGGCTTCCCTGCCATGTTGTGGCCACTGCTTTTGGCTGGCTGTTGCTCCTCTTGCTGCTGCTGCTCCTGCTGCAGTGGCTGCTGGAACTTTTAGTGCCAACACACAGACGCACACACTGTATGTGTATACTATATGTGCCTATGCCTTCACCTATCTATCTGTCTATGTGTGTAATGACAGTTATTTGTGTGCTGCTGGAGCACTTTATACCCTGCTATTGTTGTTGTTGTTTTTCTTTTTGTCTCCCCATTGTTATATACGCTTGTGTTTGTTGTTGTCGCACGACTTAGCAGTCTCACATTAAAATCTGCACCCCTCCCCAAAAACACTTTGCGCCACTAGCAGCTCTATTATTGCTGCCATCAGACATGTATGTTTGTATGTGTGTGTGTGTGTGTGCTTGTGTTGTGTACTCTTCAAACGCCTACAAACTGCCATGTAGACAATGCCTCTTACGCCCCTCCACACTCTCTGAGTTGTTGCGCGGCAATGGACAGTCGCTCAGTCATTTATTTGGCAGCGAGGCGGCAGCGCTGGCGGCGCATGCAATATTCATTTTCCAACAAATGACTGCAATTTACTCGACTCTTCTTCTTTTTCGCCACTCGCTCAAGTGCGGGATGCTCGCGCGGAGGTTAGAAGTGTGCACAGGTATCTTGTTTGTAGGCATTGTTTGTGTAGTGATTATGTATGAAAAGGTGATTGCCCGCGCACTCATGCCTCTGTAAGACACGCTGTATCTCTTTGTAAGGCATCTCTGCGGTGATAAAATCTTCGTTTTATTTAATTACTGCGAGTAATAAACAAGTAAGAATTCTATTATTCGAAACTACAGTTATGTACTGTCGTGGTTTTTATTTACATAGACTTAATTTAATTTTGTTTGTTTAGTTTGAGTTTCTGTTATGAACAATTTTTTCCAGGGCCGGTCTTTCAATTGTCATTTAAGCTACAAAATTTCAGAAAACTTAAAGCTCATCGTTTATAAAATAACAGTTAAGGTTTTATAGCTTTCATTTCTCTTCTGATTTTTCTTCATTATCTTGACTACAATTATATTCCAAACAGTGTATATTAAGTGTTTGTCACGAAATTCGTAAAAGAATGTAGCATATTTTCCAAATAAGGAAAAATATTGCTCCATCTGTGCGTAGAGTAATGATCAGTAACACTCCGAGAGCAAAGCAAGATTCGTCTTTTTATAGCCGAGTTTACAACAGCTCGCCAGTCGTTCTTCCTTTTGGCTGATTTTCGCCAATTGGAGATTCCAACTGTAGCTCCACTTAATCTTTCCAACGGAGTGGGTGGCCTTTTCGTCTACTTCCTCTGGCAGATACTGCGTCGAATCCTTTTAGAGCTGAAATATTTTCGTCTCACTTTCTTCGCTTCTTTAGCCAACCTGAAGAAAGCAGAACCAATGTTCTTTTGCCTTTTCCGAAAACCAATGGAGCTTGAAATGCCGTCCTTCAGCTGCCTTACACCGAGTTGCAGATGTCTGCTCTCAGAGAATAGGAGTGCAAGTCGAGTAGAAAATCGTTCGACTGTCTGTTATGATTGCAGCTTCTCGACGTCGAACCTTTCTTGTGTTTGCTCATGTGCGTTTTTTGCTGCACAGAGGCGGGTGCGAATCTTGGCTGCAACAAGATAGTGGTTCGAGTCAATGCTATAACCTCGGAGCTTACGCACGTCTAAAACACTGGAAACGTGTCTTCCGTCTACCATAACATGGTGGATCTAGTTGGTGGTCTTTCGATCCGGAGACAGCCAAGTAGCTTGGTAAATTTTTCTATGCTGGAACCTAGTACTACAGACAAACATATTTCGGGCCCCTTCTAAGTCGATCAGCCTCAACCCATTTGGCAATGTTTCATCATGGAGGCTGAATTTACAAACCGTTGTGTCACCAAACACGATCAGCGATATCTTAAAGAACTTCGCTTTGTTGTAGATTGTGTATAGAAGTTCATCCACCGGGGTGAATGTCAAGACTCGACGAAGAAGTCGCAAACGCAGCGCACAACCCTGTGTAGGAATTGGTCATCTTCTCACTTTACCCTCAGGATACTTGGTCTAAGACCGGAAGTCGTGAGCTGCTTGAGCCACACATTAAAAGAATCGTTTAGTGCCACTCCCAAGAGGATGGTGATCAGAGAACTTTCTTCACTTGCGTGAACTTCTACACATGGCACCATCCTCCAAGATTATATCAATAATTTAATAATCAATATCAATTTCTAAGTTAACATACTATATGCCTTGAATACATAACTACATAAATCGATTGTTCGGAAGTCTACATTTTGGAATATTCATAGATGGTTTTGGCTAAAAATTTCAAAAACTGGATCACTGCAGCGCTTCACTTTAACTGCTTAAACCTTTAAATTTCAAAAGCCCTACTATTCAATAAGAATATCAGTGTCTAAGCAAGACGCCAACTTAAATTAGAATTCAGCACACATTTGCCAGGCAATGCTTTCAGGAATGCAGAAGTTGCGCATAAAATTGTAAAATAAACTCTTCCTAATGGAACTTTGTAATTTCTTATATATTTGAAGGCGACCCAACAGCATTGACTATTTACGCCCGCTGAGCTGCTGCAATTTGTATGGTTACACATAAAATAAATAAGCAACAGTATACCAAGCTGCATGCACATACTCACACACACACACATGAAATTGTTTGTATGTAGAACCCAGAAGGAATATGTGGCCCCCCTGCAAAGCGACACAACTGTTGAAGCAGCAAAGTCACTTCCATGGCGCTGTTGGCCAGCTTGAATGTGACTTCAATAAAAATCCACTCAAGACTTGCAACTGCAACAATTGCGAACTTTTACCTTCCACTTTGAAAATCCTTCCTTCCGTCGTACCGTTATTTTTCTCAAATGCAGCAGCTGCACCGAGAGAGCTGTTGTTTTTTATACCGTTGTCGCTCGACTGCGACTGTTTGCTGACAACGGTCACGTATATATTTAATCCACCAGCGTGGCACACGCTGAGCGCAGCGCGAAATGTTGGCCAGCATTCGCTCATTAAAATTTGTTCGTTCGCAGTGGAAGATGTTGCAAAGATGTTGTTGTCATTAGAATTCATAAAATTTGTGCGTAATACATAATTTCTATATAAAAATATATTCTTTATTAATACACACGTTAGCAATGAAGCTGCCACTTACTTAAATAATATGGCGTCTTCTGATCAGAGCAGGTCACACGTCTCTAGTAAAATGTAATTAAAGCTTGACCAGGGTATATTAAACTTGGCACACTCTTTTTAACACGCAAAAGAAAACATCGGAGAGCCTATAAAACATAACCGGATATGGCTGCAATCTTGGAAGAAATTATTCAAATCGGACAACTATAGCATATAGCTGCCATACAAACTAAACGCTCAGAATCCTGTTTTTGTACGAAAAGCTTCTTCATTTGACCAGATATCTGCAGGAAATTTGGCACAGATTATTATCCAAGGCATTACTATAATTTCCGAACATATTTTAGAGATCGAACAACTATAGCATATAGCTGCCATACAAACTGACCGATCACAATCAAGAAAAAGATCTTTTTATACCCTTTTATGTTATAAAAATGCACCTGTGAAGGGTATTATAGCTTCGTTGCAGCCAAAGTTAACATTTTCTTGTTGTTTTTATTTTTCATTTCGAATAAAAATTTTGAGATTTTAAATTTTTTTTCTAAGCACTCTTAAAGCATTTTTACGATATTTGGTATCTCTGATTTTAAAGAAACTTAAATTTGTAGCATAAGCTTTCTCAAAGCTTTTCTCATTTTAAAATCCATAGTACGAGAATTTCGAAGAAATTGGTAAATTCTGGTATAATTGCTAAAAAGTACACAATTCGTTCATACTAAAAAATGTAAAGTTGTACTATCGAAGACTTTTCACTGGTTTAAGTCTTAGATAAAAATCCGTGGAGTACATATTTCGAAAAAAAAATCGAGTATATACTTTATAGATCTTAGATTTAAATATGTACATACTTACTTATGAATTTTTACATTAATTAAATTTTCACCTAATTTTTCAGATTTTACGAGACATACGGCAAGGTTTACTACAAATGAGTCGTGAGGGTCGAATAGGTAAGTTTAAAAGAGAGCTTTAGTACAATTTTTATTTTTTCGAAATCCACTATTTGAAAAATTTTTATTTTTTTATTTTTTATTGACATAAAATTTTGCATTTAAAAATACACAACTACAATATTTCCCCAGATATTTTGGCATTTAGTAATGCTTCGTTGTTGCACCTGCGAAAAAGTTGTTTTTGCGTCCCAACGGCTTTGTACCTACAACAGCAACCAGTTCTGTGAGAGCGACTCTTATGCCTAAGTGAGCATAAAATGCATACGTCCGTTTCCGTTTGGCGTGCAAACAGTTGCATACGCACATATACACGAACACACATGCACATGCATGCAACGCAATTTCTTCTTTCAGAACAAGAACAAGCCAACATAAACAAAAATCTTGAGCACATGCTCAACTCTTTTGGCTGCCGACTACTTTAGCAGCCAAGCAGCGCGTTCGCATACCAATACACCCGAAAGCTCGGCGGACAGACACATACGAGTCTTGGTCGGCTGCATCTCTTCGAAATGTGGAGTAAACAAAGGTGCAATGACACTTTTCGGCTGCCGCTTAGCTTACTTAGTCTCTCACTTCTCGGCATGCTTTTGGCCTGACTTCTTCAAGCTTGTTGCTTTCTTTTCTACTTGAAGTCACAGTGCACTTGAGCAGCGCGACATTTTCCATGTAAATGCGCGTGAAATGCTGAACATCTGCACACAAGTGTCGGCATGCAAAAATCGTTGCATACTGCGCAGCGCAAAGCACGTGTGTATGAACGCGGGCGCATTCAAGTGTTTGTTAAGGGAATTTTGTGTATTTTCGTAATTCTCTCAAGCGAATTTAAGCACAGCACGATTTTCATTAATTTTGAGTGCAAGTTTTGTGTATTTTAAAATTAATTATTTATATTATTTGATATATTTACTTATATTTGTTTATATTTTTTCTTTTTCCTTCACAGACGACACCTACATGTATGACGATGCACTACGTGGCCCACATTACGCCGTAAGCGGTCTACATCATCAGGGTCACTGGTATGATGAGCCGCCATATGAGAGCGATCCAGATGACTTCCTAATGTCCGGCATCAATTGTGGACCCGCCGCTACAATACAGGTAATAGTTTTGAACCTCTTCTGGTTGCTCTTCATCGCAAATGCAGACATTTTTCTTGTTTACATACCCGTTGAGCCAGAAATGAGCCTCATCGCTGAACAAATGTGACCTGAAAACGTCGGATCTTCTTTAAACTTTTCAAGAGCCGAAGCGATGTCGCTTGTGACGGTCAACCGACTTCAGTTCTTGCACAAGCGTAGTCGAATGTTGTCCAAGATGGGTGATGGTGTTGCAAATAGTACGCTCAGCTGACCGATTATATTGACCATAACCTCAGCGAAGCGCGCAAAACACATTCTTTACAGAACTTGAATTTTCGTAACAAAGTTGAACGATTTGTAAACGAGAACAGCTTGACACGACTCACGCCTGATCTGTCAAGAAAAGCCTATTGAAAAAAGTACCTTTTCTTGGATCACTCGCTATATTATATTCCAACATTGATATTTTTTGCCCATAATTGTTTGTGAAAAAATCTGACTTTGCCCTTAACTTCAACCTAACCACAATTGTTGTTAGCTACAAAGAACAACGCAACATTCTTAAATTCAGCATTGTCGTCTCTTTGCTGTAATCTGATTCGTCGCAATTCACTGGCAGTCAACCACAACCGAAGGCTACGGAAATTCATCTCAACCTTTAAGTGGTTACCTTTTTTTCGGCGTACAGAAGGGACCAATATCCGCTTTAGCTTTTCATGCTGCGGCTTTTGCATGCTGCAACCTTTTAGCTGGAAGGTTTTTTGATTTTATTTGGTTTTCTGTTGCGCACTTGGATGCTTCTTTTGAGCATTTTGCAAATAACTGAAATCATTTCTCGAATTTAAGCTTAGAAGTCGGTTATGCGCTTACCGATTTAAGGCGCAGCGATTTTATAATTTTTTTTTTTTTAATTTAATTTTTAAATTTAGAGTTGCCAAGTGTCAATAAGCTCTGTTAAAGAAAAATATTATAAACTTGAAAAGAGAATTTTCTACGTTAAAACTTTAAAGCATAAAAAATATTTTTTTTAACTTTTCTAACAAATTTTGATAGTAGCGCTCACTTATGCTTCTTTCAGCTTCATAAAAATATTTTTAACCCAAAAAATGTTATCCGCCCAAAATATTCCCACCGTTGGCCTCCTTTTGCCTCCTTTTAGCCCTACTTTACCACAAAATAGCGAGGCACATTTGCTTCTCCGCGTTACCACCCTCCACATGACATAGGCAGAAGACGGACTCACACACGGGCGCACCCTTGCGTGCGGTTTTAGTTCAAGTTCATTGAAGCTGCGCCATGACGCGCTTCACTGCCGCCTTCACTCTGGCGTGCGAGCATCCTTTATCGAGCCCTGCCCTTTTTGCCCGTTACCACTCATTATTTGTATTTTCCAACTACCCGTTTGCCTATTTTCTTTCCTATTTCAGTTGCCTTTTTTGGTATTTTTTTGGCGTTTTTGTCTGTCTGCCCGAGTGTCTCTGTTCGGGCTGCAGCGCACATTTCTTCGATTTTATTTGCAATCGCTTTATTAAATTACACGCTGAATATATTTTCTTTGCTTTGATTTCGGGTTCGCCAGCGAGCGTCCACAGGCACACACACACACATTCAGGCGTCTGTGCATTTATGATTCCTTGCTGGCTGCCGTCTTCCCCAAAGCAAACGCTCTTTGCTGCTCTTTTTTCAATTTACTGTTTTCGCTTCATTCGTTTGCTTGCTTTTATTGCTTTCTATTTTTTATTGAAATTCACTTTATGTTTATTGACAACGCGGAAATGCATAATTCTTGTGGAACTGCAAACCAAATGCGCCACCCGCCACCCGCAAGCGGTCCTATGCACGCCCGCTCACCCGCTTCGCGTTTGGCAAATACGGTTCGTGCTTAAGAGCGCTGCGAAGACGTTGGCTGTCCTTTACAATTTCCGCTTCCCATAATCCTAATAAGTAGTCAGCTTCGATTTCGCCACACTTTTGTCTGCCAAGCGTCTGCGTCGGCGTCGGTGGCTGAGCCCGAGGCTTCAGCGTAATCGGAAACCGCACTTCGCGTCTCTCCTTCGGATGCTCAGGCAGCGGCAGCGGCCGTAGTAATAGTGGCAGTTGTACATAACTGTAAATGCCAATGCATTTGCCATTCGATAATGGTAGTTGTTGTTGCTGTTGGCGGCAGATTAAACTGTGAACTTGTTTTCTCTTTGATTTATGAGCTTTGTGGCTTTTCGCAAGTGGTTTTTGACTCCGCATCAAATCCTTCAATTTCCATTCAGTTTGCTTTGATGTCAAATTTTGTTAGTTGCGCAATCGAACGCACAGCCACACACACACATACACACATTAATTGTATGACACACACATCCATAACAGGCTTTATTCATTTGCGTGCGCCGGGCGATTGTGGGGTTAGCGTTGGGCAACGCATAAAAAATACAACGAATATTTGCGGTTTTTTGTTGGCCCAAATAAATTTCACTCAAATCCATTTGAATCGGTTGCGAAATAGACGAATAACGGAGTATTCGAGCAATTGTCGTTAAGGCAAATTGTTATAAATTTATTAGGAATGTATAAGTTCGCTGACAAATGGCGAAAAACGCGCGCTTTCGAGGGGAGCGGCATAATTTCGTAGCCACAAAAGAGCAAATTTCATTTATGAGGAATAATCAAATTATCAAGCAAAAAACAAGCACTCAGCAAATAAAGAACTACGCAGATGATTTATGCGAGAGAGCGTGGGTGGAGGATAGTGGTTCATAAAATCAGCGGTCATATGTATATGTATAAATGGCTTAGCAGAGTTTTTTGTTGTAATCTTAATAGAAAAGGAAGGGTAAATTGAATCTGGGGTTGTAAGTAAACATAAAATTTATTAAAGTTCAAGGATTTTTTGCCTAATTTCAAATCAAATCAAAGTTAAATTTCTTAAATTCCTAACTTTAGAGTTGAGAAGTCAAAGACTTTAACTCAAATTTGAAAGTCTCTGAAAATATCAGTCTGAAGATATCTTTTAGAGCGAAAGTGCGTAGGACCTCACAGAGCTAAGCTTGCAATGCAGAAGCCTTTATAAGGCAAAAATTGCAATACTTAAGTTTGAAAGCTATGTATTTAAGTCTCTTAGCGGTTATTCAGCTCCAGAGAATGATAGCTTCATAAAGTTCTGAGTATCAGCGGACCTGCAATAACTTGTTTTGGAGTGGGTGTCTTAGTCAGATTTTCTTCTATTAGTAATATTCTTCATGTGTATAGTTCACGCAAGTAAGGAAAGTTCTCTGAGCGCCATTCACTTGAGAGTGACCAGAAACGATTCTTGTACATATGGCTCAAGCTGCTCTAGAATTCCGGTCTTAAACCAAGTAGGTAGGTGTTTTGGGTAGCAAAAAACATCCGCTTGAAGGCTGAGCATCCTTCGCCAGGGTCGTGCGCTGGATTTGCGACCCTCCACGTAAAAAAACGACTCCACAGAAAAGGTCAAAACAGCTTTGCTGTTGTAAACTCTGCTATAACCTCACAAGCAATATCTACGCCAATTAAGAAAAAGAAGAACAATACATATTCTCCGTGCTTAAACCATACAAATAATTATCCAAGAAAAAATTGAAGGAAAACGGGGTATTGGCTGTAAACAACTTTCGTGCCTTCGAAACATTCGACAACGGACAGGAATCCACCGAGTCTTTCTAACTCAGTGGAACTCTTCCTCTGCTTCCCCCGGCGGGTACTGCGTCGAATACTTTCAGAGCTGGAATGGTTTCGTTCATTCGGACGACATGACCTAGCCAATGTACCCGCTATCTTTTAATTCGCTGAACTATGTCAAAGTCGTCGTATATCTCATACAGCTCATCGCTCCATCGACTGAGGTATTCGCCACTGCCAATGCGCAAATGACCATAAATCGTCCGCCGAAACTTTCTCTCGAAAACTCGTAACACCGACTCATCAGATGTTCCATATCGCAGGACGAGACAGGACTTTTAGAGTTTGGTCTTTATTCGTCGAGAGAGGAGTTTACTTCTCAATTGCCTACTCAGTTCGAAGTAGCACTTGTTGGCAAGAGTAAATCTGCGTTGGATTTCAAGACTGACGTTGTTTAATGCTGAAGAAGAGTTTTGTTTAGGAGTTTAGATTGAAGTAGTCACATGAAGGGGTGTCGCCTTGTCTGAAACCTCGTTTGGTATCGAACGGCTCGTAGAGGCTCTTCCTGATCCTGACGGAGCTTTTGGTATTACTGCTATTGCGGAGATACCAAATTCAGACATAGCGGCATAAAGGCAATTCTTTTCGTGCTGCCAAGAGCAGTTTTAAAATCGAAGAAGGGGTGGTGTGTGCCTATACTGGAAAGACGAAATCTTATTCTACTTTTTAGTTTTCATCCACATTACAAACGCTTTTCAACTATTGGAGAGCTAGTCAAAGTGTAAACAACTTGGATGAAGAAAACGATAATACCATTTAAGGTATCCACAAATTCTCTTCGACGGAATGACGAATAGATGATGACGGCAAATATCTCTTTCAATAAAGGTACTGAAACTGCCTCTCATTTATATTTAACTGTACAACACTCAACTGTGTATTTCACCAAACTACCTAAATAAATATATATGGAAATCATTAATGCTTGACTTTCATTTCAATTATGCTCCAAGTTTTCAAAGAGTGTCCAGTATTTTTGAAAAAAAAAAATTGAAAGATCTAATTTTCATCAAATATACAAAAAAGTTAGCCTAAATTTGTTGTACACCATTGAAATCAGAGGAAAATGTAGGTACTGCCTATATTTTTAATTTTTTATTAACTATCTACTAAAATAAATAATATTATTTTTCATTAACCATAATTTCGAACTACGACAAATATTTCGTTTTCGCAGGCTAGCTTCGAAGAACGGAAAAATTTCTTTTTACATATTACTCAATTCCTCGAAAATAAATAATTTTGACCAATAAACAGAAAGTATTATTTTTTGCAGTTCAGTGTTAAATATGCTTTTTATTCCATGGGTGGTAATATGATACTCTATCGATAAAATACATACATATATTAGGGTGAGTCCAAAAAAAAACGATTTTTTTTTCGCTTTGTAGGCATTAAATTTCTTACAAATCTATGAGTTTCTCGATTTATAATGATTTTTTCATTGAACTGTAACATTCATAAGAACAAGCGTTTGCCATAAAGTAATCGAATTTCAACGGTTTATCTTTTAAACGGTAAGATTTACGAAAAAATCGTTTGAGGCTTTTTTCTAGAGCATTCAATTTCCTACATAATCTATATAACGACATGTTTTTTCAAGAAGTTAGAACCAATTTATAAATTTTTCTATTCCTTCATAATAAGTAAATAGAATACTTGGAGGCGGAAGACCTTCTCGTTACAGTTTGGAATTCATATTTGAACAGACTTTTTTAGAGGCGTCTACGAACCTACCTTTCAGAGTACCAAGCCAAAAAATCGTTTTTTTTAACCACCCTAATAATACATAAATCAAGAAAATTTTTAAAACTGCTCTCTTGTGCAGTCTCAGGAAAGATATAATATTTTTTTATATTTATAAATTATAAATTGTAATCGCTTCGAAGCTTTCAAGCTGCATTTCCAAATTTCCCAAACTGGCAATTTGATTAAAATTTCATTCAATCCGGTCCATTCCTAAGAAATGTAAACACCGTAATCAAACCAAATATTCCAACATTCATTGTGCATACTCACCCGCATAAAAAATACGTACAATAAGACCAAAAGCGAGATCCCATTGAAAATTAAAACACAACCGAAGATTATGGCAGAGAAAAGCTGCTGCTCAAGCAAACAATTTCAACAGAATTTTCAACTTTAATACCAAAACACAATAGAAAGCGCACAATCCACACCTTTGTTAGCGCCGCACATATTTTCGAATTGGCCATATAACGGTTTATCATACAGATTCAAATAAGGCTTGTATTGCTTAGTGGCAGAGCTTTTTGCCAACTTTTCTAAACTTTGTTAATTTTTCATAATTCCGAGCATTTTCCCAACAGACCGCAGCCACATTTACGACCGCGCGCACTGCCACACACAAACACACACACACACATGCAAATGTATACTTTTCTTTGCGAATATTTTAACACTGTTATAATGTTGCGTTTTTTGTTGTTGTTTCTAATTCACAGGGCGGTCGGGTACGTTTCACCTCGAACCGTGAGAGTGTTGGTGTAATTTCATTAAGATCCGCCGGAGATATTTCACTGCCACAGCGAGGACCGCCCCGGCGTGGGCTTATCGTGCCACAGCAGCCGCCAAATCCACCGACAATAATACCGTTAACGCATGCCAGGTAAGATTATACGCACACCTACATATACACATGCATATATACCATAAATATAACATTCAACGAGCGTTTAAAAGCACGAGTAAAACCGAAAACTTCACACTCGTGAGCTTTTTCAAAGGGTATTTTCTTGTAGGCGAACACACGCTCCCACACCGGTGTTTGTATGTATGCACTAAACTAAAGGTATGTTGCTGGGGTTTACAGTTGCTTGTTGTTGGATTTTACAGTTGTTTGTTTTTGTTGTTGCTGCTATTATGGCGTTAGCTGCTGCTGAAACAGTTTCTGCCGCTTTAGTCAACACATTAATAATAAATATGGCTGCGGGAGTTAAGCGCACACACACATACACAGCATTCACACATCCTTACAAGTCTCACACATACACACACGCACGCACCTACAAAGCCAACAGCTCGTGTCCGTCAGCAGCAGGCAAAGCGAAAGGTGTAAATTGAGCAAAATATGCGCCAACAAAAATTGTGTGCAATAGAACACCTACAAACGTTGCTGGGCGCCACTAAATCACACCTTTTATATGATAGTACAACAACAATAACAACAACTTTATGTAAAACATAGCACTGGCATAGTCCAGCGCGTAGCGAGCGCGGTAAAGGGTGAAGATTAAGTAACGTTGGCGCATATCGGCGATTTATTGCGGCCAAATAAATATTTTAAGCAATTTAACGGCATATCAAACAGTTACTCATAAGTAGGCAACTTTAGAGGTTACGAGCATTGCGCACACACAATGAAATATGTTTTATGGTGAGGGATCAAGACTTTTCGTAGTGGAGCATTACTTTTCTGCAGAACGAACGAATCGAATCAAATATCAACGCAAATATATATATGTTTATTTATTTTTTTTTTATTTTTTATGTTTTAAAAAAAAAATTATAAATTTTTATAAAGCAATATAACTATAAAATCAGAGCAAAAATTAAGTAGGTAAAATTTATTAAGATTTTTTTGTAATTTAAGCAACAAAACATTATAATCTGTATCTAGTTAGAAATTTTGAAATCCCATAAAATAAAAAAATAAAAGGTTAGGTCGCCGAATTTTCATAAAATTAAAGTACACTCTTGAGTCCTTCATTAGTATATAGAACGGCTGAACAGTCTATCAGATCAGGTTATCGGGAAATGAACTAGCTGATAAGTTCAACATGGTAGCACTTTTGAATGCGGTTGGTCCCCATACCGAAAAGGAGCCACTCCACAAGGATGAAGGAGTGAGCAGGAGTATTGGCAACAACACTAATGCATGCGCCATGCCAAATTGCTAATGGGTGATTACAACTTTAAAAGATTACATATATTTAAATCTTAAAATTTCAAAAAAACTGGTCCAAATATAATAGAACTTGTATGACGTCACGCATTATCCTGTTGGACCACTACACCTTTCCTTATAATCAATTCTGACCCCTTCTATTTGAGTGCAGCATTCAAATTGTCCAACTAATAACAATTAGCATCAAAATTAATAGTGGCAGAAGCTTAATATAAACAATTACTTCGAAATCCCAACAAACAGACAACAAACATAAGCTTGTTTTGGTAACTATAGGCCTTCGAAGTGGTTTGAGCTGGTTCATCTTTTACAGACCCTGATCTCTTGCTATTTACATTATTGTAAACAACCCACTTTTCTTCGCCAGTCGCAGTGTCCTTCAAAATGGATCACTTCTTTGATGTTTGATAAACAACTGACAGTTAAATGATACAAAGTAAATTTCGTTCTGTCAGAACATAAGCAACCCATATGACGAACTTCGAAATTAATCCTAGACGTTTCATGTGCTTATGAACGGTCACGTTAGATAAATTAAATCTACCTGCAATCTCTCGAGTGTTATTCTTTATTTTATTCACATCGACATCAAAAGGTCTTCCAGGGTGTGGTGTATCCTCAAGATCGAAATTGCGGCAACGAAATTTTGCCAACCAATTTCGACATTTTGCTCAGAGCAAACAGCTTCATATCTTCTTCGTACACATCATACTTGTACAATTTTCGCTTAGCTTGAACTAATGAAACTATGAGTGTTACAGTTAAATTTTTTTTCAATGAGTTGTAAAATTCATGAGAAAACAGATTTGCCATAAAGTAATCAAATTCCAACCATAAATATCTTTTAAACAGTTAGGTTTACAAGAAAATCGTTTGAGACTTTTTTGCAGAGTTGGAAGCGAGTTTTGAAGTTTTCTATTCGATAATAAGCAAAAAATAGAAAACTGTAAGGCCGGGGACCTTTCCGTTAAAATTAAGAGCTTATACTATTTTAAAACACTATCTCAAAGGTTTCCAGGAACCTGTTTTTTCAGAGTACCAAGCGCAAAAAATATTTGTGTTTTTGGCCCACCCTAATATATGATAAATAAATATGTGATCATATGCATAAGACACACCCTAGTTCCCATTTTCACCACAGCGAGAAGGGTTCCACACAAGATGCCACCAATTTCTAAGGCCTACTTTTTATTGCGACAATTCGGTTGCCAATTTTACGTTTATTGCGGTGTGTTTGCTACAAATTTTTGTTACAATTGTACGCCCAAATAACAACAACAAAACATGGTAGATTTCATTTACATGGAATGCAATGTGTTTGTTATTGTTTCTGCTTATGTTTCGGTGCTCGTGTTTGCCCTTTTTAATAAAGCCAAACTTTATAGCGCTTTTCATGCCAGGCGAGTGTACGAGTATAGGAAAGAATTTCAAATTTACTTATCGAAAATGAACTGCAGCGCACATTACTTTCACGTATTGGCAATAACACTTTTGAAATTACCCGAAATTCATCGCAGTTTGCTTAACGACTGGGGAGACATGTGACGTTGAGGACTGGTTTGAGTCTATAATTAAATTTGTAATTTTTGTAATTTTTTTTGTGTGGGGCATACTTCACAAAAAATTATTGATGAACGACAGCAATGATAGCAAATATGAAGTTGTCGAATATAAATATTCGGAACGAAAAAAAAATACTGTCATAAGCCTTTGCCAACATTCTGTATACCATATTTATGCCTTTTTTTACTAACTGTATAAATGAATACTTAAAATTACGCAAAAAATTATATTACGTTGAGTTCCTTAATCAGTTTTTATTTCATAAATATTTTCAGCGAACTTCTGCCGGTTCTTATGAAAGACTTTCTCCAGTCAAAATTTCGAAAACAATTTTTTTTAATTCCTCCAAAGTAATTGGAAAATAAAACTCTAAACATTAAAAGTAGTTTCCAAAAATATTTCTTATATAATAACTGTACATCACTGTTAGTTACCGTGTCTCCTGATTTACTCTTAAGCGCAAATAAACTTGCCAAAACAGAGTTTGTCTAATTTAAAGTTCAATTAAACTTACGCACAACTGTAACAACTTTCACCTTGCCACTTACAGGTGGCATGAAATGTTTTGTGCAACCACAATTCACCCACATTTATGTTGCAAACAACACCAAGCCCCACAAAAAATACAGAGAAACACATAACATTGAAATTATAGATTCGCAGACCCATTTGTTTAGTCGATTCCAATAAAATCGCCTCTGTGGCAACGTGAAAAGTTTTTGATTACTTCGGCGTCGCAAGCGCACAAGCACTCGCAGTCTCCTTGGGTTTGACCAACAAAGTCACACTTCGATAACGGCGAGTGATTCGTGTTGCACAGCACACATATACACACATGCACACTCAGTTTTGTTTATAACTTTGGCTTACTGAGTGTCTATTGCTTTGTTCGGACGCTTCAACTGTCTGCCAGTGCTTACTGTCTCAACTGCCAACCAGTCTATTTGGGTGCGTACGTGTGGAAAACTACTAAAAGGGATAACCTAACTCCATCTAGCAACACCAACACACACACACACGCACGCTGGCAAAGACTCGCATCGATACCACCGCACTCACCTCACTTTGAGGCACTCGAGGAACTTTGATTGAGCGTGTGTTTGCGTGTCTTGAATTGTCTGTGGGCTATCGCAAATCAAGAGCAATTCACACTCACGTCTGCAATAGTTGTTGCCCCGTGCCCGCTGTCGGCGTACGGCTGTTCATCAGCAGCTTGACTTTCACTCCGACTTGAACACTTGAACACACGGTTGTTGGTCCGTGCCGTCGCCCTGCCTCCAAGTGCCAATATACGATTTCGATTTCGATTTCTCATTAGTTTCACACTTTACGAACGGTTTGTGTTTCGACTTTTTTCGTCCGTTCGTCCGTCCGTCGGTTCGCTTGTGTTGCTTTTGTGCTTCATTTACAGCGCCTCTTATCTAAATGCATTTGCTTGCCCCAGTGCGTTTCCTTTCCATTTCGTACTTGTGTGTGTGTGTGTGTGCGTTAGCTTATGTATTTGTGCGTAACAATATGAAATTGATGACTTCGAATGCTTTGTCGACAGTTGATTTGGGTTATTATTGCTATTTCGGTCCGCTCCCCTTCGGCCACTCACCGCTTCTTCAGTCGTGCAGTCATGTGATATGCCCGAGTATATTGGTTTTATCAAGCGGTTTCCAATTCTTTACAATCAAGTGCCTTCCACCTCTCAAGCCGCTCCGCTCTTTCTTCTACTTGCTCCTGTTGATAAAATGAAATTTAAGCTCGCTGCTGCACAAAACAATTTTTTCTTCATAACACCGAGCACAATAATCATCTGGCATTGGTTCGTTTGTATCTTCGCATCATCCGTTTTAATCCTTTTCTGCTTCACCTCAGAAAGTGCTTGGGTACTTTTGGTTTCTGTGCACAATCGTGCAAAGGTGCTGAAGTTTATGGAAAACTTTGTAAAAATTCTTTAGCTTGCCCAGTCCACACTTTAATGGTACTTAAGTGTTATGAATGGGTTCGTTTGTGGTCTGTTGACCACATTAACTTTCTGATGAACCAAAATGACAGCTATTAAAAGTTCAGTCCGACGTGCTTGCCGCACACGTCTGATTTGAAAAGTATGCATAGCTAATCTTGATTTGAAAAAAAAAAATTAAGGAGATTGTATATTTCATGTTGTGTATATAAAAAATATACTTGTATGATATTAATATTCTTCCCTCTTAACATTTCATAGCTCGGGCTTGCCATCAATTGAAGCGTTCGAACGAGTTTCAATTGGTCTTGAATTGGCCGAGCAGTAGAGAATAGTGAATCGAATAAACATTATGAATAACTCACTGGACATCTCAGGCGATCGCAACCGTCAAAGTTTGTATTACTAGGAAACATTAGTGACCCTTATTATACATTAGTCATGTTACTCTGTCTATCCGTCTGCCTATACGTACATACTTATATATGCAAACTAGTCTCTCAGTTTGTCATATAACTATCTGAAAATTTTCGCACGTTCTTTACTCCCTACCAATCTGCTCATTTAACACAACCGCCGATATAGGACCGGTATAGCATATAGCTGTCGTACAAATTGATCTTTAGATAATTTGAAGCAATAATAAAACTTGTCTAAAATCTGTGAAAAGAAAACAGGTACAGGTAGTTTAGTTACCTTAATATGGTATTCGCCTACCCTCTTGTGCCGCTATATTTGTTGTTGCCTATAAATGTAAATCTTTTGACAGGAGTTCTCTCTTAGTGTAATTTCGAATTGAAAAGATCTTTAGGAAGTTTTATGCCGCTTAGCTTTCCAGAAAGCTGTGCTGTTCTTCAAAGTGCCAAAAGTAGTCGATATCATCTTGAGTTTTTAAGTTTAAAAGAGTAGTTGTTTTACCTATTCTTGTTCTCAGTGTCAAATGTGAGACCTTAGGAAATAGCGAATCAAAGATTTTATACCAGTTGCTCAAGCTTAAGTAACCGCAAATGTGTTACAGTTTTTTTTGTTTTTTGGTGACGAAATGTTTCTATCCGTGAGTAGTAGACCTTGATTTCGAGAAGCGTTCAGGATGTACGTTTTCTTTAAATTATTGTAATTTAATTGAAGGCTTAGAGTCTAAATCTATAAAGAAAATTACATTTTGATTTTCATACTCTTGCTATATGTCTATATGGCCATAATAGACAAATAAATATTATATACAAGGGTTATGTTGAAGACTACCAGAAGAGAGATAACCCACAAAATACATATGATAGAAGTTTTGAATTTCGCATACTACATGATGAAGGCCTCATGGGATAGGAGCGTGGATTCGCCCATCAATATCAACAAAATTTGGTGCATAACGTCCTTTGCGATACCAGATGGAGCTCAGTTGCTAGCTGCTAGAGGAGTAGTAATCCTTTAGGATGCCCACGCTTGAATTTTAACAGACTCTGCGGCATCACTATCTATACCTCCTCCAGTGTATCATAACTTGGGGACTTCAGATGCTTACAACATAGTCTTACCAATGCGGATGATCCATTGTTTCCCTGGTCCCCTGCTCGAGAGACCTGCAGTCTTCTCGATCTGCCAGCCAATTCTGCGGGCGTGTGTCGTTAACCACTGTCTGGTATCAGTTAGTATCCTTATCATGTTCCTACGGTCTCTTCTATCTAGTGCCAGTAGGAATTTTGAGTGTTCGGATCTACCGTTTTGTACATGACTTTTGCTGTTTTGCACCCAGATAGCTCGTTCCATAGAGTTACCATGCTTCTGTGGAGATCGCGTAGAGACAATGCATGGGTTTTCCAATGTTGATGACGTTTTCGGATGTTAGTCGTGCACGATTCTTGGCAATGTCGTCCACTATTTCATTGCCCTCGATGCCTTTGTGACATGGCACGCAGTAGAATTGAAGTTTCTTGCTTCTGGCAACACTTTCCCCTACTGGCCTGCTTCCCGAAACACTTCTGGCCGATATGCGATACGATGTTATTGCCTTGATTGCTGGTATCGACAGTTATCTATCAATTTTAAAGAAAGCTAAAACATCACGAGGAAAAGTAAAAACTAAATACACAGACGCCATATTAAACTGCAAAAACAATAAAGCAAAAACTATTTGGAAAATTAAAAATAGAAAAACTATCTTACGAAAACTGTCCAAGTAAACATTATTGAGCAATATTTTCATCTTTTCATTATTTCAGATCGCATGATCGCGAGAGCGGCGACTACGCGGGCTCCATATCGGATCTGCAAAGTGTCACCTCACGTCTCAGTGCAGTTTCGGTAAGTAAAAATAAATGCATACAAATAAACAAAACCAATAAGAAATAAAAAAGACACACAAACACAGGTAAAAACTTGAAATTAGTTTTCCGTTAATGAAAACATGCCAGAGACAAGCTGCAACAAGCGCGATAAAATTCGCAAAATCAACACAAACTTGAGCAAATGGCCACTAAGACAGCCACCTGTGTGCGCATTCTCGCCATTTGCGCGCATAGTAAAAGCAAAAGCATTGAGTTGTTACACACAGCGGCCGGCAACAACAAGCTGGGCGCACAACAGCACGCCAAAGCGTCGTGGCAGCTATTGGCGGCCGCTAAATTGATTAAGTGCACTTTGACAACAAACTTTTGCGCTGTTGCGCCATTGGCAGCAATGATTTCGCCACGCGTTCGTGTGACATTCGTGCAATTTGCAAGCGTGGACGCTGCAGCATTTCGCACGAAACACGAACAGTTCTCTAATGCTATAAGTAAGGCAATACAACTGCAAATGTTAAATAAATATAGCATGCTATTGCTTGTTGGTTTTGTGAAAAGCTTTCAAACAATTTTGCAAAGTTGCTGTGATTTTGCTGCAGCACCAACTGTCACCGCTACATTTTGCATTGCTTTCAGGTGACGCTGCAAGCTCATTCCACTTTTTTGTATATTTTATTTGTCCGTTTTCACTATGCCAACTACTTGCTGCCGCAATCGTCATTCAACTCACACATTTGCAATTATTTCCATTAAAAAGTCACTCATACGCCATGTAGCACCTCTAGTTTAGGCAGTGTGTGCGCTTTAATGAGTAGGCGTATGGTGCACAATCTATAAAGCTGACAAGTTTTAGGTTCTACACTTAACGGTTTTAGCTGTTGCGCAGTGCGGTAGCCTTGCCACATGTCTATAATTTTGAAAAATAAATATTAACATCTAAAACGCCACACCACTCAGCTCCACGTGTACTAGACAGCTTTGCTACTGGGTTGCGCCAACTAATCATTGCGCCCTCAACCTCACTCCACATCATCTGTGGTAAATCTAAATTTCACTGCAATTTCCCTAGTCCAAAGTCCAAGTACTGCCCAACTTCAGCCACATTAATAATAACGATTGCACTACCTGACCTGCAACTGCTTTCATTTTCGCTTTATATTTATAACGTTGTTTTTTTTCTCTCTGTTTTTCTTTACAGATCGGCACCAACAACTGCACCGCCCGCTATCGTACGCTGAGTGGCGGCATCGGCGAGTCCCCATCGCTCTCGCCAAGTCCATCATCCGATTACGAGGATATTGCGGCAACGCGCGGCCTGCCGCCCAGTCTGGCGGCGAAGAGTAAAAAGAACGGCGTGCCGCACAAAGCCAACACCATCAGCCAGAAGGCCACAGTGCATCATGTAAGTTAATTACCGTTAGAAGAGCTGAACGGCCACTGATGGTCGCCAGCAACGGCAACAACAACAACAACACCAACTAAGTGAATTGCATGCATGCGCACGTGTGTGGTGTGTGTGCGGTGTGTTCAGCAAACAGAAAATTTGCAATTTGCCGTCGTAAATCTCATGAAAATCAAAAAGTTTGCTCTCCAAATGCAAATCATGTGTTGAAATGTGTAAATGGGAATCGAGTAATCGAGTAATAATGCAAACAGCGAGTGTGAGTGCATTTTGTTAGAAGCTAAATCGGTGCTTGTACATGTGCGTATGTGTGTGTTTTGGTGAGTGTGTGTGTGACAGACCGTACTTTTGCACACAAATTGCAGAAACCGTTTGGTGGCCGGCGCCCAGCGAGACTGCGGTCGCTGCGCACCAACAAATTCGTAAGCGGGCAGCTTAAGCAAATGGCCCGGCAGCGTGTCAGCCGCCCAGCCAGTCAAATGTCTGCACACTGCCGCCCGATTTATGCGCCCGTTTCAGTTATTCAACTTGTTTGCAGCTTGTCAGAGTCTTCTGACTGCTGTTCGTGTTGTTGCTGTTGTTGTTGCTGTGGCTTTGCATTTTTGTGTTTACATTTGCAATCCGATTTCGTAGCTGCATAAATCGTTGGCAAGTTGGCTGCGCTGGCCGCCATTCACCATGTCGCTGCATGTGAAAGTGTAGACATGAGAGTGTATAAGTGCGCATGAAAGTATGTGTGTGTGTGCGTGTGTGTGCACTTCTTTATTAATCGCATTAGAGGAACTTTTCAACTGCTATTTGCCATCATTGCTGCATTCGAACGGCACTAAATTAGCTTAGGTTTGTGTGCCCATTTGATTGTAATTCGAAATCGTAACTGTATTTGCGGTTGCCAGAGCTGACCCGGATTTACGAGCTGGTCTTTTCAAATTGCTTTGCCATTGCAAATCCACTCGTAAATTGTTACTTTGCGAAAATATTACAAAACGCAATGCAGTTGCGCACAACATGCGTTCGCATGCAACTCGAGCGATTTGTTGATTTTTGTACAAAAAATAATACTTTTGCGTAATATTAATATGAGTGGGCAAGGGTAAAGGAAAATTGAACGCATTAGAAAGTAGTTTTCGGTAATGAGGCAGATTGTGCTCAAAACCACTCAATCAGCTCTGTATCATTAGCCACAGTTGTGCTTATTGGCATTGACTTTAGTGCAAAATAGTTCTCTGCCTTTTCGAATACTAAATCTAGTTACAAGTGATTAACAATCTGGAAATTTAAATAAATGCTTTGCATATTCCACTTTAGTTTGTAAATATGTCGGATGCAAAGAAAATACTATATATCCGTTGAGGAAACATAGAAATTCATCTATCATCCAAAGCACTTAGCGACATGTCCAAGAAACATGCTATTTCGGCGAGGTCAGAACAAAGTGAAAGGGTTTATGTGATTAAGTTTGACGAGGATTCTTTTCAGTGAACGTATACCATACAAGTTGTATATATATGCTAAGTATGTCAGGGGCTATTCTGTTTGGAATGGTTAAATAACATATTTATATACTCTGCTACAATACATGTGTCCACAGAGTACTCAGAAGGTCTCTAGAAAACTTTTAGTTTGGAGGACTAGTGATAGTAAACCTAGCCTTAACGATTTCAGGCCCAAATATGTACGAGTAATATATAATTTGCTGCGCCCTTTTATTTTGCAAACTGACAGGTGCCTATCGCTTTAGAAGAATTCTTTGATAAAAGTCGTTTTATAGCTCAACACGAGTGCCATAGAGCGAAATATCTTCGGAATTTTCTAACTACATTTTTAGTTTGCTTTCTCTTTTCCTCTAAATAAGTGCCTGTTATCACCTATTCTTTGACGGTAATTTGTTTTGAGAACTGTTAGGTCTGAGAAAAGTCGTTGAGTCCAATACTGGAGAAAACAGTAAATGCTAAGGCATTTGGGACTGTTAAGTTTACAGTGAGCTTTTCAATGCGATTTTTCATAAAACTTAAAGTATATTGTTGCTAGTCAAGCGACATAAATCGATGGGCCATATCTTACTGGCTAAACTTAAAGACTAGTAAAACAGAGCTGGTATTGTTCACTAGGAAACACAGAACTCCAGAAGTTATACCGCTATTAATAAATGGTGCCATGGTAATATTATAGTAGGTGTTCTAGCAAAGTACTTGAGACTATTTTTAAACAGAAAGCATTCATGGGAGCTAAACCTAGACGATGGGAACAAGAAAGTAGCTACAGCAATTTACAGCGCTAAAAATGGTGGCGCCTAAATGTGGATTAACACCGCAAGGAACTCATTGGTTCCAAACAGCAGTTGTGGGGTTGATTATGGCATACGGTGTTTTGGTAATGAAGAACAAAAACACGGTTAGGCGTATGAAAGGCATACAAAGAGCACATTTGTGGAGCTCTTAGAACCACGCCAAGTCAGTTACTAACTCTTTTTTACCTTAACTGTCGACTGTCATGTTCTGCAAGCAACTGGCGGTGAAGTCAGCTCTTAGACTGAGAGCAGCCTCGTAATAACGGGCATTCTAAGATACTCAGTACCCAATATTGTCTTCGCTTTCAGAGAAGAGTGGAAGAGCGGAGAAGTGAACAGGAAGCAAGGATAAGCATCGATACGGAAATTTTCAAATTGGATAATAAACCTGCAAAGAGTTGCAGGAAATAGCCTTTGAGGCAGATGAACTAATCATAGCTGGCATCACCCTAATTGACTCCGGAAATGAGGAATATTGCCTCTGGCTACTTGCAGATATTCAATCGACAAAGATGCTATAAATGGAACACATACAAAGACTATTAAATTTCATAAAGAATACATACGAACTCTTGTAGGAAAGCTAGCAGGTCACTGACTAAGTGACCGCTTTGCCAGTAGTCTAGAAACACCTTATAACGACTATTGTCGAAGTAGTCTAGAGTTAGAAAAAGAGGACTCTAAAAAATATACTTTAAACGAATGCAAAACGTTGTACAGATCGAGAGTTTCTTCACGATATTTCAGAGGTTACATAGCTAAAACTTTTTGTATGGATGAACTTCATCAGTTGCTTTGAGTGCTTCAGCGAGCAGACAATCGAATGATGGAATTTTGGTTTTGGTGGTTTCACAGTGCGTTTTGTAAAGGCCTCACCGCCTTTGTGCAATTGAAATTTTTCCCAAAAAAGTTATTCTTCTTCTTCTTAATTGGCGTAGACACCGCTTACGCAATTATAGCCGAGTTAACAACAGCGCGCCAGTCGTTTCTTCTTTTCACTACGTGGCGCCAATTGGATATTCCAAGCGAAGCCAGGTCCTTCTCCACCTGGTCCTTCCAACTTCTTCCTCTTCCTCTGCTTCCCCCGGCGGGTACTACGTCGAATACTTTCAGAGCTGGAGTGTTTTCGTCCATCCGGACAACATGACCTAGCCAGCGTAGCCGCTGTCTTTTAATTCGCTGAACTATGTCGATGTCGTCATATATCTCGTACAGCTCATCGTTCCATCGAATGCGGTATTCGCCGTGGCAGACGCGCAAAGGACCATAAATCTTTCGCAGAACTTTTCTCTCGAAAACTCGCAACGTCGACTCATCCGTTGTTGACATCGTCCAAGACTCTTCACCATATAGCAGGACGGGAATTATGAGTCACTTATAGAGTTTGGTTTTTGTTTGTCGAGAGAGGACTTTGCTTCTCAGTCCGAAGTATCACCTGTTGGCAAGACTTATCCTGCGTTGGATTTCTAGGCTGACATTGTTGGTGGTGTTTACGCTGGTTCCAAAATAGACGAAATTATCCACAACTTCAAAGTTATGACTGTCAACAGTGACGTGAGTGACAGGAGATATTTCGTCTTGCCCTCGTTCACTGCCAGACCCATTTGTTTAGCTTCCTTGTCCAGTCTGGAGAAAGCAGAACTAACTCATCGGCATACGCCAGCAGCTGTACACTCTTATAGAAGATGGTACCTTCTCTATTTAGTTCTGCGGCTCGAACTATTTTCTCCAGAAGCAGGTTGAAAAAGTCGCACGATAGGGAATCACCTTGTCTGAAACCTCGTTTGGTATCGAACGGCTCGGAGAGGTCCTTCCCGATTCTGACGGAGCTTTTGGTGTTGCTCAACGTCAGTTTACACAGCCGTATTAGTTTTGCGGGGATACCAAATTCAGACATCGCGGCATAAAGGCAGCTCCTTTTCGTGCTGTCGAAAGCAGCTTTGAAATCGACGAAGAGGTTATTAGAAAGTTATTACTATACTAAATTTTAAAGATTTAGATTGGGTGTGACAAATTAAAAAAAAATAATAATAATTTCGAAATCGAAATCATGAATATTTCCGAAGAAACAGCTTCTATAAACAACCGCATTTACCATATAATTTTTTTCTTATAAAAAAATTGTGCGAATTTATCGGTTATAACACCAGTTATATACCTAAAAGAATACCAGTAATCTACCCGAATATGCATATTGGCATACATAAATTTCGACTTAATATGCTATGCATAAGCAATGAAATCGAACTGAATGAGTTTCTTACATACATATTAGACTGTCAAAAGGCCTTAACACAAAAAGTAACGGATAAATTTGTTACTTTGCCTTTGGTAAATATATGTCGGTATGTGTGGGTGCATGAGAAAGACAAAAAGAGGCACGCTACTGCATAGACTAGAATGTACAAGGTAATTTGAGCCAACTACAACTACGCTACGAAATACAAGCATACGTGTATATACATACATATGCACAAGCAAACAATGTACAAAATTGTTGCATACTTGAGGGTTGGCCCTTATGTATTTAAGTATATGCTTATGTATTTGTAAGTAAATACGTATGTGCAAAGCTAAATGAGTGCATGTGATGTGTGTGTGTTCAATGTTGTTGTGTGGGTGTGCCAGCAAACTTTTTAATGATTTAACTAACGAAACTTTTGCCTTTCAACTTTTTCCCTTCCATTTCGTATGAACGAAAACAACCGAAATCCGCATGAATGTATGCAACACGCCGCGCCACTACTTAACACACGCACAATTCAACAACTTTGCTTTCATTTCGCATTTCGCTTTTGTTGCGCGCTTTTCGCACATTATTTCTATTTAATAAACATTTGATTATCTTGCTTTATATTTGTTTTTATCTTTCTGCACTTCATTTTGGTGTTTTCTGCTTTCTTATATTGTTGTTATTTTTATTTTTATTTAATTTTCTTGGCAACTCTGTCATCGCCAAATCAACACGCAACGCCTGCAAATATGCAACACAATAATTTGCGAAACCAACGAACCAACCAACCGACGCTACCGCCGCACTGACTGCAATCCCAACAACAACAACAACAACACCAACCCCGCCACCGCGGCAATCAACAAAAACAACGGCAACCAACAACAACCACAAATGAACTGTGCGACTCGCTGCGTCGCCGGGCAGTCGAACGAAATGCGAAACTCACCAAAGGAAATTGGCGTATTTAATGAGAACGGAAGGAACTTTGTAGCCACAAAGGATACTTCGAGGGATTTCAGCAATTCTCAAGATAATACCGACCGCGGCAGCATGAGCGACCAGGCCTTTGCGTGCTCGGCAAGTTCGGTGGAAAGTTTACCCAGCGCTTCCGGTTCAAGTAAGTTTATACTACATGTCTCTCTCCCTCTATATATAGATATATATATAAATATAAGTGTCTGGGAGTCGCGTTCATGCCTTTGGCTGGCGAGCCAATCAAAGTCTGCTCCAACCCACAAATGGTTTTTGTTCACTTTCAATTTTTCGCAAATCTGCAACCGCAACTGCAACCACTTGCCTACGTGCCGCTCAGCTGCAAGTGGCGTGTCTCGCCCGAGATGCTCGCCAGCCGCTTTTGCCGGCTGTGCTGTGCAGTTGCATATTGGTCTATTAACTGCTTAGTTGTTTTACATACAGATTTACAAGAAGAAGAGTAAGAAGAAGAAGAAGGAGTAATAGAAGTTGCTAGCTGCAGCTGCTGGCTTCGCGCTGTGTGCGCCGTGCCCACCCATGTCCCACACACTGGGAGGTGCTTGTTCCACACGCTGTTATTTAAGTGGTTTTTCGGCAAGCGTAATAAAAACGTGGAAATTCTCCGAACTTAATGAATTTTTAATGTGCTGTTGAAAGTGGAAAAGTTTACACTGGAAAAAATACGACAAAAACAGCAAATAAAACAAAACGTTGGCAACTTGAGGCTGCGTAACAGCAAGCAAAGTCAAAGCGTTAAAGTTCGCATGCATTTTAACGACCCTGCAGTCGACGGCAGCAAGCCAGTGTTGCATTTCACTGTATGCGGCACTCCACTCATACACATGTAAATGCGTATGTACTTGTATGTGTGTGTGTGGCTGGCAATTCTTGTCCGCATATTGAGGCTCAGCAAATTCTGATTGCCGTTAAACAATTTTAATGAAGCAAACTTTTGCTTTTTCTGTTGCGGCAAAAATGCCATGCAGCCCCCGAACTCATAGCCGAGAAACAATAGCTGGCAATCAAAATCTAAAATACCGTTAAAAAATCTACGCAAAGCAAAATTAGCAAAAGTTCATCCTCAAATCGGCAAAAGCGATTGCCTTGCAAAGTGGATTTTCTTTGCTTTACAGTTAGAAACTATACGAGCAGCAATTGCATTATTAAGCAGTTTGCCTCTTTTACGACTCTACTAAGCTATCGCTATCGATTTGTTGTGGCGTAGTAGAGCCGACCAAATCTTAATAAACCGTTTTAATAACAAAGCTACAAAGTCAAAGTTTCACAAAGTCGAATGAATTTCGGAAAGTTTTCATTAACCAAATTTTTGACGGTAAACTTCTTGCTCTTAAAGTTTAAAATAGAACTTGCATAGAGTGTTCTTCGGAATTTTCGAAAATTAATCATGCAATAAAATATATTTAATTAAGAAATAAAAGTTTAAGCGATTTAGAAAACATTAAAAGTTTGAAATTTCACACACACTGAGCAAATTTTCTTCTGTGAGCATTCTTGCACCTTTTCAATACTGTTTGTTTTCCACATACATTATAAAACACATGGCAACCCCTTATAAAAATCTGTGCATCTGTAAGAATTCTCAATCCAAAAATGTTTTCAACGTTAAGCTTTCTTCAAACGCTCCAATTTGTAATATTTCTCTGGCTTTTACATTTTATTGCATTAAAATTTTGGAAGCATCTGGTAACCCCTTTAATAAAATTTTTCAACTGTAAGAAATATTAAATCGCTTCAATTTGTAGTGTTTCTCTATCTTAAACATTTTACGGAATTGAAATTTGGAAACATCTGGCAACCCCTTTGACAAAAATTTTGTAACTATAGGAACTATTAAATCGTTTCAATTTATAATATTTACCTGGCTTATGCATTTTATAGAATTAAAGTTTTTTAAACATCTGGCAACCTCTTTAAAAAATTTTGTAACCATAGGAAATACTAAATCACTTCAATTTATAGTGTTTCTCTATCAAATACATTGTACACAATGAAAACAAATGGAAACCTCTTTTAAAAAAATTAGTGACTGTAGGAAATATTATATCGCTTAAATTAGTAGACTTTCTACTATCAATTTAATTTAGTTCAAAATTTCAAACAGGTGGCAACCCCATTCAAAAATATTTTCGAATGTACATTTGCTTAAAATTCTTAAATTTGTTGACTTTCTTACTCCTATCAATTTTAATAGGTTCAAAATTGGAAACAGGTGGCAACACTATTCAAAAATATTTTCAAATGTACATTTTCTTAAGTCTCTTAAATTTATATAGCTTCTTTCTCCAATCAATTTTAATCAGTTCAAAATTGGAAACAGGTGGCAACCTTTCAACTTATGTTTTATTTAAGCATCTTACTAAATATTACACAAAAACTAAAGCGTTCCCTTTTGCCATTTAACATTTCATATTTATCTAACAATTTCCTCTCTCCACCAAAACAGGTACCCAAGCTTTGGTGCGACCAGGCAGCCCGCAGAGCTCCATCTCCACCGAGGATCGCGCTTCGTTAGTGCAAATTTGCAAAGCCAAAGCACTTGTCGACAGTATGCCGAATCCATATGATAAGGATGCGCTCAAGTTTAAAGTAAGTACCATAAGTAAGCAGCTCAGATACAAATAGACTAGCAAAGAACGCGTCGCGGATGCCAATGATTGGCGGCCGAGGCAGCTGTTGGGCGAAAGTTTCGAATGCGACTGCTGCTCGGCGCATCGGCAATACGAGTGCGAGTGAAGCTTCAGTGGCGCTGTCACTTTTGGCCCAACTTGCGACTTGTTGGCGTTCGATACACTTTAGAGTTGAAAATAAGAGTAATTCTACAAATGCACTCAACACAGGTAAAGATTATCGGTCCTTCGGCCCTTCAGTGTCTTTGCCAAATTTCGTAAAGCACTCTCAATGACTGCCATTCGCAGTGTTGATGAAATGTCAAGGCTTTTCGCAGCACTTGTATCTGAAACGGCCGTTGTGTGTAAGTAAGTGCGAGCGTATTCACTTCTTGAAGACAACCAACGAGTGCACTTCGAAATTTTAAACGCCACTCCTTCGATGTGCGGCAAATGTAAATCGTTATTGTTGTTGTATCCCTTTATCTTTTGTGTATTTTCGGCAGTTATCTTTAACCTCTTCGTTACTCATGCACTACTCTTCTTTGCTCCCAACAGAAAGGTGACATAATCGATGTGCTGTCAATGAATGCCTCCGGCATCTGGAAGGGTCGTTGTCACGGCCGTATCGGACACTTTAAATTCATCAATGTTGAAGTGTTGCCCGAGCAGCGTTTGAAGTCGTCGAATAGTAAAATCCTCTGTGCTGGCGGTTTGGGCATGGGCGGCGTCGGTGGTGTTGTGGGCATGGGTGGTGGCGCCAGCATGCGGCATGTCAGCAGCAATGGTCCGAGCTCGGTCGAAGATTTACTCTTTCGCATTGGACTGAAAGAGTATACGTCGGTCTTCGTTTTAAATGGGTAAGTGGCGTAAAATCGAATGAACACACGAAAGAAAATAAAGTTGTTGAGCAGTTGATTTTGTATTAAGCAGCGAAAGTTAAAGGTCGTAATGCACAAAAAACTAGATGTACTATATATACTTGAATGCTTCAAAACGCAGGAAATTTGTTTAATACTTTTTCTCTTTCCTTTCCTTTTATAGCTACGAAGACCTTGAACTTTTCAAAGAGCTGGAGCCTGCCGATTTGGATTATTTGGGTATTGTGAATCAGGAACATCGCGCCAAATTGTTAACCGCCGTGCAGTTGCTGCATGATATTGAATGTAAGTCATTGCACCCCTCAAACTTAGCTATCAAACAAACCACTTAGCATAGCATATTGATTTCTTAATTCTTCTATATTAACTAGCATTTAATATACCTGCATGTCTCTTTTATATTAACCCCACCTAAACCCCCACTAACCCCGCTCCATCATATCATTGTTTCGCTACAGCCACCCATTTCTCCCAAACAGGTTCGGACGGCGACATCGCTGGTTCCAGCTCGGAGAACGACGAGACACGCCTGAATAACATCAATAAGAAGCATGGCGCATCGCCCTTCGGACGTCGGCATTTTCCACGCGACTCCGGCTGCTACGAGGGTTCGCCTGTTCCCACCTCGCAGACACCCACACAGAACATACCCTCCACCGATGAGTCCAACAGCTTGGACGATGTCGTCACCAAGTGTTCCAGCGAGATTATGAAGCGCGTCGAAAGCGCGCGCCGCCAAAAGGAAAATCCCTTCAAAGCCGGACTCTCCGCACGCGTTGGCAAGAAGGCGCTACTGGGCGCCAGCCTAATGGGCGAAGACACCTTGACACGCGGCGGCGGCCTCAGCGAAAAGTCCAGCGACTCGGGCGTCAGCAGCAGTTCGCTGTCCTCGGGTCCCATGAAGAACAGCACTTAACACTTACCCACCATACTTGCGCACGAGCTGATGCTTGGCGTCGGCCTACCCGGCCCCGGCGTGGGCTTGGCTGGCGGCAGCATCGGCGGTGCGCTAGGCGGCGGTGGCGCCACTTCACCTACCACATCCACTGCCTCGGCAGGCATCGTCGGTTGCGGCGGCAGCAGCGGCCTACTGGGCAGCGGCGGCCTGCTTCCCGGCTCTGCCTGCAGCACCTTGCCACATCCGCCGTCTTCCGCCGCTGCGGCCGCCGTCGTGTCCAGCGCCTTGGCGGCGGCATCGGCCACATGCGCGGGCGTCGGCAGCGCAACGGCGAACTTGAATAGAAATCTAGTGATATTGCGCAATCACTTGCGTAAAAATACAAATGTGGCGCCCGCAACGGCGGCGGTAGCGCCTGCGTCAGCGTCCACAGCGCTGTCCACACCGACGCACACGGGCGCATTCAACGACATCACGCCCACCAACACCAACACGAACACACTGAGCAGCAGCACAATCAGCGCACACATCAACAACATCAATACCAATCTGGATCGGGATCAATAGCCCAGCAGCAAATGGCTTGGCGCTTTTAATTTAGTTCGCTTATTACGTTATGTTAATTAGATGTAAAAAATACGCAAATTAAGTGTGGAGAGTAGCATTAAAGTGAAAATCAACACTTCATTATCATAGTATAACTGTACATAGGTCTATTTATAGTTGTATATGTATATGTAAATCGCTGTGATGACGCGTTCGAATATGCTTCAGTTCAAATGTACAGTTAAAATAAATAGTGCACTCACACACACTCATACACGCGCACACACATACATGCATTGTTATTATAGCAAACACAAAAAAATATAAAACAACGCTTTTATATATTTAAAAAAAAATTATGTACATAAATATATAGTATAACGGATATTTTGCATTTGTAATTTGAGTACTTCCTCAGGTGATGGCATTTAATAAACAGCATTTAATTATTGTATGTTTTAGCGGCAATTTTTATGTACAAAAACTTCGCAGCATTTATGCAAATTGATTGAGAACAACGCGCTACAACAACAACAATAAAAAAATCCGAAACAGTTTATTTAAAAGTATTTATAAAAACATCAACAAAAGAAACGAAGAAATTTGTGTTTTGCAATTCGCAACCACAAACACACACACACATACACATACAAATAAACAATAAGAAATTAATATAATTAGAATGTGCGTATGCGCACACACGCACACACTTCTGCGTTAAATGAAATTAAAAGCCAACTGCACACACACACACAAGCACACCATAAATACGTGATATTTCAATACGTCCATGACTTTTTTGCTTCAATTTGTCGTTACTTATGTATAGTTGGTTAGTATTAAAAGCGCATCGCATTAATTTAATTGTATTTGAAGTTTTTTCGCATCACTTTTTCCACCTTTATGCATTTAATTATAGAAATTAACGGCATACGTTCAGCTACAAAATAAGCTGTGCACGTTACTTACGCTTCTCCTGAATTGTTTGCAAATATTTAATTTAAATACGCCAACAAATAAAAATAAATAAATAATTGCATCGGAATCAAATTATTTAGAGCTGAAAATCAAAGTTGCCACCTTGTCAAATCATTATTCTTAATATGTATGTATGTATTTAGTTTTTTCGTACATGCAGCCTAAAGGTAGGCAACGGTTAATTTGTTATATGGTTTAGAGATAAAAATTCTGAAAAAAATTTCCAAAATTCTTGGTTCAGTCACTGCTATTTTCACAATTTATAGCTTAAAAGCAAAAATAAAAAAAAATGTGTTTACTACGAAGCACAAATGGAGTACGGTTATATAACTGAATTTATAACAGACTCCTGCACTTTAATTTATTTATTTTTTTAATCAATTTATAAAACTTTTATAACATAAAATAAATTTTCAAACAAGCTTTCCGAAATTCTTAGTTCAGTAACTAGTATTTTGGAAAGTTTACAACTTAAAAGCAAAATTTTGAAAAAAAAATATATATTTTTACCATAAAGCTCAAATGTCAGACTCCGAGACCATATTTTTTTTTAAATTTATTTATAAATCTTTCAAAGCATATTTACATACATATTCTTCTTCCTTCTGAAATCGCTATTGTCAAAAAAAAAGGAGAACAATTAATGAGATAACGAGAAACTGACCATTATTTTTAACAGCTTTACCCAGGAAACTAGTTTTCGCACGTTAGCTCCCTTTTCGTAGACCAGGTCACATATATTTAATTTTTTTTCAAATATGCAGCCTAAATGTAGGCAACAGCTTTTTTTTATGGTTTCAAGATGAAGATTCTGAAAAAGCTTTCCGAAATTCTTAACTCATCATTTTCGAAAATTTACATCTTAAAAAAAAAATTTTGCAAAAAATATTTGTATCACGAAGCTCAAAAAGAAGAGAATTACATAACTGAATCTATGTCGTCATTTTTGCAAGACCATACTTTATTTCATAATTAATAATTCCTTTTCTGAACACAAAAAAAAATTTAAACAAATTATATACATATGTACCTAAACACTTTTTCAGCGTTGCCATCTTTTTGCTATACTTATTTTTAAAAAATAATGATACAATAAATTTGAAAATAAAAATTTGAAAGCAAATGAAAAGATTTAGTGAAAATTTTCAAATGACAGTGTAAGTTAAAACAATTAAAACTTCGACTAACGCGTATAAAGAGAGACTTTACAGTAACCAGCGCTAATACTCACAGCACTACTTACAATTTCACTAAGATTCCGGTTAGCTAACCGCTTAATTTGAAAAAAGAAATGAAATAAATATATGATACAAAATAAATACAGAATTATAAATCAAATATTGAAATAACAGAACTTAGGATTGAAAAAAACTAAAATTAAAAATCAAAAAATGGACATTTTTAGTTATTTTTAACAAAAACTTAAAATAAAAGAGTAAAATTAGTTAAAAAAATGCCAAAACTTCTTTACTGAATTTTTTTATAAACAAAAGATTAAAATAAAAAAATAAAATCAATTAAAAAAATATTTCCTAGACTTTTTTTTATTAAATTTGATTTTGCTGTCGTGTTCAACAAAGATTAACAAACTTAAAGATGAAATAAAAATTAAAATTAATAAAAATATTTGTATGAGGACTTCTTAAGTAAATTTGATTTAAACTAAAAATTAAAACAACAAAATTTTATAATAAAAAAATAAAAGTTTTTCAAGACTTATTTATTAAATTGTATTTCCGTCGAATTGAATAAAGATTAACAAACGCAAAGTTAAACTAAAAATTAAAGAAACATTAAACCTATAAAAAAAAAATTGAAATTACAAAACTCAGAATTGAAAAAAAATTTTAATTAATAAAAACATATTTTCAAGAGGATTTTTTTATGAATTTAGAAAAAATTAAAATTAATAAAAAAAATATTTTCAAGAAGACTTCTTCATTAAATTTGATTTAAACTGAAAATTAAAATTACAAAAAATTTTAAATTAAAAAATAAGATTTATTTAAAAAACATTTCCAGACTTCTTTATTACATATATTTTACTTCTGTCGAGTTCAACAAAGTTTAAAAAACCCGAAAGTGAAACTAAAAATTTAAATAAAAAAAAATTAAAATAAAGATATTAAAATGAACTTCAAAAAACGTCTAACGAGCCCTTTCCCAGATTTATTAATTAATATTTTTTGTTTGCCTTCAAAAACTGCAATTCAACAAAGAGTAAAAAGAAGATTTTAATAATCAAAAGCAATACTACAATCGAGTATGTGCTCGAGGTTATGTAGAGGGCGTTGGTGGAAAATACAATAAATAAAATTCTAAGCAAACGAAATGTAAATATTAAATTCCTATTTTAATTAAAATTAATTTCTACATAAAAAAAATATATATATAACTATCTCATAAAAAAAATCTAGGCAAAAAATAATGAATTTTGTAAATATGGCAAGCAACTGAGCATGAAAATTTTAACACCAGTAAATCATACATATATATTTAGCAACTAACTGTAAAGATATGCAAATGTTCAATAACTCAATGTATTCAATAAGCAATAATCAAAAGAAAAAGAAGAAGAAAAAGACAAATTGAATTGTATGTCTATGGCTAAGTGCATACGATGAAGATGAAGATAAAGAATGAAATATATTAATTAACTAGCAATAACTTTAAATAAATAAAATAAAAATAAAAACTGAAAGCGTATGCCAGTAGTTAGAGCACAAGGTTTAGGTGTTAGGCCAAGTGGTTGGGGGAGTGAGGGAGTGGGGGCGAGAAATCAAAAGGAAACAATACAAACTTAAAGAAATTATATAAATATACGCATACATATACATACCTACATGTAATCTATGTAAGTGTGTGTGGCAAACGCACGCAAAAGTTGTTACGAATACTTTATTAGGGAAATCAAATGAGAATTAATGAATTAATTTTTAAACAAAAGTAATTAAGCTAAGCATTACAGAATACAGAATACGCATTTAAAGAAAACGAAAATATGAAAAATAAAGAAAAAAATAAAGTTAAATTGAATTTATTGTAAATTATTGCAAATGTTAGCAGCAACCGAGAGAGCAACGCTTTTTAAATTAGAAACATACAAAAATTCAGTGAAAAAAGTTAAGAAAAATGAAAGTGGAAAAGTAAAAATTAAATAGCAAATCTACAAATAATTGTGTTAGTAACTAAAAATAAAGAAATAAAAATACTGGTTCAAAAGCGTGAGCATAGAATATAGCATATGCATGTTTGTATATGTGAATGTACAAGCGCACGCAAAGCAAAGACAAACAACTTGTTCGAATAGAGAAAACCAAAATTTGCAAAAACATAAATCCAAGCTGTTTAACAGTAATAAATGGCACTTAGCGAATGGTTGAGAGTGTCTGCAAGCCAATTTAGATGATCTATTTTGATTTTTGTTTAATTATTTTGATTTTTGAAAATTGTTTTGATTTCTGAAAATTTTTATCGATTTTTGAAAATTTATAAAATTGAAAATTAATGCTGATTTTTAAAAATTTAAATGGATTTGTGAAAATTTATTTTGATTTTTGAAAGTTGTTTTGATTTTTGAAAATTTTTTTGATTCATGCAAATTTATTTCGGTTTTTGGAAAATATATTTAGCTGTTTGAAAATTTATTTTGATTTTTGAAATTTTTTTTCCGATTTTTGAAAATTTATTTTGATATTTGAAAATTTATTTCGGCTTTTGAACATTTATTTTGACTTTGGAAAATTTGAACATTTATTTCGATTTTGGAGATTTATTTTGCTTTTTCAAAATTTATTTCGATTTTTGAATTTTTTTCCGATTTTTGAAAATTTATTTCGATTTTTGAAAATTTATTTCGGCTTTTGAACATTTATATCGATTTTTGAATATTTATTTCAATTTGTGAACATTTTTCTGCAACCAACTTGTCACTTGTCAACAAACTTAAACAAATTGCTACAAAATCAAACCTAATTGGCTTTGTTGCACTTTTTCTTCACTTTACTGTACTTTGGCAATAGAATAGTTAAATTTAACTTGAAATTTACAACAAAAACTGAAGTCTTGCAAAAATTTCCACTCAAATACTTGCTTCACACATTACCACTACAATGCCACAAACAAACTCGACAGCCACAACAAAAATTTAGCTTCAAACGCCAAAACAACAACAACACTTTGTATGTACTGTAGATATACTATGAAATCTAAATATAAGAAATTGCAGAAATTTGCGCAGAAATTTAGAAACCATATAAATCAATTAGTCAAGCTTGAAATGAACCTGGCAACTTAAAGCTCTCGCATTTGAGGCAAATTAAGCGAGTAAATTAATTGTGTGTCGATGTTGAGGGCGCTAGCAAAAGCAAATTGAAATGCAAAATACAAAAAAAAAGTAAAAGAAGTAAATTTTAGTAACACACACACGCATAAACAATCGAAATCGAGTAAATTTAATGAAAGAAATGAAAGCAAATGACAGCAAATTGCAGTAATTGCATTTGAAAGCAAATATGTAAAATTAATTTTAACGAAGCTACTGCATTTCCATGTATGTATGTATGTTTATGGGGGCGCAGCGTGGAGCAAAAATTAAATATTAATTACTAGAATAAATAAAAGTATTGAGAGATTTCCAAATAAAAAACACATATCTAAAAATTAATTGCAATGCGTTTTATTTTTGAGCGACATGTGTTGAGTTGATTATTTATTTATGGGAAAGGTGAGTAAATGCGGTAAATATGTAGCACATTTATGCCCTTTACAAGATCTATCAAGTTTACCACGAAGTTAGTGACACCGAGCAGGCAACTTCAGAGAACCTATAAAATATAACATTGTGGGCAAAAAATAGTAAGACTTTGTAATTTAAATTTCGCGCTAAAACCAATTCGTCGAAATATTTTTTTTCTAGAACGGCTGGATTAATTCAGGAGTTAGTGAAGATAACTCCGTTTCTAACTCCCATTTAATCCTCAACATTTTAGAGGGTTAGCTGCATTTTCGTTTTCAACATTGTTAACAATGGCCAACTTTAATCTATGTATTGTGAATGAAAAACAAGCAACACTGACAGCTGTTTTTCAAATTTTCAATAATAAAACTATAAGTCATCATTTGGGCCTAAGAAAAGCACGATTGGTTCCAAAATCACTAAATTTTTTCCAAAACAGCATCGCGTTAACGTCTGCGAAACAATGCTTTCGACTACGAGGAAGTCATGAAAGGTATTATTACTGGCAATGAATCTTGGATCCATGCTTATGACCTGAAAACAGACGATCAGTCGACCGAGTATCGTTCCAAAGGTGATCCGAAGCCGAAAAACCACGTCAAAGCAGGTCAAAAATCAAGTTTATGTTAACAGTTTTCTTCGATTATCAGTTGTCTTACACTACCAATTCCTTCCGACCAGCCAAGCTGTCAACAATGAATAATTTTTGAGTGTTATGTGTCATTTGCGCTAAGCTACACGTAAAAAGAAGCCGGAATTATGGGCCGACAACTCTTGGTTTTTGCACCGCCGCATACCTCATTGATTTTCAACCAATATCGTGCTGCAACCACCGTATTCACCTTATTTAGCTCCAAGTGTCTTCTGGCTATTCAATAGACCCACACGACCTCTACGGGGAAACCGTTTTGAGTGAATTGAAGACTTTAAACGCGAATCGCTACACGTATTGAAGGCTATTTCGGAAATTGACTTTAACAACTGTTTCGAGGATTGGAAAAACGTTAAAACAAGTGTACTGTTGCCAAGGGGTGGTACTTTGAGGGGAAGACATATGTATATTCTGAAAAATAAATTAAAAATTTTAAAGTTGTATACAAAGCCTTACTATTTGTCCACAATACTAGCAGCATGACGAGCTGAGTCGAATTAGCCATATTGGGCGAGACTAACTGACTATGGTATATCCTCCTAAAGATGGATTTCTATTGTATTTTCTAGGTGAAAAATACCCTCTAGGCGTGAGAAGGGGCTTAGTGAGAAGAGAATACCACCTATTTCGACGAGTACAAAATAGACGGGGGAGTATAGATCTTGTTATCTCTTTCTCCTTCATTATACTGGACATAGAGAAGGTCTCTGGAGTTCTACTACATAACTAAAGCAGGATAAAGAGGGCTACTATTACTCAGATAGCCAAGAGGCATTGTTAGCCTTGCCGTCGCCAACCCAATGCAAGTTTGCGAAACAGGTATGGTCAAAATATGACAAAACAAGAACAAAAGACTTATTAAATAGGTACAGAAAAAATGTCTATACTTACCCGCCACAATAGGACATTGGTCATATGGGGAACATGCGTTAAAAATGTGTGTGACCTATAATAGCACTAGCCGTAGCTGCAAATTTTACGGGAACAAAGAACGATTCTACACTTTCTCTGCAAGTGCCCAACTCCATCACTCTCCCGATATACAAGGTCTGTCGCAAAAGAAACAGGACTGTTAAAAAAAAACAACAAAAAATTTATATTTTTCAAAAGTTATATTTTTTTATTCAAAGTAGTTTCCTTGTGCTTCGATACAGCGTTTAGCCCGGTCAATTAGCATTTCAAATGAGTGTTTAAGGTCATTTTTCGGAATGCTCTTGAGAATATCGGTCGTCGCCTTTTGGATAGCTGAAATGTCCTGAAACCAGTGTCCTTTCATGGGCAAATGAAGTTTTCCAAATAGGTAAAAATCACAGGGTGCCAGATCAGGTGAGTAGGGTGAGTGATTAATGGTTAATATGGAGTTTTTTGTCAAAAAATCAGTGACAAGCGTCGACCGATGACACGGCGCATTTTCGTGCAACAGGCGCCAGGACCCTGCCTCACGGTATTGTGGTCGATCACGACGAATGCGTGACAAAAGACGCTTCATAACACCAAGGTAAAACACAGCATTAATCGTTTGGCCAGTTGGGACGAACTCTCGGTGTACAATACCCTCGGAATCGTAAAAACAAATCAGCATTGTCTTTATTTTTGACTTCTGAAGACGACCGACTTCTTATCGTCACAGAGCTCCTCACGACCTTTTTGGAATCGCTTAAACCACTCAAGCACATTACTACGGGATAGGCACTGATCACCATAAACTTTTTTCATCATTTGAAATGTTTCAGTAAACGTTTTCCCAAGTCTAAAACAAAATTTAATATTTGCTCTTTGTTCAAAATGCATTTTACGACCGATGACCAAAAGCTGCTGTCACTTTTTGATCGATAACATCGATTGTAGTTATCCAATTGTCTTAAAATTTTTACGAAATGTCAACAAGAGATTAAACTTTTTATTTCATATACCCACTAATAGGTGGCGCCACCAGAAACAGTTATATTTAAAAAGTTCTGTTTCTTTTGCGACAGACCTTGTATAATAATTTATGCTAAAAAAAAATTGCACTTGTCGAGGTGCTATAACAACACCGAATACTATAACGGGAGCTAACATTTTTCTTGTTTTATTTATGCTTCACATAGTTAAGTTAAGTTTAGAGGAAATTTGAGCTTTACCATAATATTTATATCTCACTATCTCAAGTTGCTATTAATTTTGATATGGAATATGGATGCGAGAGGTAATTTAAAGTCCTTCCCGTTGTCTTGCAGATAGTGAGATATTTTTTTAGCACAGACAAGCTATGTCGCCGAGATAATGCTGTGGGCCAATACCACCACAAATGACTGAGCACACCTGACTCAAATCACATGCCATGGGGATAAATAATCTTTCTCGACATCGCGTGCTTTCATAATTTCTTTTTTGTAGAAACAAAAACTAAAATCTCTTCATAAGCTATTTAAATAATTTCAAACTTGCTCAAATAGTAAAAAGTCACTAAGTATAACTAAAACAATGCATTTTATTGCCATGCTTAGCCGTTACTTTAGCGGGAATTTCAGAAGAATTTGAAATTAAGTCCGAAAACACACATACTCGTATATTCTTGCAGTTTCTTTTGCTCTACGCAAATCTACCTATAATTTCGTAAATAAATAGAGCGCTTAAAGTGGGTAGCTTTTGAATTTAGTTATTACGGTGTGTCATGGCAAAAATATACAATATAATTTACTAATATCATTATCAATTGTGTTTTCTTTTAACCTCTATTTTTTTTTTTTTTTTTTTTTGGAAAACATGTAGAAATAGAATTATGTACCATGTAATATATGCAAATGAGTCGATTTATTTTATTCATAAGGACGCCAAATATTATTTCGATTAATCGCCATCATTTTAGCTTACATTTCGTGACAATAACACAAGCATCCCAGTTTTTGTTTTGAAAGGGGGTGAGTATATACATAATACTTGTATATACACTAAGGTGTGTGACCATCAGATACGTAAGTAGTGGAAGTGCCCCAAACAATAAAATATTTGATTGTGAGCTACTAAGGCGGTGACCAAAGAGAAAGACACAGAGTCATGCTTTTAATGTATGTGTGTGTAAGTATGTGTGTCAAGTACCGTAGTAAATACTCGTATGAATATGAGAGTATAATTTAAGAAGCATGCTTATGAATATGCCCACATACTTACAATCATGAGCGTAATGACCGAGTGCCAGTATATAGAGGAACATTATAGAAGAACATTATAGAAGAAATATGTATTACACACACCCTGTGCGCCCTGTAGAAACATTTTGTATAGAGATGGCAAGTTATACTATTTTTTATCATTTCTCATACTCTTTTTCTAATAGCATCGGGGCTTAAGTTAAAAAAGTTGCAATATTTTGGAACAATAGCGGCTTAGTAACGTCCTAAATTTTATAAGTAGAAAGTTCTGTTCAAATTATAAAGGGCTTAGATAAAAGTGTACATAAGTTATTTTATTTCAGTAAGTTTGGTTTTGAGTTTGGCTTCATGTGAAATTCTTTGAATAAAAATATTGGGTAGTCGAAAAAGTCTTTTCGTATTTTGTCAATATACAAGGTGGCACAAAAATTACCTTCCGATGTTTTTTGGCTGTAATTTTTTTTTTAAATTAAAAACTTTGATTCTGTTTCTGGATTATTTCTATTTGGTCTTTTAAATTTTGTACATTAAGTGGAGAATATGATATCATTTAAATAGCCGCCGCCACAGTTAATTGTCATTTGAGCCCTTTTTATGGAATTTTCCATCTCTTTGGCCAGAACTTCCGACAATAGGTACTCACATACTTGACGGATATTGTCTTCAAGAGCTGCAAGAGTCTGAGGCTTGTTGACATAAGCCCGCGACTCCAAAAAGCCCCACAAAAAGAAGTCTGTAGCGGTCAAATCAGGCGATCTTGCTGGCCAGTGCAAATCGCCAAAACGGGAGAGTATCCCAATTCATCAAGTTATGGCAAAAAGAACTCGTTGATCATTGCTCTGTAGCGCTCACCACTCACAGTAATCAAAATTCGCTGTAAATACCGTCGACTGATACGCATTTGGGTGGCACGTCGTCTTTACAACGCAAATGTCAAAACAGAACCGACATTAGAGGTCATTTGCAAAATTTATAGCCTCTTCTGATAGGAGGATTAATTTTGCGCCACCCTGTATGTCGTTGCAGTCGATTATCTCCATTGCTACCAATCAAATTGTGTCATACCATATATGTAGTGTTAGAAAGGTGAGATTTTAAGCTTCATTTAACCAAAAAATAAAAAAATTAAATTCGGAGAAGTTGGAAAAAAGTTACAGCTGTTCAAAACAAAAATGAGTGAAAATAATGAAGAAATTCGCTATATTTTGGAATTTTAGTATAAAAAAGGGAAGGATGCCCCGCAAGCCACCAATGAAATTTGTGAAGTTTACGGAGAAGATGCTGTAACAGTTCGTATAACACAACAATGGTTCGCTCGCTTCGGTTCGGGAAATTTTGAAATTTCGATTTACAGTTTGGAAATAATGTCTCTAGCGGAAAGATGCCAAAAAGTGGTCAACCAAAATGGTTCATATTTGTTTATTTATTTATTAGTATAAATATAAAAAAAATAATTCGCAGTTTGATCAGGAATGGGAAAAGATTTTTTCGACTACTCAATATATATTTGTTTATCCTGATAAAAATTTAGTTTATGTGGACCTATGCAATAAGTTCACACTGTTTCATCAGCCTAAATACTTAACTCTGTAGTGCCTACTTAAAAACTAAAAAATCTAACTTACAGGGTTGCCTCAGAACACATATGTATGTATATGCATATGTATGTATAACCACAAATATGACAACAGGTCAGTAAGCGCACTTCGCAGTTATAGGTACGTACATATTTAAGTATCAAAGTACTTACTTAAGTACCAGAAGACACTTTCGCACACACTTATTCGCTTATCAATGATGCCGCCTATTACCGTATATAACTAAAGCGGCGACTATCTACAGATGCACTTACATTGTGCATTATAAAGTCATACATATATATGTATGTATGTAGACCTATGTCGGATTTTTAGTTTTGCTTTTAAATTATTAAATTGCTTTTGTTCATTGTCGTATTCCTCAGTCAATTGTCTTTTGTAGGACTTTTTCTCTCCAACCCGTCGGTTCGGTTATTTCTTAGTATCAAACTAAACGTGCGCACACTCGCTTCGAATATTCGGAAATCAACTTTAATAAACAAAGTTTTTATTGTTTTCTAGAAACTAGAACTTATGTGATATTAAGTTCCTTCTTTTATATATTCTCCCATACATTTTTAAAGTGCCTTGACTTAAAATATAAACACGCTGAAAAGAAAACTAGAACATTTTAAGTTAACATCAAAGTCAGTATCAGTTACAGTTACTTAAAGGTAAAAATTATATGACATTTTTTTTGAAAAACCTTAGTGCTAATATAGTGGATTCTAACAGCATCTTGTGTATACATTTAATCGATAAGTATGGTATCATATCCGAAGCACAGCGAAATGTTACCTTAAAAGAAATATACGACATGCAATTTTCAATGCAAACGGCTCAACTGTCAACCCCATATACTGAATAAACAATTTCCTCAATAATAATGTACAAATATTCAACACGAATGCTGTCACCTAACTTTAGAAAATTTGGAAACATGTTTGTGAAGCTATAATATCATAAAAAATCATTATTTTTATGTACAAACGAATTCCAGAAATGTTCGAGTTAAGAAAACAAGGCACTCTAAGAATATCGAAAAAGAAAAACGTAGCAATCTAGAATCTCGAACAAAATCACATTTATTTTAACCTAGTTTTCCCTACTTCTTCATTCAACCAGCTTTCGCATAGCGTTTTATTTCTCTATTATATCTTATTATAGCTTATTACCACATCTTTACCTGTCGGCGAAAAAAATTGAGTTCGGTTTATGATCCTTTACTCATAACTAATTTGTAAAACAAACTTCTGCTTGCAAATTACACAATTTTTGGATAATACAGTTTCCATTCGATTGCTACGCAGCTTTTGGAATAAACTCATTTTGTATTCAGCGGTAAAATGTGGTCTTATTGCTGAGATCAAGACGAGAGTGAAACACAAGGTATACTATATTACGTACAACCAGATAATTTTATAATTTTGAAATAAAGTAAAATGACATAGAAAAATAACAAAGCATGGCCGCTGTTCAAAATCTAAGGGTGACTAAAAAATTATTGATGTGGTAAAAAAAGTTTCCTCCGAAATAAGCTGACAAGTTATACGCATGTGTTAAGGGGCATAACTAGTGTGACAGCCTAAGAAACATCGATTTTTGGTATTAAAAAAACAAAAAACACTATAGTATATCGATTGTTTTGAAATTTGCAGGGCTTGTGTATATAGTACATGTTTCAAGAATGCACAGTGAAATTTTTGAAAAGAAAATTAAATATGTGTTAGCGCCAGGTGTCATTTTAAATGGCGCCAGTCTGTTTGAAGAAAAGTTTGAGGAAAAGGAAACACTAATGCAATCGAACTTCCATATAACAAATCTTAAGGGGGCAAAACTAAGCTACGTTATGTAAAAAAAACTCATAATAATTATAGATTTGCAGCCTATATAACAGGCCAATTTAAAACTCCCACGCAAAATTCGTTCTTTTTTATTCAACGAAAATCCCTTCAAGGCTGATACACTGCTTATAGCAACTCTCCATCTTATCGATACCGTTCTTGTAGTACGAATTGCTTTGCTTCAAAATAGGCCTCAGTTTTAGGGATCAACTCTTCGTTCGACAAAAAAATTGTTCCCATTCTTTTGAAATCTGAGCCAGATCTGCAGAAAATTGTGGCTGTAAAAGCAATTTGAAGCACAAAACATAAATTTTACCACCATTTTCACTGACTTGTGACTCAGTGCATTGGCTTGGTGAAACAGCACTTTCTTTTTCTTCAGATGTGTGCGTTTTTTCAGCGATTTTGTACTTCAAACGTTCAATAACTCTATGTAATACGAGTAGTTGCTGTTGATTGGTTTTCCTAGGTAGTCAAACTGCCCAAAATACAAGCGCCACAATTTTGTTCACCGACTAATGCGTTTTGGAGCGGGTACATCGTGTGCAGTCCTCTCGGATGACTGTCGTTTAAACTTCAGAGTAAAATGTTGTAGCCATGCTTTATACATTGTCACATATCGACGGAAAAACTCGGGTGTATTACGCTTGAACATCTCCAAACATTACTCGGAATCATCAACTCGCCGTTGTTTATGGGTAAAAGTGAGCTCACGCGGCACCCACTTAGCACAGAGCTTCCTCATACCCAAATATTCGTGCATGATATGATGTGCTCGTTCAATTGATATCTCTAGAGTGCCTGCTACTCGACCACTTCAGTTTACGGTCAACAAAAATAATTTTGTTTACTCTTTTGTCTAAACTTAGCATACCAGCCCTTGCTGTTTGCTTTTCCTGTGGCAGTTTCCGAATACTTATTCACACAGCCAAGGGTATAATTTATAAGGAAAGCAAAACATGCTGAAAATTTAAAGAAAACCTTATGAAATTGTTCTAGAAATTAGTAAGATGTATAGAAAACGGCGTTGTTCAGAAGTTCGTAGTAGAGAAGTTCGACTGTAATATTTACATTTGATTAACACCTTAATATAGGTATACAATATATGAGCTTTCGAAATATATGTACATATATGATCCACGATACAATACATTTATTGTTTTCCTTACATACCATATATTCACTCCTTTGCGGATCGTTGATGTTGCACACGCAATCACTACAACTTTTACTTAATTTTGCGCTTTTCGATTTTATAATCAGTTGGGATGATTGACACACATAACAATATTACATTTTAAAAATAAATTTATATAACTATTGATATGAAAAGCACATGAATATGTAAACACAATTAACCCACGTTGAAAGTTCTATTTTTACGAATGATCGATTTATTTTCATTGCCTGTCATATCAACTTTTTTCGGTGTGTAATCAAGCAGATTTTTCGTAAATATGTTTCTCCGCTTATCATTTCTTACCACTTGCTGCTTGGGGGCCTATTCGAATATACATACAATACATATGTCGACACATTTACGATTGTATGTTTCTATGTTTCTTATCTACTAAATTGTGCTATAATACAGTATGCAGCCCATTCAGCGCGTCATTAGCAATTATGACGCTGTAAATTATTTCCCATACCTCTTCAATTTGTACATATCATACGTACATACATATGTACAAGTATGTATGCAGGGATGCGTGTAAATATAGTCTATTTGTATGTAATTTGTCATAAAATAGTCGCCATAAATCATATCGCTTACACTAATTATCACCGTAATAATAGTGTAATATTATATTATTTTCATAGACGAATGTGTAAAAGATAAATTTTAATTATTTAATAAATTATATAAACAATAGTTAACGGTAGTACACCCTCGAGTCTTTTCAATGCCCCTGCATGCCACAAGGCAATGCAACGACGAGTATATCCGCAACAGATAATGCCTCAAGTGGCATCCTATACTAACGCGCACAGGCAAGGGGGCTCTTGTATTGCGTAGTAAATTTGATCGGGTGCTCCAGGCATTGGCATTCCTTATCTAAGGTCTAGACAAATAGTAATAACAATTACAGCTATGTACGTAATAATCGTCTCCTCTGGGTATTTGCAGTTGAAATGAGTTTGTAAATAAATTTAGAAAGACATCTCAATGCAATGCAAGATTTCTAGTTCCGCGAAAGATTTACAATTTCTAATCTCTCTACACATACTCAGTCAACACCGATAAGAAGTCAACACCATGAAACGCTGTTAGACAGTATCACACTGGGTAAATGGCCTATCATACATAGCTCCATCGTTGCACTTCAGACACCTTTTATGGGTTTAATAATGTTGGTTTAACTGTAACAAAGTAATATGACTTAATTAGGTTATAATTAGAATTTAGACCATACTAAACTATTTTAGAAAGATAAAGATAGTTGTGATGATTTTAAAGGAAGAAAAAATGTCATAAACGATTGTATGGCACCTGCACTCTTATCAGATCTTTAACCTTAGTATGAAGTAAACATAAAACATGGATGCTTTCGGCCAAGCAAGAAGCTGTTGCGAGCTTTGAAGGCATCTTCCAGAAATATATGCTATGATATATACAAGTATATATAGAAAAGATACACTATTGTGAGAAAATGTGTATGTATAAAATGTAATTGTCCGGAGTTAACATACAAATAGTTTACAGTGTAGGCCAAAGGTTATAATAAGGTTTACTGGTACTATATGGTATATGATCTTAAGATTGTGATGCGAAGTTCATGCTCTAAATTTAATATCATCACGATCGTATGATAAAGGTCATAATATATACTAAAATATTGTTCAAATGCAATCATAGAACGCTGAACAACAAATTTTCGTTAACTTCCTTAGCCCACACTTCTCTTGCGATGTTTGAGCTTTGATTTCATTTTAGAAGCATACTCGGAATATATGATAATGTCTTATGACGAGTTGACTGATTTTTTATACAACCAGAGTCTTAGTTATATCTTTCAAAACCCTTCATAAACAATGCTTATTTTGAATAATGGAAGGTCCAATAGCTTTTGTTACCCAAAATCACCAAAAACTAAAAAAAAAACAAGCTAAAAATAACAATTGCGCAAATATGTCGACGTAAGTCCAGAACATGTTCCAAGAAATTAAAGGAAACCCGTTATATTGAATGAATGAGCACTCCAAGTCTTAAAAACACTTTTTTTGAAATAAATCTCTAAAGTACATATTTAGAATTTAGTGAAACAGTTGAAAAACGAATTTACCAATAAAAGTCAATAAAGACTAATTCTAAGAAACCCTCTGTTATATGATTGGATTTCGTCTTAAATGAAAATTAAAACAAGAAAACACATTCACTTCGGTTACACCGAAAATAGAATAAGCTTTACAAAAAAAAAGTTTCTATACAAGAAATAGAGCTTGTTCGGTCGGTTTGTACATAAGCTTTAGGTTTTTGTGGTCTGATTTGAACAATTTCTTCGAAGGTTGTACCGTTGCTTTGAACAGTAAAACATATCAAATTTCGTGAAAATACCTTGTCAAATGAAAAATTTCCACAATAAAACTTGATTATAAGTTCTTAAGCGTCGCGTAAACCTAAGATCGCTTAATCAATAAAAGTGTTTCTATAATCTCTGAAATAAATGGAAATGTTATTGGCGTCATTATCTCCGAATACCCTAATGTGGAGTATGTATACATTGATAAGCCCGACAAGTACACAAAATACGCCTTGGCGTCAAGATTATTAACGCTATATTTAAGTTCATTCAAAATTACTTATCATTGGAATATACCCACTTAAGTGCCCACTCCAAATTTCCGACAAAACTTCTTGAAATAGAGCTCTAGCAATTTTTTTACACAACCCAAATATGTGCACAGTCATAAACGGATCATAAATCGAGGCTATGGAAAAAAGTAACTATTTTCCTGTATCCAAACGGCTTCAAGCTTTTACTCAATATCGTCTGACGTATTTATTATGTTCTGTGTAGCAAACAGGTTAGCACTGCCCTTTTTTATAAACAAAACTACATTTTTTACAATGTCGACTGATAAAGCGAGCAAAAGGAATTATTGGACCGTCACGCGTTTTTTAATGACATTCCGACACATGCAAGAAGAAAGTACTATCTGCTTGCGTACCTACATACAGTGCTTGAAAAAAATTAAGGCACAACGTAAACTTAAATGTTTATCCAAAAATTATAGGTTTTCCTTTGCATTTTCGAAAGTATTAACAATCATATGTTTCAATTTCAACAATTTTTTTTTATTGGGTAGTCGAAAAAGTCTTTTCGTATTTCTAATCAAACTTCAATTTATTTTTTTAGCTTTATAATGAACTTTAATGAACCAAATTTGTACCATTTTGGCGATCACTTTTTCCCATCTTTCCGCTAGAGACAGTATTCCATCAGTGCAAAACTTTTCTGGTTTCTTGACAAAAAACTGCGACAAGTAATTTTCACAGGTTTCTCTTGAAGTCAACATTACTCTATTAAGGAGTTTTGCATTGACCGAAACAAATGGTAGTCCGATGATGCAAGGTCAGGGCTATATGGTGTTTGCATCAAAACTTCCCAGCCAAGCTTTCCCAGCTTTTACCGAGTCATCAAAGATGTGTGAGGTTTAGCGTTGTCCTGATGGAAGGTGGAGCCCTTTCTGTTGATCAGTTCTGGCCGTTTTTTTCAATTGCTCGCTTCATCAATTGTCGACAGTAAAACGCAGAATCAATCGTTCGACTCAGCATAACCTTTCGAGGCGTCAATTTTGGCTTTGCACCCGTTTGTTGAGCTTCACCACGCTTGGACCGTGATCTTTTTCGCGCATTATAGTCACCGATGCCCAGAGCATACTTAAATTATGGAGGGAACACTTCTAGAGCCTGCTGAATAGCAGTGAACGCACAATGCCAGGATAAGGCGAACCCGATTCCCCAATCGATGACGATGGAGCAAACGTTCCATTGCCCGACCATAAAGAAGTTCGAATAGCAATTACCCGCCTGAAGAACAACAAAGCGGCGGGGGCCGATGGATTATCGGCCGAGCTATTCAAACACGGCGGCGAAGAACTAATTAGGAGCATGCATCAGCTTCTTTGTAAAATATGGTCGGGCGAAAGCATGCCCAACGATTGCAATTTAAGTGTGGAGACCCCACAATCTGCGCCAACTACCGTGGGATAAGCCTCGTCAACATCGCATATAAGGTTCTATCGAGCGTGTTGTGTGAAAGATTAAAGCCCACCGTCAACAAACTGATTGAACCGTGATCTTTTTCGCGCATTATAGTCGTATTTGATCCACTTTTCGTCTCCTGTTACCATTCGCTTCAGATATGGTTCGATTTCATTTCGTTTCAGCAAAGAATCGCACATGTTAATTCGGTCAATTAAATTTTTCACAGACAATCATTAACAGACACAGAGCTTCTTTTTGTAGGCAGCCTTTTTTAAATGGTTCAAAACCATTTCATGATGAATGTTAAGTTCCTTAGCGATGTTATGGCTGCTTATGTGACAGTCCTGGTCAATTTTTTCCATAATTTCATCGACTTTTTCGACTACTCAATATGTAAGCTAATAATACGAACTGCGTCGAAAAGTTGGCCTGTTGACAAACACTTTTTTAAATCACTGTATGTTATGCAGGGACTGTGTGCTCGCGGTGTAGCACGAGTACGTAAATACTCGTACGCCTCCGCGCGATAGTAAAACAATTAAATTTGCTTTCCAAACAAGCAGAGCTTTCTATTTATCACCACCGATAACCACATTCATGTTGATAATTTGGTTTTAATTCTTGACAATGCTATTTTAATGTCAGATTAAATTTAACGCTTACCAAAACAAGATCAAATCTCGGAGCAGTTCACGGTTACTGGAACTGGAACTGGCATGTACTGGAAAGTTAAATTCAAGCATTGTATTCCATCGAAATAACTGCATAACACTTATATGCTGTAGCAACAGGATTGAGCTTAGTGCTCATAATTATTAATTATATCACCTAATGCAAAGTTGTTGTTACAAATTGCTTGCAAAGAAGATAAGTGATAAGTTAATGGTCATTTTGTGCCTTTCAATGTGATATCGTGTTCGAGTAGTTTTTAAAGTGAACGCGGAAAGTTTTCATTGCAATTGTTTTGTATTTTTCTCGAGTGAACGCGAGAGTTGTACATTTTGTAGAAATTTATTGAAAAACTCAGAAAAATATAATAAAATCAAGTATACTAGATACATTTTTGACTGGAACTATAAATTCTTGAGGGTAAGCAAGAGTTCATGACGTTAATTGTGTAATAAAGCATTGGAATCATATAAAAGTAAATTCATTAATTTATAAAAAATTATAAATATTTTTGTACAAAATAATTTTTTTAAAAAATTCAGAAAAATAAATTTTTTGAAAAAATTAACCCTGCAATGCCTCAAAAAACCTATAGCAAGTTGTGCAACTTTAAATCATAATTATAAACGGCGACGATTTCTTATTGAATCACCAGTGCAATAAGCAAAAATTCACTCGCAAAATGTGTGATAAAACCAAAGTGAAATTCCAAAAAAATTAGAAATAATCCGGCTAAAGTAAAATACTATAATTTATCGCTCGTGCCAGTTAAAAGAGTTAAATAACACTACTCTACAAGCCTGAAGGAAGAATTTGCGAATGATGTGCTAAGATGTCTGTGCGGTATTTGAGGTGTCCTGATTACGAATTTGGGTTCAAAAATTGTTCGTAGATTTCACGTATGCACAGTAATTTTTGAAATTTAGTAAATGTTGTTAGTTCGACCCTTGGCTACAAAACAAAAATTATAAGTGTTGGGAAATTTTTAGTATCGAATTTAGCAACGCAAAATTAGCGAAAAACAGCATCTCGTATTGCAGTTACAAAAGACTGGTGTCATTAGCGAACTTTCTTAATTGATTAACTTTCTATAAAATATTCCTTCGCTCCCGTAAAAAGTGATAATCTTCCAGACCGCATTCGTTATAATTACAGTTAATTAAAGTAACACAGTATTTAGTCAAATAAACGAATAAAATATACTAATGGTTCGTTTGGAACCGTCTGTCAAATACAAAGACTGATCTTCAGTAAGGACAGATGGAAGTTCAATTTAATTGAAGCTAAAGTATTCGTCATAGAGCATGGCAACGCTTTTGTGAATTTTAATTGGGACTTGATATCTAATTTTGATACTTCGTCTAGTATCTTGGAAGGCGCCAACCCTAGATATCACCGACGAATTAAGCCAACAAGACCCTATGAGTAAAAAGCATTGGACTCTTGCCCATGATCTTGATGATCCTGCACTTCCTTAAGGCATTGCATCTCGCACTGCCCCGTCTGTCAGCTCATTAGGAAATTTAATTATTATTTCGTTCGTAATGTATTCTGTATTTCCTGCACTGGTTCGGTAGCCAGACGAATGTCATGTTTTGAAATCTTATCGGCTATTTAGTTTCAAGAAATTCCTTTGCGTCCTGGCGCCAGCATATATGCTGTCGCTTTCCGGTAATGCGATGTGAGATTAATTGCCGCCTAGCTATCACCATATATATTGATCTTCTTTACGTTTTTTTCTGCGTGGTTTACTACACCAGTTGCTTTCCTAACCACCTAGAAGATACGGCAGTATTCCGGAAGCTTTAAAGGGTCTCCTAAGATACAGCTCCGAGCAATAGGTTTCGGTTTCCAGCTTAAGGTAGTCTTAAAAGCTTAATAGACTTAAAGATTATCTAAAACTCTACGTAAAGCAAAACTATCGTCCTAAATTATATGGAATTGAACTGTTTAAATATTTTTTTAAGCTTAAAGAAAAACGGAACAAATGGTTTTTTTCGGCAAAATCAATTTATTTTATTCAAAATCGTCTGCTTCTGCTTCAATAAGCTTTCTGCAGGGTCCAAAAACATGTCGAACGAGTGTTTCAGCTCGTTGGCAGATATGGCCGCCAGTATGCCGGTGTAAACCTTTCGAATGACCTCTAAGTCTGCATAACTCTTTACTTTCATGAGCAAATGCATTTTTCCGAAAAGGAAGAAGTCGCACGAGGCCATATCAGGTGAATACGGGGAGTGGTTAATGGTTAAATGTGAAGTTTTTGTTCTTTTTGAACTCTTTAATGATGTCCTTCGAATGTTGGGATATGAGCAATTTTTGGTCGTCAGTCAATTTGTGCGGAACGAACCGTGCACACACCTTTCGTAAGCCCAAATGTTCGGCCAAAATGCGAAAAAAATTGAGGTTTTGGAGGTTCAATTCCATTTTCATGAATTTCAATGATGATTTCGGCTGAGTTTTGATGAATTCACGCATAGTTTCGATGAAATTTCCGGTGATAACGGATTTTGATGGGCCCAGAAGTTGATCGTCATTCGTTATAGATGTCTCTAGGGTCAAGCACTGGTCGATTAAATCGATTAAATCGTTTTATATCGATCTTGGACATTTGTGTCAACATTAACCCAACAAAATATTTGTAGAGATCTGTTTGCATCCCAAACTTATTCTCAACTGAAAATGTCACTTTTTGAGCCGAATTCTCGACATTTGCGGGAAATTTTGCTTTTCTTTTTTAATTCCAAGAAAAGTGCGGCTGAGGACCCGTCCACGTTTTACTGAGGCTGACACATACATAGATAATACTATTACTCTACTACTACCATCCACATATATGATTTCTATTAGGTATTAAAAAAATATAGAATTTTTGTAAAGCAACTTGTGTTAGTTAACAAAAAAATGGATCATAAAGCATTTCGTGTGTTAATTAAGCATTGCTTTTTGAGGGAATAAGGGAAAACACTTTTGGACCGTTTTTATACAATAAAGCCTTAAATTTACAAAAAAAACGGCGGAAGCAAAGTTGTAATATGTCCTCACGACCAACGTTGAAAACGTTGAAACTACTCGTGCACTCTGCTACGGGATAGGCAATCAGCGTCATAAACTTGTTTCATCAATCAAAACGTTTCGGTGAAAGTTTTACCAATTTTAAAACAAAGTTTAATGTTGGCTCTTTGTTCGAAGCTCATTTTCGCACCGATAACACAAACATACTGACACTTAAAACGCAATAACTTCACTTCCAATCTATGAAATGTCATGAAATTCTCACTGGACAATCGATAAAGATAGCAGATTCTAACGCACCAGTCGACATATAGATGGCACCACCAGGGGGCGCCAAAAGTCCTGTTTACTTTGGAACGCACCATGTACAAGTATGTTTATCACAACGGATCAACGTTCTAAGCTATCAAAGTAAGATCCCTCATAGGATCGAATTCTCTTCACTTACTATAACTACATAGGTCGTTCTCGTACGTTAAACATTTGAAAGATCTTCTAAAATAAAATTTGAACATTACTAATTGCCGGGGTATACAAATTTTATATACAGAACATTTTGCCATGTGTAAGTCAGTATCATCTTCATTTTAGCAAAAATGTATGAAGAATTGTTGGTATCAGTTAAGAGTTAGTTCAACTGATGGGAGTTTTTTGAATATACACCCTAGAATTGAATAGAATATTTGTTGAGATGTGACCTATGAAGCTAGTCTTAATACCCTATAACGATCCGAGAGTTCAACGCACCAGTTAGGCACATGCTACCTGCGACTTGTGTGGATTTATGAGTCCCAGAGCATTATTTCAAATCTAGAAGTAAGGGCTCTGGTGCTTTAGGCTCTGTGTTACAAAATTGACATACTGTAGAAAAGACAATACACATATTATATAGATATGTCTTATGCCTGCCCGAAAAATGCTCAAGTTCCCATGTGCCCGGAGAGCTTAGTGCGTGAACCTGCAATTCCTGTTGTAATGTGCTGTAAGGATGTCTCTAAGTAGCGGATCCATATCTAACTTTTCTATCGCAAGATGTTGAACAGAGTTTTATTCGCGTAACGAAGGTCGAAATAGATATCGTGTTACAAATGATGAATGAGGATGACGAGACGTTTTAACTATGAGTCCGTCCTTCCGTGCAATCGATCATTTGGAAAAATATATTGAGGGGACTTGATAAAAAAGCTTCTTGTCTTTAAAAATGTATAAAACGAAGTTAAGTGAAAAACTTTAAAGTGCTATAGTAAGCCCTACACTGTCTATGACTGACTTTTTACGGAAAATATCGGTTAACTTTGAAGATATCTTGGCATAATTAAGGAACGTATAATCTTAATCTATAAAGTGCCATAACCAAACCCTAAATTAAGGTATGAAGCTCTAATTTGGCACAGGGCGCAGTACATATCTGCTAAACCACTAAAGCTACAAGAAATGTGTTTTGCTCATAACGGTGTATCTTTGTGTCTAAAATAGATAAAATCGGGGGAAAACTTGACCTAGCCCCCACATAAGTAATATCAGGATTTTCGAACATCCGGCTGACTTTACTCCACATGATTGGTGATAGTATTGGAGATAGCTTAATGAAACCCAGGGAACATTTTTTTAGTATGTGCCATGATAACAGTTAATGGATAAATTTGGTCAATAGTACCCAAACTCCCATATACTACATATAATGTCGGTATTTATATAATAATATGTAGATATAAACAAAATTGCTTAGAATCCGATCCTCTGGTTGACGTTTTAGATTGTAAGGTATTTCCCTAGCTTTGATTCCTGCAAGTTGCTAGCGTATAAAATGTTCAGTTGCATGCGAACTTACCCTTTCCTTACTTGTTCACATTGGATTTAGATATAATGCAACCAAAGAGAAAGTTGAGGGGCATTGTAGCGATAATTGCGCTGTGCTATAAAGTTTAGTAAGTAAACAAATAAAAAAAAGCATTCACAAAATCACAAGCTTAAAAATTGATTTTCTCTCAAGTGCTAACAATTAGAAAGAACCTTTGAATACTTAAAGATAGCTCCCATAAATCAATAAAGCACTTCACTTTATTGCGCATTTCTTCGCTTTATTATGACAGCGCGGAGTTAGAGCTTAATAGGGGCACTTAAAGTGGGCACTAAGTCCATATATTTCACCTTGCTTATCACAGCCTTTTAATACTTATGCAAATGCAACTTTATTTCCAGAACAGCATTGTCTCTTACTGAAGCGTAGCGCTATCTTTGGGCTAAACACCAAATTTAAAGTGACAGCCACAAACAACTCGATGCACACATAACCACACAAATGCAAGAAAAAAAGATGTTGGATGAAGTAAAGAATGGCGATGTCAACAAACAAACTGTGTCAAAGGAGGAGGAGGAGGACGAATTCGATGAATCGGAAGCAAATGATCCCTTTCAGAAGATCATGGAGCGCGTTGGCAATCACGGACGCTTCCAGCTCATCTACAACATGACATTCGTGCTGGCTTTGGCCGCCGCCGGCTCGATGGTATATATGAATATCATATTGGCGCTCGACATTCCGGAGCACTGGTGCACCGTGCCGGGGCAGGAGCTGACGAACTACTCGCTGGATGAGTGGCGGCGTGTGACGTTGCCGACGTAAGTATGCGCATAGTAATATGAGCACTATGCAAATTGGGAACTGTGCAAATAAGTATGTGTGTGTGTTTGTGTATGCATATGTGATTTTTCTATCAGGGTGATACTTAAGTGAATCGAAAGAATTTTTTATTTATTTTTATACCACGAACAGGGTGTATTAAGTTTGGCTCGAAGTTTGTAACACCCTGAAGGAAACGTTGAACGAGCTGAGTGAAGTTAGCCATGTCCATTTGTCTATCCGTCCATCCGTTCATCTGTATATATGCGCACTACTCCCTTACCTTTGAGGCATCGATATCAAATTTTGCGCAGATTCTTTTCTCTTCAAGAAGCTGCTTATTTTTATGCTTTGATATCAAACTACAATAGCATGTAACGGATTTTTAAATAAGAGCGATCCAAAGCAGTTTGGGATATCATTGAAGCTCTTAGTCCTGTGAAAGTACATTCGATGTCATTATATATGGAACTCGATTTCTTTTACTTGGCCACCACGGGCACGCTTGCAGAAATCCCGACGCTGAACCCAATTTTCGACGATTTTCGGCCGATACTGCTGAAATTTAACGTTTGACTTCTTGGCTTAGATCATAGACTTGACGTAGCTTTACAGAAAATAGTCTAACGGTGTCAAATCGGATTTCGTGGTATATCTCGTTCACCAAACAATTGTGACATTCGCTGTGTGGCTTGTGTCGCCGTCCTGTTGGAACCACCATATTGTCCAAATCCATATCATCCCATTCGGGCCAAAAATATTCGGTTATAATTGAGCGGTAGCGGTTCCCATTCACAGTAACGTGCCGGTCTTGATCATCACGGAAGAAACACGGCACAATGACGCTAACGCCCCATAAGCCGCACCAAACTTAAATTTTTTAGGGATGCGATGGTGACTCGGGGAGTACGTGTGGATCGCTGCTTTACCAATAACGCATATTTTGTTTTTTGACGAAGCCATTCAGCCAGAAATGATCCTCATTGCTAAAGATGATTTTTCGATGAAAATCGGGATCGTTTTCAAGTTGTTGCTCAGCCCAATTCACGAACATACGACGATTGTGCTGGTCCAGCGGCTTCAGTTCTTGTGTCAATTTGATCTTGTAAGGATGTAGGCTAAGATATTTTCCCAAAATTCCCACAACGACGTCACAGAGATGTCCAACGCTTGAGTGATTAATTTGGGTTTTCCCCAATTGATGCGCTAGCGACAACAATATTCTCGACACTGTGGGCTTCTTTGTCTCACTGGCACGGGAACATTTTGTACTGTGCCTGTGAGTCCAAATTTTTCGCCTACACGTCCAATTGTTGATTTGACAGGACGATTATGACGATCATAAATTAGACGTAGCGGTCGTAAAGTTGATGCCACTGACTCTGAGTTTCGGTAGAAAATTTTAATAACTTCGACTCATTGTTGGATCGTATATCTTTCCATGATGGAATGCCAAATCTTATTGAAGAGAAATGTCAATAGGTCTGGAAAAAAATGGCGTCGTTTGCTGTCCTCATCGGTCTACTTTTTTAACGTCCCTATTGAAAAACCCGTTAGATCCAAAAAATTTTTTCAAACATAAATTTCAATATTTTAATCAATTTCAAATTGGTCTTTTAAAATCTACAAAACAATATATTAAGTACCACCCTTATGTATCCAAATATGTACGCATGTGTGGCAGCATTTTTCATTTCGTAAGAGAATCAGCTTTATTTGAATAAGAGCAAGGTGAGTTGGTTCGCCAACAATTGGCAGCTGTTCATCTGTTCATTGTTGACTTTTCACATTGTTCATCGAACCAGCGAGTGCGCGGTTAGACTCCGTTATTTCACGTTATTTTATTTGATTTCATTTCATTTTATTTTATTCCACCTAATAAGTCGCTCCCATGGTGGAAATTAAAATTTAAACTCGATTCTTTTATTTGTATTTGCATTTCTGCAACCTCCCACACCCACATCCGCCCGCACACCAACAACAAACACACGAACCAATGTGGGTCCATATATACAGACAGAAGGATAATCGCGGCGCGAGCAAGCACAGCAACTGCGAGATGTATAATGCAAATTTCACGGAAATCGACGATTGGCTGCGTTGGAATAAAACCGAGTCAAATGTAACAGGTGAGTAATGGCTGCGAGCTACACCAGTACTATATATGGTACTTTGGTAGGTACGTTGCCTTTGAACTCTTAAACACCGCCATACCAATATGTAACTGTACATGTGTCTTATGTAAGCAAAGAAAATAATCATACATTCGAACACATGCCACAAAACTCAAACATTGGCTTTCACACAACGGGGCTTGAATTAGAGAGTTGTAAGATCTTACCTAACGCAAATGGTTCTTTTAGTTTCTTAAAGATATGTAGGGAGGTGATGTAGGTGACGAGATCCGAAAATTTCTAAAACTATCATCCGCTTAGAGTTTCTAATGGTTTTTCTAATAGAAACTCATTTATAAAGTACCGGAGACTTTTACCCGGTTTTATCCGCTAGGTTAGGTAAGGTTTGATTTTATAGCTGATCCTTACGATTTGAATCACACTTGCAGTATAAAGATAGAAAAATCAGATCTCAAGTATCGACAAAGCGACTAATCAGAGAGAAATAGGAGAGACTCTCAGAGTCACACAAGGAATTCTATATATTTTGGTAACAAAAGCTCAGAACATTTTTTAAACGAAATTCGATTTGAGATCACTAAGGAGAGACTTACTTACTCATGTATCATAAGCCGGTACCCAAACCCAAACCCAAGGCAGGAACTATCCTGCCTTATGCCGCCCTGCAAAACTAATATGGCCATGTAAACTGACGTTGAGTAAATCTTAAAAGCTTCATCGCGCGTCTGTCGTTTTTTTTCGCTATTTGGCGCCAATTGGAGATTCGAACTGTAGCCAGGTCCATCTCCAACTGGTCTTTCCAGCGGAGTAGAGATCTTCTTTTTTATTTGCTTCCCCTGGTGGGTATTCCATCGAATATTGTCAAAGCTAGAGTGTTTCCATCCACTGCACCATAAATCCTACGCAAAACTTTTCTCTCGAAAACTCGTAACGCCGGCTCATCGGATGTTGTCTGCGACTTCGAAGTTATGACTGTCTACAGTGTCTGGACAGACAACAGTCTGAAGAAAGCAGAATTAACGAGCTTGAAATGCCGTCCCGCAGTTCCTTTAAACCGAGTTGCTGATGAGTGCTCAGGGAACTGGAGTGCAGATGAAGTAGAAATCAGCTTCTCGACTTCGAGCTTTCCTTGTATTTATTTGCGTGCTTCTTTTTGGTGCACAGAGGCGAGTGCGTATCTTAAAATTGGTCCGAATCAATACTACGACCTCGGAGATCCCCCTTCTTAAAATCACACTAGCACACACATGAAATCTGACCTGGTTCAATTTCTGTTCTCTGATCTTGTTACGAATTACAGCTTAGTTTACCGTTACCACTTTAAAGCATTGTTGCACTTACTCTCCTCGGGCTGTTATCCTTTTCTAATTTCGATTATTTCCCATTCAGGTTTTACACTTTCTCATAAATTTTGTATCATGCCGTAACTCGTTTTCATACACATATGCAGAAGGGTTTTTGATTTTTTTCGCCATTCACACATTGACCGTCTAACAACGCCGGCAAATTGATTTATAGTCTGCGTGGCAAGAAAGAAACGCTTCTATTGCTGTTTGCGAGAAAAAAATGGATTTGACTTGTGGCGTTGAGCGAAAATTTGCATCCATAAAATACGAGTGGGACAAGCAGAAGTTTGCTTAGCAAAACAACACGAGTTGCAAAACGCTGCTTAATTTATAGGGTCTGATTCGAAGAGAAGGAATGAGTTTGAAGATAGTGTACCAAAGTTCAAATACGAAAATGGCTGAGTGCGAAGCGAAAGCTATACTTTATATGTATGAATATTTTTGTGTGTGGTTTTCGATAGAGAAAAATTTAAGGTTAAAGAAGTTCGAAAACACTTGCGAACATCAACGCTATCTCAACACTCTGGCAGTATCAAACACAATGCTGAAATCAATTAGAGAAAACTACTCTCACTTGGCTACAACGCCCGTAAACATCGTCGGAAGGTGGCGCGGATGGCTGCGAAAGTGGCTATCAGACTCATAAAATCTGTACTCTTAAAAGAACAAGTATCTGAACACTCGGATATCTTCATACACTTTGATTTCATACCAGATCACTTAGAACATAGATACTGACGAGAGATCTATGAGTGGACAGAAACCATTGGAAGAGAGGAGGACAGTGAGCTTTTTTACGTATGGGTTAAAGTTTAGGGGGAAGATTGGTGGAGGGTTTTGGTGATAGTGGCTCTCTATTAACTCTAGCTTAAGACGTCCTGACTATTGCATTGTCTTGCAGCCATTAAGATAGCAAGAGATTTGCTGCTCCGGAGTGCAGCCTTCAGAGAAAGGCATCAGAGAGGCGTTTTTGTGATAAGACTGGTGTGTGTGACAGAACATAATGAAATCGCAGGAAATTGTAAAGCTATTGAGGATAGGGCATCGCTATCGGTGGAAAGGGAGCTGTTCAATGCTCCCGCATTCTCTTGTGTTCTACTATTGATAGCTGGGCTTCGCAGAAGCGTGGACACCATCGGTACATGCGTTGTCGAGTTTTGGCCCAAGATCGCTCGCAGGAGATCTAGTGATCTCTTTGCCCTCAGTAAAACTAGCCTCTTCCTAGTTGTGGGGCTTTTAATAGGCCATTGCCCTATTGGCGACCATGCTGTAAGGTTGGCGATCTTACCAGGCGCCATTTGCATGGAAAGAGATGAGGTGGAAACAACTTAACACTTCCTTCTTGACTGTCCCGCTTTGGAGAGGTCAAGACTTAAACACTTGGGAGGGCATACCTTCAGACATCCCAGCGAACTGGCGGGAGTTCTTCTTTTCTAAGGCTTAGCAAAATACTACATATGTATGTATATCAGTACACGTGCAATCTTCGATCAGCCATCTAACTTAACCGAACCTGGTTGCAATGCAATAATTTCAATGAAGAAACTCTGCTAAGCAGGACTCGAATTAGGCCAGTAAAGCACATAGAAACAAACACATTGATATGGCTCACGTTAACCCTTATAAGAAAGAAAATTAGCTAGTAGTGGTGATTTTAAAGCATTCGGGGCATGGTGAAACGAACAAACAACTCGCATAAAATGAAGAAGACGAAACTGAGGGAAAATAATAAAGGAAGCCCTTCATAAAACTATTTACAATGCATAGGATAAACAATATACTCATTTCATCTTCAAATTCCCTTCTAATTGATTTCACAAACGAGGTCTCAATTTTCCAGTTTTTGAACAAAAACGTAAAAAGCGAAATAAAGCATCCAGAAAGATATTACCAGCACATTATCAATCCACCAAAAAATTAAGCATCTCAAGCTCTCGGATTATCCGCAAAGCGCACTTCGGAAGCACGCATAGCACAGCAAAACACTTTTCGAAAAATTCAACATTAAAATTCAAAAACTTGTTACATGCAACAGCGATAATTTTCCACAAATCGCACAAATAAATATTTCTTCGAAAATTGTGAAAATGCGAAAACTTGTAGCCGAACGGCAAGCAATAATTGAACCAAAAAGTACAAAACCGAGCGCAAAAGTGCAATGCTCGTAATAAAAACTAAATCAATGAGCAGGAAGCAACATGAACGGAGCCGTGCAAAGAGCGCAGCAGGACAACATAGTGTAGAGTGGGAGCCAGAAGGCGACGGCCTGCGTGTGACGAGGAAAAGTAACTTTTCCATTTGCTCGGGCATAACTTTTTACAACTTTGCACTTTAATGCGTTTCACTTACAACAGCGATGCGATTTCATTTCACTTCCACTTGTACTTCCACTTCCACTTACAATTCAGCGCTCGCTTCAACTCCCTTCAATCTCGAACTTGGCTTCGGTTTCTACGTTTCATTGAATTTCATTTTGGTTTCAATATATTTCTCGCTTTGCTTCTTTTGTGGTCTGCTCGAGTTCAGTTTAGTTTTGTTTAGATTTCTTACGCAGCGTCTTGAATCCAGTTGGTTTGCCTTAATTTTGTTGTAAACTGAGGCAAGCAACTAACAAACAGTTACAAACTCAGCTAAACGATAGATATGTGCCTGTGTGTGTTTGTTTCTGTAAAGATGTAGCGTCTGTCAGACGCTGCGGCTTTCCCTGGAGACAGCCAGTCTAACGCCTCCGTACAAATACATATTTATATAGATAGTCATGGTAGATGCTCATAATTCTCAATACATTCTTCCAACTAGCTCACTCTCCCACTTGCACTCGCCACTTTCCCTCCCCCACTACATAACCACTTACATATATATATCTTGTTGATTGTTGCCTTCTGCCGTGTCATTTATGCATCCTTCCTGCTATTGCTTCCGTCTTGCAGCTTGCCAACATGGTTGGAGCTACGATCAGACGTGGTACGAGTCCACCATACCGAGCAAGGAGAACTGGGTGTGCGCCAAGGATTTGTATGTGACGAACACATTTGTTGTGGGACGTGTGACAGAAGTCATCGGATCATTTGTGCTGGGACAAATGGGTGATGTGTAAGTGCAGCGACACTTCGTAAGTCCACAGTTGCAGCGCGGCGTCGTTAATGTCGGCGCTTGGTCGACTGGCTGTTGGCCACAGTTGGATTAAATAGAAATTTACTGTAAAGCTCTGTAACGCGGCGGCGGGCAGATAATTGAAAATGTTTTTCCGCTGACGCGATGCTCGGCTTCAGCACTGCAACTGCAACTACTTAAGCTCGCTCTGCTCTTTACTTTGTTTGCCGTTTCATTGACTGTAATTTTTGTTCTCTTTTTTCTCTTTTCTTTCGTGCTACTTTAGTTTTGGCCGGCGCCTTGTCTACTACATCAGCGTCGGTTGCTGCGCGCTGGGACGAGCGTTCTCCATCGTAACCACCAATGTCTATTATGTGTTCCTCTTCTGCACGGGATTAACTGGCTTTGCGGTGAATAGTTTGTTCCAAGCGCCACAGATTGTTGGCATGGAAATATCGAGAGAGTAAGTGTTGCAATAAAATAACAAACAATCACAACAAACGCATTATCAAATTCTTAATTAAATACCGTAATGCTGTGTGAGAATCAATACCTTGAATACACGTGCTCAATTTTAGTATTTGTGTACCACGAGTTATTCTTTGTGGGACTACGGATGGATTTTTATCGAAATTTATGTACTTGTTCGGTGGATAGTGTTATACCAGGAAGAGAATAGTCGATTTAGATGTATGTTGCGAGAGTTATCTTATTCTTAAAGCATAGTCTAGCTTCACAATATTAACAAAAGTAGCTCGATCGCTAGTTAATTGAAAGGACCCCGGCCATAGATGGCGCTACTAAAAGCAAATCCATATAATCTTTAGTTAGCCTTAACCCTGAAAATCTGCGAGTATACATTTACAGCTGTCGGATCAAAGCATTATTGGACCGTAATCGCCGAAACACGGCCACATTGGAAGAAAAAGAATGTGCAGTTTCACCAAGCCAATCCACCGTGTCACAAGTCAGTTAGAATGATGGCAAAATTCCATGAATTTGGCTTCGAATTATCACCGTCGCTGTTGTTGTCGTAGTGGTAGAATTATGCCGAGTTACTATCGCATCCACCGCATTCTCCAGAACTGAGATCTCAAAACCATGCTCGTTCGAAGAAATTTTCGTTGAATGAAGAGCGGATCCCCGCAACTGAGCTCCATTTTGAAAGAAGGGACAAATCATACTACAAAAATGGAATGGAAAGTTAGGAGGTCACTATAATCAGTGTACCATCCTTAAATTATGTTGGAAAAAACGGCCAAAAAAATAGTCAATTCTTAGATTGCAAAGATAACTAGCTTTGCTCCAACGGAGTAAAGGAGTGTTTGGAAAGTCAGACAAACAGGTTTTCGGAGTAAAGAAGAACTCCCGTGTTCGAACATATAAATTTGCAAAACGCTTCGTAGCGAAAACAAATATGCACAGGCGTTAAATTTTCATTCCCGTCAGTTCGGTGGGATGTCTGAAGGTTTGCTCTCCCAAGTGTGTAAGTCTTGACCTCCCAAACGCGGACAGTCAAGAAGGAAGTGTTGAGTTGTTTCCACCTCATCTTCTTCCATACGGCTTCCGCAGATGGCGTCTTGTAATATTCCTGGCCAATAGGGCAATGACCTGATAAAAACCCCATAACTAGAGAGAGGGTAGCCTTACTGAGGGCAAAAAGATCACTAGATCTCTTGTCATCGATCTTCGATCAAAAGGCTTTTGCGACAGCGCATGTACCGATGGTTGTCCAGGGCTGGCCAAACTTCCGCGAGGCCAGCTATCTAGCAGTAGAATGCGAGACGAAGTCATAGCTAAAAAAAATAAAAATATTAATAAAAAATTTAATAAAAATAAAAATGTATGCTTCAAAAATACTGTTTTGAATGCAAATGGTGAGAAGTTCGAAACTCAAACATAAATACAAGTACTTCGACTTTGAAGGCTAAGCTCGAAACACAGAGAAATTATTATTTTTTTCCTTGTGTTTCAAGCTCTCGAAAAAAATCATTTTGATCCAATACCCAGCCTCATATATGCAGTCTAATCTTAGATATCTTATGTGGTATTGAGCCTCCAATCTGTTATAGAATGTACAGTACAATGAAAGGAGGCAGAGAGTGGAATTAAGACGGAGCCCTTTAGGAGTTATGACTATGTAATAGAGTACATTTCGATCTGAAGCCCAAGAATGTAAAGCTTCAACAGTTATTCGAAGTAAATACTTTCTCTCATTCGATCTTTCTCTCCTCCTCACTCTTCATCTCACTCTCGCTCTTCCTCTCACTCTCGCTCTTCAACTAATGCTTTGATAACACGAGCACGCCTTAAATTATATTTCGATGGTAGCTGCGATACATTTATCAATTAGATTTTACGAGACCCTGCGTTTTTAATCTGCTTGAGATTTCAATTATTAGAGAAGTTCAAATTTTACTTTTACTGAAAACTAGACTTGCTTGATCAGCAACCAAATCTCTCCCGTTCATTGAGAAGTAGACGCATATACTAACAACTTGTAATAGGCTTGTGGGGACTTGCTGACTGCTTAGGGCACTTTAAGTTGCGCCCACCCGCCGACTTTCACCTCACATATACACATACATACACTTTGTATACGTTATTTACTTGTTTTTATCTTTCGCAGACAGGACCGCAGCATCATCGCCATTTACCAAAGCGTTGGCTGGTCCATTGGCACATCGCTGATGCCGCTGCTCTTCTGGTGGCTACGTGATTGGGTTGCCTTCATGTGGCTAACAACGATACCGACCGCAATAGTTTTAATTTTCTTCAAGTACGTATACCCACACACATATATACATACACTCCAACACACTCATAGTAAATACGCGAACTACACGGGAATGTTGGGTGCAACAACAAAGTTATCTCCAATCTGTACAGCAATGCATATCGAGTTCCAGAAGGCGCGTAGCAAATCGTACAAAATGTACCGCTACAGTTTAACTGCAGCAACACGAAAGTCGCTCATACGACGTGACATACAGTTGTACGTGTGTAGCGTGGCAAGCAAAACAGGGGCAAGGCGGGAAGCAGCAAATGAAGCGGCAGCTACTCGCGCATTCAAACGGTCATTCATTCACTCAATCCATTTGCACGACTTTCTAAGGTGCGCGTGAATGTGTGTGCGTCCGTGTGTGTTGCGGCATGCTGAGGCAACTGGGCAACGATTCGCCAGTGGGACTGTCGATTTGTGTGCTTTCAAATCGATTTCGTTTGTGAATTTCATTCGAGCGCATCGCATCACATCACATCACTTCGAATGGCCGGTGAGCGCGCTGCCCTGGATCCAATCAAACTCATTCAATTGTTTCAATTTCACGTGCCGCCGCCACGCCACGCCACGCTACGCTACACCGCGCCACTACGCCGATACACGTTTCGCTTTTTGCTCTAACCCGTCAGCGCGCCCTGCTAAATACACTTGTCCATCAGACGGACTGAAATGAAATTTACAAGAGTTTTTATGGTTATGCCGCCAATATACTCTCAACTGCAGCGCTTTGTTGCAGCTCATGGTTATTGCATTTTTGTTGTTGCTCTGATAATTTCTCGCATCTGCAGCGCTTGCTCATACCATGCACATACATACATACATACATGCATATAGCAGATTGTTGGTTGTCTTACTCAATTCAATTCTCCTCGCAGATACGTCATTGAGTCGCCGCGCTGGTTGATTAGCAAACACCGTTACGGCGAAGCGATCACGCAATTTAAGAAAATTGCAAGAATTAATGGCCGCGAATTCGACATGACGGAGAAGGAGCTGGCGCAGATGTACACCAACCAGCAGGTGGACGAAGTGACATACGGCATGGCGTCGCTCTTCAGCGGCTGGCATCTGACACGCAACACAATCATTATGGGCTTCAGTTGGTAGGTCAGCAAAAAGCTTACAACACATTCTACTACTATTGCCTTTATTTTTGCCATTTGTGGTCGCACAAAATGGGTCACAGCCCATTTGTCGGGAACAAACTGAAGTCTATGAAGTTGCCACAAAGCAAATAAAACGTTTATTTTCAGGTGTGTTGTGGCGGTTTCTTACTTCACGTTGGTGCTGTTCAGCACGCGCATGGGTGGCAACCCGTTCCTGAATTTTCTGCTGCAGAGCGTGGTGGAAATACCCGCTTATGTGCTCGGCAGATACCTAGGTGAGTGCGCGTTAGCAACCTTAGGTCGAAATAAAATAAAAGAAATTGCACTTACATCTTTCCAGGTGATACTTATGGCCGCCGCTTCACGAATTCCTCCTCTTTCCTCATCTCATTCGTTGCCTGCATACCGCTAATTATCTATGCGGCAGGTAAGATAAACTTAAGCGACTTACAACTTATAGAAATCATGTTCATATATACTGTTTTAATATTTCAGATGTCGAATACGAGATGGTGATGGTGTGCCTGGCCACATTCATCAAATTTCTCAATGCGCTCACCTTCTTCACCGTCAATCTGCAGAGCATGGAGATTTATCCGACCTGCATGCGTCAAACGGGCATCGCGCTGGGCACGATTCTCGCGAATGCCGTCGGCGTTTTGGCGCCATATCTCGTCTACTTGGGCACCACCGTGAACATAAGAGCGCCCTACTACATTCTCGGCTCACTATTCTTCATAGGCGGCATCGGTGCGCTCTATCTACCCGAGACGCTGCACAAAAAGTTGCCCGACACAATGGAAGAGGCGCGGCACTTCGGCAAGCATGACGTAAGTGCATGTGGCATGCAAATGGTGTTGAAAATTAGTTAATCCTGGAAATGTTTTTATTTACAGAAATTCTTCAGTTTGCCGAAGGCGCCCCCGAAAGTGGAAGAGTCCCGGCCCACAGCGGAGGAAGTGCGCCTCAATCAAACAAAGTTTGCTCCCTAAAATTGCGCAACCAAATTGTGGCTGTTGTTGTTGTGTATGGGAAATATAAAGTTATGTTTAGTTTTGTTTAGTTTTATGCAGTATTTTCACCAGGTGAAATTAGTTTTTGTATGAAATGTGCAGTTGTGTGTTTTGTGTACTTTAAGCTGAACTTAGTCCTGTTATATTTTCAAATGTACATGTGATCTATGAATTTATGTGTTTTAATAATCGGATAACGCAAATAATTGTGAATATGGGGAAATAAAAAATTAAAAAACGTCACATAAGTGAAATTGATATTACCGAAAAATAAAGTGCTTTCATTAAAAATTAATGCTTAGGAAAATCGTAAAGAACCAAGAATCGTCGCGCGCTCGGCGATTTACTCCTCATTGTCGTTCATTTTCTTCCTAGCGGGGTCATTAGGAGGTCGGAGGAATAAGTGAAAATACTTTTGAAAGATTATTTGGGTATAAGGAAAGTGAAAGCACGATTGATTCCAAAACACTCGATTTTTTCGTAAGGCAGCGTCGCATTAACATCTGTGAAACAATGCTTTCCGACTACCAAGATGTCATAAGCACTATTGCTTATGATTAGTCTTGGATCGGCCGAATATCGTGGCATAGTTGAGCCGAAGCCGAATAACCAGGTCAAAGCCGGTCAAAAATCAAGGTTATGTTGACAGTTTTCTTCGACTACCGAGGTGTGGTGCACTCCGAATTCCTCCCGACCGCCCAAACTGCTTGATTTAGCTTCGCGTAACTTCTCAAACGTCCGAGTGACTTTCACTCACCACCTGAGTCTAGAAAACCACTTCTTCCGTAGAGTGCACAGCACCACCACAGTATTTATCATCATAAAAAGCCAAATGGTCATGGTCTCAACGAAAAACCACCCTGCAAGAGGACGATCCTCGTAGCGATGGACTTGTCAAAAGCCAGTCAGCCACACAACTCTACTTGAGGACATCGAAAAATCTGCGCTCCCTCCAAGGTTGAAAAGGTGGACTATGAACTGCGTGAGTGGTCGGCAACAATCCGTACTGTTCTCTCTCCGTTGCTGTTAAATTTCTATATTTCTGAACTCCCTCAATCATCATAGGGAGTTTCTATCGCCTCGTGCGCTGATTATTGGATGATAATGACGTCGAACAATGAAACCTCTCACTATGCCTCACTACTCACGACTTGACCTTAATATTGCAGTCAATGGCGTTAAACTTCAGACTGTCAAAAACCCCAAAATCCTAGGTGAGACACTAGACAGACTGTGCTCCTCCTCATCAACAAATTTTTCGAAGATTTGGAAAAAACGTTGGCACAAGTGGGCTAGGGCCAGGGGCGTCTATTTTGAGCGGACGACATAGATTTTGAATAAAAACTTAAGGGTTCAGTAGGGTAGGGTAAAGCTTTCAAAATTTTTTTTTGTATTTTCTGTTCCCTTATACCCTTAGAATTAATGTAGAAACCCATTTTACCATTGGAAGGTTTCGAAAAAGGCCCAAAAATAATAATACCGCTCGACGTTCGGAGCGCTCGGAGTGCACACCTAAAACTTTAAACACGTTTTTTCTCAAAACACACTTTTTTAAACTTGCGGACGTGATTCCGGTCGAATTACTCAACCGATTTGCTTAATTTTAATTTGATGTTCAAAAAACGCCTGGATATCGTCCCTACAAGTTTGATAATTTTTGACAATGTTATGACAAAATTTATGTAAAAAAGACATGGGAAAAATTAAAAAAAAAATGTTAATTACTTTTTCATTTATCAACATTTTTTCATTATTCTGGTAGGGACGATAACTATTCACGTACTTTTTAAGAATAAATTGGGTTTTTGTGTTTCAGATGATCCAAACATGGAATCGGAATCGTGACCGCGAGTGAAAAAACGCGTCTCATTCACCCAGTCATTTCCCCGACAGATGTCATCAAAAAATCCCGAAAAAATTTGTTTATACACTCCACAATATACCTCATGATATGTGAAAAAATTTCTGTTGTAGAAAAATAATTTCTATGAACAAAAAATTTCAAAAAAACAGGACACATTACCCCACTGTCCCCTTAAGACTTTTAAAATTATGAACAAAGTCTTGCTTTCTTTGGCTCATAGTAGTTTTACCTCTTTTTCGCAGAGCTTTCAGATCCCCCATATTCATTAAAGATATATTCAACAAGCTCCTTTTATAACTTATTGGTCGACAACTTTGCTTCCGCCGTTTTTTTTTGTAAATTTAAGGCTTTATTGTATAAAAACGGTTACAAAAATGTTGTTCAAAATATTGGCCGTCGCAAGCTACTAATTTTGACCATCTTTCTGGCAGCATGCGTATTCCGTGACGAAAGAACTCCTCATCTTTCTAGTCGATCCAAGTATCAATCCAATTTTTGACTTCTTCATAAGAACTGAAGTGCTCGTTAGCTAGACCGTGTGCCATCGATCGGAACAACTGGTAGTCAGATGGCGCAACGTCTGGAAAATACAACGGGTGGGGTAAGATCTCCCATTTCAGCGTCTCCAAATATTTTTTTCATTGTAATTTGACTTTATGTCTTTCCTCGTCGGCGGCTCAAACGTATCAATTGCGTTCGGTATCGATCTACTGTGATGGTTTCACTTGGCTTTAGCAGCTCATAATAGTATATCACACCCCAGCTGGTCCCACCAAATGCAGAGCATGACCTTGGCGCCGTGATTGTTCGGTTTTGCCGTCGACGTGGAGGCATGTCCAGGCTTTCCCCATGACTTTCTTCGCTTAGGATTATCCTAGTGGACCCATTTTTCTCCGCCAGTTACAATGCGATGTAAAAATCCCTTCCGGTTGTGCCTTTGAAGCAGCTGTTCACATGCAAAGAAGCGCCGTTCGACATCTCTTGATTTCAAGTGGTAAAGAACCCAGTTTCTTTGTTTCTGAATCATCCCCATGGCTTTGAGGCGTTTTGATACGGCCAGCTGTTTCTCTTGCAACGATTCGGCCAATTCCTCTAGGGTTTGAAACGCATCTTGGTCGAGTAATGCTTCCAATTCAGGATCTTCGAAAATCTTCTCCCTTCCACCGCCATGCCGTTCTTCGACTTCATAATCACCGTTTTTAAAACGTTGAAACCATTCGCGACATGTTCTTTCCTTTAGGACAGCCTCACCGTACGTATCCAAAAGCATTCGATGAGCCTCAGCAGCACTTTTCTTGGAATTAAAAAAGAAAAGCAAAATTTCCCGCAAATGTCGAGACATTTTCAGTTGACAATAAGCTTGGGATGCAAACAGATCTCTACAAATATTTTCTTGGGTTAATGTTGACACAAATGTCCAAGATCGATATAAAACGATTTAATCGACCAATGCTTGACCCTAGAGACATCTATTGGACAACGGCGGAAGCAAAGATGTAGGGCTTTTCTTCTGAACAGCCTCCTAAGAACGTTCACTTCACAATCTTCAATGCTTATACCGCGTACTGCAAACCACCAACCGCTTGGTAACGAGACTAACGGTTATGGTAACCCATTCAGCAGACTGCAAACCACTAACCGCTCGGTAACAAGACTAACGGTTATAGTAGCCCATTCAGAAGAAGAATGTGAAGTTTCAAAGGTAAAATGTTACTATACTATATTTATGAATCCACTTTTGGGTTAACTGTTCCTTAGAGTGATGGAACTCTCATGGAATTAATAAATCACTAAACATAAAAAAAATAGGAAAACCTTGTTAATTTCACCGAAGCTAGAACACCGACGCAGTTCGTCACGCTGATAATTTATAAGACCCTTCTCGTCTTGTACAACTCTCCAGGTTATAAAAAATTTCGTGGCAAACTTAATATACCCTGTTCGGGGTATAATTAAATGATGATATAAGTCATCACCAAAGCATTATCAAAACACGAGTTTTAAGATAAAAATATCGAAAAAAATCATGTATCATGATGTCAGTTATTGCTCTAATCTCCCTACCGCAAAAAATCTAACCTAATTCTAACCTAATCCCAACCTAATACCGACAATATACTATATATACCAATGACCGCTTATATAGGTGCGAACTTATAGGTAAAAATGTAATGCTTATTAGATTTATCTTGGTTTCATTAGTGTATACTAATCACAGTTAATTCCTTATCAAATCCACACTAGTAAACAGTGGTAGGTGACAAGTACTGTTATCGTCGGCGAGCAGTAAACAAAGGCGGCAAATGTTGTTGTTGTGTAATAAAATTCTATATAAGCAAACCTAATAGATGTCATTTGTCAACAATGGATTTTTATTTCATCATACCATGAAATAGTACTATACACATACCAACACACATAGTAAATAGACTCATAAAAGCAATTGCCTAACATACAAGCTCATTCGGGCCGACTTCGATTGCAATTTATCATCAGCTATCATTCTGTATGCCAAATATCGGCCATCACTGTGTCGCCAAGGCCATTACTCAGGCCAGGTTATCGAAAGCGTCTCGTAAGCCACAACACCGCTAACCGCGGAACTGCTCTAAACGTGATTCTAAGAACTAATATTTACCTTATCGCTCAGCGCTGCGAAAGTAAAGTCGAAACTAAGCTGCCGGAGCGGGTGCGGCAGGAGCGCGTAGTCGCCTGAGAGCATAATTTCCGTAAATAATAAACAACCCCATATAAATGCTAACCACAAGCATACAAAATAACAGCGAACGTATTTGGCCGATGTACACACACACACGCGCTCGTCAGCGCCCGGACACTTCAACGCCCGCCCGCCGCCACTACTCACATGCACAGCGTACACAGACAGAGCGCTGCAAATATAAATCATAATAAATAACTTAGAAACACCTCAACATGAAAGCTGCACGTTTACAACGGTGTTGCCAACAAGTTTGAAAGTAATTTTTATCGCTGTCGCTGTCGCTTATGCTTATGCCGTTGCCGCCTCCGCTGCCACTCACCACCTTAACTGTTTATGAAAGAAAAAAGCTTTCGCAACGCTAAGTTTTCGTGTATAGCCGGCCAAGCAGCTCACGGGGCTGTGAACGACCTCTTTAACGGGCGAGAAGACACTGTGAAAACATGTTTGGTATAAAGAAAGCCTGCCTATAAGATGAGCGGTCGGAGCATAAAGTGTGAGAAGTCTCCCATTACATTCATTTCATGAAACAGCTGCTGTGAAAGAGTTTTAAAATTCAGAAAATTTTTCTTAAGGTCTCGCTACCTTCAAAAGCTTCATTGATCAAGCGAAAAAGCTCCATAAGAAATGATAAGTGAAAGCTCGTGCAAATTTCATAGTGCATCCAATTGATTGTATAATCAGAACTTTTTCTTAAGAACTCCTTGCCATCAAAAGCTCTGCTAATTAAGCAAAAAGCTCCATTAAAAATTATAAGTGAAAGATTCTGCAAATTGCATAGTATTTCCATTCGACTAAATGCATGTGATCACAACTTTTCCCAGCAATAAAAGTTGATTTGAGCTTTTGACAAATTTATGTGAAACTAAACAAGTATTTCAATTTAGGGCTCAACCTAGGAGAGCTTTTAAATGTTAGTAATCGCTTACTTAGTGAAAATATCTTCCATAGTTGTTCAGTCCAACTTCCATCAAATTTCTAACACACTGTTTCCTCTGCAAATAATTTCTTAATTTGTGCTTTCGCTATGCTGGGACTTGAGATCGCAACTCTAAAAAAACTGTGAACTCACAGTACCAGTTCCACATTTTCTCTCCGTGCATCAACTCAGCTGCAAAAGTATTTCATCTTCTTCATCGTCTTCTTTCGCTGCTTTATCTCAGCGTGTAAGTTAATACTGATATGAGTGCGCTCACATACAAAATTATCCTTACACACCACTTTCTTGACTTTTCGCCTCGCCAAAGCGATGGTTCGTAGTAACTATTTCCGCTGCCTTCGTAGTTACCAACCGGTTGCCTTCAGCTGCGTAGATTTAGTAAATTTTTTATTTGTGTTGTTGTTGCGATAAAATTGATTCATAACTTAAATAAATCATGCGTAAGTAAAAACTTTGTTGGGATTTATCAACATCACGCACACTATGGCAGCGCTCAAGGACAGTAGTGTTCGGAATAATAGAAGTGTGTTGGAGAAAACATAATTCGTTCTCAAAAAGGTCGAAAGCACCCGGATTGATGATGAGTAGTAGTCGAAAAAGTATTTTCGTATTTCTACAGACATTATTCCATCAATGTAAAACTTTTCTGGTTTCTCGGCGAAAAATTGCGACAAGTAATTGAACAGACTTCTCTTGAAGCCAACTTTACTCCATTAAGGGAGTTCTGAATTGACCGAAACAAATGGCAGTACGATGTTGCAAGGTCTGAGCTATATGGTGGATGCATCAAAACTTCCCAGCCAAGCTCTACCAGTTTTTGCCGAGTCATCAACGAAGTGTGTGTTCTAGCGTTGTCCTGATGGAAGACGCAGCCTTTCTGTTGATCAGTTCTGGCGGTTTTGTTTTCGATTGCTTGCTTCAATCTCATTAGTTGTTGACAGTAATATGTAGCATCAATCGCTCGACCAGGCTGGAGCAGCTCAAAGTGGATGATTCCTTTCCAATCCCACCAAATACTCAGCGTAACCTTGAGAGTCGTCAATCCTGTCATTGCGGCCATTTGTTGAGCTTCACTATGGTTGGATCGTGATCTTTTTCGCACATTATTGTCGTATTTAATCCACTTTTCGTCTCCAGTTACCATTCGCTTCAGAAATGGTTCGATTTCATTTCGTTTCAACAGAGAATTGCAGATGTTAATTCGGTCCATTAAATTTTTCAGAGACAATGCAACCAAACATCGAGCTTCTTTTTGCAGCCAGCCTTTTTTAATTGGTCAAAACCGTTTGATTATGATTGTTAAGTTCTTTAGAGATGTCATAGCTGCTTATGTGACGGTCCTGGTCAATCTTTTCCATAAGCGAGGAGCATATTTCAAATCGAAATTTCCAGAACGGAAGCGAGCGAACAATTGTTTTATACAAAACTTTCAAAGTAAACCAAATTTCTTCATTATTTTCAATCATTTTTGAACAGCTGTAAATTTTTTTCTACTACCCCGAATTTAATTTGGTTTTGGTAATATGACGCTTAAAATCTTACATTTCCAAAAACAGCTATTGACAAAATACGAAAAGACTTTTTCGACGACCCGGTATGTTTCAGACTGATGAATTTTCAATTGGACAGCAATTATCCTTTGTTGGTCCTTTGAAGAGCTTTTGGCATGTGACGCTAGGCATCGTTATAGTCTACTCTTTATGTAACCGAGCAAGAATTTTCTGTAAGACGCCACTATTTTCCTCAACACTGTATGCAATCCACATACAAGCACTCGTGTGCAGCAAACTCGTTTTGAAGCACATACGCATATCTAAATACTTCCGTTGTTACAGCATTTTCACCTCAGCCCCCCAATATTTCTTAGACGGCACGCGTATTTATAATAACTACCGCATATTTGTATTTGTACACCCAAAGTGTTGGAGTGATATGTGTTTGTATGTATGTGTTATTTATGTGCGCTCGTGTGTATGTGATTTCGTTGAGGTAATTTATTAAATTTTGCATCGTAAAATTAACCCCAAAAATGTTTATGGTCCTGGTGCCTTTCATTATGATCGTGTTGCTCACGGAACATTCTTGTATTGTTGTAGTTGTTGCATTATTCAGAGGGCAACCACATGTAATGCTGCATTCGCGGTACAAAAGGTAGTATAGTATACGTATATGTTGGGCTAACGAAATCAATTTGTTGCCTCTTGGCGTGTGTGTTGATAAACTTATTTGCAGCCTTCTTTTTATATTTTCTTACATTTGAAAGGGTATTAACGGGTACCCCCCCTATTGACAGGGTTCTGCTTAAGAAACCGGTTGATTATTGGACATTTATTATATTTCTCACGTAGTTGCCATATATGGTGTACTGGCACTCTTGTGAACACAACTTAAACTCCTCTCTGAATAACATACTTTGAAAACAAGGAAGAAATATCTGGGTGTAATTATACAATGCAAAATAAAATTTGTGTGTAATAGACCTAGTGTTACTCAATCACTGTCTAGAGTCGGAAATATTCTGCTTAACGGCTATTTTGAGAAAAGCTAATTAAAAAACGGCTAGGATAAGAAAGAAATATCGTATATATCATCATATCATACTCTTCAACAATTGTTGAATCGAAGACTGCTAATGTGACTTTGTATTAAAATCCCTACCATTTAAAAATATTTTATATTTGTGAAAAAAAAGAATAAGACCAACTTTCAACACAGCCATTGAGGACATAAGGGGTAGAAAAGACACTGGGGTTGAAGAGGGAAGCGAGACGCACATGCAGACAAAAAAATAAAGATGCCGCAATGCGTGAGTATGAAGAGATTGAGCAAAGGGCGGTAAAACTTCAAAATTCTATCAAGAGATGCGGCGGCGAACAAAAGGTTTCAAGACCGGAGCATACTCTTTTGAAACCCAGAGTGGTGATCTAAGGGTTGATATTCAGAGCATACTGAAGTTATGGAGGGAACACTTCTCCAGCCTGCTGAACGGTAGTGAAAGTGTAACATCTGAAGATGACAAACCCGACTTGCCAATCGATGACGCTGGAATAGATGTTCCAGTGCCCGACTTTGATGAGGTTCGAATTACCAACCTGAAGAACAGCAAAGCGGCAGTGACCAATAGATTACCGGCTGAGCTATTCAAATACCTCTTCGTCGATTTAAAGTCGCATTCGGCAGCACGAAAATGAACTGTCTCTATGCCGTTTTATCTGAACTTGTTAACGCTAAAACGGCTGTGTATGCTGACGTTGAGGAACACCAAGGGCTCCGTCCGGATCGTAAAGGACCACTCCGAGTCGTTCAATACAAACGAGACAAGGAGACCTCCTTTCATATGACTTCGTCAACTTATTGATGGAGAAAATAATTCGAGCTGCAATGCTCAATAGAGATGATATTGATATCATTGGCCTCAACAACCGCCACGTTAGTTCTGCTACAGGATAAGGAAGCGAAACAAATGCAAAATGCCGTAGATAATTTCGTCTATCTTGGTACCAGCATCACCACCAACAACAATATCAGCCTTGAAGCCGGAGGCATGGACAATGACATCATCAGATGAGTTGAAGTTACAAGTTTTCGAGAGAAAGGTTCTGCGAAAGATTTATGTTCGTTGCGCATTGGCCACAGCGAATACCGCAATCGATGTAACGATGAGCTTTACGAGATATACGACGACATTGACATAGTTCAGCGAATAAAGAGACAGCGGCTACACTAGCTAGGTCATGTCGTCCGAGTGGATAAAAACACTCCAGCTCTGAGAGTATTCCACGTAGTACCCGCCGGGGGAAGCAGAGAAAGAGGAGGCCCTCCAATCCTTTGAAAAGCCCAGTGAAGAAGGACCTGGCTACAATTGAAATCTCCAATTGACGCCAAACAGCGAAAACAAAGAACATCTGGCGCGCTGTTGTAAACTCGGCTATAACCGCATTAGCGGTGTCTACGCCAATAAAGAAGAAGAAGAAGTGTAATCCCTATAATTAATTCAGCTTACGCCAAATAATAATTAAAAATATTGACAAAGCACCGAAGTAATCCAAAAAATTAAACCAAAATAAATGCATTTGGCAATTAACAAGCTTCATATATTAAATCAGGAACTCACTCCAACTCCCTTTACTTTGGCTTATTGTGTTGAATATATTACTTTGTTATTTTAGTTACATAAATTTGTGTGTTGTATATATTGAGAGGACGCTGGACTCACTGCAGTAATGGAGTAATGCAGAAAGAGCCAAATTGCATTCTTGTTGTTCGCTAAATTAACTGTTGTGCCTGTTACTTCGCCGCCGCATTGTCTACTTTTTATATTTGGAAGTTATATCCAGTTCGTAGACACTGGTACTGCAGTAGTAGGGTTGTGCTTAAATATTATATAGAAAAAAATTATGAGAGGTTAGGTACAATTCAAAGGAAATGAACTTTATTTTTCCATATTAAGAATTATTTACAAAAATTTTAAGTATTTTACGCAATAAACTAGATAAATTTAACTTTAATAATAAAATCGTGGCGAAATATCTCAAGTAAAGGTATCTTTTTTATAAAAATACATATACATTTTTTTTTAATAAATACCTAGGAATCATTACTGCTTGGTTTTAGGAATATGTTTCAATAATATAGTATAACATAAGAAAATTCCTTTGTTTCTACAATAAAAAATATAAAAGCACAAAAATCTGTAACAAAAATAAAAACAGGTCAATGGAAGAGTTAACTATGGTATTTAACTCTAATTAAAAAAAAAAGAAACTATAAATTTTCCATTTCCATACAAAATATAAGTCATCTACTCTTAAGGCAAGTAAATTCAAAGTATAAATAAATTGTATAATCATTTAAAAAATTATATCTCAATTCTAGTGCTCACGCACAATGTTCACATAATTAAGAGCACCCCTAATCTGCATTGCGGGAGTGGCAAGTGTTGCATTAATGAAAATTAATGTGTGTTGACTTACAGTGCTTGCATCTAGTCAACCAAAGCAGCAGCAACCATATTTTTTGGCAGAAGAAAAGTAAGAAAGTTTCGGTTGCAACGTCGGCCGCCGCGGTATATGAAGCCAAAATAGTTTCTAAACTTTGCCAACAGCACAATTAAATTGATTTTTTTGGACACAAACTTTAAAGACTGTCTTTTTTTCTAGTAAAGCTTATTTCAAATATCCTTTAGACAGCAAAGCCGAATTTTTTTCAAAAAGAGTACCGTAAACAGGGGTTTTTAGTCATGATCGTAGAAGTTCCGATCCTACATTCATGGAGAGCATTATAACTGCAGATGAGACATGGGTTCATGAGTTTGACGTGCAAATAAGTCAACAGTTATCGAAATGAAGGGAAAAAAGAGCATAAACCAAAAAGCCCTGCTCAAAGACGCTCAAAAATCGAGGCGATGCTAATTGTTTTGTCGATATTCGAGGATTGTAAAAAAATAGTGTTATTTATCTTCAACATATTGTATAACAATCTTGAAAATTTTGAATATTTTGAAGCTTGACCATATTGAAATTCCAAAATTCGGGCAAAATTTAAAAAATGTTCACTTCGTTAATGAGGAGTAGATATTTTTGAGGTCACTCTCTTCCACTATCATGTTATACGAGTTTTTCAGAAATAGGCATACTCGATCTTGTAATTAGAATCGATAGCATTAAAGTATTTCTTATTAACCTTTGTTTGACCGAAACTATATTATTAAAAGTAAATTGCAGTAAGGAGGACTAGGTATGAAAATTCACAAAGCTATGTTTAGAATAAGATAACAACCACAAAGTAGCAGAAAAAATGCTACCTAGGATCTAACTAACTGGGCAGGCGCCTCAAACACCATTATATTCACTATTAATGCATTGTTTTTGTAATTATATGTTGTAATTATATGTGCTCTTGTCCCTTTTGTTTATTTGTCGCAATTCACTCCATCCACAAAATCCTCGAAAGATATATACATTGGTCACCGGTAGTTGGGCACTCTCCTACATTGAAACTGACAATAGCTGATCCAACTGAAATTGCGAAGTGGTGGCATTGTGGCAGCTCACCAACAGGCCTTTTAGGTATGTAGGTACCGTAATAACATTTGGAAGCCAACACCAAAAGCGCCAATGCCAAAGTATAATGGCGATAAACATTATTGTTGATACGCGAGAGCATATGTTAGTACATATGGTTATATATACAAGTATGTACATGGCTTCACAGTTACACACGTTTTGTCTCGAAGAAGCGGGTATGCAGTTATGCTGGCGTATCCCTATAGTATTTTCACGACTTTATGCACACTATAGTAAATATTTTGGTGCTTCTTTCAACCGAAATGACAAATCAACGCATACCTAAACCTCAATATACCTAAACCTGTTCGCCCCGAACTTAATGAAGTTCTCTAAAATTACTCAGAGAGCGTTTCAGGAATATTTAATCGTACTTACCATATAGCTACATTAAACTTAAATAACCTACACAACTTTCTCTCACCAGTTGTAAGCTGATTATATATGTTGAGTGTCGGTGCTGAGTTGATTCCAAAACACCAATCCCATATACATTACTGAAATAGTCAAGCAACATTTAAAGGTCATCCTAAATGAAGGCATCCAAAATTAGTTCCATTAGAGCGCCATTTCGTGCATCACACGTGGATACTACATTCTTATATACATATGTATGTATATCTGGGCGAGTGGAAAGTTCAAGTGCAGCATAAAACGGTGCTGGTCGGCGAACAAAAGCCAACACCTCATGAAAAATTCATTTCTTTCACATGTTTTATGGCTTGTTGAATTGCCACCGTGCAACGGGACACAGTTTGAACCGGGTCGCAGGCTGAGTTAAGGGCAGCAAATGGAAGCCAAAAATATCGGTGGACGCATGGGTGTCAGAGCAGCTGGTCGATTTGTGAAGTCTTCGGGTTGTAAATTAATAAAGGGCAAGCGGAAGCGACGCTCTAGCTGGAGTCTGGGAGTGCAGGCTAAGTGGTGTAGCGATTTGATATAATATTCGGCAAAAAGATAAAACAAAAACGCCAACTAAACACTCCTGTTGCTTTATGCGCACACACATACGTATGTGGCGCTTCCACATAGGTGCCCTTGGCAGCGCAACACGAAGGACGGCAATGGCAACAAAGTTCTCCATTCATGTTGATAATTTTCCTCCGAAAAGCTTAACGAACTGAAAATTTGCCTGCAGATTACTTAGTTGAATGTCGGCAACGGCAGCTTTGCGGCGCTTTTCGGCCGCATTTCCACATGCGCTCACTTACAGACACACATAAATACCGTTAAGCTGTGTCTGCGCATATTATTTTCGGTTTTAAGCCCTGCATATGTTGCAGCATTCTTAAAATCGTACACAGCTCCCAATATATAAGCATATGTGCTTAAGCGCTTTCAATCATTTGCCGCAAGCATTGAAGTGTCTGAGGTGTGGGCGTAGTGAAAAAGGCGGAATTCATAATTTGGTAATTTTAATTTCCGGATTTAGAAAAGCGCAATTGTTTGAACATCTGCGTGGCGCTAATGGCGTGTGGTTCCCAAGTGGTTAATTTAATACACGATTTTCTGGCTAGAGAAGGCTGAAAATGTGGGATTTAAAAGTCTTTGAGGGGTCTATTTGACGTTAAGGCTAAGTTTGGGATTTAAAAAAAACTGTTCATATTTTGCCTTAAAATAAACTTTAGAGTCTTACAATCTTTATTCAAACCACTACAGTGCCGTAATGTTCGGTTAAGTTAGCTCCTGCACGTAAAACCTTGAACGCCTTTTTTTCGAAATTGAATTTTTCCAAACAGACGACTGTATCCGATCTGCCTGTCTTGTAGAAATATCGATATGAAATTTGGTACACATCTGTTTCTCTACAAGAAGCTGCTAATTTCTTGGAACTGCCGTTATCGGACCACTTTAACATGTAGCTGCCATATAAACTTAGGGATCCAACTTAGCTCTTGTATGGGCAACTTTTTTATTCGACAAGTTATCTTCACGAAAGTAAGCATGGATAACTATCTAACGCAACTCTACCATTTAAGAACAATTCGTTAAGATCAGACTACTACAGTAGATAGCTCTCATTCAAACTGACCTAAAGATCTTTTTTTTTGTCCATACCGAACCTTGTGTTCCTCTTCCAATCAGGAAATCTATACATTTTTGTAAAACTCGTCAGCAAAATTCGCACTTTAAATCTTGCCCACTTCACTGTGCCACAAATAAACACGTATTTTCTCCGATTTAACCTAAAATCAGCCGAAAAAAGTGTTGGTCTGGGAATTGCAATTTAAGCGCAAAATTGACAGGCTGTAAGGCCTTTCTCTTTCGAATGCATTGTTTCCAAAAACCAAAAGGGAAAAAATTCAAAAACCAAGCAGTGCGAAAAGGAGTTGCTACCCAAGTAGAAAACCGTTACATTTCGTTGGAAATATCGAAAATAGCTGGACGCTCGAGGGCGCATTCAACGCCACAATAAATCGAACAACACTGACACATTCGGCCGCCCGCCTATTTGTGTGTGCGGGTGTGTGCTTGTGTGTGAGCCGACTAAAGTGCACGCAGAAAAGCCGCAATGCTGCAGTGGAATGCAACGCAGCGGCAAGTAAATTGCAACACCGACTCTACTGACCTCGAGTACGAACACACAATTGTGCCTCCTGCCTACAATTGGCAGATAACATTGCGGCGCTGGGGGGTGTGAAGAAGCTGTTAAAGTCTCTGTAGTCGAGGCTGTGGCTCCTTTCGCGCGCTATAGTCGACTTCATTC